>NW_026606668.1:1469166-2190000 GCF_029890125.1 Rhinichthys klamathensis goyatoka | reverse complement strand
GCACATGATTTACATGTTCTATAGCCAAATTTTTAAAAATGCACTTTTTAAAATGCTAAACACGAGGAATCCCAGCATATGGCTCAATCTAAAAATTCTGCACATAATCCGTATAATGATTTAATCTGTACATTTTGATTATTGTAAACATGGAAGGCTAAATATTTTTATATTTAAATTTCTGATAAAATTAAATATGACCCTTCATTAAATGTAATTTATGAGTTGTCTGACAAATTATGTATTTTGTCTAAGTGTATACTGTTTTTTTTTTTGATAATTGGATGTGTTTTTTTTTCCACAGAGGACTTGTGGGGATTAACCCGGAAACTGGATCAAAAGTTGCTGCTGGAAAGCGAGACAAGAAAATGCATGGAATGAACACACATGTATGCACACTGTTACGAAAGCCAATGGACTTTGAATGGCTTGCCATTTAAACATAAGTATTCCAAAGGAATTGATACAAGAGACTCTGACCTGAAGTTCATGATTGAGGTTCAAGTATTCTTGCCATTTTAATGGATTTGGCAAATTAAAGGTAGGCACAATTCAGACCATTTCTTTTGTTTATGACTGCAGTTCAGTCACACTTTAGGGATGTGTGCCCTTTATAATTGATATTTAAAAGATTAGTTCACCTCAAAATGAAAATTTCCTGATAATTTACTCACCCCAATGCCATCCAAGATGCTCATGTTTTTCTTTCTTCAGTGGAAAAGAAATTACGTTTTTTGAGGAAAACATTTCAGGATTTTTCTCCACACAATGGATTTCAACCGCAAACCTAACCCTAACATGTTGAAGTCCAAATCAGGGCAGTTTCAAAGGGCTCTGAAGTGCTTCAAAGGGCTCTTCACGATCCCAGCTGAGGAATAGGGCGATCGATCGAATACAGCGAAACGATCGGTTATTTAAAAAAAAAAAAAGTAGATACTTTTTAACCACAATTGTTCATCTTGTGCTGGTCTGCGACACGTCATCGGGTCACGTTATCAGTTTAAGTTATTTGTCTGTGTACTCCGGTTCAAAAAGGTAGGGAAGGGTGAAAAATATTTTATTATTTTCTTTTTAAATGTTCGCGACCTTTCCAACTTGATAAAGTAATACGCTGTAGCGCATCTCGGAGATGGTACAAGACAGGCATTTGTGGTTAAAAAGTATATATATATTAGGCTTGGGCGGTAATACGGTAATATCGTATACCGCGGGATCTAAAAATAGCAACGGTATCAGTTTCAATATCGTCATACCGTCATAAAAAAAATCCAATGCACTTATATAGGAGACAAGGATTAAATATTAAATATAATTTATTTAATGGCTAAAAATGCTTATGTGTGGTTGTCATCACGTGACAGTGTGGAGGAGAAAGAGTGGGGGAGAGAGGGGGAAAGATGGCAAGTTGCGCACCGAGTGACCTGGTCTCGAAGAAGAACACGACTTCTGCAGTTTGGCAGGGATGGGCATTTCAAGCAAAAATAATATTTGAAGATCGCCTGGTATTATTTGATTATTATTCGAAAATCGCACCCCTCCACCATATGCACACACACATGCATGTAGGCTACACAGCTATACAGCGGAGCGGTGTGATACTTAAATAGGCTATAAGTAAAAAAAAAAACCGTATTTCTTTTCATATTTATGTTTAATAATATAATGTTGTTATTTTTTTATTTCATCTATGTTGATTATATGAAAAGGAAACTGCATGAGATGAATAAGATAGGATGATAAGATGCCCAATATCGGAAAACATTTGGAATGGGTCAGACATGATTTTTGACCACTTATTACATTTTGTTTTCAATTCAATTCAATTCAAATTTATTTGTATAGCGCTTTTCACAATACATATTGTTTCAAAGCAGCTTTACAGAAAGTGCATTTCAGAAATGTACATAGAAGAATATAGTTAGTTAATCATCATGTATTAATTTAGGGCATAACATTTCGCCGGCGTCGAGTCGTCTCATCGCAGATGTTGGGGCATCTGAAGTCTCCGTGAGAGGCTTTCGTTTTGTAGAAAGCCTTTCTTTAAAGTGAATTTCGTTTTGTATAAATTGTATCTTAATTTTAATCAATGTTTCATCAACGAATTGCCTGGAGTAATAAATAAAAGCATATTTATTAGACAATATAAGCCGGACACGGAGGCACCGGCGCGTGAACTGGAGCGCGTCTCCTAAAAAAACGAAACTCAGCGTATAAGATAGATGCCTTAAATATCTGAGAAGTGTATATATAGTAAGCTTGAAATGTCTACTTTTAAACAAAACAATTAAAAACTAAAAGAAATGGGCTGCTCTCTGTGTAGGCTAATTCATATGAAGTGTGCATTTCTCTCTATGCGTGTTCACTACTGTGAAGATGCGAGTCTTCATCGTAAACTTTATCTGTGCAGCCACTGACATAGAAAGTTTTTCATTAATAAACAATTCAAATGTTTCATGCATTATAATTACTTTTGCCGGTTCTTTGTGGCAAGCTTTATGCGTGCTTTGAGATGCAGAATAGGCAATATATTACGAAAACGCTCATTATGGTTTAGCATTCTCTCCTATATATATTTAAGTAATTTAATCAATATAAATATGTGATTAGACTAATGGCTTAAATCAACTACTACTAGTCAACTAGAAAAAAAAACCTTTAGTCGTGCACGGGCAGCCCTACTTCACATGTTTTCTAACCAGCATGTCACTGCGGGCATTCTGAGCGCGCGGCGCTGAGTGGACTGAGCACGCGACGCTGAGTGGACTGAGCACGCGGCGCGGGATCTTCAGAAATGCGCTCTCTGCTCTGGAGGAAATATTACCACTCCGCTCACATGCTCTGGTGTGAGACAATGTGCATCTTCTCCTGTTGTCTGAGAGTTGATTGACAGCTTTTAGATGCATTATTGGCATCGCCACCCTCTGGTTGAACGTGTCACCACCGCATCAGAACGGAAAACATGGGGATTTTTTTTAGACAATAATCCCACAACCTATTCCATATTCTATAATAAAATCAAATATTCGAAAATTGTGACTCATCCCTGCTCAAACCAACAGTTTGGTGATGCCTTCTGAGCCTTATGTCATAATTTTGAATTATCACGCGGTAATACCGTATACCGCGGTAAAATAGGGAGGAGGTTTGACGGTATCAAAATTTGGATACCGCCCAAGCCTAATATATATATATATATATATATATATATATATATATATATATATATATATATATATTAGAAAATGACAGATCGTTTCGCTGTATAAGACCCTATTCCTCAGCTGGGATCGTGCAGAGCCCTTTGAAGCACTTCAGAGCCCTTCGAAACTGCACTGATTTGGACTTCAATATGTTAGGGATAGGTTTGCGGTTGAAATCCATTGTGTGGATAAAGATCCTGAAATGTTTTCTTAAAAAAACGTAATTTCTTTTCCACTGAAGAAAGAAAAACATGAACATCTTGGATGGCATTGGGGTGAGTAAATTATCAGGAAATATTCATTTTGAGATGAACTAATCCTTTAAATGCTTCTGTTCTCAGTGGTTCTTTCCTAGGCTAAAGCCTTTCATTTAATGTGCAATCTCCATTTGTGTTTTTCCAAATATATTTTGGAATCTGGTGCTTATGTTAAACAGACATTATTGCACAATAAATTTGTTATATTTACGAAAACCTGTTATTGTGAGTTTTATTTGACAAAAAGGCTGAAACTTAAAGCAAACGTATGTTTACACTAACTACAGTTGAGATTTTTCACTGCTGTGATAGTGAATTAAATTCAACAGTAAATGCTCTACTGTAAAATGTATAGCAGTACATGTAAGTTCATAGTTGCTCTTGTAATTTCTCTTGCATTCATAAACATTATTTCGACTAATTTTAGAGTTACAGCTGTAAAGACAATTTTACAGGAAATACATATATATACAGCAGTGTGCTGTGTTTTTACGGTACAATTGTAGTTAATGATTTACAGTAATTGTGTACATTTTTACAGTCTTACTGGCAATTTTGGTTGCCAGTAAGACTGTAAATTTTACAGTACAGTTGTAGTTAATGATTTACAGAACTCTTGTAAGTTTAACAGTATAGTTGTAGTTAATGATTTACAGGACTCTTGTAAATTTTTACAGTCTTACTGGCAACCGAAGTTGCCAGTAAGTTATTGTAAATTTTACAGTAAATTTCTTACAGTGCACATTGGTGGTGGTTGAGGAGATTTTCTTCCTTCATATGTAAAGCGCTTTGAGTACCCAGAAAAGCCCTATATAAATGTAACAAATTATTATTATTATTATTATAAAAAAAAAAAAAAAAAAACTCTTATTCACTGAGTTCACACAGGCCCATTTAAGGTGCCATTCGGTGCCATGTCATGCAGAGAATTCCAGAGTTACTTAAAGCTTGTAGCATGAGGACCATCCACAAGACATATGGTGATTCATGCAAAAATAACATCTAACTAAATAGTAAATCATAAAGAATTTCATAATGAATCTGATTCCACTTTAACAATTCCAGTTAAGTACTGATTCCATTTACAGTTGTTTTTGTCCTTTTTCTTGAGAAAAAGTAATGGCTGCTGAAAATTGGCTTCACTTGCACAGGAATAAATTGCATTTAAAAACATACAGTATTAAAATAGCAAACAGTTATTTTAAATAATATTTAAGTAATAGCAATAATATTTAGCAATATTACTGTTTTTACAATTTTTGATCACATAAATGCATAGTCAGCAGTATTATATCAGCCATGCTGCTTTCTAGATATCGACATCAGTCACTGATAAACCAATGTGGTCTACGTCAATTTTAAATTGACGTAAAAAATTAATCACACACTTGACAGTTGATTTCCAGAAAATAAGACGCATGCAGGTTGTCATGATGACAGCAAGGTTTTAAGGTGTCCAATCCTGAT
Organism: Rhinichthys klamathensis goyatoka; assembly: GCF_029890125.1. Taxonomy (NCBI): domain Eukaryota; kingdom Metazoa; phylum Chordata; class Actinopteri; order Cypriniformes; family Leuciscidae; genus Rhinichthys; species Rhinichthys klamathensis. The sequence continues at coordinate 2,185,076 of NW_026606668.1, read as the reverse complement.
CCTGGAGGCCGGGCAACTATCTTGCAGAGTTTAGTTCCAAACCCCAAGTGAACACACATGAATCAAAGTCTTCAGGCTGTGTCCAAAATCGCCCCCTTTACCCTTAAATAGGGCAATATTTGAAGGGACAGCCATTTGTAGTGGTGTCTAAAACCATAGTGGACATCACCAAGTGCACTTTTTCAACCCCACAATGCACCGCAATAATGGGTGTACAACCAAGGGGGTAATCCATCGACCGGAAGTTGAAGCCGGCCGGGTGCCGCCATGTTGTAGCAGAACTTCACTTGCGTTAGCATTTCCATTGACTCCCATTCATTTTGGCGTCACTTTGACAGCGAATAACTTTACATCTGAGGCGTTTAAAGACTCCATTTGTCCATTGTTTATTTCTAAAGAAACACGACAATGTAAAAAGGGCTCCATTACCTTCTATGTTACATTATGGCCCCGTAGAAACAGATTTAGTAAAAATAGGCTAACGATTGCGTCATAACCACTCGACTCTCTGTCGCGCTGTACAGAAATGACCGTACAGACAGGAGGAGAAGCTCGCAGGCGATCGGGGGGACGTCCCGTCAAGGGAGAAGCCCATAGATAATGAGTCCATAAAAGCAACGGAATACTTACTCCTGCTCACTCACGCCAAAGAACTCTTTGCTCAAGTTCCCCGTCTCTGCAAGATTAACGTTGGCAATTTTACGCAGGCCCAATGAGCTACAGCATAATATCAAACAGGTATAAATTCCTTTTTAATTGATTATTAACTTGTTTAATTAAGGTTTATACATATTTCATGACAACGTTCAAGATAAAAAGTTATTAAACCGCAAGCACAAACTATTCAAAAGCTGCAGCCCTTCCAGCACACTCAGTGTCCGAATTCGTTCAATCGTTTTCATTCACTCCCTCAAGTGAACTATATTAGAGCACTAATGTTTGAAAAAGTGAATGAGGGTATAGGGGATGATTTCGGACAAAGATTAGGAACTTCCAGACAGATGTGTTTAGCAGGAGCTAAACTCTGCTGGCTGTTGGCCCTCCAGGAGCAGGATTGGATACCCAATCACATATTTTTTATTATGGTGTTCCATCCGCATCACGAAGAATGCAGACATTTCAGAAATATTAAAGGAACCAAATGTCATGAAAATAGTTTGACTTTTGAATTAAATTCAGTCATGCTGGTATCCCTAAAATGTACATATATCACTAAATCCACTAAAATAAAATGTTTCACCCAATCAATTTGGAAAACCTTTCCCATTTCAACACTTCAGGAAGCGATCTAGAACATTGCTTATATGTACAGTAGAATGACATTCATAATGGATTTCTACACTTAAACAGTATTCAGAATCTTAATTGTAAAGTATAGACGAGTGTAAATGTAATGTATGTGTGCAATTACAGTGCTGTCATCCTCAGTTGATGCATCTTTAAAACGGCATGCCTTGACATATTGAAATGTAGTCATATAAGCGTGAGGTATTTAACATATATTAATATGCATTATCCTGAGGGTTATACATAATGACCTGCCGGAAGGAAGCTGCCACACGTTTTGACCTTGTCGATATTGCGACCTGCGCTGACCTATCTCCTGTTGAGCGCTTACCCAAGGCATCCCACTCTAATTAAAATGATGTGGTCGCAAGGATATTGGCCGCACCTGACGAGTCGGGCCATGCCTGAAACGGCCCTGACTTTTACCATGTAAATGTCCATTCCATATGTTAGATAGAAGACTCTGAAAAGAGAAGATGATATGCACATGCTAATGTGATTCACCCATGCTGGAAGATTACAAAGTGTTTAGAGGTTAGAGGGAATTTCAGGGGCCATTTGTTTCACAGCAGTCACAGACTCATTAAAAGTACTGAGTCTCATATCTTTCCGGTAATATCCTTCCGTCACTTGTCTGCCTGGCTACCACTCACATCCTGAAATTCCGCAAGGGAAAACATTTCAGAGTTTGGGACCCAACTGGAACAAGTTCAGAGTCCTATCAACCTCTAAGCTAAATAAAAAGGTTTGAGTGACACCTTAATCGCTTCGATAACACAAACTTGCAGAATGGTAGAAAAGCCAGGCCGATGGCATTACATACCCCTGGGACTTGACAGTTTGACTTTGTCAAGGACAATTCTTTGATTTCTTCCATTCCTCCTTCCGTCCGTAAGAACGAAGGCTGCCTAGTCTCCATCGCCTACCCCTCTTAGTCACAAATAAGCTGAGTGCACCAGTGAAGTTGTCATGGAGACAACCCAAGTAACCTCTGCTGTCAGTGTGCATCAAGACTTAACCTGTAATGGCTCCATTCGAGGTAATGAGTCTTCAGTGCTGGGAGATTCAAAACAAACTTGTTTTCTGAACATTTGAATGTCTCCATGAGTAAGTGTATGTTTAGATTCAGATAGGAGATCTCTACAGGGATAGTTCACCTTAAATTGAAAATTCTGTGATCATCAACTCTCCTTCATGTTATTCCAAAACCTGTATGACATTCTTATCTTCTGTGGAACAAGATGTTTTTTGTCAACATATGCCTTTTGGGGGAAAAAAAGTCTCTACTTACATTTGTTCAAAAACTACAAAAAAGTACCTAAACATGCACTTTACTGCAGTTTCAAGCTCTTCTTAGTAGGAAACGTGTAAATGTAACTGAAGTTTTATTGTTGTCAATGTAAATATTTACTTTCTCATATGGCCACGGAGGAGAATTGGAGAGGGTCACATTCAGTGGATAGACACCATCACACTCTATTTTTTTGTATTTATTTCAACAAATGACAACCAAAATCAAATCCATAGAAGCTTGTGAACAGTTTTGAAGTGTCAGCTAATTCACAAGTTCTGCTAATTCACAAGCCGAGCGAGAGTCATACTCGCAAATGTAATGCTAATTATGAAACCAAACAATAAACAAAACTTTCGAAAACACTCAGCAATGTGATTATTTTATTGAGTGATGGGCAGTGGGTTTAATCAGTGACATTATTAGTAGATTTACTTCTCGTCACCTCCTGCCTTGGTGTTTTTAAACGTAAAAAATATGAAAAAAATGTATTACATTGTCCAGTTTTCTCCCTGAACGATGATGTGAGTTACTATGGCAATTTTAAATGCAGCATGAATGACCTACACTGTAAAAAAAATTAAATGATCAATAAGTTATGACAACATGTGTTTTTATATTGCATTAATTCATCACAATAACTTAAGTTATACAAGATTCAACTCATTTATGTAGTCGGTTTAATGTAATTTAGGTTGAAATGACTTAAAAATCCAAGTTGATTGTACTTAAAAATTTACGGCAGTAACTTTTTTACAGTATACAATGGCGACATTATGAAAATCATAATACTGCCCTAAAGTCCCTATAGCAGAAAGGCAGCGCAATCCTCCCAATATGGCATATAAACAAAGCAGTTACCCAGAACTCAACACGGCGTGACATTAGCTTCACATTCCCTATAACAGAAAGGAAAGAAAGAAAGAAAAAATTTAGGCCATAACTAAAATGAATGTTTTCAAAATATCTTCCTTTATGATCTTGAAGCTTAGAACGACGCGGTCGAGGGTGAGTAAATTAGAGAACATGATGAGTGAACCATCCCTTTACGCTTTACATTAGATTGCAAGTATATTGCAAGAAATGGAGGCGGAACCTCTATATGCCACATGATATCCTGTATTCTGCCTCCAAGGAGGATGCTCTAAGAAATGACGTCTGGTATTTAAGAACAGCCAAGGTTATTTGCCTGAAAAGCATGGATGATATTTGTGCAAATGGTGAGAATGTTTGAGTGTATGTGCCCCTATGTAGATGGCATGTCAACGGTGTGCTCAAGGGGAAGTTTGAGTGACAGCTTTGCTTTAGGCCACTGCAAGCTAATCGTCAAGACTGACTGCCACTACTCGCAAATTAGTGCTTCTGTTCTACGCTTTGACAACACTACTGACACGTGCTGACGTTGCGAGGGGGCTGCGAGACAGCTGACACACAAGGACGGGTTCATGTGCCCATTTCTCAATGACTTATCAACATCCAGATTTCCAAGGGTTTGTCTCAAAGGCAAATAAGACCTTTTCACTGCAAATCCACCTTAAAGATAATATGCACTAGTGACGTTACCCTAATGAGAGTTTAAGTACTCTACGAGACATAATAGTGATTCTCAGTTGTTTGTAAGTAATAAATTGTAATTGTTTTTACAATAAATGTGATCTCTTTGTGCCCTTCCTAAAATGAATAGTTGCAGGTACAAAGATGTCCATGAAAAAAATTCATCTACAAAGATCTATTTATACTGTGTGAGAAAATATTGACATTATAATGTTGTTTCAAAACTAAATAATTGGCTTTTCTTTTGCAAACTCCATTGCACCCTCTTGTGGCGGCCCAGTTTCATAACCCCTGAATTAGGACATAGACACAAAGGAGACAATTGTCAAACAGGAAGAAAAGCATTAGATGGTCCAGGTGGATGATTGCAGACTTTGGTATCTTGGTAAACTGGTCCCTTATGAAGCATGTAAGACTATTCATGTATTTAGCTCAGTAGAAGAATCTGAGGAAAATTTTGCTTTCCAAATAGTTTCATTGTTGTCTACGGGAGATACATTACATATTAAAGAGTTCTCTTTTGTGCTTTTTCTTTCCTTTTTGTGAATTAAATTCAGTGCTATTGTAATGTAATAACTCCAGATATGGTATTGTGTTCATGAATGAGACATAAAGCCTCTCTGTTGCCATTCACATGTGTTTTCTTACAATCTTCAGAGAGAAGGGAGCTATACAGAGTACAGCTCAGCTGCAACTGCTTTTAGTGTTTCCCTCTTGATTTCAATATTAGTTAATTATTTCAGCTTTATACACAATCTCAAGTCCTTGTTTCTGGCGGCAATTAGAGATGTGCATTCATTAAAACCTCCCATGTTCTTTCACTAATGAAGCCATCAGCTATAGGCCATGCCTAACCATCCACACAATGTGGGAAACTAATAATTGCACGCTCTCACATTAAATACACATGTGCACCCTCCTTTATCGAGCGTACATTCTGTGGATCGAAGGAGGCAAATGTTTGGAATGCGGCTCATGCATATGTTTATGGGGCAATAAGACTTAGTAAACATATTCTGTTTACTTGATAAAAAAATTTTTTACTATGTTGGCTGCTTCTGAAAGCTGAAAAATGCTTCCTCCATAGGCAGCATACGGAGGTAGGAAGGCAACAATGCACATCCTGATTGATTTTTGAAGTCAGCATATGTATCCTTCACTTGTATCCAAGTGTATCCATAGATGTATCCTTGACAAATGTTTTCCACTTTTCAAGTTATTTCTAGTGAAAAATTTGTATTACAATAATCACCAAAGCTTTCTATTCTGCTGTAGATCATTAACGGTTATGCTGCCTCAGAAATCTGTCCGAAATCAGTTTCAGGAAGAACCGTAATACATAAATGCTGCCTGTAAAGTCATTGCCTGATTGTAAAAAAATCCAACTTCTATTTTGTTAGACAGTCTATTTTTTTTTTTTTTTTTTTTTTTTAAATGCACTTGAAAAATACAATTTTCTGTGTTTGGTCAAAACTACTTAAGTTGAAAATCAAAAAAAAAAAAAAAAAATCCTTTGCAGCTGGTTGCTTTAAGTTAAGTTTTAAGTTAACTCAACTTTTTTTTTTTTTTACAGTAAGGGCAGCAAGCCTACATGTAAGCTGTCTAAGCTTTTGGATGCAGTCAGACTCCTTACCCTTTTTCTCTCTCTTTCTGTCTGTCCCTCAGGTAACATCTTTGTGGTGAGTTTGGCAGTGGCGGACCTGGTGGTGGCCATCTACCCGTATCCAATGGTCCTGACTTCCATATTTAACCAGGGCTGGAACCTGGGGTATATGCACTGCCAAATTAGCGGCTTCCTGATGGGCGTCAGTGTAATCGGCTCCATTTTCAACATCACCGGCATCGCAATTAATCGGTACTGCTATATATGCCACAGCCTGAAGTATGACAAGCTCTACAGTGACAAAAACTCAGTCTGCTACGTACTGTTAATCTGGGCTTTGACGGTGCTCGCAATCGTGCCCAACTTGTTCGTGGGCTCCTTGCAGTATGACCCGCGGGTTTATTCCTGTACGTTTGAGCAGTCGGCGAGCTCGGCGTACACGATCGCCGTTGTCTTCTTCCATTTCATCCTTCCTATCATGATCGTCACCTACTGTTACCTACGAATTTGGGTTCTTGTCATACAGGTGCGTCGACGAGTCAAGCCTGACAATCGTCCCAAGCTCACGCCTCACGACATACGAAACTTCGTCACAATGTTTGTTGTTTTTGTGCTTTTTGCCGTGTGCTGGGCACCATTAAACTTCATCGGGCTGGCGGTAGCGATTTCTCCAGAGCGTGTGGTTCCTTTAATACCTGAATGGCTCTTTGTGGCAAGTTATTTCATGGCATACTTTAACAGTTGCCTCAATGCAATCGTCTATGGAGTGTTGAACCAGAACTTTCGTCGCGAATATAAGCGCATCGTGGTGTCGGTATGTACTGCGAGGATCTTCTTTGGGGAAAGTTCAAATGAAGCGCAAGAAAGACTCAAGAGCAAACCCTCGCCACTCATGACCAACAACAATCAGGTCAAGGTGGACTCTGTGTGAACAGCGTGAGTGTATATGCATGTAAGGCGAAGAGAACACAACTAAGCAAACTTGATTTAGTAAAAAAAAACTAATAACCAAAAATGTTGTCAGGATGCAGCCCTGAAACTGTGATTTGTTGCCTCAACACAATTAAAACAAACAGGAAATTATTATCATTGTCTTTTATAAAGCACTTTTTTCATCATTGGTCAGAAGTACTTGTAATTATGTATGAATTTCTTGTTTTAATGCTAACAATGATTATATCAACAAATATATGTAAAACATACTTTGTGTAATGGCCTTCTTTATGGCCACTCAATGGCCTTCTCAATGGCCACTGGTGGTGGTTGAGGAGATTCCCCCTTCCATGTAAAGCGCTTTGAGTACCCAGAAAGCGCTATATAAATGTAACAAATTATTATTATTTATTATTAATGATTTTATTTCAATATCTTTGTCTGAAAGAAAAAAATATGAAGGTGTGAATGATAAATATGAAGTGCAACAGTCGGGTTTTGGAAGTATAAACTCTATTCATTTTCTATATAGGGAAATGCATTTGTAATGATATAAACCTTTAAATACAGACATGTTGTGAGCTCTGAGGTTGGTAAGCAATGGTATATGCTTTTGCTGAAGCCATCTGTTCGCATTATTTCAACTGATTTTTTAATAATCATGTTTAAGAGCTGAATTCCTGGTGGACAACTACATTTCCCATGATGCTATACAGAAAATTCCACCAATCACACAATTGTAGCAATCAAATGGTGCCAAAAGAGCTCTGCTGGGAAACATGTCAAGGCATTATGTCATTTGCAATACTTAATGGGATTGTAGTTCTTTCCCTCAATAAAGCTGTTAATTACACCGTCTTTGTATTGTCTTTTTGTCTGATTTTCAAGTACTTGAGTACTTTCAAGTAAATAAGTTTGTAATGTTGTGATTCATCTAATAGCTGGTTGGTTTAAAATCCCAATGGGAAAAATGAAAGGGAAAAATACTTCTGGAATCAACGCCTCTAAAAACGGGGGTGGGCACTGTTGCACTATTACTGTATATAAATATATATATTGAGTGTGTTTCACTGATGATGATAATTCAGTGAAGAATGAATAACAACGTTACCAAAACTTTACAAACACTCTACAAAAGAGTTTGCTACGGAGTTTACTGCTTTGAAATGACCTCACCTGGTTTGCCACTGTTACTCTCCATTTGAGAAAGCAATACACCTTGATTGCTGCTTTCCCACAATCCCCAGCAAATATGTATGAAAGTATGGGATTCCTCCTCTTTAGGGTCTCTGTCCTCTCCTCCTGCTACTTTTATTTTTATTTAATTTTTTAGCTTTATCTGTCTTTGTCTTTTTACTAAACTCTTATTCTCTCCCTCTATTTTTGTTTTTATCTGTCCCTCTCCACTCTTTGTATGCATGGATCTAATGACAAGTTCATATGCAAACAGAGTGAAAATATTAAAATCAAAATGTTTGATGAATAAAAAATAAAATTGGAATTTTATATATCTTGAATATGTGAGAATGTCGTTATTATTATTCTTTTTTTTTCGAGTACAAATATTGAATCATTCTTAAAACAAGATTTAAAAAAAGTAAAACAGCTAAAACAAGATAAAAGCTGCTTAAAAAAATAAGATTTGTTAAGTAGATGTTTTATTCCAGAGAATAAACCCTGAACATGTGTACTTTTATGCCATTAGCAAAAAAAATCTTGTTCTAAACATAAAATCTAACATTTTGAACGTTTTTTTTCCTTCTTAAAACCGGGTGCAGATTTTTTTCTGGGGCAAAAAGCAGGCAGTATCGTCAACACTCCAATATAAGTATTAAAGTACAGTATTAAATTGAAGCTTATGCAATAGTTCTAGCTGAACGCCCACCACTGTTGCTCGATAAAGAGAGAAACTTGCTGTTGTGACATCACTCTGTGTAATCCAAGCCAACTGACTGAACAAGTGCGTGAGAGAGCGAATGAACAACATAAAAATGCCAGGATTTACACTGCCCTCTAACAGAATTATGCACTAATCTGTACCTGTCCTGCCTTTATCGTCCTCTGCGACCAAGAGATTCATATCTATTTATAAAAATAACTGAACACTTTATGTGGAAGGAGGGGGGATTTATTCTGACCATTTATTATGGTTGGAACAAGAGGTGGTCAATTTTGTGGAAGTTATCATTCACAGTGTTTGGAATTTTTTTTTGTACGAACAGCAATTTTAAGTTTAATGAATATGTGTTGATTTGCTGTTTCTTGTACGTGAGACAGAGGCTATTTTAGTGCAGGACGCAGGCTGATCAGGGTTTCGGCTGTTGTAATATGATGATATCAGAGCTGATTAAAAAATAGTCCATTTAATTTTTGGTGATTTGCAGATGAGCAGGCCTTAGCTTCCCAGACACAGATTAAGAATATTCCTCTGCAAAGCATTTCCAACGGAGAATCACCTGTGAAAGAGTTATTTGACCCAGTTCTGTTATTCCTTTTCTAAGCAACCCCGGTTCTCTGTGTATGGGTTTAGTTTCGCGTATTGCCACTAAAGAACACATAAATATAAAATTCTTCTCAACGTGAGAATCATCTGTATCTTGTGGTTTGTCATTGTAATCTTGCAAAAAAAAAAAAAAAAAAAAGGTAGCCTACATATTACCCACCAAGTCTAGATTCCAATTATTTAAATTTGTGCTGGAACTGTGTGGATCTGAACCCAGCATCCCCAGGATTGGGTCCGGAACCTACTTTAGTAAATATTCCACAACATTTACCTTTGCATGAAATTCTCTGGCACAAAAACCCACTGACAGCATGCGGGGATAACCATAGCCCTGTGTAAATGTACAGCAAACTCATGTTGAAAAAACAACAACAACCTGGGGCACAAGATGTGTAGTTATGCACGGATTGGTCTATCACTCAACCAATAATTTGATGGTTCTTAAAGGGATAGTTCACCCAAAAAGGAAAATTCTGTCATTACTCCCCCTCATGTACTCACCCTCATGTCTTTCCAAACCCGTAAGACTTTCGTTCATATTTGGAACACAAATGAAGATCTTTTTGATGAAATCTGAAAGCTTTCTGTCCCTCCATAGATAGCTTTGCACCTACCACTTTGACGCTTCAAAAAGTTCATAAAGAGATCGTAAAACTAATCCATATGAATTGAGCGGTATAGTCCAAATTTTCTGAAGAGACTCGATCACTTAACAGATTTAATTTATTATTTACATATAAACACTGATCAGCTAACATAAACAGAAGCTCAACCGTGCTCATTGGTTCTTGCAGAAGCTCAAACGTGCTGCGTAACACATGAGAATGAACCTTGTTGGTTCTCGCACGTCAAGCAAACATGCTTGAGCTTCCGTTTATCATAACTGATGTGTGTGTTGATGAATGTTTACACGTGAATAAAAGCCTAGATTAAATCTGTTCATCATATAAAGCGATTGAGTCTCTTCAGAAAATATGGACTAAGCCACTCAATTCATATGGATTAGTTGTCTGATTTCTTTATGAACTTTTTAAAGCTTCAAATTGGTAGAAAGCTCTCAGATTTCATCAAAAAGATTTTGTGTTCCGAAGATGAGCAAAAGTCTTACGGGTTTAGAACGGCATGAGGGTGAGTAATTAATGATATAATTTTATTTTTTGTAGACCTTGTAGACCTAAGGAGGTCTATATAATATCTCAAAAATAAATTGCTCAGCTGGTGAGTTGAAATCTACGGTCTTTGTTTAGGGCACTCGTTTTGCATCCATTTTTTTTTAGCCAATCACTTGAGCTGTAAAAATGCCACATGATCAATGGTGTGTCCGACTTTTACCGAGACATGAAGTCGGACGCTTTCTGCTTCCTACTACGCTCATGCATGCAGTTCACTGTATCAAATATGAAGTGGATTGGAAACAATATTTGTCAAATACACAGATGTTTTCATGTAGCAACAGAAACACTTTTCATTTAATATTTTATGTATTGCTTAATATCTATCAGATCTATCTATCATTTTATCAGAATAGAGTTTTATTCCAAAATAAGTTTTTTTTTATTTGAAAAAACATGACAATATAACACTAGGTTACATGACTGGAGTTTGTACTGTTATAAAAACATGGATTTGTGAGCATTAGTGGAATTGAAGGTGTCAGAATACAAACAAAATGCACGTCATCGTTGTCATCAGTGAGTCTGGTCAATTGTGAAACAGCCGTGTCATCATCAGAGCTTGTACAGTCACTCAGAAGAAACTGTGCAGAATGAGCCAGCTGACTGCCCTCGAATCACTCTTGCGGTACTTTGATGGCATACGGCACAGTGACACTGCTTTCAAGTCAGAAGCCAATCGGTCTGTGCAGTCCCACACACATCTAATCTGAAGCCACAGGAAAATTGCATTACTACAACGCTGATTGCCTGATGGCACAATAAAAATGCCTCCAATCCCAACCCCAAACCCAAGCTGAGTGACTATCTTGATCGGTGATGTGAAAGGCAGCAGACAGATAAAAATAATGTATGCTTTTATAAAAGAGCCCTCCAAAAAAATCAACACTATTAAAACATCCAATATAGCATACTGAAAGATGTTACGCAGTCAGAATACACAGGCTTGAATGGCTGAAAGATGCCTTTTGGATCCAAATAGTGTAGTTATAAAATCTGCCAGCAGGGGCAAGTCAAGTCAAGTCATCTTCATTTATATAGCGTTGTTCCAAAGCGGCTTTACACGTTTACAAGCAGCCAATAACCCGTTCAAAACCGGAATATTAGCAATAACCCGGTCGCGCACGGCCATGTAAACGCCGGCAAAAACCCGAATATGCTCATATTCCGGTTTTTAAAAACCTGAATATGATCCCTGGGTTACCCCTTTTCTAACCTGAATATTTGGTCATGTAAACACGTATCGGCATATCCCTATCAAAAGGAACATTGATTTGTGTTCTGCGCATGTTCTATTCGCAAGGAATCTTGGTCTTTAGAGTAGAGGACGGCGCATACAAAAACTCGCGTGCATACCGGAAGTAAAGAAGAAGTAGAGGTAAACATGGCGAGACGCAGCACAGCACCATACATTTGGACCAGTACCAAAGTACCAGCACCAAAGCGCAAACAAAGGCGATCGCTATCTGCCCCGAACTATTCATTATCCGTGTGCTGCTGTTGTTGTCTTTGGATACAGGAAGAATAATCGGAAATGAGGCACATTGCGTCTTAGGTAGGGTTGGGTACCGAAACTCGGTGCCAATAGGGAACCGGTTCCGAAGTAAACGGTAGTAACCAGACCGAATAAGAACGACAATTTCGGTGCCTGATTTCGGTGCCTGACTTAATTAGGCACACACACGCACACACGCACGGTCTCTTCTGTCTCGCAAGCGCGCTCTTGTTCGCAAGGTTTGGCTGCACACGTGTAAAATTACGCGTCAGAACGCCCTCTGGGTGTGCCGATAGTCTGAATCCCATATAGAATGAAGCCAATACATTGGCTAATGGCGTGGGCGCCGCCTCGACGCACTTACGTCGTCATATTATGTTGGCGCGCGCGCGCCATCTGCTCCTCAGATTTCTCTGCCGAAAAAGGAAGCTGGTCGGCAGCGCGAGGAGCTTGGCAGCGTCTCGTTCCCTATTGAGAGAACATAGGTTACACTAGGGGTGGGCGATATCTCGATATTTAAAATATATCGAGATATTTTTTAAACACGATATGGATTTTGACATATCGTTTATATCGATATATTGTTTATATTTAATCCTGATTTCGCCACTTTGCTTGTTTGCCTTCTCTGTGCTGTGCTCGCCCCCGCCTCCTTGCTTTTGTTCCCCCTCACCTCGCGTGTTGTCTCATTCAACAATTGTCTCATCCGCAACCAGCCCGGAGGCTACAGAACTCCGAGTGTGTCTGCGCGCGAGCGACAGAGCACGAGAGAAACCGAGTGTGAGCATTAATTGCATTAGTAAATTGGTAGCCTACATACTACAATATATAATTACTATATAAGAGGCATGGAAGTTCGATTAATGGACTCCAGTAATCAGAAGGCTACTACAAACGTCTTGTTTTAAACTATTGCAGGGCTCGAATTTCGGCGCGGGTATTGCGCATAATTCTAATCATTCCCGCAGGTCTCCCATTTATAATGCGGGAAATTCCCGCAATCGTAATCCACACAGATTATAAAATCAAATCATTCTTTTAACAACTATCTGCCAGACGCAATTTCACAAACAGCGTGAGTGTTCAGCGGTGCCGCTTCTTTCTCGTCTCTCATAATGTGTTGTGCAAGGCAAGCATCAAGAGCTGCGGCGATAAAACACACTCGCGTTTAGGAGTCGGGACATGATGGATATTCACTCGCACAATCGGGCCAGCAGTGCATCGTGACTGAAGTTTACCATTTGCACGTCTTTTTAAGTCTTACCAGTTTAAACATTCAAGCGATTTTAAACTAATCAGTGTTCGCGCGCTCTCTGAGAGATTATTTTCAATGCGCACATTCATAGAAAATCCGCCTTAAGAACAGCTGGCCAGTAACAAAAGTTATTTTTCGCGGTTTATATTGCTTTAACACGCTAAATTGTCAATTTCGGTCGTCGTGAGTATACTCTAAACATAGTCGGTTTTGTCTTTAATAAGCATAAAACGCATGCCAGTATAATGAACACAGGATCCGTGCACTACCTCTTAAAGTGACGGCAGCCATATGTGTGTCATTCATTAATCAAGATAGCTTTAAGTTAAAGGAATCAGGATTAATAACCTATGTATTTAATTTATTCAGGACTAAAATACTACTCAGTGTTATTTTCCATTTGATTACTTTATTCAGTTTCTGTATATGAATCACGTGATTAATAATGATGACGAAATTCAGGCCCTGTGTTTAATTTTTCTCATTTGGTTACATTCTGTTATGGAAAATTAATTTTCTATTGATTGTAGGCCTATATTTTGAGTTGTATTCACATCCATTTTCCTGTAAAGATATCGAGATATATATCGAATATCGAGATATAGCAAAATATATCGAGATATATTTTTTGCTCCATATCGCCCAGCCCTAGGTTACACCAGTAACCAGATATGTTCTCTTTCATAGGTTCACTCAACGCTGCGTAGCTAAGAAGCAGTGGATTTGTATTTGTAGGCTGCTGTATCACGTGCCGTTTGAACTGACGCGCTACAGCGATCTGTCACATTACAAAGAGCCAAAACTTTATTTATTGAGTGAATCTCGTAAAAATATTGACAGAATCTGACAGCTGTGGATTTGTTCCATATCAAAAGTAACCTTCTCTGTCTTGTCTGTCGGTGTCCTCTTTGTCCGCGATTTTTCTCTGCGTGAGAAAATGGATGTGTGGTGTGAGAGCGTGTGAAAAGGGTCAATTGCGTGAGTCTCACGGTCAATGCGTGAGAGTTGGCAGCTCTGCTAGTAATCTCTATTAATCTCCAGTATTATTACATTGTTTGATACAATATTGTTTTATTTGATATTATGTAAATGTGTAAAATGTAATGTAAAAATTTGTATTTTATATTGTTTTTATTATTACCATATGTTACTTGTATTTATATTGTTTAAAGATTTAAGTAAATATTGTGTCCAGTTTGGCCCTGTAAATAAAAGGGTATTATTTTTTGATAAAGTGTGTGCGGTTTCGTTTTCTTAAGTATCGTTTCAAGAACCGTTTAAGCACCGGAACCGTTTAAAAAATACCGAGTAGGTACTGGTATCGGATAAAACCCAACCGATACCCAACCCTAGTCTTAAGGTTGTCCGTGCGTTGCCGTTTACATCGGGATATTGCCAATTGATTACAAATTCCATGTATACAGGAGTAACGTCGTCTCTCAGTTGCTAAATGTAGCGAAACAACGTTGCTACAGCCCTGTTGCGTCTTACAATTCTACGTTGTTACAATGTTGCGAGCACGTATGCAGCGGCGTTACCATAGTAGAAATGCAATGTGCCACAGACGTTGCCACAACGTAAATGTGTTTGCTGGGGTGCTGCTTCATACTTTTGTGGAAACATGTTACACTATCATTGTTTCATAATCATAAACAAAAGTTTAGGTTTTTTTAAAAAATCAGATTTAAAAAAAAAGAAATTAATATTTTTATTCAGCAAGGATTCATTAAATGAATCAAAAGTGACAGTTAAGACATTTAGGCTATGTTATAAAATATTTCTTTTTTCTTTTTAGCACTGATAATAGTAAGAACCATTAATAAATAATTAAGGAGCAATAATAATTGAGCACCAGCAAATTAGAATGATTTCGTGATCATGTGACACTGAAGACAGGAGTAATGACAGCTGAAAATTAAGCTTTGTCGTCACAGGAAAAGGTTACATTTTAAAATGTATTCGAATAGAAAACAAAATTTGTTTACATCGCCTTGTCTTGTAATGCATATTCACATTTGAAGCGTATTGTATGTTTTATACACAGCGAAAATTTTGACCATATTCCAGAATCGTCAGCAAGCTGACTATCTAGATAGAGCGGTCAATGTTTAGATTAAATGGGATGCTAAATATCATTTTGGCTTTAAGAAAAATAAGGGGTGGGGGTTAGGAAATTTCCAATAGCATGAAGGCAGCATACAGTAAGTCACAGCTGAATTGAATGAGATGTGAAACGTGTCACATGACAGGGCATGAATCATCCAGATTGATTGTTGTTGCTTAGTGGCAGCCATGTTGAGTTGTGATCAAATTTTCACACAGACACAAATGACCTGAGATCTTGACAGATGAGTAATGTGAGTACTGGCAGATTAATTAAGGTGCACATTATTTAGTCACACTTTCAGTTCACCAAGAGAGTCAAGTAACCTTTATTTATATAGCGCTTTATAAAGTACAGATTGAAAAAGCAAATTTACAGTGATGACAGGAAAATGATTCAATGATGCAAATAGAGTTCCTTTTGGCTGATTGTCCAGCTGAAGTCAGTTCAGTGTTGTTAAATTAGTTAATTTCATCTATAAAGCAGTTCTGCAGTAAAACAGTGATATCGTCATCCAGCTTAGTTCAGTTCTCGTCCAATAGTGTCAGATCAATAATATTGTTGAATATATGTCTCCAGGTATGTGTACTGTATATTACATTTTTCAGCTGTATGTAATTCTAAGGCCTTCACACCACATAAATGAAGAGTTAAAAGCAAGTGTTATGATTTCACAAAAAGTAGTGATTTCTGTGTTAGTACATCCAATATTTATTTTAATTATGTCCATAAATATTAAATGGTTAAATGGAGTGGGCCATTGAGAATTATAAACACGATCGTTCAGAAATCTTACAGACATGAAGAGGTATAGATCACATCTAAATAAATCTACGTGTGAGTAAAGTGTAGCTATAAATGGCTTAAATAATTGATTTAGTCAGATTTACTGTACAGATGTCTTTTTTTTCCAAATGGGTGCATACTTCTCTCCATTATTTTATATTACATCATAAAAGCATAATGAAATAGAAATAGGTTTACAGTGCATTGTAAATATGTTTTCTGATTAATTTAATGCTCTCTGCCATACCCCCCCAGCACCACAGCACCACACTGATAAAGTATGCAGTGTGAATTCTGTAAGGCTTAAGCTATCAATATTTAAATATTAAAATAAATGAATATACACTGCTTATGTTAATTTTACAAGCGGTGTGAAGCAGGCCTAAGGGATTGTTTTCTATGTAGTCTATACATTTGAAGTTAATTTTACTCTATACAATAAAGCACAGTAAGTGTTTTATTGGCATTTAACTAATTAATTAATTTGCATTTAAATGCAGCTACATATGGAGTAAATTGTACAGCCAACATACTGTACCTTGTGGAGCTTGCATGTGTTGTGTGCACGCATGACTTATTGCGCCCACATTTTGCCTTAAGCCCGTAAAAAATATAGAGTGACAGATTGAGCCAGGCGATGCCAGTGATTGCCAAACGTGTTGTGCATTTTCATATGATTTTTTTATTATTTCTATATAGTTTTTTTTTTTTTTTTTTTTTTGCCTGTGGGATACCATGAAAATGAGTATTAGTTCAATAACTTACCTTTCTGTCAGTTTTCACCTGATAATATAACAGTGATTGATAATTATACTTGTGTATTGACTCGGAAGTATGCAGACGTCTTTTTGTTGGGTGCTGTTGCCATGGTGAATCGTAATTTCGGAGCGCCATTGATCATGGCTTATCATAGTCATGGTGCACGCGCTTAACTCAGAGTCAACCTACTCAGAGTAGATTAAACTAACTCAATTCAGCTGTTCTGAAACCGAAAACTCAGAGTTTCCCATCTCAGGGTAAATCAACTCAGAGTTCAAGTTTTAACTCAGAGTTGGTTGAACCTCCTGATTGAAAACAGGCCCCAGATCTCTATATGTTGTTATGTTGTATATTACTGTATATTATATTATATTACATTATATCATAGATCAGAGTTTCAAATTGGCATGCCCATTGCATTGACGCAGCTTGTTTTTTTTACTTGTAAATACGACTTCACTTGGACATTGACATGCTCAGAACTCGTAATTATGATTATTGGCTTCTTGAACAAGAATAATAATGACGGGACCTGATTTTGTCCATTTGGAATTGATTGGATCGTTGAGTCAATATTGTTTGCTATTTGCTGTGATTATTTTATCTGAGTGACAGGTTGCTGGAGGGGGAGATTGATACTCGTCTGGCTATTGGACAACCTTATTGCCCACTCCTCCATCCAGTATACACAGTAGCACCTCAATGCAGTACATGAGATCCACGGGGAGGAGTCGGATCAAGATCCAAGGGGTGGAGATGGGTAGGATTAGGGGTAGGTTTAGGGATTAGGGGTGGGTTTAGGGATCAGGGGGCAGAGATGGGTAGGTTTAGGTATATGTAAGGTGGGAGGAGTTGGATCTGGATCCAACTCCTCCCCGTGGATTTCATGTACTGCATTGAGAACCATCTCAGTATACACGTCATCAGAGAAGACATTGAGAGGTGGCAGACATGTACATTTTTTTTATTAAAGACTTAAAAAAAAATAATGATATGATAATGACATCATCTGTCAGCTTACCACATGCGTGCGATTTTTTTTTTTTGCAAACCCCATCACTCCGCCAAGTGATGCAGGACAGGTCTGATAGACGCTTATGAATATGCATCAAGAGAGATCTCAGGAGAGATGGCCCCACAACTTTGAACTGGGCTTCTTTTGCATCCTTCTAAACAAATATTTGCATTTTCATAAATATTTCAGTACTGACCTAGAACTAGATGTTGCATTTTGGAGAGATTCTGAGAAGACCCATTATACCAAACAGATGCGTGAGCAGCAACATGAATAATTGAAGCAGCTGCACTCTTTACCAGTTTGAACCCAACACATTCCAGAATAAAAAAAGAAGGTATAAGTCCGTCATGAATAACCACATGAGGACTGCTGGCCATCTATCACCCTGGTGTGGCTGGAAACATTCTGCTGGCTGCATATAGATAGGATTAGGAAGTCCCAGAGTGAAGCAGATATTAATCCCTGCTGGAATGAAAGTGTCTTGTTAATCACTTACTGATGACAGAGATGATATAATATGGAAACATGACATGGAAATATGACAGCTGAAGCAACATGATTCTCTAGTGAGAATGTGTGTAAAATAGGATGGAGTGTGTACAATTACGAAATTATCTTGTCTATTTTTATTTCAATTAGGCTACAATCTATCCATCACGTGCTTTGAGGTCATCAAGGTCAACCTGATGCAGCACGTTCCTTACTGTATCACAGGGCCATGCAGCTGATATCAGCTTTGACCTCCCCTTGACTGTATTCCTGAGGAAAATCTGCAGCATTCTGTAGCTGAAGGTGTTCAGGGTAGATTTCGGAGAACTAACTCTCCGTGCATAAAAGCTTTGCAGGTAGGGCTTTCCCTCCTGCTATTTTAAACAGGATCTACAGTACATTCGCTATTGACGCAGGGAAGGGCCACCTCTGCATGGATTATTGACCTTTTTGCTTAACATGATTAGTGCTCTGTCAGTCTATGCACATGAAATAAAGGGGTCATGGAATCAAAAACAGAGAAAGTTCTGAGCCTCATTGATTTTTTTTTTAATCTCATAAGCACATTTTTTTCTCTCAAACCGGTTTTACCCAACCAGATTCACTCGTTGACTTTGAGGATGGAGACGGCAAGTCAGCAGATTTTGCCCCAAGCTTTATGGCAGATGAAAGCACAGCTCTGATGCAAGAGGACAGGAGGACCTCTGATATCTGCTTTTCACTCAAACTCGCCAGACTTTGCCCCTGATAAAACGAGGCTGGTTTTAAAACGTTGTATGGGTAATATAATGTTTTAATATGCTCCACTTTTGACAGAAAAACTGACTCCAAACAAACATTAAGTAAATTAATCTGTAGTTCTATCGATGCTTTCTTGAGTTTTAATTGGCACATGAAGAAATCCTGGGTTGGTCATAGGGTCCCCAGAGAGTGTGTATTGATGTTTGTATTGAGAGTATTGAGAAAAGCAAAAATTTGATCATCTCTATCGACAATTATTTAATCTGCCATTATGTTCCATTACCAATCATTTGTGTTAGACGAGTCTGTTACTAATCTTTTTATACTGTACAAACTGTATATTCTCTCCCCTTACACTAAACCTACCCCTAAACCTACCCTTCACACAAAACATTTTTTATGTATGATAATGCGTAAAAAAAGGTGATGGGTACTCTGGGTTTGGGCCGAATTCCGAGCTCGGAGCCCTCCCCCCGGTCAGCACGCCAAATACGCATTCAACTTTACTCCCTCTAATTGTATGTACTGTAAGTGTGAACTCGTGAATAAAAAAAAAAACATTCTGCATGATTTATAAGCTTGTTTCCTCATGAGGCCCCCACGGTGACACAAGTCCCCATGAGTCTGTGTGCATTCAGGTTGAAGTCCCCACCGGGATAGAAAAACATGCGCACACACACACACACACACACACACACACACGCGTGCATGCAAACGCACGCACGCGTGCACACACAGTCCCTGTCTTGCACATTTGTGCCAGAGCTGAACACTGGATTTGTTCTACTTCACTGGCCTCCCTACATTCACTGCAGACCTTGGCTTTTCTGTCAACCAAATCTAAATTTTTCTCTTTCTTTCTTTCTTTCTTTCTTTCTTTCTTTCTTTCTTTCTTTCTTTCTTTCTTTCTTTCTTTCTTTCTTTCTTTCTTTCTTTCTTTCTTTCTTTCTTGCAACCAAACACTGTTCAAAGGTTCAGCGTTGGTTGGATTTTTAAAAATATTATGAAAGAAGTCTCTTCTGCTTACCAAGGGTGAATTTATTTGATAAAAAATACAGTAAAAAAAGTCATATTGTGAAATATTATTATGTTTTCTATTTTAATATATTTTAAAATGTAATTTATTCCTGAGATGGCAAAGCTGATTTTTCAGCCGTAATTGCTCCAATCTTCAGTGTCACATGATCCTTAAGTCTTTGATGTCGCCAGAGTGTGTATGTGAAGTTTTATCTCAAAATACCCCACATTTTTATATATCATGTTTAAATTGTCACTTTTTGAGGGTTTTTATGTCAATTTTAGGGTTAGTGATGTCACTAACCTGGGAGGAATGTTGTGTAGTTCCTACCAGCCTTTGTTATAGTCCTTATAAAGGATTTTATTTAAAAGTAAATATCTCCCTTTGCTTTGAACTTTGAGCGTTGTCACTTTGCAGATGTTAAATGCTTAAACAGCAACATTACACACTAACTAAAGTTAGAAAAGTGAAATCATAATCAACCACCCCTTTAAGAAATCATTCTGATATGCTGATTTGCAGCTCAAAAAGCATGTCTTATCACAGTTGAAATAGCTGTGCTGCGTAATATTTTGTGGAAACTATGATACATTTTTGTCAGGATTCTTTTATAAATCATTTGTAACAATTTAATTACATCAATTGAATGTGCCCTTGCTGAAGTAATTTTCTCTTAAAAAAAAACAAAAAACAAAAAGAAACAAACAAAAAAAGTTTTTTTGAATGGTATAATCTCTGATGTCACACCAACTGCCACTCCTCCAAACCCCATGGAGGATCAAGCAGCAGCTGTGGTACCAGTAAATCAGCTGATGGAGACAATACACATCATTCCACAGTTTGTAAGTTCCACTTTAAGACTTGGGTGTCACTTTGTTTAATCAACAGTAGGCTGGGCAATTAATCAAAGCCAAAATATAGAAACAATTGAATGTATCTTGTGTATGTTGATTGATCAAGATACTTTTTTTTCCCTCTTAAATTAGCAAATCCACCTGGATAAAAACTAATAATTTTCTTATCAGCTAAATTCATTTGATTAGCAGTAGCACCTTAAACACTGTTATGTTGCTGTACAATAGTAGTGATTGAAAAGAGTGAAACACATTGTGATGCGATGTGAGCTAACTGTTCATTATTTGAAATCAAGGCAAAGGTTTGAAATAATGGTGATATCGATTTTGAATTCGTATCACCCTTCACTTCATAAAGTAAGAGATCTGCAATGTTGTCTCTTGTGTACATTTTTTCAGGATGTCCGGCAGGTTCTTACAGGCTTGCATGATGGCAAGGGAATTGTTGAGAGCCTTGATGAGGATAATGTCATCACAACAAGTCAGAGACGTCTCCTCGTCCGTATCTTGGTGTCGTACCTCATTGAGAAATTTGGAGAGAAGTAATTTAATTTTTTTATATATAGAATTGGGTTCCTGTTTAATACGCCAACATTCACGTTTTGAAATTGAATTAACATATTTCAACATAAGTAACAAGTACAACATGTACTTTCATTTTACTTAAATTAAAAAAGCTTTTTCTGTTTTACAGTCCTACATCAGAAACCAAAAAGGCACTAGCATTGGGTTTGGTTCAGTCGTTTTCCTGTTTAAAAGACTCATCAAGCAGTGGCAGCGTGAGTGTTTTTTGAAAAATGTCATTGAGATATTTATTTGGGTTGTCATGATCCTCAAACTGATTCAGCTTGCTGTTTTTTTTTTGTTTTTTTGTTGTTGTTTTTTCCTCAAGGTTGCAATCCAATTTGATTCGCAATTTTAACTTTACTTGGTTAACTAGAGTCAGCCGAGGGCTAGGTTTTTGCTAGATTTCAAATTTAGATCTGTTTTTGGCGAATCATCACCAAAGAATAGACACTAGGGTTCGTGTGAAAATTATTGTCCCGCAGGTCCTTGTAAATATATAAATAATATAGTAATTGGGAATTTGAGGCTTTAAATTTGGCTGGAAGTCACAACCTCGACGCACTTGTTTTTGGCAACGGAGCGTGGAGCAACATACATTGAGCGTAAAAGCTGAAACAGTTTGTTAAAGTACAGCTCACTCCTCCTTGAAACATATCTGTGCTGTTATGCACTAAGCAGCAGGAACAATAATTGATCTACTTCTCTGAGGACAGACAGACGTACAGACAAACCCTGTTCTAACCGTAACCCATGCTGTCAGTCAAACGTGCCTCATCTCTATTCCTTAAATTTTGATTTCGTGGCAGGAAATATGGTTCACCCCAGGACGGAGCCACCGGCCAGCCACTGGATTCCTGGAGGAAAGGTTGCGGAACGTCAGGAAGAGGCTGAGATCAACCAGCAGGTCGCGGAGCACGGCACAGACAACATCACCACAAATGCCAGATAATGCTGCTCTTGCAAGGCCTGTCATACCAGGTAATTAAAATATATATATATATATATATATATATTTGAAGCGAAACATCCATATTTCAGTGACTGACAACTTTGTTGTTCTTTACAGAATGTACCATATCAGACGAACGTGCATCACAGTTTAAAGAATGGCTGAGAAACAATTCTCAGCCCCTCAGCCAGATAGAGACCTATATGGAAAACACGGCAGTCTACAGGGCCAAGTGGATCAGAGACAACAGTTGGACTATTGATCAAATCCTTGAAGAGTTTCCTCGCCTAATGACCAAAGGCATGGTAGGTATAGGGAAAAATGATCTTGCATATGAGGATACATTGTTTATAACGTATTTTAAGTGTGCCACGTTGAATTGGAATTAAAAAAATGTTTTCCATTTTATAGATTGCACAGGACTTTCTTGTCCTACATGGGGAAGCTGCATCCAAGCTTTTTGAAACTTGGCTGCCCGTTTATGCACAGAAGGTCCTGTACCTGGCAAGACAGGAGGGGAAGCTAACATTGCCCCTGGATGGTTTAACACCAGGTAATATATTGTCAGCAGATCTTGTAAATGCAGGGAATGCTATGGAATATGCAGGATATTTATGTGATTGCTGGTATTGTGAAATCAAAGGTATGCTATTTCACATCGTATTGACACCTATGTCTTCCTACAGATGGCGTTGGGGAACTCGCCCTGAGGCAGCTGCCAGGATTACTCCCCCCTACAACATACAAAGTTGGCCGTGGCCGCGGTGCGAAAGTAGTACGCCACACCAATTGTGAATGCAGCATGGCCTTCATCGATCATAAGGCTGTGAGTCCTCGAAGCACAAGTTTCTGAACAGGAAACTTTATTCATTTTATCAACATATCTGAGCTGAAGACTGCACGCACACATGCATATTCAGGTTTTATTATACTTTTGGGGACAGGCATCAAATATAGCCAGACAGTATTCGGAAAATAGCTGTTCTACAAGCTTAGAACTTGCTGAACTAAGTTGGTCAGTATCAAAGCATTGGCTTCTAGAACACCTCAGCAGTGCCACTGATTACCTCTGTACCACACCGCACTGATGCAGTAATTTGTTCTAAAACAGGCACCGACTAAGTATTGATTTCAGAAATTAACATTTATCAGAAAGTTGACAAAAGTTGAGCCGCACGCATTTTCTGAGAATGTTTATTTTAATGATAGATCATCAATCAATTTATGGCTTTTTAAGTCATTTGAGGTCTGAATCCTTTATTTTCTGTAATGTGAGCTATATGCTCTAACACTTGATAAATAAATGTTTGGAATATTTCGTTATGCAATGTAGACTATTACAGTTAAATTTTTTTACTAGTAGTCAGTAGACATTTGGTTCTTACTCGCACTCTTGTATATCTAACTCTCTTGTATTTTCTTTTTTAGCCTGGAATAAACATGGTTGAGTACCTCCATGAGGCCAAGGCGTCCAAGCCATACCCCCACGTCCTGACGCTGGGTAATGACCGGAGTGCATCCCAGGCATTCGTAATAATATCTGGACAGGCCCTGGAGCAAGAAACACTTCTTCAGGCCATTGATGTCTGTTTTAAGGCATTTTTTGTCTTTGACGTCGAATACCCAAAACAATGTGAGCATGTGTGGAAATTCGTGCAAAATGTGATCTATGAAATTCCAGGAGGGGAGTCAAAAATAGTTAAGTTTTTTAAAACTAGAATATTTGCTTGCAAGTAGCTTAATAGCAGCATTTAGGAATTTTAATTTGTTCAATATAGGCCTGTCGAGTGTTCATCCAGTTTAATCAAAATTATTGTTTTGCTCTGGATGTTCCAACCCAAGTGAACTGCGCCAGTTTCAGTATATTGTTGTGAACTGCGCCAGTTCCAGTATATTGTTAGGAACTGCGCCAGTTCCAGTATATTGTTAGGAACTGCACCAGTTCCAGTATATTGTTAGGAACTGCACCAGTTTCAGTATATTGTTGTGAACTGCGCCAGTTTCAGTATATTGTTGTGAACTGCGCCAGTTTCAGTATATTGTTAGGAACTGCGCCAGTTTCAGTATATTGTTGTGAACTGCACCAGTTCCAGTATATTGTTAGGAACTGCACCAGTTCCAGTATATTGTTAGGAACTGCACCAGTTCCAGTATATTGTTAGGAACTGCACCAGTTTCAGTATATTGTTGTGAACTGCGCCAGTTTCAGTATATTGTTGTGAACTGCGCCAGTTTCAGTATATTGTTGTGAACTGCACCAGTTTCAGTATATTGTTAGGAACTGCACCAGTTTCAGTATATTGTTGTGAACTGCGCCAGTTCCAGTATATTGTTGTGAACTGCACCAGTTTCAGTATATTGTTGTGAACTGCGCCAGTTTCAGTATATTGTTGTGAACTGCGCCAGTTTCAGTATATTGTTGTGAACTGCGCCAGTTTCAGTATATTGTTAGGAACTGCACCAGTTCCAGTATATTGTCGATAATAATGTAATAAATTTTCAAAGATTCCATTGTTCTGTTTTTGTATTTTCTTTAAAGTGTTTATTGCATAATATATGCCTAAATCTCGCATGTATTCTGTTCTAGGTTTGTAGTTTAAGAGTTTTAAATGGGTAGTCAATTGCAATTTATTTTCTAAATTGTACTGTAATGTGTTAGACAATCTGGCATATGGGTTAATTTTACAGAGCATAATATGTAGTTAAATCAACCCTTAATTGTAATTAGTTTGACCCAGCATTTGGGTACGCTATATACCTAATATGTAGTTAAATCAACCCTTAATTGTAATTAGTTTGACCCAGCATCTGGGTACACTATATAACTAATACGTAGTTAAATCAACCCATAATTGTAATTAATTTGACCCAGCATTTGGGTAGACTATATAACTAATACGTAGTTAAATCAACCCATAATTGTAATTAATTTGACCCAGCATTTGGGTACACTATATAACTAATACGTAGTTAAATCAACCCATAATTGTAATTAGTTTGACCCAGCATTTGAGTACACTATATAACTAATACGTAGTCAGATCAACCCATAATTGTAATTAGTGTGACCCAGCATTTTGGGTAGAATATTTAACTCATCTGTTGGGTTAAATATGACAGACCCATCTTGCTGGGTCAAATTAACTACTGCTGGTCTGGTGATATATTGATCCAGCGGTTGGGTTATAAAACAACCCAAGTTGTGTTATTTTTAACCCATCATTTTTAAGAGTGTAGGTGGGATAGCAGGGACAACAGCAGGTTCAACCTATGCAGAAAATCCAGTTCAATATAATAAACAGTGGCAGCCACCTAGAATAGCTTGCTAAGCATCAGTAATGTAAACTCCTGGATGGATAGGAAACAAGGTGACAGATGGGATGGGGGGTGGGTCAAGATAAAACTGTGCATTTTCTTTACCACATCAAAAAACTGCATGCATGGTGTGACATGTGTAGCCTACCGGCTGGCATTCTCACAGAATGTATACTGTAGTGAACTGGTTGGTAAATGAGGTTAACCTCTTGCCCCTCTTGGCATTGCGGTTAGGAAGCATGCATTGGGACCAGGGTTCGAGACAATATTTCGAACAATTATTTGTTACAATATATTTGGAAAAAGAGTGCATGGTTTCAGACACAAAACTGCTCAAATTTATCACCCAACTGCCAAGTTTTTAGTTGTAAAAGGTGACATTTCCTTTCTTGGACCATGCAGGTGTCTTTAAAAAGGTGACTGCTAAAACATAAATGTGGCAGTGACTAAGAATGTACATGGAGCAGATGATAGACGTTAAGTGATTAAACAAAAATACTTACAGTACAACTTATAACACCCCAGTAGTCATTTCAAGAACATCCCAGTAGTTTGGTAACGTCATCCCATCCCAGAAGTAGTTCCAGTAGTTCTTCCCATCCCAGAAGTAATTCCATTAGTTCTTCCCATTCCATTAGTCCATTACTGATCATCCTCAAGCAATGGACACTTTACGTAGCATGTACGGCTAAAAACTAAACTAATATGGCAGACAATGTCAAGCTATGCATTTTAAACATCTATAAACTAGTCAAAATACTATTTACAAGTGTCATACACGCACACCTGGTGGCAGTCCGCTGATTATCTAAAAAAGCCTATAACGCAGGGAAATGTATAAACTATCATCATCCTCTCTGTGCGACTTGACAGCATGGATGGGATGGTAATCAAGCAGCTCGCTCACATCTACAGCTGCCAAAACTTGAGTGGGAATCACACTGTACGCAAATAAATGCCTATCAAACCACTGTGTTTCCCACTTCTTTACAACAAGTGTTATTGTTGGTGTATGTGATGTTTGCTCCAGTAGTAAAACTGATAGTATAACACCAAACTGAGGCTCTCCATATGGATCATAGGACAGGAATACGGTCATGCCTGCTCTATATTCAGTTCCCTTAAACTTTACCCAGGCTGGGACATACAATTCACTAAAAAGGGGAATACCTTCTAGACCACTTTGGATCTCTTTAAATCCCTCAATGTTGGCCAGAAATGTAGTGTACCCAGGACCAACTTCTGTATTGTGGCACAACACAGTTCCACACAGGAAACTGTAGCACTGCATCATCTGATGGCGAAATGCCATGGTTTTACAAATGTTTTTAAAGTTACCAGTTACATGGCTAACCTGTTTGAAAAATGCATGTCGAGCTTCAAATCTCATCGCCCAGAACTGCCTCAACGGTCCGAGTTTTTGAATGACTCCTGGGTAATGTAGCATGAAGTGGTGTTTTGGCCGTAAATGTAGGTGAGGATAGAGCTCCAGGAAGAGAGAGTGATGCTCTTCAATGATTTTGCTTAGGTATAGTGTTGCTGCTACAGTAAGCGAAGGAGAAAAGATGAACTCCATGCACAAGAGTAGGAGGAGTAGAAGTTCCCAATGCTTGTTATCCATAGGGATAAGGTCACCTATCATTGTCGGCAATAACCTAAGCAGGCACCACATTTGAGATGCTGACTGCCGCAAGGGGGTTTCAGGGTTTCTGAGATTGCTTATGACAGTAGGTTTGTTACCCTTATCACAAAATCCATAGTCAAAGCTTGTTATTCTGTAATTGAGCTTTTCTAGTGTGAGATACTTTTGCTCAATTAGTGAATTCAACACAAGTTTGACTTCATAGGGCCCCACCCCTTCCAGTACATCATGCATGATGTCAACTGCCACATTGTCTGATACATGATAAAAAGACAAGTTGTTCAAGACACTGTCTCTTTTCAGGCCTGTTTGGGAGGAGTCAGCTCTACGCAAATCTGCCTCATAGCTATTGCGATCACGCAACAAAGTAGGATCTTCCAGCGTCAGAGACCTCACACCCATTTTATCTGCTTTGCAGAACCGACACACATAGTTTCCACTGAAGCTTTCAATGTAGCCAAGAACGCTATGCAAGCCTAAATTGTCTCCAACTACCTGGACCACCGTGAACTTGACAACACCTTGATAGTTGGGGGTATTAACAAAGATGCCATCACTCTCTAGACACCTGATCTCTTCCACGATAGGACGCAGGATTGCATCAAGGCCATAGGTCACTACGTCATCAGATTTGTACACTGCTAAAAGGAACTGTGACTGCAAACTTGATAGCAGGTCTGGTGGCAAGCTCTTCAAGATGAAATAAATAAGTCCTAACTTGTGAATCCCAGTCTTAGAACCAAGCGGATTTATTACCTCACAATCATCTTGGTAAATCACAAGTGGGATTGAAACCTCATTCTGGAACAATGGATGTGTTTTACAAAATTCCCCATCAAAAACATCCTGAATTGCATCACCATCTCTGCGCTGCCATTCCAGCATGGCCTGTACAATCCCAGGAATTTCAAGAATCTTGGTCAAAAGGCTCTTTAACGGAATACGGTGATATGAATCAGGAACTGCAACTTGTCGGACAATGCCAGTGGCAGAGGCCATTGGCTGAACATATGAAACTCCAGACAGAAGCTCCTCAACTGGCTGAATGAAGTTTCCAGATTTAGCAAAATACTGCATCTGTTTATAATCTGTCTCCAATCCTTTGAAAGGCTCAGCTGCTTCTGTGAACTCCACCTCAAGCTCTTCTACCTCTAGGCTTTGATCAAGACCAAACTGACGGAATAAAGACATAGTCTTTGATTGCAGTCTGCTGACAATATTGCTAATTAAACTGGAAGTATGCTGAACCACAAAGTTTATGTTTGAGTACGTCATAGAAGATTTGGATTTAAGGTGGGCTAAAAAGAGGGCCACCCGATTGGTAATACCCTCTGGTTCTAATTCATCCCAATCCTCCTCATCTCCCTGTGCTGGCTCCATTTCCACATTCAGCATTTCAACATTCAGCATTTCAACATTCTGTACATCAACAGGTGGGGCTTCAAATGAGTCATCAAGAGTATTTCCTACTTTATGCTCCTTTTCCAAGTGTCTTTTAAAAGACCACATGTAATAAAATGTCCTACCACAACCACTTTCACTACACTGGAAATGTGTTGATGCGGACTTCACATGGTGTACTGCACGTAAGTGCATAAAAAGACTATTGGTACCACCTGAAATTAGCCTTTTGCACTTAAAACAAGTATAACCCATCTTCGCAAAGAAATTAAAACTGAAGAATTGAGCTTCTCATTTCATTGATCTTACAAGTTCTCTAAATTTTTTGAGGAACTTCAGCCGAGGGCCAGCTCTTGGGATTAACTGGTTGATGGTAGGCTCATCCAAAAGAATAAAACTCTCCTCATCAATCCCCTCCTCTGAAAGATATAGAAAACACAGACATCTTTGTTTTTACAACAAAACTCATCTTTGAGTACAAAACAAAAATGTATGGGTAATTAAAATTGAAGATTTAGTAATAAACATGCATATTCCATCATTTGTTATTAGGGGTGTAACTGTACGCGTATTCGTAATGAAACGTTTAGTACAAGGCTTTTGGTTCTGTGTTAGGTACACATTTTCAAACATAACGGTTATTTCAGATGTAAGTGCGTCACAAGCGCGCTCATAATGTAAGAGATGCTGCCGCGACCACAACATGAAATGGCAAACGTAATGTAAGTGTAACAAAACTGAGCTACTCGTGACTGACTGTTTATCAGTTTGGACCAAAGCAGAGCGAGCCGATCTTATACTACACAGCGCTAGAGATCCAGTAAAGAAAGCATTTGAATTCGCCACTGAAGTAATAACATCACTGTGAGATCTAGTGAAAAACAATTCACATTTCTCTAGGGCTGGGCGATAAATCGATTTTATCGATTAACTCGAATGTGTAGTTTACGCGAGTTTACGCCGATTTTTTTAAATGAAAATCGATTTTCTCTTTAACAACCGCCGACGCGCCCATCTGGGCTCCCGTAGTTCCGACCGGGCTCAGCGCTTGCCATGATGATAGAGATTCACAAACAACATGGCAAATAAACAAGACCGCGGCAGCAGAAGCACACCCGCCGAAAACATTTACAAACCGAATCTGCTGGGCCGCCAACTCTCACGAGTTCACTGTGAGAGACGCAATTGTCACTTTTTACACGCTCTCACGCACACATCCATTTTCTAACGCAGAGAAACATCGCGAAGCAAAGATCAAGAGGACACCGACACCGACAGACTAGGCAGAGCAGGGTACTATTGATATGAAACAGATTTTCAGCTCTCAGATTCGGTCAATTTTAATACGAAATTCAAACAATAAACAGTTTTTATGCTTGTAAATGTGACGTGAAAGATCGCTGACAGTCAGATCTCAGTTCAAGCGGCACATGAACCGATCGTCTGTTACTCATTACTACTAACTTACCCAAATGTAGCTAATAAAATCGATCGATCAGTGTTTTTCAACCGCGGAAAGATGTCCATAAAACAGCTGGAGAACAACATATGTCACGTAACGTTACATTTACCTCAGGAATGCCTTTTAATGACCCATAGCACGCACGTTAGTTGGACTTAAAATAATTGCTATAGAGAGGAGTATTTTGCTAACTATATTACACATTTATTATATTTGACCTATATCATTAAAATATTACAACGTTGTTTGTTATTATAAAAAACGCATTATGCGTTATTAGTTTTAACCTTTAATAATAATAGCTGACAGGGCTCTCTGTATGTTTACAGCATTAGGTGATTTATTTTTGGAGAACAATTAACATAACACATTAATGTATCTACTGTACCTAATATTTATCCAAAGGAATTGATATTGAATCAATATCAGAATCAAAATTACAAGAATTGAATTGAATTGAAATTGTGAAATTTGTGTTAAGCAATAATAAAAACAGTAGCCAGTCTTTGTACCATGTAAACATTGTGTTTATAGTTAATAAACTTGATACAATTATGTTTAGTTACCAAATAATTTGACAATCACAATAAACTTATTGTGATGCAAGTTTTTTTTTTTTACACATCCCCCCAATCCACCCATTTTATGTTATGTTACATTTACACTATTTACAAAGACTGGGCCTGCCCTCTTGTCTTTTTGGCTTGTTGTTTCTGATTACACTTTAATCCAGATAATATAGCAGAAGGGAATATCAAAACAAAATAAAGTTAAAACTTGTTTTGAACAATTTCTTTGTCATCTGCAGATTGATTTTAAGTAGGGAGAGAAAAAAAATCGATTTAAATCGTAAATCGGATTTTTTGTGAAAAAATCGGGGATTTTTTTTTTAGGCCATATCGCCCAGCCCTACATTTCTCCATTATTAACGGATCAAACAACGCTGATGTGGAAACCAGGAAGAAACATTGTGCCATGAATGAACTATCTGGTGTCCACAGATCAGGAACATTCACCATGGATTTACTGTAGTAACACTAAATGTAACTTTGGAAGTTTGTCAGGAATAGTAGGCTACAATGCTTTTAAGTAATGTTTTGGTTTTATTTCAACATTATGAATAACATTGCAGGCATCAAATGTTAATGTGAAGTAAAATAAACATTTGTTTATAACTACAAAATATTACATTTAATTTTTTCCAAGGAGCTGTTTTTTTTTATATGCTCTTAAGAAGAGTCAATTGTAGCTCCATCTTTGCTCAAAGAAAAAAATATCATACTTTATGTTAGTCTTAATTTAAAAAAAAAGAAAATTCAAGGAAATTTCTCTGGCATTTCTTTGCTGTATTGAAAACATACCGAACCATGACACAAGTGTACCGTATTGAACCGAACCGTGAATTTTGTGAACCGTTACACCCCTATTTTTTATTACAAAACAGTATGAAGCACTGAAAGCCTACAAAAGACATTTGCCACATTCATTTATTGGAGTCACTTTGACATAATATTGAAGCTATATCGAAAAAAAGAGGAAATTATATTTCATAAGAATTCATGTCTGAAAAGGGCTTGAGTAGCAAAGACTTGATATGCTGTGGATGGAAAAAAACTATCCCAATATTTCTTAATTCTTACCTTTAAATATTTCGACAAGGTCTGTCAGTTGCCAGTCTGTCAAAGTGTTTATGACAAAGGTGTCCATTGATCTGAAACAAACAAAAAAAGAGCTTAAGCAAAAATACAATTTCTATTGCATTACCTATTCATGTCACCATGCAAACGCAACAATAATCCAATTTGAAGATACCAGCTAAGCCTATTTTATTTAGCATCCCAAAATCCTTCTTTCTTTACAATTCATATGACAAATTGTATAACTGTTACATGTAAATTGTCCATGTTCTTACTGCACAATAATATTTGTGGCTGCTCAAAGTATAGCTTTCAGAGAGTACATATATATTATATATCTCTTAATGTCACAGGCCCCGCGCAGAAGGCAAAATAGACAGATAGACTGACAGTTCTGCAAAATAAGTGCATCCGATCTTTATATGTAATAGATCACTTAATAAACCAAACACAAATTTGAAGTAAACTCATAACGAAGACTATAACCTTAACTGGAATCAATTTGAATCGAATAACCGTAAACGCACTTCACAATCACCTCGTGTTACAGCGTTCACAAAATGGAGGACAGTCTGCATTATATATCAACATATTCACAACCCCGAACGTCATTAACGTTACCCGAATTATCTGCGGTATGAACATATTACAGATCTCGTGTGCATATTATCAAGTTGTAACAACAATACCTGCAAAATAACAGGAAAAAAATTATGAGTAAAAATCTGTGTCCCGTCGCAGCAAACGCTCAGCAGATGTAATGGCGCGCAGGCCAGGTGCACACAAGTTCCTCCTCCTAATTGAGAGTCTTCTTCTTCTTTTAAAGTTTTTTGGCGGTTGGCACACAATGATATGGTGCATTACTGCCACCAACTGGTATGAAGTATGGAACTGAATGACTATTTCTTTATTACAAACGAAAAAAAAAAAACTTAAATCCTCTCAATCATATTAATTAATCTAAAATAATGAAAACCAATTCCAGAACACTTATCTTTAGAATTTTTCCTAAAGTTTGTTTTGCGATTTTTTTTCCCCCTTAAAGTATAACTGTTAACACCTTTACACAAAATGTGCATACTTTGGCGTGTCACATCAACCCTTCACTCAAGTGGCCCTTGTCGTTTGCCAGGATGCCATTTTAAATAAGAATTTGTTCTTATCTATTGTGGGTCACCACATAACTTAAATAAATGCATTTAGTCAGACATATCAGATTATCTCACTGTTTTTACATATTTTAATCAGTCAAACACCTAAAAGCTTAAGCAAAAGCAAGCACATTCGTTTATAGCCATTTAAAATAATATAGCTAGCAAAGCAACTAACTGACTGTTGGCTAGTAAACGAGTGCATCACCTGGCTAGCTTGAAACAAGCTGGCAAATTTGCCTTGCAACCATGACCATATGCCCATGGGCATTGTGAACTTGTTTAATTAATTCATTAATATAATTAAGACCAAACGGATAAGTTAAGGTGTAAGTTAGGCTATCCGTGCTTCCATGATAACGGCTAAATGGCTAACGTTAACTAGTAAAGCCAAACCAACCAACTAGCCTCGACAATATAAAGATACTGCTTTAATAGGTAACGCAACACAATACAATGTGAATAAGAAATGTAGTGTACACATACCTTTTATTATTTATTTGCCTCGCTGGACGACCAGTCAGGTTCTCTGCTGTGACGAGCGCTCGGTGTGTGGACTGTGCTGTGCTGATGATGTTCGAAGCACAAACAACCCACTTGCTGGGTCAAACGATATATGTTGGGTTGATGGATTTTGACTCAACGCATGAGTTGAACAAAGTTACCCAAATTCCATATAAATAACCCATAATGGGTAAAACATTTCCTAACCCAGCGGTTGGGTAGATTAAATAACCCAGCATTTTTTAGAGTGTAGTGTACTCTCAAATGAGCAGACATTGCATCCTGTCACTTAATTACTGTAAACCTCATTACTAAAGAGAGCAATAGTTAGCTTCAGATGTCTGAGCTGTTAAACAGTATGTGTTGTTTTGGTAGCTATATAAGCAAGTTATAAATAACTCTTGTTCCGCCATGACCTCAGGTGACCTGAAAGAGAAAACTGACAGTAGAAGAAAACAGACTTTGCCTGTGGCAAAGCAGAGACTCATGCTTGCGTTGCTTTATGAACTGTGCTCTGATAAGTTTTGGAAAACAAAAGCGTATGGAATTATGCTAGCTTCAATCACATGTGGTCACAGTATGCATCGATTTTAAAAGTGAGACAAAACCATGCATTTTACCAAGCATTTCACCAAGCCATGCATTTATCACATAATCTGTATGGCTCACAGTGATCACAGAAATCATGACTTATTGGTTAGTGCTGCATATTTCCCCCACATGGGAAATATAGGAAAAACCACACAACCTACTGTGTACTTCGTACTGTATATAAATTCACTGTAATCATAAATTAAAAATACATTTATGAAATACAGTATATGACTCTTTTCACTAATAGGGTACAAAATAATCCCAGAAACACATTTTTCATCAAATGATCAGTGATCAGACCTGCTCAACCTTTAACAAAAATTTTGACGGTCAGCATCATATTTGTTATTTTATTTTTTGTTTATTCTATAAGAAGTTCATAGTTATTACAAATTTGTGATTTTATTTTCTGTTTATTCTATATGAAGTTCATAGTTTTTACAACCCTGTTAAAGATAAAAAAAAAATTGGGACATTTCTATTGTTATAGTTATGTCTGTTCTGTATCTGTTTCCCTGAGTTTTCCCCGTCATTGTGTATTTGGTTCAGTCCTGTTCCCAGTTTTCCCGCTCCTTGTTAGTGTTCAGTTTATTCACCTGTGTTCTGATTTGCCCCAGCTGTGTCTTGTTCCCTCATCCCGTCTGTGTATTTAATCCTGTCTGCTCTTTTGTTCATGGTCAGTTATTGAATGTATGTTTGAATGTGCGTACCACGAGTGTCTGTTCTGAATCTGTATTAAAGTCTACTGCTGCGTTTAGATCCGACTTCAGCCTTTGCTTCCACGCAAATCGTAACAGAATAACTGACCCACTAGGATCTAGCAGCCATGCCTACCTGGAGTCCTGATGTCCAGATCCTCCGTCTTCGCCAGGAGAATCGCGCCATCGAGGATTATGTCGCAGAATTCCTCGAGCTGGCATATCTCGTGCAAATGAACACCCACGGCCTGAAGATCTTCTTCCGCGGAGGATTATCGGAACCACTCCGGTCTTTGATGCCCGAACCGGGTCCGCACGGTTCTTTAGAGTGGTCCCTCAGACCACTCTAAAGAGACTCAACCCGCGCTCCCTCAGACCGCGCTCCACGTCTTGCCAGCAATCAAGCCAGCCACCGGATCGGTCTATGGCCGTACGGGACCGATCTCCAGCGTGGCTGATCCTCCTATGAGGTCTGCACGTGCTGCCAGGAAGACCATCATTTCAGGGTCCCGCCATGTCGAACCCGCACGTCACTTCAGTCTCAACGAACCCAAGTCAAGTGAATCAAGTGAGTCAAATGCCGAGACAAGTGCCGTGTCAAGTACCGAGTCTACTGAGTCAAGTGAGTCTACCGAGTCTACTGAGTCAATTGAGTCTACCGAGTCTACTGAGTCAAGTGAGTTTACCGAGTCTACTGAGTCAAGTGAGTCTACCGAGTCTACTGAGTCAAGTGAGTCTACTGAGTCAAGTGAGTCTACCGAGTCAAGTGAGTCTACCGAGTCTACTGAGTCTACCGAGTCTACCGAGTCTACTGAGTCTACCGAGTCTACCGAGTCTACCGAGTCAAGTGAGTCTACTGAGTCAAGTGAGTCTACCGAGTCTACTGAGTCAAGTGAGTCTACCGAGTCTACCGAGTCAAGTGAGTCTACCGAGTCTACCGAGTCAAGTGAGTCTACCGAGTCTACCGAGTCAAGTGAGTCTACCGAGTCTACTGTTACGCACCCTTAGACAAAAAAGTCTTAAAAGGGGCAACATTGAGGTTGTGATCAGACGGTGGTGTAATAAAAATGGCAAGAGACGACAAAACAAAATATAGTGAAGGAAAAAAAAAGTACAGTTTATTGTACAGGTGAAAATGGTGAACAATAATAATATTAATAATAGTAAACACAAAGAAAAATAAACCAAATAGATACAAAATTGAGAGTTCAAAGTATAACCAAAGAGAATAAGGACGAATTGTGAAGCCAAATGAAAGAAAAGAACAAAACAAACTCCCGTTAACTTAATCCCAACCTCTTAACTAACTAATAACAAAAAGAAAAGAAAAGACAAAATTCTTCAGCGCAAAGCGCCCTCTCTAACTGCTCTAACTAATAACAAAACATCCAAGGGTGGCGTTCACTTCCTTACCTGGTGTTTGTATACATCGAGTTTGCTAAGTGTTGTGTTGTGTACGTCACGTGACATATTACCTGTCCGAATTTCTCTTGGTAACCTCAAAACACGCCATCATGGCAGAACACATTACACTTGGTAATCTCAGAACACGCCGTCATGGCAGAACACATTACACTTGGTAATCTCAAAACACGCCGTCATGGCCGAAAGAAAAAACAACAGGACAATATCTGTAACAGAAAATAACAAACACAAACGCGACAAGCAGAGCAACAGAAAGAAACAAGCCGCCATGCGCTCCTCTCAGCTTCCTTTTAAACTCGGGTGGTAAAACCCGATAGGCTGCTGGAGGAAAGATGACGTCACGACGTAGATGGTGATTGACATCTCTCTCAGCCAACAGCGGGCGAGTGGTGACGCAAGCCTAAGAATGTGATAGACAGTAGAGAAAGAGAAACAAAAGAAACACACATGCGCGAGACCACAGGGACGTAACACTCCCACCCTTAAGAACAAACCTGTTTGTGAAAAACAAGTTAAAACAGACAATATTTTACACTCTCGAAAGAGCGTCAGCCAAAACATTATCAACACCCTTTTTGTGCTTGATCTCCAAATTATAGTTCTGGAGTACTAGAGCCCAGCGCATCAAACGCTGGTTTTGATTGTACATCCTGGATAAAAACACTAGAGGGTTATGATCGGTGAATACTGTGATAGGAAGACTACTGGAACCAAGGTAAACTTCGAAGTGCTGGAGAGCAAGCAAGAGAGCAAGTGCTTCTTTTTCAATGGTAGAATAGTTAAGCTGATGTTTATTAAACTTACGGGAATAATAACTCACAGGATGATCTATACCATTAGTATCCTCCTGAAGAAGAACAGCTCCGGCTCCAACAGCGCTGGCATCGACCTCAAGCTTGAAAGTATGCGTGCAATCAGGCGCAACGAGAACAGGTGCATTACATAAAAGCAATTTGACACAATCAAACGCATTCTGACACTCCACAGACCATTTAAAAAGTTTAGACGGACTAAGCAACGAAGTGAGAGGAGTAACAACGGTTGAGAAGTTTTTACAGAAACTGCGGTAATAACCAGCCATACCTAGGAATCTTCGCAACTCTCGTCGAGTGGTAGGGACTGGAAATTCTGCAATAGCGGTAACCTTAGCCTCCACTGGTCGTACCTGGCCTTGTCCAACCTCTTTACCCAGATAAGTGACAGTCGCTCGACCAAACTCACACTTTGCCAAGTTGAGAGTTAAGTTAGCTGCACGTAGACGTTCAAACACCGTTCTCAACAAGCACACATGTTCCTTCCAAGTTACAGAGTATAAAACCAAATCATCGAGATAAGCATTGCAATTAGGTACATCAGTCAAGACAATATTTACAAGACGCTGGAACGTAGCGGGAGCATTTCTGAGACCGAAAGCCATCGCTGTATATTGTAAGAACTTGTCTGGAGTTACAAACGCTGAAATCTCGGATGCTTGCGGAGTAAGTGGAACTTGCCAGTATACTTTCAACATATCCAGCTTAGTGACAAAACGAGCAGACCCAATATTATCAACACAGTCTTCCATTCGCGGTAACGGATAACTGTCTGGCACCGTTACAGCGTTCACTTTTCGAAAATCAGTGCAAAATCTAAACGTGCCATCCGGTTTAGGAACGAGAAGACACGGAGAACTCCAGGGACTACTACTAGGTCTGGCTAAATCATTCTCAAGCAGATAATTCACTTCTTGACGCATAATAGACTTAACTGCATTTACACGGTAAGCATGTTGCTTAATAGGACGAGCATCATTCACAATAATATCATGCTGCAAAACATTCGTTTGTTTAGGAACATCACTAAACAGACAGTTAAAATCAGATATTACGTTAATAATGTCAGTTTCTTGGTTCTCAGACAAATGATTAAGACAAGAGTGAAGATCTTTTAACCTGTTAAGCTTCAAGCCCATTTTTGAAAAATCCCCAGATATGGCATTCCCAAACTGAAACAGATACAGTTCATGAACCCTTTGTACTAAAAGCACAAGTAAGATCTCATTTGAAAGCTGACACCTGGAAGTTTATTGTAAATGTAGAATTAATTAGTCATAATGAAAAAAAATAGTTATAAATAGCTTCAAAGTTTTGTAAAGTTATTATACATTTATTTTTATGAAACATCTTCATGAAAATAAAATTGAAGTTGGCATTGTAGCAATCTAGAAATGCACTGCAGCTAAAGCCACATGTCTAACCATGTTATATTTAAAATCTGAAGATGATAAGTCTAAAACTCTGTATTTAGTTCAATGTTTTTCAAGATCATGTCATATGACTTTATTTTGATTAGACTGGTGTTTATTGTCATCTTATAAGCATCTATTCAGTCTATTGCCTCTATTGTTTTGTGATGCAAAAACGAGTCCCATTCAGTCTCAGGCTCCCCTGCACATATTCACACCTCTCCAGCCTGTTTATTGCTCTAAATATGCTTTTCTTTTGTCTGCATTATAATCACTAACGACTAGCAATTCACACTGTTTCAATCCCTCATTTATTTTATAAAAGTTCTCACTTCACAGTGAAACTGTATCAAATGGCCTTTTTGAAAAACGAAACATTTCAGTAAGCATTCTTATTTAGAAAAAAAATCATAAAAATTACATCGAAGTTAGGTAGCAGGTGCTCAGTACTAGCTAGCATGTTAGCTTAGCACATCAATACACGACAATTTATGAGAATAAAACTATGTTTGTGCTCCAACTTACTTTATAGCGCAAGTCGAGTGTTTTAAATAACTTTCTGTAATCTGATTTGGCTTCAGATAAAAAAATCAGATAGAAAATATATTATTTTATTGTATTCTGCACAATTTGAAAGTCTATCTCGATTAGCATTACATTATACATATAATCTATTATTATGAAAATACCTGACATGACTCGAAGAACACAGGTAAATCAAATATCATTGCAATCATGTTTATTGTCTTCAAAACATCTTTATCTGCACTTTACAGCGATCTCGGATAGCTTTGTTTATGTGTCAGGACTTCCTGAATGTCACATGATTATGGCTCTTCTTCATGTGATCCATATATGGACTTAACTGTGCAAACAGCGCCCTCAGACTTCAGTATGAATGGATAACACAACTGTACATCAGAGTATACAGCGCTCAAAATGATTACATCGACGCATTTGGGTATAAATTCAATAAATATTATTCCTGTCTATAGAAGTCTGATGTAAACCTATGAGAATCTATCAATATTTCTCCAAATCTGCACATGTTTGAGCTAAAAGCCCTGAGGGACGTTGTTTTGTGAATCGCTGTCATGACGATCGCACGGGAGTTTTTTTCTGAATGAGAGCAGCTGACGCTCATAATTCATATTAAAGGTAACGACTCATTTTTGTATTTCATAACTCCTGACACAAATTAAGACATAACTGTCACTATAAGTTTCACAGAATACAATAGTGGTCAAATACTGAAACTTGAGTCTTATATCGTTTTAATGATGTATAGTTTGTCAAGTTAATCACATTAAATATGATAGTAACTTTGAACTATTTAAAAAAAAAACGCTTCAGAGCGCCCACGCACTGGTGACGGTTAACAGGTTAAAATCTCTGAGTTGGCTAACCTTGCGCACTGCTGAGGAGCATTGCGGAGCACGACACCATCCTCGTCAGCCCCCGAAATATCAACAGGTTTTAACAGATCCACGGCTAGTGCGACAGACGAGACAGCGGGCCCTGCAGTCTCCTCTGAAGTTTTCACCTCAGGCATCTCCCTGTCATGGTAAGCTTTTATCATGTTTATGTGACAAACTCGGGTTTGACGTTTTCTGTCAGGTGTGTAAAGCACATAATCAGTTTCACTCATTTTCTGTTTCACCACATAAGGACCAAAGAAACGGGCAGACAAAGATGATCCTGGAACAGGTAAAAGCACCAACACTT
This sequence comes from Rhinichthys klamathensis goyatoka, assembly GCF_029890125.1. Taxonomy (NCBI): domain Eukaryota; kingdom Metazoa; phylum Chordata; class Actinopteri; order Cypriniformes; family Leuciscidae; genus Rhinichthys; species Rhinichthys klamathensis. The sequence goes on along the minus strand of NW_026606668.1, from coordinate 2,144,920 downwards.
TATCACCGGCTGAAAACGAACGCGCAACTGCTCTCTGATCATACTTGCGCTTCATGCTTTTCTGAGCATTTCCTAGAGATTCTTTAGCTAGTGACCAAGCAGTATGCAAACGATCTCGAAACTTACTTACGTAATCCAGTACATTAGTGTTAGGACTCGAAACAGTGGTCAAAATGTGTTCTTTAAAAACTTTCAAAGGACCTCTCATCTGATGTCCGAATACGAGTTCAGCTGGACTAAAACCAAGAGATTCTTGTACAGTCTCTCTTACCGCGAATAATACTAAGGGAACCCCCTCATCCCAGTCTCTAGCAGTGTCCATGCAGTACTTCTTAAGCATCGACTTAAGTGTCTGGTGAAAGCGTTCAAGTGCGCCCTGACTTTGTGGATGGTACGCACTTGAAACTCGGTGAGAAATTGACAAAGACTCCAAGACTTGTTTAAAAAGTCTTGATAAAAAATTCGTGCCCTGATCGCTTTGTACTATTTTCGGAAGACCGAAAGTGGAAAAGAACTTTACCAACGCTTTGATGATAACGGGCGCGGTGATTTTCCTCAGTGGAATTGCTTCCGGAAACCTAGTAGACATGCACATTATGGTTAATAAAAACTGGTTACCAGATTTTGTTTTAGGCAATGGTCCAACACAGTCTATTATCACATGCTCGAACGCTCCCCAATAGCTGGTATAGGAAACAGTGGAGCAGGACGAATCACCTGGTTCGGCTTCCCAACAGTTTGACATGTGTGACAAGTACGGCAGTACTGAGCAACATCCTTCTTTAAGCCTGGCCAAAAGAAGTGCCGTAAAATCCTATCATACGTCTTCGTAATTCCTAAGTGACCGGCAAGCTGATGATCATGCGCTAAACATAACACATGTTGACGATAAGGAGAAGGAACGACCAACTGATACACAACATTCCAATCTGAATCGTGTGTGTTAGAACACCACTTTCTCATCAATAACTCATTCTCAAAAAAATAAGCAACCTTCGGATCTTTAGCTAAATCAATAGAGACAGCAGACTTAAAAGCAGCAATGAGAGACTTATCTTCTTTCTGTGCAGAAATAATTTTCTCTCGTGACACGGACATTTTTAATTCTGGTGCGTCAGACACATTTCCTCTCATGTTCTCTGATTGTGATTTATCTGGTTTGGATGACGTAACAGTACACAATGATTCGTCACCAGCAAGAAGAGGGATAAAAACAGAGTCAGACAAATCCACCATATCACCCACTTTACGCGACTGAGCGCGAGTGACAGCGCATGCGGGAAAAACTTCAGGGTAAGTATGTGACACATCATCTGATTGACACACATCTGGTTTTTCAACAACTTCTAACACAGGCAAGATTTTTCCTCCGGCTAGATCATTTCCAAGGATAAAATCAACGCCCTGAACAGGAAGAGAAGGACGTACCGCCACTCTTACAAATCCTGTACATAACTCACTCTGCAAATGTATACGATGTAATGGCACAGTTATACAACTCATGTCAATACCCTGAACTATCACACTTGAGCCACAGAAAGTGTCCTCAGTCAATGGTAATCTATCTGCCACAATAAAAGATTGCATTGCACCGGTGTCTCTGAGCATTCTTATTTCTTTCTGATCATCGCAATTTCCCTTTAAAGAAATTAACCCTTTCAAAATAAAAGGTTGGTAACTATCATCGATTTTCTCCACCTTTGGTATATGAACAGACGGCTTAACAGCTTTCACAAACCCTACGCTTTTAGGCTGTTGTTTGCGTTTTAACGTCAAACAATCTGCGATCACATGTCCTTGTTTATGACAATAAAAACATTCTCGATCCTCTCTAGCACGAGGTGGACTGTTTTTAGAACGAAACGTTTGGTTTTGCACAGGAACAGGCTGTGACCTCTCTGAACATGCAAGTGAAAAAACATTTTTGTGGGTTAAAACAAACTCATCCGCTAACACGGCTGCGTGAGACAACGAAGTTACTTTCTGTTCATTTAGATAGACCACAACACGATCAGGCAAACACCCTTTAAACTCTTCGAGCAGTACAAGTTCTCTTAACTCATTAAAGTCACTCACTTTGCTAGCTGTGCACCACTTGTCGAACAAAATTCCTTTGTCTCTAGCAAATTCCACAAATGTCTGAGCCGAATTTTTTTTATGTCCCCGAAACTTCTGCCGATATGCCTCTGGAACTAATTCATAAGCACGAAGTATAGCAGACTTCATAGACTCATACTTTAAACTTTCTTCTAAAGATAAAGTAGAACAAACCTCTTGAGCTTTTCCAATCAATTTACACTGTAACAATAAAGACCAGACGTCTTTAGGCCATCGAAGAGAAGTAGCTATTCGTTCAAAAGCATTAAAATAAGAATCTACTTCTGATTCTCTGAACTGGGGAACTAAGACAATGTGCTTACTTATGTCAAATCTCACCTGGGATGAATCAGACCGCGGAGGAACATCAGAGACCGGACCTGGATTCGACTGCGCAGCCGAACTGGCAGTGATCTGCATCGCGTCCAGATCGAGCTGTCGCAGCTTTACCTGAGTCTCAGCCTCAATTTCAAGCCTGCGTACTTCCAAACGCAGATTTATCTCAGCTTGACGTGCCTCGGCTTTCTCCTGCGCCTCATATTGTAAACGGGCTAAGCGGACTTTCAGTCGCGCGCCGTCTCTCGAATCAACAGAACTGGGAGAGAATGGATCAAACGGTGGCAAGCCGGCCTTAGCCTCGGCTCTCACCTCCGCCTCAGCATCAGCTCTACCGCTCCGCTTATCCTCATCATCCACAAAACTGCGATGTGCCACTGCAACGTCACTCACACCAACACCTCCGCTAGCCTCCTCATCACCCACGGCATTTGACATAGGAAGAACATTGATCTCTTTTAAACGTTGTATCAATTTACTCTTTATCTCACTCTTAAGAGCTTGTCTACTCACCACAACCTGATAGTGATCAGCTATCAGCACTAAGTCTTGCTTCTTACATGAACTAATCTGTTCAAAAGACGGGTTGGCAATGAACTTTTGCAAGCTAAACATTTCCATGATGCACAACCAGCAAACAAGTACAAAAATACTACTCTGCATGAATATGCCGCCAAACTAACGTAACGTCACTTACCACTAGCATACACACACAACTGATCACAACTAAATTAACTTGAGATTAAAGATCTCGGACGAGACCCCATTAAATGTTACGCACCCTTAGACAAAAAAGTCTTAAAAGGGGCAACATTGAGGTTGTGATCAGACGGTGGTGTAATTAAAATGGCAAGAGACGACAAAACAAAATATAGTGAAGGAAAAAAAAAGTACAGTTTATTGTACAGGTGAAAATGGTGAACAATAATAATATTAATAATAGTAAACACAAAGAAAAATAAACCAAATAGATACAAAATTGAGAGTTCAAAGTATAACCAAAGAGAATAAGGACGAATTGTGAAGCCAAATGAAAGAAAAGAACAAAACAAACTCCCGTTAACTTAATCCCAACCTCTTAACTAACTAATAACAAAAAGAAAAGAAAAGACAAAATTCTTCAGCGCAAAGCGCCCTCTCTAACTGCTCTAACTAATAACAAAACATCCAAGGGTGGCGTTCACTTCCTTACCTGGTGTTTGTATACATCGAGTTTGCTAAGTGTTGTGTTGTGTACGTCACGTGACATATTACCTGTCCGAATTTCTCTTGGTAACCTCAAAACACGCCATCATGGCAGAACACATTACACTTGGTAATCTCAGAACACGCCGTCATGGCAGAACACATTACACTTGGTAATCTCAAAACACGCCGTCATGGCCGAAAGAAAAAACAACAGGACAATATCTGTAACAGAAAATAACAAACACAAACGCGACAAGCAGAGCAACAGAAAGAAACAAGCCGCCATGCGCTCCTCTCAGCTTCCTTTTAAACTCGGGTGGTAAAACCCGATAGGCTGCTGGAGGAAAGATGACGTCACGACGTAGATGGTGATTGACATCTCTCTCAGCCAACAGCGGGCGAGTGGTGACGCAAGCCTAAGAATGTGATAGACAGTAGAGAAAGAGAAACAAAAGAAACACACATGCGCGAGACCACAGGGACGTAACACTACCGAGTCAAGTGAGTCTACCGAGTCAAGTGAGTCAAGCCCAGTGACGCGTCGTCGCAGGAGGAGAAGGAGGTCTTGTTTGCCTCGCCAGGCTCCGAAGGACGTTCCCAGACTCCTCGCCCTGCCGGCCCCGCCTCTGCGCCTCGCCCTGCCGGCCCCGCCTCTGCGCCTCGCCCTGCCGGCCCCGCCTCTGCGCCTCGCCCTGCCAGCTCCGCCTCTGCGCCTCGCCCTGCCGGCCCCGCCTTTGCGCCTCGCCCTGCCGGCCCCGCCTCTGCGCCTCGCCCTGCCGGTCCCGCCTCTGCGCCTCGCCCTGCCGGCCCCGCCTCTGCGCCTCGTCCTGCCTGCGCCCTTCAAGCTCCGGGAGGCCTGCCCGGAACCCATTTACCACCTGGAGGTTCCTCCCGAGGATTTCCCCAAGTATTTTTTGGGGGGGGGCAGAAGGTACTCCGTGAGGGCCATGGAGACGACGTCGACATGGTCCTCATCCTCGTCTGAGTCTGCTCCACCATCTCATCGTGCTCCGCCCTGGCCTTTGCCACGCCATGCTCCACCCTGGCCTTTGCCACGCCATGCTCCACCCTGGCCTTTGCCACGCCATGCTCCACCCTGGCCTTTGCCACGCCATGCTCCACCCTGGCCTTCGCCTCGTCCTGCTCCGCCCTGGCCTTCGCCTCATCCTGCTCCGCCCTGGCCGCCGTCACGTCCTGCTCCGCCCTGGAGGCTTCCTGTTCCGGGCAAGCCACGCCCTCGTCAGCCTCCAGGGTGCCCACCCTCCCGCCCCTATTTGATGTTTATTCGGCGCGGGGACACGCCTTATGGAAGGGGGGGATAATGTTATAGTTATGTCTGTTCTGTATCTGTTTCCCTGAGTTTTCCCCGTCATTGTGTATTTGGTTCAGTCCTGTTCCCAGTTTTCCCGCTCCTTGTTAGTGTTCAGTTTATTCACCTGTGTTCTGATTTGCCCCAGCTGTGTCTTGTTCCCTCATCCCGTCTGTGTATTTAATCCTGTCTGCTCTTTTGTTCATGGTCAGTTATTGAATGTATGTTTGAATGTGCGTACCACGAGTGTCTGTTCTGAATCTGTATTAAAGTCTACTGCTGCGTTTAGATCCGACTTCAGCCTTTGCTTCCACGCAAATCGTAACATCTATATTTATCCTTCTATATTTAGTTTAAAAACCTGATTTCATTTTTTAGACATTTTTCAAAAACAAATTATATTTATCTCACCTAAACGTTTTATAATGCAGTGCATTTTTGTTTGCACACATTTTGGAGCAATTTTATTGCACAATAGCTGACACAGCACAAGCCTGATTTCAAATGTTGAATTGAATTCACAAAAAAGACAAGTAAACAGTCAGTAATAAAATAAGAAAAAATAAACCATTTACAAGCAGTAGCACAAATAAAAAAAAAAAAAAAATTTCAGCGTAACTACATCGTCACTGCAGATGCAGACGCGCGAGAGTATTCACACTGGAAGTGTTTGTACAGTGTCACAGCAGCGGCTCCAAAGCTACATATCGTTAGCCTCATAGCATAATTACGTAAGTCATTTTGTGTTTTTTCTTGTTTTCCAAAGACATTGAAATATGACTTCGGCATATAAGCGAGCAATTCTTTACAAAGACAACAATACATTTGTTTTTAGAAGTTGGTCATTTTATAACATTGATAGTCTTGAAAGTTTGTAATGGGGAGGTGTACAACAATCGCATAAGTTAAATGTTATACAACAAAACAACCCAGAAAATGGCTCCAATCTATTAGTTTCAGTCATACTTTCGATGTTTACAAGACTGCAACCCCGCGGATAAAAAACAAAACACAAATAAACCACTCACTCGGGTTTGATTTGGGTGCTAGCCTGTAGCTGTCTCTGTGTTAACTTAACATGAACTAAAAGAACGTTTATTTATAATATTTTCTGGCTAGTTTACTTTAGTTTTTTATATATATATATAATACACAACTTTCACCCAAACTGAATAATTAAAAAGTTTTGGTAACACTTTACAATACGAGTGCACTAATATGCATTAATTCATGTTTAACTAATGCATAGATAATCATGAGTTAATGTATGATTCATGAAGAACTAAACCATTAATTAATGATTACTGCATCAGCAACTAATAAAGAGTCTATATGATTAATAGATTAAGTAATTCATGAATTGCTATTAATTCAATGTGTCATTGTGTATTAATTCCTCAATAACATATTTTATTAACTAATAGTGTAAATTAATGTGTTAATTACCACAATTAGTCAAAGCTATGCACTTCAACTTCCAGTTGTCTGCTTTAATTAATCATTAGCTAATGATTTGCAAAGGTATCATTATGTTATGACTTTACTTGTTGAGGCACATCATTATTAACTAGTCATCTAGTAATTGTAGTAATTTACACATGAATTTGCACTAACAATGAAGTAATTAATCATGTATTAATGCATATTAGTGTACCTGTATTATCTGGAAGTTGAAATACAAGGCTTTGGCTCATTCTGGTAATTAACATATTAATTAACACTATTAGTTAAAAAAATGAGTTATTAGGGAATTAACTCACAATTACATATTTAATTAATAACAATTCATGTATGAACTAATACATTAACCATACAGACTCTTAATTAGTTCCTAATGTGGTAATCATTCATGAATAGCTTAGATAATCATTAGTTACACATTAATTCAGTATTATCTGTGCATTAGTTAAGCATGAATTAATGCTTATTAGTGCACCCGTATTGTAAAGTGTTACCAAAGTTTTTACTGGGTAGCCTAAATCTTCTATCTTTTAGTCTTTATTTTCTTTTATTTGCCTACTCAAGTTCTTGTTAAAACTCACTAGACATGCTAAATCTGTGCATTTTGGGCACTTTTTGTGTGAAATCATATTTATTTTTGTCCATCAAAAGTGTGCTTTCACTTTAATTTAGCTTGAGCAATGCAGCAAAAACAGATTCGACGTCAAAACCCCCGCTTCACTGCTGCTCACGCGCCGCTCCTGCTTGACGCTCACACGCTGCTCCCGGTGTGAATGCACTCATTGATTAACATGCACGCCGAAAAAAATACGCGCCGCTCACGCATGCGGTCTGAAACGGCCGCCACGCCATCGTGTAGGCTACACATAAATCTCTGACCCATCGGCCATCGTCGTCTCCCTCGTCTAATTTCTGTCGCTCTACATACGTCATCTGGTATAATTGAAACGATTGGCTATGAACTGCGTACAGGTGCATTTGATAGACATTCGTAGCAGCCAATAAACGGCTCTGGGGATTCGTAAACCACGCCTCAAATATGAGAAAATTAACATGTGGTTCCCAGACCCAAGTCTCAACGAGAATTGGGTCTGGGGTTAGCCAGGCTAGTGTAAAGTGGTTCTGGCGTAAATTTTCGGATTCATTAAAATGTTTGTATTTTCCAAATGTTAGTTGGTACGAAAGAAATCTACACCTGCTCCCAGCCACGCGTAAATAGTGAGTTTAACATCCGAACGTTTTGCTCATTAATAACTAAGGCTGCATTTTAATTCACCTTAATCGGGTACATATTTACACAGCATTTTGAAAAAATATTATATATATTAATTACATACAGTTTTTCTTTTTACTTCTGGGACTGTTTTATTAACAGATGAAACTCCATTCACTGCATATGTAATATGCTGCCAAGCTTCCTTTTTTTAGTACCTGATACGCCACTATGTAGCCTACACTTGAAAATAAAATTTGGTGTTTTGAATGAACTTCTGATAATAAAACTTCGATTACTGCATCTGAGAAATTTTTCTTTTTCATTCGTTTTTGAGAATACATGTTGAAATCCTTCGTTTTGGTGTCATAATATGATAATATGATGCCCATATATTGTCAGTCGGATTTAATGGGCGGGATTTATGGTAATTGAGAATTAGCGTGCACGCGCGTTCCATTTATGACTGATTGGAATTCATTAACACACACACACATTTCACTATAACATCTGACGTTTACGAAGTATTTGTGAATCAGGAGATGAGTTTTCGGGAAGGTCTCTTTACGCGCAAATCACTCTCATATTTAGTCGTATATTGACGAATGTTTCATGAATGAGACCCATTGTTCAGGAATGGTTTGAGGAACATGCTGAAGAGTTCAAGGTGTTGCCCTGGCCTCCAAATTCACCAGATCTCAATTCAGTTGACCATCTATGGGATGTGCTAGACCAACATGATTTCCATTACACAAGAGTAGATGTTAAAACTTCATGCTGATTTGTACTCGGCTTTCGCCAAGATAAGCTACACTAAGACGTAGTTTTACAGTAAACTATGCTTCTCCTTCCATTTACACTTCTTTCCATATGGTGGTGTGACTCCCCTTCTGTCCGGCGTTAACGGCTGCAGTGTACTTGTCGCGTCAGCACATGCGACGGCTGCAACTACAGTGGACCAGCACGACAACCGTCTGGATTGAGCCGAGTAGGGGACATCTCGTGGGTCTTCAAGTGGGCACCTTCCGTCCTCAGTGTTTCGTCGACTAGCCCACGACACCTCAAGAGGGCTCGACAGTGACCCTGGCATCCCAGAGTCACCCCCCTCCGTCCCCCACTCAACTCAGCCCAGCTTACTGACCTCTACATCCCTCCTGCTGCTGAGACCTAACCACAATCTCACAATCTCTCCGCAACCCAACCATACGCGCCAATCCGTTTGACTAAGGCTGTCGAGCCCCACTGGTGCATTAATATGCAGTTTCAGTGGCAACGGTTCCGTATGGCATACCACCTACCACCGAACGTAATGACTGTAAATACTACCTATACAAATAAACCAACAGACTCAAGTTTTTCAAGAATTCTACGAAACCGTAGCGTGGCGGCCTGTACACAGCCAGCTAGAATCTTTCCGTCTCAACCACAGCCAGTTGCTGCTCCTTTCTGCTGCTTCAGATAAGTTCTTTACTGTGCGACGCAACTCTTGGCCACTGAATCAGACGTCTCTGAGGAACCGGGTTATGGAGTGTCCCACAAAACCTCGACAACCACTTCCACTGGATAAACCTGGACTCTCCATCCTCGCTGTTCTGCTTCAGTGGCCAGATGAGCATACCGCAGTTTCTTCCTCTCATTTGCCTCATCTACCGCATCCTCCCATGGCACTGTTAACTCTATCAGTTGAACAATGCGTGCTGATCCAGACCACAAAACAATATCTGGTCGTAGGTTAGTGGTGGCAATCTCAGGTGGAAAAATAAGACGTTGATCAAGATCAGCCAGCATCTTCCAGTCCCTAGCAGCTTCCAGTTGTCCTGGGCGAGAATTGGTGTCAACACCTTTGATCCAACAAGTTTGATCCACAGCAGCTCCACCTTGGAACTTACCTAACCCTAACCTAACCCTAACTTACAGGACTTGAAGGATCTACTGCTAACTTCTTGGTGCCAGATACCACAGGACACCTTCAGGGGCCTTAGCAGATCGGCGCTGTTTTGGCAGAACGAAGAGGACCAACAGCATACAAGGCAGTTGGTCATTATGTTTTGGCTCATCAACAAATATGCGACAGTGCCTTAATTAGGCAATCAATAAGCTAGTTTGGAACCAAATGTTACTACATGTAATGTTACTTATTTGTATTTTTTTTACAGCAGTGATTTGAATACTAATTAAACCATTTATGTCAACATTATGACATATGATTTTAAATGTTGGATACAGGTGATTAGGATACAGTTGTAGGATATAACTGATATTTGGTGCTATGATTATTTTGTTTGGAACAAAATGCAATTTGCAATTTGTTTAGTATATTTTGAAACCATGTGGACCAGTGTCACCCTGCTCCTTTTTAAAGCTGTACTCATTCCAACTCAGCTTTGTGTAAATATGGCCTCATTCTGCTAGACCTGCTGCTTCCTTTAAAGGACTGGAATGGATCCAGTTCTTTAGATGATTGCAGTAATACTCTGTCATTAAAATGAAGTGGACAAGTACACCCCCATGAGATGGAACATTTACCATAGACAATTTTCTGGTATCTAAATTGTGTTCTGCTGGGGCATAAAAATAAGTGTGTATCTAAGCCGTGTTGGTTAACTAAATCCTTCACATTCAGGCACTGGCGTCTGTGAATGCACACACACACACCTCCTTTTTAGCCTACATTATCCCTTCTAATCATTTTGTGGGGTTTCAGCTGTCTTCTATATTTAGATTCTCTCATTCTGTGCATCACAAAACAACCTAATGCCATTTGCAATTCAATAAGGATCAATACACATTAATACCGCCCATCTCTCAACCAAAAGATTTAGACTGCCAATTTCTGCCCTTGTAGTTGAAGGTCAACATTTCTTCAATTTGAAAACCATTTATTGCTGCTGTTCGGACAGCGAAGAGGCACCACATAAGTACTGTTCTTCAGGGACGTGCACAGACGTTTTGAGGGGCAGGGGCTCAAGTGAAAAAAGGGCACTTGTCATAATTACGTTTTTTTTCTTTTACTTTTTTTAAACAAAAAAGTATATAACACAACTCTGACTTTTAAAATAAATTATAACAAAAGTTAATTAATTTTATCTTCCTCAAACTCACGCAATTGTTTCATTTTCAAAAGATGTCCACAAAATAATCAGTTCATACAGAAACCATGGTCTCCTCAGTATTCATAGGTTTATAGAGCAGCAAAGGAAACCATGCCACAGTGTGCATGTTTTCTATGCTACTAGTTTCAATCAAGTATTTGATACACCTGATGTTGACATGGACTTAGTTTCACATTTGAGGGAGGACTGTATCATCATCATCAAATAAAACCTTCAAAATCCACATTTAGATGGAGTTTGTTTTAAACCTACTATCCTCCATCTGTTTGCATCTGTAGATTTCTTCTAAATTCACCCATTTAGATTTCTACATTTCAGGGGGAACGACTCTTGATGTATGTAAGTCATTAACTTTAATAATAAGAATTTTAGGCCATAAAAAGTCATAACGTCCAGATTTTCCATGCAAGGTCATAAATTACATTTAGCCACATCTTAAACTGATATGCTCATTCATTCATTATCGCGATATAATTTTTCTCGATAAAACGATATCAAGTTCGAGTCAATAATATCGTCAATACTCGATATCAATATTGAGTCAATACTCAATATCAATATTGAGTTCGATAAATGTTCGAGTGCCAAAAGCGGAACGAAACTCGTTTGAACCGCGCGCGCCTCACGGACTGCTTATCCGCTCGGCTCAAAGTCCAAGGCAGCGCGAGCTCACGAGAGCAGACGCGTTTACTCTGATCAGCGCTTCAGAGAGGGAGCGCTTCAGAACTCCTGACCTGATATTTAGATAGACTATTCAATAAATATATTTGTTTGACAGGAAGCTGTGTGCAAACAGGAATATATATTATTTTTCAAAAATTAATAAAAAGCACCCCAGGGTACTAAAAAAGGGCACTTTCTCTCCAGGAATAAAAAGGACAGGTGCTCAAGCCCCTTTTGATGTCTATGTGTGCACATGCCTGCTGTTCTTCATCTTGAAGACCTTTTCATGAACATATTCTGATCTAATGAACAAACTAGACTAGTGTAGCAAGGAATAGTATATTTCTTTTGAAGGGCCTGTCATAACTTACACTTATAGAGGTATAAATTATCTATCCTGACCTTGATTCCCAGGAACATCTTTTTACAATGAGATGCCAGACAGACCTACTTGGTAAGAAAAGATAAAGGAATTTGATGAGCAGGGTTTGTAGAATTGCATGAGATGAAGGGCAGAGGGAATTATGGGACCTCTGATGGACAGGAAGTTAGAAACTGGTCTAGATTTCAACCATAGACAGTAAAGAAATGGACACAGCGACCCCATAGACTTGAACGGAGAAAAGTGAAGGCAATTAGAAACACTCACTTCCTGATGGCTGAGCGTACTGCGCAGGCTCAAACTGAGCTTGACGACGTAGATGTGACGTGAGCAACCTATCTGACAGTTGTAAGTCTTCTAGTAGCTGTGCCAAGAGGAATCTGAATCATTCCCTTCTAAATCTTGCAGAGACGGAGAGCGTGAGTAGGAGCTGTCCATGAGGAAGCAACAGGATCAACTTTAAGACTCTCTATGGGCTTCTCCCTTGACTTTATCGGACATTATGCCTCCACGTCCCCCAGTGGTGTAGTCTAGTTTTTTGTAGTGAGTATACTGTGATTGCCCCCCCCCCCCCCAACCACCTCATACTAACCCGTCCCAGAGCGTCATCCCATAAGCACCACCACACATCTACATGTAATTGAGAGCATTATGAAAGACTAAGGGCCCTATTTTAACGAACTAAAACGCAAGTGTCAAGCGCAAAGGGCAAGTAACTTTGTGGGCGGATCTCGGCGCTGTTGCTATTATACCGGCGGGATTAATGACTCTTGCGCTCGACGCAAATCTAAAAGGGGTTGGTCTGAAGTTGCTTCATTATTCATAGGTGTGGTTTGGGCGTAACGGGAAACAAACCAATAAGAGCGTCATATCACATTCCCTTTAAGAGCATGATGAACGAGGTGCGCTTGTTCCATGGCGCAATACTATTATAATGGCGCTTTTACCAGACGCGCTTCAGAATCGGTTCACAGCCGAGGAGATCAATGTTCTTGTCAGGGCCGTATAAGAAAGAGAAGTGACATTGGGGATGGGACAAACCCACCCAAATTAGCTTCGGTTAAACATGCATATAATAATTTGGGTAAATGTTAGGCTTTATGCCTATTTTTCCCTTCGTCATGGACACAACACTGATTTCCCTCGTGTTTTAATATTTTTCCTTATAATAATGTATCATTTACAAAAAGTAAAATGCATCTGTGTAGATGAGAGAATCATCTACAGTGTATGCGCGTTGTTCACACTCTGTATTATGGCCAAGCATGTGCACTTAAAATAGCATCTGAATGTACGCGCAACACGCCACTGACTTTAGACTAGTTTTTTTTCTGGTCAGTGGCGCAATTGTTTTCTGAAACTGCAAAATGGCCTCGAACACCCCTTTTACTGTCTATGCGAACACCCCATGTATGCGAGTAATTTCTGTTTGATGCACATTTTTTATCTTATTTTGTTTATTAAGTAACGATGTGGACGGTAGAACGTGTGACAGACAGTCAGGCTACACGAGTTCGATTTGGGAATAAAGTGCGAGTTGTGAGATGCCAATCGCCTCCGTGTGTCTGTCTGGCCTCTGCATGCAATAACTTCAGTTGTGAGCTATCCCTAATCTTCCTGAAGCAACGCGTTACAAACTGTACTTCAGTTCATTGCGGGGACACCACCTTCACCTGCCATCATGTCTATCGGCTCGCTTTCGGGTTAAACTTTCCGCAACTGCGCAACTGGGTTATAGGTTGCCAGGTTGAGGTGACAAACGGGTTGAAATTGTAAATGGTCTGTGGATCGTGTGAATATAATGCATTTAATACAATCTGGCAACTGGTCAACATTAGACAAACATATTGGTCCGATTATTCATAAAGGAGTTTGGGCCATGCAAATTACGGGAGTTTCCCGGGAGAAATAACAAACCGGGAGGGGTCCGGGAGATAGGGCTAAAAAACGTGAGAAACCCGGGAAAAACGGGAGTGTTGACAGGTATGCCGCCCAGGGAGCGCAAGTTCATTCCCTAGTTTGCCGCCGTGCGTCTGTGGAGGGAAAAGTCCGCTTTGCACGGGTGCAAAATACGAATGATACATGCGTCACTGTACAAAAGTCAATTGCGCTGGGTGCAAGATAGGGCCCTAAGTGTTATCAACATGTCAATTTATTATAAGCAACACAAGACTTTTACAGCCAATGACATTTATAACTAGGGAGACTGGACTGATTTTCTACTGTTTAGTGTGAATCGCCATCTAACTCAGGCAGTTAAGAGTTACATTTAGCCTTAGATGTTATATAAATATGGTCCCTGAAGCACAGGTTTCATCAGCTGACAATTTTCACACACAAAAAATGTTTTTTATAGGCACTTAGGCATTTAATTTTAGAAATGGTGTTTTTGAAAAAAATGGTGTTATTGTTTTGGGAAGTTGTTTGAATTAAAACGTATGAAAACTTGTGTGATATTCCTTTTTAAAATAACATTTTAATAGATTTCATTATTATTATTTATTTTTATTTTTTAAAGTACATTTTACTGTGCATTTCTTTCATAATTTCTGTGAGTTAGACCGGACCTTTATTTTGGTGGGTTGTAGATGTCTGTGTGTTTCTGTGTGTTTCTGTGTGTTTGAGTTTCTGTGTGTTTTAATAAACTATTATTATTATTATAAGGGCCTACTTGAAGTAGCCTATACTCTAGTCTACTGTGCAATAGTAATATATTTCTGTTATAATTTCTTCAAGATACCGAACTTTTATTTTGACAGGTTGTCGTATAGACATTACAGTTTCTGTGTGTATATGATACGAATGAATGACGATAGTTTTATCAAAAGAATTGGTGAAATTCTCGTGAAGTGACTCTCATAACAGCTCTGCTTCACATGTGTAGCCTGCCCTACATCATGTCCTCATACAGTGAAACGCTGAAAACGTACTCGGTTACTAACGTGACCTCGGTTCTCTCTAGAAGAGGGAACGAGTACTGCGTAATATCTTACGCTAGGGAAAAAACTATCTCTTACGCGAGATATTGAATACACAAGACTTCAGAGTCCCGCCGAAACGGGCGTGGCCTGGGCCTATAAATACAGCTCGATGGGCTGACATGATCTGGTTTTTTATCGCCGAAGCGAACCAGAGCTTGTTGCAGGCACGGCAAAGATACGCAGTACTCGTTCCCTCTTCTAGAGAGGGAACGAGTTACGAGAGGTTCTCTCGTACTGCGGAATATCTTACGCTAGGGGAACACAGTGTAAAATGCTGTGCGTGCTGGGATCCAACACCAAAGTCCCAAGGGCAGGTGCCCGGGGCTCATATAGTGCATAAACACCAGGGTCTCACATAGAGTCTGAGAAGAGAGGATAGAAGCGTCATTCCCAATAAGTAGCATCCTAAGGGAGCTAATCACATCAACAGTGTTCCACACAGTCAGGGTGAAAATGTTCGGCCTGAACTGCGTAACAGTATGGGTCTTACTCATTGCCCATGGAGTTATTTTATCGATCAGCGAGCGGTGCTCAAGCGATTTCAGTATTCTGAGCCGAAGCAACGGGGCAGACAGTACTGATCTTTAGACCGAAAGTAGTTTAGCCTGTAAGGCGGGAACCTCTAGGTTATAAAACCTTATAAATGTAGACGGGGAGGCCCAGCCTGCCGCCATACAGATATCCTGCAAGGTAATCCCGGTAGACCAAGCCCACGATGAGGCCATGCCTCTTGTGGAGTGCACTCTGACACCCAAAGGACACTGCAAGCCTTTAGAAGTGTAGGCCAGCTCTATGGCATCAACTATCCACCTGGATAGGCTCTGTTTCGATGCGGCTAGTCCCTTAGAACGTCCGCTGAACGAAACGAAGAGCTGCTCAGTCTGTCTGAAAACAGACGAGCGAGACACATAAGCTCTTAATGCCCTGACCGGGCAAAGGAAGCTCGCATCCTTTTCCTCATTGTAAACCGGCAGGGCAGACAGGGAAATAACCTGAGCCCTGAACGGTGTGTTGAGGGATTTAGGCACGTACCTGTGTCTTGGTTTGAGTATGACTTTCGAGTCATTTGGCCCAAATTCCATACACGTCGCGCTTACTGAGAGCGCTTGTAAATCCCCTATGCGCTTCACTGAAGCAAGAGCCATAAGAAACACTGTCTTGAACTACAAATGTTTCATGTCTGACAAATGGATTGGCTCGAACGGGGCACCTTTCATGGCTTCCAAAACCATAGAAAGGTCCCACATGGGGACTGAAGGGGGTCTGGGAGGATTCAGCCTCTTAGCTCCCTTAAGGAAGCGGATGACAGATCGTTCTTCCCCAGTGACTGGCCAGTCGCTGGTTTAGAAAACGCTGCTATGGCCGCCACATAAAACTTGAGCATGGATGGGGTTCTGCCCTTATCCAGTAGCTCTTGAAGGAAGGAGAGAACTTCCGTAACCCGACAGTCTAGAGGTGAAAAGCCTCGAGCTTTGCACCAGCCAGAAAACACAGACCGTTTTGAGGAATAGAGTCATCTAGTACAGGGGTTCCCAAACTTTTCCAGTCCAGGAGCCACGTAGACAAGAATTATCTATCTCAAGACCCACCAAAATAATTTTAAAGCATGAATGTGGGGTGGGAGCCGTTAGGTCTCTTTATCATAGTAGTTCCCTATCAGGGAACTCGAGCTGCGTGACAACGCTTTGGGAACGCCCCTGCGTGAGTGCGTCATGAAGCACGTATGAAATCAGTCCAATGGCGAGATGGAACGTCATAGGCGGGTGACGTCATCGACCAGGAAACTATATAAGCACCCCAAACACAAGTGCGTCAGCTTCTGAAGTCTTCAGCAAGCGCTCTGTGTGTGAAATATATCAGTCTGTGTCTCAAAGTGTTTTTGTCTGTCCTTAGAAATTGCTAGGCAGGAGTTTTTCACATATGAAAAAACTATAAAGAGACAATAATATGGCGAGCGAACAGCAGTTCAGAAAGTGTGTTCATCCCTGCCCACGTTATATCACGGGTGGGGACACTCACGATCTGTGTGTTGTTTGTATGGGAGTGCAGCATGCCCAGTCAGCTCTCGAGGGAGCTGATTGCGAGCATTGCGAGCGTATGTCCATGAAAACGCTCCGCTCCCGCCGAGCCCTCTTCGAGGAGAGTGGTTCGGTGCGCGCTCCCCGCGGTTCGGGTCCCGCTGCTGCCGAGGCACAGCGGAGGCTTCAATCGTGGGGTTGGCAAATGGATCTATCAGCGGGGATTGAGACGGGCTCTGCCTTATCTCAGCCCTTACCTGGTAGATCCAGCGCCTCAGATCCGGGTGTGGAAGCACGCGCTGCGGTTTCTTCCCCCCGGGCTGAGGCTCCATCACTTCAGCTATCCAGTTCTGAGGAACTGGATGTTGAAAGTGTGGATACAGCAGAGACTGGGGACTCGTCACTTCAGTCTCCTGCTAGTAAGGAGCTTATGGAGGTGTTGACTCGTGCAGTTGAAAAATTAAGCATTGAGTGGCCAGCTGATAGACAGGAGTCAAGATCAAAAAGCAAGTTGGATGAGAGATTTTTGCCATCTCGCGCTGCACCTCCACGCCGGTGTCTACCGTTCTTTCCTGATCTCCACACCGAGGTGTCGAGATCATGGAATAGACCGGTCTCTGCTATAATTTTTACTCAGCAGACCTCTATTTATTCAAATATTTCTGGGTCAAAGTTATATGGTTATGGGGCGATGCCTAAGGCGGAGGAAGTTTTGGCGAGCCATCTTTCTCCGGACACGGCATCGTCCTTTAAGACACCGGCGTTGCCCACCAGGCCATTAAGAAACACCTCGGCTTTGGTGGGCAAAGCTTACTCTGCGGCGGGACAAGCAGCTTCATGTCTTCACACCATGTCAATCTTACAAGCCTATCAGGCAGATTTATTACAAGACATTAGTGAGGGGGAGGAAATAAGTGCTGATGTTATTAGAGAATTGCGTCAGGCAGCCGATCTCTCTCTCCGTGCCACCAAGGAGACGGCCAGATCAGTCGGCCGTTCTATGGCAGCCCTGGTGGCCACGGAGAGGCACTTATGGTTGAATCTGAAAATCTAACATGAAAGAGAGAGAAAAATCTTTCCTTCTGGACGCGCCGCTGTCGACTGCTGGCCTCTTCGGTGACTCAGTGAATACGGTCATCGAGAGGTTTCAGGAAGAAAAAAAGCAGGCAGCGGCACTCCAGAAGTTCCTCCCCCTCCGTGTGCATGTCCCCGGGGCTGCTGGGCGGGAGCAGCCCCGGCCGTCGGGAAGCTCCTCGCACAGGGCGCAACAAAAGAAGAGCGTCGCGTCTCGCGCTCCTCCCCAGCAAAACTGGGCCGAGGCGCGGCACTCTCAGACGAGGTCTTCCAGGGGCAAAGCCGATCTGAGGACGGTTATTGTCGCCAGGAAGGCTTCGTCGAAGAAGTCCTGACGCCAAAGGTGTCAGGGTGCTGAGGGTGGTCCCCACCGAGAGAGAAAGGTGTTCGCCGCTGTACACGGCGCCCGTTCTGTCTCGGTGCCCTCAGGGGCCCGTTCTGCCAACCCCGCCTGCGTGCCGGGGCGTAGACGGTCCCAGCGAGAGCTTTCCCGAGGGACGCTCGCCCGCTCTGAGGAGCGGTCTAGAGCGGTCAGACCAGTTGTTCCCTGCCGGTGCGCCGTTACAGGGCACTGTGTCTGCCACTCAAAATATTCCAGAGGCCAGTCTCGAGAGACTGGTACCCTTAGTAGAATTTTTGGCAGAGTGGAAAAGCCTTCCAAATGTATCTCATTGGGTCCTGCAGACTATCGAGAAGGGGTACGCGATTCAGTTCAGATCACGCCCGCCTCGCTTCAGAGGGGTTCTGCCCACAGTGGTGGGCCCCGAGCAGGCTCTGGTTATGGAACAGGAGGTGAAAACTCTCCTGCTGAAGGAGGCTATAGAACGAGTTCTTCCTCCCAGCAGAGAGTTGGGTTATTACAGCCAATATTTCATCGTTCCAAAGAAGGATGGGGGGTTGCGTCAAATTTTAGATCTGCGCCTGTTAAATCGCTCAGTAGGGAAGCTCAAATTCAAAATGCTTACTCTCAAGCAGATCGTGTCACAGATCAGGTCCGAGGACTGGTTTGTCACGATAGATCTAAAGGACGCGTACTTCCACATTTCCATCCTTCCACAACACAGGAAGTTCCTGAGGTTCGCTTTCGGGGGCGAAGCGTACCAGTATCGGGTTCTTCCGTTCGGCTTAGCACTGTCTCCCTGAACTTTCACGAAATGTATGGATGCAGCTCTGGCTCCGCTGCGACTCCAGGGCATCCGCATTTTAAACTATATAGACGATTGGTTGATTCTGGCTCAATCGGAGCATCAGGCGATTCGGCATCGAGATGTCGTTCTCGCCCATATCAAAAAGTTGGGGTTGAGGCTCAACGCCAAAAAGAGTGTGCTTTCTCCAGTACAGAGGACTACTTTTCTGGGCGTGGTTTGGGATTCGACGACGATGCAGGCACGTCTGTCTCCTGCTCGTATAGCTTCGATTCTCTTAGCCGTCAAACAGGCAAAGCTAGGCCAGTCACTCACTGTAAAATAATATCAGAGGATTCTGGGTCTGATGGCAGCAGCGTCCAACGTTATACCTTGCGGCCTGCTGTACATGAGACCACTGCAGTGGTGGCTCAGGACCAAGGGGTTCTCCCCGAGGGGAAACTCGCTCCGCAAGATCAGGGTCACGCGACGGTGTCTCCGTGCTCTGGCTATGTGGAAAGAACCTTGGTTCCTGTCCCTAGGTCCTGTGTTGGGGGCTCCGTGTCGTCGTGTAACACTAACGACGGACGCCTCTCTCACAGGCTGGGGGGCGATCATGAGTGGTCGCTCGGCCCAGGGTCTGTGGCAGGACCATCATCTTCATTGGCACATAAATTGTCTAGAAATGATGGCGGTGTTTCAGGCTCTGAAACACTTCCTCCCAGACCTGAGAGGTCACCATGTTCTTGTCCGGTCAGACAACACATCGGTGGTCTCTTATATAAACCATCAGGGGGGTCTGCGTTCGCGCCCGTTATACAAGCTGGCTCGCCAGATCCTTCTATGGTCCCAGGGAAAGCTTCTTTCATTGAGGGCGATTTATATCCCGGGATATTTGAATCAGGGGGCAGACATCCTGTCGAGGCAGGGGCCGAGGCCCGGGGAGTGGAGACTCCACCCCGAGGTGGTGGAGCTCCTATGGAAACATTTCGGTCGTGCCGAGGTAGACCTATTTGCATCCAGGGAAACATCACACTGCCAACTGTGGTTTTCCCTAAGTCCTCCAGCCCCTCTGGGGTTGGACGCGATGGTACAGGAGTGGCCGAGGTCACGCCTGTACGCTTTTCCCCCGATTGCTCTGCTCCCAGGAGTTCTGAAGAGGGTTCGCCGGGACGGGGTCAGTCTATTGTTGGTAGCCCCGTACTGGCCGGCCCGAGTTTGGATTGCGGACCTAATTTCTCTCCTCGACGGCTCTCCTCTGGAGATTCCGATGAGGGGGGACCTTCTCTCTCAGGCGAGCGGGTCGATACTTCACCCCCGTCCAGATCTATGGAGGTTGTGGGCTTGGCCTCTGAGGGGGCCCAGCTCATAGAATCTGGTCTCTCGACTGAGGTCGTGGAGACCATCCTCCACTCCAGAGCTCCGGCCACTAGGAAATGATATGCCTTGAGGTGGAAAATGTTCACCTCTTGGTGTGGAGAACACCAGTTGGACCCAGTCAACTGCCCGGTGGGTGCAGTGCTGGATTTCCTTCAGGAGCGTTTCTCCACAGGGTTATCCCACTCCACACTGAAGGTGTATGTGGCGGCCTTATCTGCTTACCACGTCCCTTTGAGTGGAGCTTCTCTCGGGAGACACCCACTTGTAACCCATTTCCTTCGTGGCACTCTGAGGCTGAGGCCAGCAGTTCGCACGAGGGTGCCGACCTGGGACCTGGCGGTTGTTCTAGAAGGTCTCTCTCTAGCACCGTTCGAGCCCATTGAAGAAGTTTCGGAGAAATTCCTCACTCTTAAAACTATCTTTCTTCTGGCTATATCTTCATTAAAAAGAATAGGAGATATCCAAGCTCTGTCGGTCTCTCCCTCGTGCTTGGAATTTGCACCAGGCATGGTGAAGGCTTTCCTCCTCCCTAGGCCAGGATACGTTCCCAAGGTACCAACCAATGTGGTCAGGCCTATTGTACTGCAGGCTTTCTGTCCTCCTCCATTTCTGACGTCGGACCAAGAGAAACTAAATCTGCTCTGCCCTGTTAGGGCCCTAGATGCGTACGTCCACAGAGCTGCCCTGTGGAGAAAGGGCGAACAGCTATTCGTTTGTTTTGGACCCCCTAAGAAGGGCTGTCCAGTATCTAAGCAGAGGTTGAGCAAGTGGGTGGTCGAGGCCAGTCAGCCTTCTCCTTTGGCTGTCCGGGCTCATTCAACCAGGAGTATGGCTGCCTCTAAGGCTATCCTGTCAGAAGTATCAATCCAGGATGTTTGTGATGCAGCAGGCTGGTCCTCACCGCACACATATGTGAAGTTTTATCATCTCGACTTCAGCTCCACTCCAGGGGCGCAGGTGCTTTCGTCCGAATGTGCGCTCTGACTTCACACGACGGACACTTGCTCGTATGGCGACGTTGGTATTAGCGTTCCCAAAGCGTTGTCACGCAGCTCGAGTTCCCTGATAGGGAACGTCTCTGGTTACGTATGTAACCCTAGTTCCCTGAAGGGAACGAGACGCTGCGTGTCTATGCCATACTCCCAGCATGCCCGTGAGCACTTGCTTCAGTCTTATCAGAAGCTGACGCGCTTGTGTTTGGGGTGCTTATATAGTTTCCTGGTCGATGATGTCACCCGCCTATGACGTTCCGTCTCACCATTGGACTGATTTCATACGTGCTTCATGACGCACTCATGCAGGGGCGTTCCCAAAGCGTTGTCATGCAGCGTCTCGCTCCCTTCAGGGAACTAGGGTTACATACGTAACCAGAGACGTTCTCTTTATCACTCTTTATCTCTCTCCTTGTCATAGTATGACATATAAGTTTAATTGCAATACAACCTTTGGTACATTATCAAAAAGTTTGAGAATTAAAATAGTAGCCTAATGGCTGTTGAAATAATGTGAAGATAACTGAGTAGTTTTTGTCTGCTGCCTCAACTGATTTACCCAAACATGGCAAAACTAATTTGATTAAATGAAAAAGATTAAGTAAGCTTAATCTTAACCAAAGGTTTGATATGACAAAATATCTGAATATAAATAAAATAATAGACTAATAATTTTATTTGACAGTATGCCCAGGACTGTCATGGTGTGTGTAGGCAGAAAGCACTAGGAGATGAGGAATAACTGCTAACAGGAATTTAATATACAAAAACTCAGGAACTACAACACTTACAACCATATAAACGCAATAACCGACCAGGAATGAGGGAGAACACTGGGTTTACATACACAGAGAACAGATAGGGGAACAAGACACAGCTGGGGCAAATAAACTAGACACAGGTGAAGGAACTGAACACTAACGAGGAGCGGGAAACTGGAAACAGGACTGAACCAAATACACAAAAAACGGGGGAAACACAGGACATACATGTAACATTAGCCCCCCCTCCTGCAAGGCGCGTCCTCGTGCCGTGTAACATCAATAAGGGTGGGGGGGTGGGCGCCCTGGAGGCTGACGAGGGAGTGGCCTACCCGGAGTAGGAAGCCTCCAGGGCGGAGCAGGATGTGCTGGCGGCCAGGACGGAGCAGGACGTGCTGGCGGCCAGGGCGGAGCAGGACGTGCTGGCGGCCAGGGCGGAGCAGGACGTGCAGGAGGCCAGGGCGGAGCAGGACGTGCAGGAGGCCAGGGCGGAGCAGGTAACGCGGGTGGCCAGGGTGGATGCTTTCCCTCGGGCGGCCAGGGTGGAGACTTTCCCTCGGGCGGCCAGGGTGGAGACTGTCCCTCGGGCGGCCAGGGTGGAGACTGTCCCTCGGGCGGCCATGGCGGAGACGCCCCGTCGGGTGGCCATGGCGGGGTCATATATCCCCCCCCCCCCCAAATTTTCTTGGGGGGAGCACCAGGCTCCGGGGCGTGCTCCAGGACAGGCTTGGAAGGACTGGACGGGACCAGCGGAGAAGGCTCGGGAGGACTGGACGGGACCAGCGGAGAAGGCTCTGTAGGGCTGACTTGAAGCTCTGGCTCGGCAGGCGTGACGTGAAGCTGCGGTGCAGGCTTGGCTGGGCTGGATGGAACCATCGGTGAGGGCTTGGCTGGACTGGACGGAACCAGCGGTGCAGGCTTGGCTGGACTGGACGGAACCAGCGGTGCAGGCTTGGCTGGGCTGGACGGAACCAGCGGCGAAGAGGGCTTGGTGCTGGACGGAACCAGCGGCGAAGAGGGCTTGGTGCTGGACGGAACCAGCGGCAAAGAGGGCTTGGTGCTGGACGGAACCAGCGGGGAAGAGGGCTTGGAACACACGGTCTGTGGCTGGACGGTCTCTGGCACAGGATCAGCAGGCTCTTCAGAACCATGGATGAGGATGGATGGCATGGCGAAGATGGTTGGAGCCATCATCGGGGTGATGGTGATGCAGAGACCTCTCTCCATCAGGATCCTGATGAGGTAATTCGTCAGGTCATGGCCAGCCAAATCCATCTTGTCTTGGTCGGTTATTCTGTCACGGTGTGTGTAGGCAGAAAGCACTAGGAGACGAGGAATAACTGCTAACAGGAATTTAATATACAAAAACTCAGGAACTACAACACTTACAACCATATAAACGCAATAACCGACCAGGAATGAGGGAGAACACTGGGTTTACATACACAGAGAACAGATAGGGGAACAAGACACAGCTGGGGCAAATAAACTAGACACAGGTGAAGGAACTGAACACTAACGAGGAGCGGGAAACTGGAAACAGGACTGAACCAAATACACAAAAAACGGGGGAAACACAGGACATACATGTAACATTAGCCCCCCCTCCTGCAAGGCGCGTCCTCGTGCCGTGTAACATCAATAAGGGTGGGGGGGTGGGCGCCCTGGAGGCTGACGAGGGAGTGGCCTACCCGGAGTAGGAAGCCTCCAGGGCGGAGCAGGATGTGCTGGCGGCCAGGACGGAGCAGGACGTGCTGGCGGCCAGGGCGGAGCAGGACGTGCTGGCGGCCAGGGCGGAGCAGGACGTGCAGGAGGCCAGGGCGGAGCAGGACGTGCAGGAGGCCAGGGCGGAGCAGGTAACGCGGGTGGCCAGGGTGGATGCTTTCCCTCGGGCGGCCAGGGTGGAGACTTTCCCTCGGGCGGCCAGGGTGGAGACTGTCCCTCGGGCGGCCAGGGTGGAGACTGTCCCTCGGGCGGCCATGGCGGAGACGCCCCGTCGGGTGGCCATGGCGGGGTCATATATCCCCCCCCCCCCAAATTTTCTTGGGGGGAGCACCAGGCTCCGGGGCGTGCTCCAGGACAGGCTTGGAAGGACTGGACGGGACCAGCGGAGAAGGCTCGGGAGGACTGGACGGGACCAGCGGAGAAGGCTCTGTAGGGCTGACTTGAAGCTCTGGCTCGGCAGGCGTGACGTGAAGCTGCGGTGCAGGCTTGGCTGGGCTGGATGGAACCATCGGTGAGGGCTTGGCTGGACTGGACGGAACCAGCGGTGCAGGCTTGGCTGGACTGGACGGAACCAGCGGTGCAGGCTTGGCTGGGCTGGACGGAACCAGCGGCGAAGAGGGCTTGGTGCTGGACGGAACCAGCGGCGAAGAGGGCTTGGTGCTGGACGGAACCAGCGGCAAAGAGGGCTTGGTGCTGGACGGAACCAGCGGGGAAGAGGGCTTGGAACACACGGTCTGTGGCTGGACGGTCTCTGGCACAGGATCAGCAGGCTCTTCAGAACCATGGATGAGGATGGATGGCATGGCGAAGATGGTTGGAGCCATCATCGGGGTGATGGTGATGCAGAGACCTCTCTCCATCAGGATCCTGATGAGGTAATCCGTCAGGTCATGGCCAGCCAAATCCATCTTGTCTTGGTCGGTTATTCTGTCACGGTGTGTGTAGGCAGAAAGCACTAGGAGACGAGGAATAACTGCTAACAGGAATTTAATATACAAAAACTCAGGAACTACAACACTTACAACCATATAAACGCAATAACCGACCAGGAGTGAGGGAGAACACTGGGTTTACATACACAGAGAACAGATAGGGGAACAAGACACAGCTGGGTAAATTAACTAGACACAGGTGAAGGAACTGAACACTAACGAGGAGCGGGAAACTGGAAACAGGACTGAACCAAATACACAAAGAACGGGGGAAACACAGGACATACATGTAACAAGGACCTAGAATTTCAATACTAATATTTATGCTGCGAGTGTTGTTAAACTCATTGCGTTGTTCAGTGCAGAAAACACTTTCGTGCTAGTGTGTATACATTTTAAATACTTTTTACATATATATTTTCCTTATGCGTTGGTAAATATCAAAATGCATGTGAGGGAACACAAAACAATGCACTCATACGACGACCATATCTCTGAAAGACAACAGCTCTGTGTTAACCAGACGACAGAGATTAATGCGTTTCCCAAAAGCATTGTATGCCTAAGTAGATCGTAGAACCATGCCACCAATGGTCTCTACAATCAACTTAGCTCACAATGCTTCTGGGAAACGCAATCTAGACCTGAATCAGCCTTTCATGACATTTGAATTCTCCGGTGTAATGCGATCTCATGCAGAATGCAGAGCAGTGATTGAAGTAAACGAGTTTCTTCTCGTTAATAATGCGCACCAAACTGCTTTATGAACCGAAGCCGCTCTGAGACGGTGAAAATTGTTATCACAACAAGTCGCAAGCGCGCGCTTCATGAAACACAATACACAACACGTTGGTTCATCGTGCAACCTGTTTGTATGTGTCACTCATGAAACGTAAATTCAGCTGCAGCCAATATAGTGATGGCGCAACCCACCTCTTCCCAATCTGCGACCCACAGTTTGAATTCCCCTGGTCTAGTAGACGGGGCTCTAGCCTGCGTGGTCGTGTTTAACACTCCCTCCGGGAGGTTAGCAGGTACCCGTTGATGGCCCATGCATGTAGGGACCACAGCTCCGGGCGAGGATGCCAAATCGAGCCCTTGGCCTGAGAATCTGAGTCTTTCCTCATCGGTATTGGCCATGGGGCAGTGCTTGTCAGCTGCATCAGAACTGGGAACCAAGCCTGGTTTTTCCAGAGCGGAGCCACAAGTAGCACTGAGCATCTGTTTTCCCTGATTCGTTCCAATACCTGAGGCAGGAGCGAGACGGGGGAAAGGCATAGAGTGGGAAGCGGGGCCAGATGTGGGCCAGCGCATCCCTGCTCTTGGAGAAAAACTTCGGACAGTGAGCGTTTTCTTGGGACGCAAACAGGTCTACCTGCGCTCTGCCGAATGTCTCCCACAGCAGTGCGACCGTCTGCGGGTGCAGAGACCATTCTCCTGCTGGAACATTGTTTCTGGACAGTCTGTCTAGTCCCAAATTCAGGTGACCAGGCACATGTGCTGCTCTCAATGAGCGCAGATTGTGCTGAGCCCAGACCAGAAGGCATTCCGTCAGCCTGTAAAGGTTTCGGGACCTGACGCCACCCTGGCGATTTATATAGGCCACCACTGACAAGTTGTCCGAGCGGACCAAGACGTGGTGACTTTTTATCTGGGGACAAAAAGGCCTCAGCGCGTTGTCGACTGCCTTCATTTCCAGACAGTTTATGTGTAGAAGCTTCTCCCGTTCTGCCCTCGAGCAGCGCTCCCCATCCCGAGGTGGAGGCGTCCGAGGAACGCGGAGCTATCCGAGTCCGGCATCTCAGATAACGTCAGCCATAGGTGTCTCTCAGCAACACGGAGAGGAGCCATGTTCCGCCCAATGGCCTGTGCTGAGCCAGGTCCGTAGCCTCCTCAAATCCGGCATGCTGATAGCTTCCGGTCCTTCCTCATCCAGTTTTTGGAGAAGGTCGGCTTGGAAGATCTGCAGTATGGCCATCGAGTGCAATGCTGATACAGCCTGCCTAGCGGTGGTATAAGCGCGACTGTGCATAGCGGAAGTAGTGCGGCAAGCTTTAGAAGGTAGCGCCGTCTTAGCTCGCCGTCCAGCAGAGGGTGGGCAAAGATGGGGCCGCTACAGCTTCTTCTACTGGAGGAAGAGAGTGGTATCCTCTGTCTTTAGGACCGTCCACCACTCAGGAAGCTCAGGAAGAAAAGGCGCGGGCCTAGAAGACGGTGGAGCGCGGTCTTTTTGCAGGAAACATCCATCCAGCCGGTTGTGCGCGGGCACCGCCCACTCAAGGCCGAGGCTCGCCACGGCCTGTGAGAGCAGACGCATCAGCTCGGATTCGATGCTGGCCCGTTTCCCTGACAACTCGCAGGCAGAGGGGGAGGTCCACAGAGCTCGCCAAATCCTCACTGTTCGACGCCAGGATAGAGCAGCTGGCATCCTCCACAGATGCCGCTGTGCACACAGGTGGAGCTGTGTGTGTGGTAGAGCACACATTGAGCGCTCATTCCCAGAGACGCGTAGAACAATTGCAGTCTCTTTGAGCTTTAATATTCACAGACACTAGTCCATATCGAGATTTGATTCATTGTACAGCTCTACTTTTGATTTATTCATAAAAAAAATGGCCGAATTCCGTGACGTTCTGCTTTATACACTAAGTTCCATTTGTGAGTGGATTCCGGGATTCGATCCATGTCGCTTCGCAAACATTGACGGGGTGAATTTATGAATGAAAATGTGAAAGTTCTGACACAAAACGAAGTTGTTACGTATCCTCACACTTTTTTAAGTGGGTATACGGAAATCCTTGGCCTTTCCTAGTGGGTATACGGCGTATACCTGCGTATCAAGTAGACTACACCACTGACGTCCCCCCGTTTGCCCGCGAGCTTCTCCTCCTGTCTATACGGTAATTTCTCTATTGTGCGACAGAGAGTCGCGTGGTTATGACGTAATCGTTAGCCTATTTTTACAAAAACTGCTTCTACGGGGCCATAACGTAAGATACAAGGTAATGGAGTCTTTTATGCATTGTCTTGTTTCTTTAGAAATAAACAATGGACAAATGGACTCTTTAAACGCTTTAGATGTAAAGTTATTCGCTGTCAAATTGACGCCAAATGGAATGCTAAATGGAAATGGTGACGCCAGAGTCAATGGAATGCTAACAGCAGGTGATGGCTTGCTAATCAATGGCGGCCCCCAGGGAAGCTTCAGTTTCTGGCTGATGGATTACCTTCTTGAATTCAACAAGACAGGAGAGCATTTCATAATTAAAGGAATGTTCAGGGTTGTAAAAAAATGTATCCATATTTTGTTGTTTACTACAGACAGTAACTAACGCAAGCTTGAATTTGCACTTACAATGGACCCTTTTCAGGGTTCTCTGAAGCAGAAGTCATCATAGTTGGATAAATTTATAGTGGTGAGCAAGAACTACAAAAAATAATAATTTTGCATTCCCATTTGCCCCAATAGCATTTCTATAAATTTTCAGAAAATGAAAAAAAAAAATGCTAGAGATTGATTACGCAACGTAGTCCTAGTCGAGACCAGACAAAGAGAATGTGTGGTGTGCAGGCTTAAATGTGGTGCTAATTATCGCGGTGTGAAGGTGGAGCTTGGCAAATACGTGACAATAATGTTTAAGGTGCTGTTTACACGACACTGTTTTCAACCAAAAAACATAAAACTTTTTATGAGTTTTGGCAGTTCATTTACACGACAAAGGCGTTTTGGGTGGCTGAAAACACAAGTTTTTGAAACCGGTCTGCGTGTAAACAAAAAAACCATGAATCTCTGAAAACGATGACATCATTCACATGCGTATTACTTGTTCAATCTATGGTGTTTCATCGGCATCTAATGGCCTGGCAGCAGAATAGCCTGCAGCGTTTTTTGGTCGTTTTCGGGGATCCGTGGTTTCGTCTGTTCCAGGAAAACTCAAAGAAAAAACTTCTGTTTTAAGCATATCATTGTCGTGTAAACGTACCCTAAGTCTCATAAATATTTTCAAAACAGTTTATATTTCCTGTAGACTACAGTAAATAAATTTTGTGTAAAAATATTGAGCTGAACATGTATTTAACCTTGAAAATTCCTGTAAGAGCAAACTACAGATAGGCCTATAGGCCTTCAGATGGGCCTATAGGCCTATTATTGTTGAAATAAATAGAGAGAAACATTTGAGTGTGTGCAGTTTCAGGTTGTCCCTATATATTGCAAATATTTCCATTTCAGGATTTATAAACCTGGATGACTAAGCTTTAAAGAAAACTGACAGTAACATGATTCAAAGCGCAGCAGTAAGACTAACTCAGTGCCAAAGTAAATCTGAGAGATGCTAGGGGTGCTAAATATAATTCTAGTAATGTGATAATTCCAGCATTTCTTTTGCAGAGACCTGAAATGACACAAGTGAATCAGACATGGCACAACTGTCATTTAAATGAAGACTGCAATATAGACTGCTATTATTTGTATTTAAACCTAATTTAAATTACTATAGACAAACCCCTAAAAATGTTTAGTATTGTTTATTATTGTTGTTGTTATTATTATTATTACACTTATTTGGTGGGGAACACTTTTACCTATACCTAAAAGGCGGGATGCTCTGGCTTCTATTGTTTATTAATAAAGCAAATAAATGTTTACCCATTGGCTAACCTTAACCCAAACCCTAAATAACAGATGATGTTCTTTGTTTTTTTTATTAACTTTCCCTTTTGAAAACTTTCACCAAATAGATTTTTCATCCGATTTTGCTAACTACTTTTTCGTTCCCCTATATTTAAAACACATAGCCTGCACAATTTCTATTTGCTTAATAATATCCCAGTCCTAATTACCGAGATTAGGAAAGTAGAACGCACACACACACACACACACACGCACGCACGCACACACACAGGTACAATATGCCAAAAAATAATATTGGAGCTGCCCCTCTTCCTTACATGCATATAGGATGATAAACAACTGAAACCCACAAACATACACTGGCTTAATAAGATATCATGAATTCACATCATGCTATTTAGCAAACTGCGCTGTTCTGATAACAGTCGGTCCCTGGGACAGGCAGCTGTAACTGGGTGCAGATAAGAAGTAATTATAACTGTTATTAAACAGATGAAGATAGTCTGTATGGTGGCCATGATTGTGTGTTGAGTTTGGAGATAAGACGGTGCAGGTTATTTGGGTTACCGTAAAATTGGCTGAGCATATGTGTGTAAATGATTTTAGTGCATATGTGTTGGGTGCAATTGAGGTAGGATGTGTGTGAGAAGCATGTTCAGTAGATGATGACATTTTGCAATCTGAACAGCTTCTCAGAGGTGGACCAACATGGAAGGAAAACAATAGGTTACTGATCGTTACCCCGGTTCTCTGAAAAATCGAGTGGAGAGATCCACCTATGCAGAAGCATCCAATTGCACCAAGTCTGGCCTGACAGACAGAAGCGCGTGTCCAATGCTCGGTAAGGGACCCACCCCTTACCAAGTGTATAAAACACTAGCACGCGCTATCTTACCTCAGTGAGCATATTCGCTTCTCGTGCAGCAAGCGGGGCAAGCTTGGTGGATCTCTCCACTCGATGTTTCAGAGAACCGGGGTTACGATCAGTAACCTATTGTTCTCTTTCATCATCTCGTGTTCGAGATCCACCTATGGGAGATATGGACAGCTCCCCGATTGCCCAATACACTACAATGAGGCCCTGAAAGCCAGAGGACGGTCACCTCGAAAGGTGGTGCACGACACGTCACACGGAAACCACCACACAAAGTGGGGAAGCCACTTTAGCAACAAAGAATAGCATATGGTAGCATGCATTCGTGAATAAACCTGACCACACTCATAATGGTGAATATATGGTGCCAGGTGCAGATTAGAAACATGCTTAGTGACTTAAGTGCTGGACTAGGCAGCCCAGACTTAAAGAGGGGTGGAGGGCCTAAGAGCACAAAGCTACAAAGTGCCGACACCCAGGACAGAATGAGATACCGGGGTTCTGGTGACATCGAGCCGGTAGTATCTGACAAACGTATGGGGACAGGCCCAGCTTGCAGCGGCACATATGTCCTGCAAAGAGACTCCCTTAAATAGAGCCCAAGAGGCAGCCATACCTCTAGTGGAGTGAGCTCTGATGCCCTCTGGGGGCTGAACTCCCTTTGATTCATATGCCAAAGATATAGCTTCCACAAGCCAATGAGAAAGGCGTTGCTTGGAAATGGGGTTCCCTGAGTGCGGGGGGCCCTGAGTGCGGGGGGCCCAAAGAGATGAAAAGCTGGTCGCTTTTTCTAAACGAGCTGGTCCTGTCTAAGTATGCCCGCAGGGCACGTACAGGACACAAAGCTTTCAACCTCTGATCCTCTGCGGAGGAGAAAGAAGCTGGGTGAAACGCGGAAAGCTCATTCACTTCACACGTGAATGCCGGGAAGCATTTTGGCATAAAGGCCGGGTTGGGCCTGAGAAAAACCTTATCTCCACTGAGAGAGAATTTAGTGCACGAGGGATGAACAGAGAGTGCATGCATATCACTGACCCGCTTGGCAGATGCCAAGGCCAGGAGCAAAGCTGTCTTAAAAGACAAATTCTTAAGGGAAATACTCCCCAGGGGCTCAAACGGCTGTTGAGACATAGCGTCCAGCACCATGGAGAGGTCCCACTCAGGAACGACTCTCCTGGGGACTGGAAGAGAGCGGCGTGCGCCCTTCATAAACCTACGAATAAGGGGGTGTTGCCCCACCGTAACGCTGTCGAACCTCACATGACATGCAGCGATAGCCGCTAAATAGACCTTAATAGTGGAAAAGGATCTTCCCTTGTCCATAAGGTCCTGCAAAAAGCATAAAATGTCAGTGATTGAGCAATGATATGACGTTAGCCGTCGCCCTTCACACCACTCGTCGAACACACGCCACTTACAGTCGTAAAGAGACCGTGTCGAAGAGGCTCTGGCACACTGAATGGTGGCCACAACACGTGGGGGGAGCCCCAATGTGTTTAAGTTGGCCCTCTCACGGGCCAGGCCCAGAGGGCCACCCTGTCTGGGTGCGGGTGATAAATTTCCCCGTTCGCTTGAGACAAAAGGTCTGTGCGAAGTGGGAGGGGCCATGGCTGGGCATACAGCAGAGGGATAATCTCTGAGGGCCACGGCACCTTGGGCCACCTGGGAGCTATCAAAATCATGGTCAAGCTCTGTTCTCTCACCCTGGCCAGAGACGGCGTTATGAGGCAAAAGGGGAGGAAATGCATAGAGCAGCACGTTGGGCCACGGGTGGGCCAGTGCGTCCACGCCGAGGGGGGCGTCCTCGTCCTGTAGCGTGAAGAACATAGGACAATGGGCGTTTTTGCGCGAGGCGAAGAGATCTACGGTTGCCTGGCCGAACCTCCTCCACAGTAGACCCACTATCTGAGGATGGAGGCGCCAGTCTCTGTAGAGAGGGTTTCCCCTTGACAAGAGGTCTGCGCCCCTGTTCAGTATGCCCGGGACATGGGTCGCCCGTAACAACATACTAACAGCCTGTGAGCGAGAGCATGCAGCTTGGAGAAGCGCATCCTCCCCTGGCGGTTGATATATGCTACAGCTGTCGTGTTGTCGCAGCGCACCAGCACATGATGCCCCTGCAAGCGGGGCAGAAAGTGATTCAGAGCCTTCCACATAGTGAGGAGCTCTAAATAATTTATATGGGCTGAGTGAAGTGTGCTTGGCCACACCCCATTCACTGTTCTGCCCTCTTGCGTGGCTCCCCAGCCTGTTAAGGACACGTCTGTCGTCACTACTTTCCGCAGCATAATCGCCCCGAGAGGGGTCCCATGCGCGTAAAACTCTGCGTTCCTCCAGGGGCGCAGCACTGCTCTGCACGAGCGCGTCACTGTGACAGAGCGGCGGAGATCGCTTAAAGGGCTTAGAATGAAGAGCTAAAACCCACTTCATGAACGCCCTCATTCTCAGAAGGCCCAAAGGCAGGACATGTTTAGCCGCAGCCATAAGACCCTGTAGCCTGAGACATGCGCGATAATGTACTCTCGTTCCTTCTTTGAATTGTGAGAATTGTGAGAGACGCGCGCGCATTGTAACCGAATTCAGCTCCAGACCCAGAAAAATAACTCTTTTTGCTCTTTGCTCTTGCTCACATTCACTCTGAAGCCGAGCGCTGTGATGTGAGCGAGCACACGGGCAATGTTTTGCATGACGATCTCTCTCGAATCGGCTATAATCAGCCAATCGTCTATGTAAGTCAGGATCTTGAGCCCCGCTATTCTCAGCGGGGCTAACCCTGCTTCCGCACACATACAAAACACTCTTGGACTGAGTGCTAGGCCAAATGGAAGCACTGTAAATTCGTAACATATGCCTTGGAAGGCGAAACGAAGAAACTTCCTGTGTGGCGGATAAATGCTTGTGTGGAAAAAAGCATCTTTCAGATCGATCGACGTGAACCAATCGCTCTGTTTTATTGCACGAGAGAGAACGTTGTGGCCCTGAAGAAGACCACTTGTGGGTCGAAACATGTTGGCTTGTGACTTTTTTATAATGAAATAAGCCATATCTAATAAAGGCTTTTTAACCTTCTCCTTCTCCTCATTATCTACTTATTGAGTGCCTGGGACTTGCATATTATTTCATTGGATCCTTTCCCTACCCCAAGAGCACCTTTCACGGATATACTTCACCTGAGCGCCTGGTTGAATCTCTTTTAGAGAACGTTGTGGGTTAACATTCTGAAATTGTATTTCCTTAAATGTTTGTTCAACACTCTGAGATCCAGAATAGGACGAAGTGAACCTTCTTTGGAATCAGTAAATAACGGGAGTAAAAACCCTGTTGACATTGATGCGGAGGCACCGCTCGCACCGCCCCCTTCCCGAGAAGAGATCTCGTCTTTCAGAATGTGCGCGGAGCTCTCTTCTGTGTGAGAAAAGATAACTCCGCTGAAACGTGGAGGTTTTCTGGCGAACTGAAGTCTGTAGCCCTTCATGATGGTGCGAATCACCCATTCTGGAGCCGACACAGACTGTCAGGCTAGAGGTCTTCACGGGTCCAAAAATTCATGCCCGAACCGGAAGAGACCCGTAATGTGCTACACCGAACCAACCCGGACCCGTCTATTATTTCAAAAGTTGGACCCGAACCCGTGCAGATCCGAGAAATGCCATAAATGTACTGCCCGGACCCGACCTGGACCCGTCTATTATTTGAAAACTGGACCCGAACCCGGCGGGAAGACACAAACCCGACTGGACCCGATTTTCACAAATTATTTCACACAAGTTGCGAAAAATAAACCTTTTTGTCTTACCTAATTTTAGTAGCCGTCGTCTCACTTCCTTGTAACGTTAACGTTACCTGACTGACTGTGATGCATTACAATCCACCGACTAGAAAGTTCTATCCATGTTATTTCTCTCGTTATTCCAAGCTTAATCCACTCATTATTTCAGCTTTAAAAGTCCACTTGATGTCACGGTGATGGATGACAAATGCGACATTCTGACTCGAGTTAACTCGCATAATAACTTTAACTGTTTGTCCTTTTGAACTATAATAACGATTGCTCGTTCAGTGCCATGGCCGCTGACGTTATTTATTTGCTATCATATCTGTGCTCTCTGCTCTGCATTGAGTCTGAATCTGACCACCAAAACTTTAAGATTAAACAAGACGGTTCATTTATATTATTATAAAAATGGGAGAAAATGTAAAGCGCGGTTTGGGGGAAGCTCTGGTTGCCATAGAAACATGACATTTACTTTAGACTGCGCGCTCTGCTTCTTCTAACGGCAGAGAGAGAGAGAGAGTGAGATCGCTCTTTTTTTGGCTCACACTTTCC
Organism: Rhinichthys klamathensis goyatoka; assembly: GCF_029890125.1. NCBI lineage: Eukaryota > Metazoa > Chordata > Actinopteri > Cypriniformes > Leuciscidae > Rhinichthys > Rhinichthys klamathensis. The sequence goes on along the minus strand of NW_026606668.1, from coordinate 2,110,337 downwards.
TTTACCTAATTTTACAAGTTGCAAAAAAACACAAGCAGTGCTGACTGACTCATTCTGACTCTGATCGAGTCCGATGACTCTGATCGCACGGGTATTACACACCATATCAAACAGACCCGGGACCCGAAGTAATAGATTCGGACCCGACCCGGACCCGGGTGATAATTTAAAATATAGACCCGAACCCGTACGGGTCCCGGGTCGGGTCCCGGGTCGACGGGTCTCGGGTGCACTGTGAAGACCTCTATGTCAGGCTGTCACGTGTGACGTGAGAGAGCCCACACTCACCGGCGAGTTGCCTAGGACTGGCAATACAACCGGATCGTTCATTTGTGATAAAATAGCGCCATCTAGTGGACAACTTAGGGGCGATATGTAGAATTTCTGAGGAACAACAGCACTTGGCAGAGCTTTCGCTCTCAGTGTTTGATAGTTTTGTTGTTTTTATTTTTGAAACACACACAGGGAATTGAACCTTTATTGAATGTGTGTGAAGTGGTTTGTGCAAACTGTGAAGAGACTGTGGTTGAGCACTTTTCAACAGTGGTGGCGCACTCTTGGACAGTGAATTTCCCCCCAGTTCAAACTGGGAGGGGAAATCTTTTATGGACAACACCTGAACTTGTGACATGTCCATATTGAACTGGGGTAGGGCACCCAAACGAGGGAAAAGGGGCCCTCGAGCTGAGAACTTCCTCTTCTTGGGTAAAGGGTGGGAAAACTCAAACTTGTGTCCAATGGGCTGGTCGCCTGAAAACCTGGACCGAGAAGCCCCTGGAGCTGAGCATCAGGTAGGCCTCTTCCTCTTCCCGTCCGACAGGGTAGAGTGGGTGGGCTTCTTCGCTGCGTGCGCTTTCTAGGCAGGCACAGTTTAAATGCCTCATCATCCTTCTTCTTATCATCGCACTGCTGTTGCATAAGTGCAACAGCAGGGCCAAAAAGAGCCTGGCCTGGTTCCAATGGGGCTCCTGCTATGCGTCTTTTCTCGCTGTCGGGCAGACCAGAGTGATTGTGCCAGAGGGCACGTTCCCCCACAACACATAGGGCCATAGAACGTCCGCCGGCTTGGAAGGCCTGGCGGGCATTACGAAGGACCAGGTCATTCACGGTAAATATCTCCTTCCACAGCGCCGGGGATGACACACCTTTCTCCAAATGAGAACTCATATCCTCCAACAGCTCAGCCTGGTAGGCCGAGAGGAGGGAGGAAACATTTAGAGCCCGTACCGCGAGAGCTGAGGCCTTGTACGAGGCCTGGAAGACAGATGCTGAGAAGCGGTCCATCTTATTAGGGAGAACTGGCTTAGGAGGGGCCAGTAACCCTCCCTGCGAGGGGTCAAGGTGTCTGGCGATCGAGGGCTCGATGGTGGGAGGGTCGCCCATGCCACACGCTGCCATATCTTTAACCTCCAGACCCGCCAAGCCGTGCTTAAGATCTAGCGGGTCCTTCCAATAGTGTCGCATGTGCTAAGCGCACACAGGGAGTACAGGCATGAGCTGCTTCCTAGGACCGGGAGAGGGACCTAGGAGTGTGCCGTCATACACATCCCTCTCTTGGTCGGTGGCGTTCTGGAGGGCCGGCCATTCCATGCCGAGACGAGCGGCCGCTCGCTCACACACCTCGAGAAGGACCGCGTGCGGCAGTGTAGCCGAGCCGCTAACCGGGGGAGCTTGGGCGGACGGGATGGTTTCCTCGTCGTCCGAGCCCTCAAGTGTAGCGGGGTCCTCGTCCTCGCCTGAGCCGGGCGGCTCGTAGTCGAGCGAGGAAATACCGGGAAGGATTTCCTCGAGTAGGCCCTCGTTAGACTGGTCAGCCCAACTGAGAGCAGGCATGCTCTGGAAAGTCCCCGGAGCTGCAACGCTTTCACCTACTCCAGCGTCCGAGTCGTACTGTTCGTCCGTGCTTTGGGTGGATGCAACCTTGAGTCTACGTTGAAGAAGCTTCCTAGGCAGGGCGAGGCAATGGGTGCAGTTCTCAGGAAGTGAAAGCGCTTCCTCCGCGTGCTTTAATCCCATGCATACCACGCAAAAGGGATGGGCATCCCTCGCGGCAATGAGTGAACCGCAGGCGGCAGGGCATGCACGCGACTGCACGTCCGATGGGTTAGTGGGACCGGAGAGCTTGTGATCAAATGGAGAGGTGAAAGCTGAGAAACAGGCGGGCAGCCTGAGCAAATCCAGGTAGATTTATGGATGAAATGAAATGAAAAATCCATTTTAATTTATGGAGTCAGATGAATAGGGTTGGGTACCGAAACTCGGTGCCAATAGGGAACCGGTTCCAACGTAAACGGTAGTAACCAGACCGAATAAGAACGACAATTTCGGTGCCTGATTTCGGTGCCTGACTTAATTAGGCACACACACGCACACACGCACGGTCTCTTCTGTCTCGCAAGCGCGCTCTTGTTCGCAAGGTTTGGCTGCACACGTGTAAAATTACGCGTCAGAACCCCCTCTGGGTGTGCCGATAGTCTGAATCCCATATAGAATGAAGCCAATACATTGGCTAATGGCGCGGGCGCCGCCTCGACGCACTTACGTCGTCATATTATGTTGGCGCGCGCGCGCCATCTACTCCTCAGATTTCTCTGCCGAAAAAGGAAGCTGGTCGGCAGCGCGAGGAGCTTGGCAGCGTCTCGTTCCCTATTGAGAGAACATAGGTTACACCAGTAACCAGATATGTTCTCTTTCATAGGTTCACTCAACGCTGCGTAGCTAAGAAGCAGTGTATTTGTATTTGTAGGCTACTGTATCACGTGCCGTTTGAACTGACGCGCTACAGCGATCTGTCACATTTCAAAGAGCCAAAACGTTATTTATTGTGTGAATCTCGTAAAAATATTGACAGAATCTGACAGCTGTGGATTTGTTCCATATCAAAAGTAACCTTTTCTGTCTTGTCTGTCGGTGTCCTCTTTGTCCGCGATTTTTCTCTGCGTGAGAAAATGGATGTGTGGCGTGAGAGCGTGTGAAAAGGGTCAATTGCGTGAGTCTCACGGTCAATGCGTGAGAGTTGGCAGCTCTGCTAGTAATCTCTATTAATCTCCAGTATTATTACATTGTTTGATACAATATTGTTTTATTTGATATTATGTAAATGTGTAAAATGTAATGTAAAAATTTGTATTTTATATTGTTTTTATTATTACCATATGTTACTTGTATTTATATTGTTTAAATATTTAAGTTAATATTGTGTCCAGTTTGGCCCAGTAAATAAAAGGGTATTATTTTTTGATAAAGTGTGTGCGGTTTCGTTTTCTTAAGTACCGTTTCAAGAACCGTTTAAGCACCGGAACCGTTTAAAAAATACAGAGTAGGTACTGGTATCGGATAAAACCCAACCGATACCCAACCCTACAGATGAAATAACGAGTTAATACATAAGATAAAATGTATTGCATTTAACCCAAAATACTTTGCCTTGAGAAAAGACGGAACACGCGAGAGACCTTCACCGCTAATTTGAATGCCGCCATTGGATCGAATTAGACGGACTTACACTCACTACTTCTTTGAGTCTGTGTTTCCTGACACCATGGCTGTCAAATGTCATTCAGAAATGGCTACAGTGATGTTTGTTTTCGTATGAGATTACAATATGTTGATTTGGGAAACCTTTTGGCGAACACTGGAAATCATTATTTTTTGCAATTCCAATTGATGCTTGTTACGTTCCAGCCCCCAAAAGGGAGGGGAACCTGATAACCCACCGCTCGGGCCCACAATTGCCAGCAAAGGAGGTATGGAGTCGTGGTGCGAGAAAAGGACACAAATTCCAAATACCGTACAAATTAAGCTTTTATTTTTGCCACGGTAATAATGTGAATGATAAACAATAATAATTTGCAGGGAGAAAGGGGAGAGCTGGACGAACCAAAGAAAAGAAATAAACAAAAGATACCCCACCGCTGACCTATTCTAATTATACACATTACCTATCTGGCACACGATCAAGGCGCCCTAACCAAACTTACAGATGGTGGTCCGCCCAGGTCTAGCTGGTGTTTCTAGACAGAGAAGTATGCCTACGGGTGATGTATGTATACCCCGGGGTAGCTCTAAATCTACTCCCCCAACTCCCTATAAACAAATAAAGAAAAAGAGAAAGTTAACACAAATAATAATAATTCACAAACATCAAATGCTCAGTCCTGCTGTTCACAAGTTCCAAAAGTGGAACACAAAACTAGATTTACTAGCTAACATATCAGATTAAAACATTGTCAAAGCATTGTCAAATGTTCCAATCATAATCTCAATAGATAACAATAAAGTTATTTACAAGTCACCAAGATCCCCACAAAGGGATACTAACCACACCAACAGCAGGAGCAGAGCAGCGCAGAGCAAAGCAGAGCAAAGCAGAGAGTGAACTGATTCAAAACTAGGCTTTTTAAAGAGACCAGCCAGCTGCAGCCACTGACGAGCGGGAGGAGTTCCAAGATCCAATCAGCCGTTGAACCACCAATCAGCTGCCGGAACTGTTACAGAAGTCATCTTACCTGTTAGAAGAAATACAAACACAAAAACCACAAGCAATGCCAGAAAAGAATCACTATAATACGTACCCAGCTCTCTGGGGACGTAACATGCCACCCCCCAAAAGTTGTGCAAACCACCATTTGCACACCATTTAGTCTTGGTACACACGGGACAACGCGTCAGCAACTACGTTAGATGTTCCTTTGACATGAGTGATGCAGACATTATATCCCTGTAGGATCAGAGCCCACCGCATAAGACGACGGTTCTGATTGTACATTCTTTTGAGGAATGTAAGAGGATTATGGTCTGTGAATACTCTTACAGGCACAACACTAGAACCGACATATACCTCAAAAAACTGTAAGGCCAACAATAAAGCAAGCGTTTCTTGTTCAATAGTAGAATACCGGGACTGGCATGGATTGAACTTCCTAGAAAAAAAACTAATTGGCCGATCTACACCATCCTTATCTTCTTGTACAAGGACTGCCCCAGCCCCTACCATACTGGCGTCTACCTCCAATTTGAAAGGTTTGTCAAAGTTAGGAGCAGTTAGCACAGGAGCATTACAAAGCAGTGCTTTTGCTGACTCAAAAGCAGAGTTACACTCTGCAGACCATTTAAAAGATATTTTTGGACTGAGCAAAGTGGTTAGGGCTGCTACTACCGTTGAAAAGTTTTTACAAAAAGTCCGGTAGTAACCCACCATTCCAAGAAAACGACGCAACTGACGGCGTGTTTTAGGGGCAGGATAACTAGCAATGGCTTCCACCTTGCTAGCAATGGGACGCACTTGCCCACGACCCACCTGTTTCCCCAGATATGTTACAGTAGCCTTACCGAATTCACATTTTGCCAAGTTGAGGGTTAGCGAAGCGTTCTCCAACCGCTGGAACACCAAACTCAACGTGGTTAGATGTTCAGCCCACGTGGGTGAGTATACTACTACGTCATCAAGGTAAGCTGTACAGTTAGGGACGTCATCAAACACAATGTTAACTAAACGCTGAAATGTAGCGGGTGCATTGCACATTCCAAATGGCATAACCGTACACTGTACAAAGGTATCGGGGGTCACAAAAGCCGAAATATCAGAAGCCCGTGGGGTTAAAGGCACCTGCCAATAACCTTTAAGCAAATCGAGTTTACTTACAAAAACAGCCGAACCAATCCGGTCAATACAGTCTTCTATCCTGGGCAGCGGATAGGAATCTGGCACAGTTACTGCATTGACTCGATGGTAATCCGTGCATAGACGGGACGTGCCGTCCGGTTTTGGAACTAGAATGCACGGAGAGCTCCAAGCACTATGACTACGTTTTGCCATGTCATGTTTTAACAAGTAGTCAACCTCATCTTTCATTAACTCACGTTTTTTTATATTTACCCGATAGGGATGTTGGCGAATAGGAGATGTACTGCCAACATCCACATCGTGCATCAAAACAGATGTTCTCTTAAGTACATCCTGAAACACAGTAAGAAAAGACTGTATTAGAGACACAAGATCATCTTTTTGACTGGCATCCAAATGTTCCATCAACGAAGGTAAGTTTTGTAGCATCTCTGAATTACCAAGACGTTTACACTGTTGTAATGAGTGACGCAATTCCAAACCATCATTATTGTTCTCCTCTAGGTCCCCTGTAGGCACAGGTACCACCAACACCACACTGGATCCAGACTGGACCGGAACACTAGAGGGATTATCGGAAGAATTACGTACATGATAGGCTTTCAGCATGTTAACATGACACAAACGAGAAGAGCGCCTGCGATCTGGTGTTTTAATAATGTAGTTAGTATCACTAACTTTGTGCTCCACAACATACGGTCCAGAAAAACTGGCAGACAGTGATGAACCTGGAATTGGTAACAAAACCAGAACTTGATCCCCTGGCAAAAACGCACGGTCTTTTGCCTGTTTGTCATACTGTCTTTTCATTCGTGACTGAGAAGAAGAGAGAGACTTCTGAGCTAGCATGCGGGCAGCATGCAGCCTCTCCCGCATCTGACTTACAAAGTGTAACACATTTTTAGGGGTGCTACTAGGCGTATCAGATAAAACATGCTCCTTTAACACTTTTAACCGACCCCTAGGTGTGTGTCCGAACACGAGGTCAGCTGGGCTGAACCCCAACGATTCCTGCACTGTTTCCCTTACAGCAAACAAAACAAAGGGCACCCCCTCATCCCAATCAGCACCTGTTTCCATGCAATACTTCCTCAGCATGGTTTTGATGGTCTGGTGCCAGCGTTCAAGAGCCCCCTGACTCTCTGGATGGTAAGCGCTGGAGACCTGATGCGATATGGACAATGTTTTTAATGCAGAAGAAAACAGTTTGGACATAAAATTAGTTCCTTGATCCGTCTGGATCACTCTGGGGAGACCAAAGGTGGAAAAGAACTTGATCATACTCTTTATAATTGTCTTAGCTGTAATTGTCCGGAGAGGAATAGCCTCTGGATACCGAGTGGCACTGCACATAATGGTAAGCAGAAACTGGTTACCTGTTCGAGTTTTTGGCAATGGACCCACACAGTCAACAATCACCCGCTCAAACGGTTCTCCAATCACGGGAATCGGTTGAAGTGGCACACGAGGAACAGGTTGGTTCACTTTTCCTGCAAGTTGGCATACATGACAGGTTTTACAGTATTGCACAATGTCCGATTTTAATCCTGGCCAGAAGAACCCTTACAGAAAAAACACATGAATTTCACATGTTATCACATGTTTTCCACATGTGCCCACATGTGACCACATGTGACCACATATGCCCACATGTGACCACATATGAACAACATGTCATCACATGTGAACAATGTTTCACCACATGTGAACAACATGTCACCACATGCAGTAATGTTCGACCACATGTGAACAACATGTCACCACATGTGAACTTAATGGAACACGTGGCACATGTGGAAAACATGTTATAGGTAATAATGTGGAGCTCATGTGAAATATATTTGCACGTTGTAATAGGTTTTAACATGTGAATTATGTTACCACGTCACAAATACTGTACATTTTTAGCTTCAATAGCCTTTTTCACACAAAATGCATAGAACATAAAGCTTATAATGCATGTGTATATACTAACACTTATATACACGTATAGTTTTTAATGAGTTTTTGCAATACTTTTATTTCAACACTGTTTACCATTTCTAAAGCTATATTGTAAATATATTTTACATAATCAACAGTATATTATATTTGATATAATCAATAGGCTACTGCAAGCACGTTTTCAAATAAAATAAAGTGGATATTAAACTTTTCATTTTAAGTGCTGCATGATTTTGACGTGGTTTAATCAATGCCGTGCGCGTGAACTTTCGAGTATTTCAAACACTGGAGCGGCCGGCGCGCAGAGTTGCCATGGAAACGGCGCGGGACCACTGCTACTGGTAAGCAACAAAACTCCCTCTCTCGATGTTGTTTAAACTTTTCACGGCTTTTTCCAGGTGAGATTAGTCTCTAAAATCACACGAATAATACTCACAACTGTTTTTGACATTTCTCTTACTTGTAATTGACACGATTCTGTTAAAAATTTACATGGTGTAGTGTCTTCGGAAAAAGTCCGTTAGGATCTCAACCGTTTTCTGAAGAGGTAGCAGCTAGCTAGGCTAACGTAATGTTAACTCGGTTGAACTTTTATTTATTAAAGTTTGGGCTTTTAATCACCTCTTATGTGTAGATGAGAGGTTTTGTAAAGGTTTTACTTGGAAGTGAGCTAATTTATTTAACACAAACGTAAACATAACGTATCGGTGATGTTACTTTCAGGAGCAAGAAAATTGGCTGAAACTAACGTTAGCTCAATGGTAACGTTAAACACATTTTGATTAAAAAATGTTCTGTGATTTCAGTAGTAACAAAATAACCCATAACAGAGAGAAAGCTCCACGACTTCAACATTTCTGGAGAAAGCTGCTGCCGGAGAAGTAACGTTAGGACACAGGTGAGCCGAGGAAGCTCATTAAATAACCTCATTTTATTTCTCAATTTGTTTTTTTAAATTGTTTATTTTAAGAAGGTTTTGACATCCAAACGAAGTTACACCGTATGAGCAAAATTAAATGAATAAGTAAACCCAAAAACAAATTCTGTTATCCTAGTTAAGAAATTATATTCTGTATATTCTTTAAATTCTTTCTCTTTTCTGCATTTCACCTCTGCTGTAGCTTCTTTCCTTTCAATAAACCTGGCATTGCATTGTTGGCTCAGTGACAAATGGCTTGTTGTGTTCTTAGATCCTTCAGTGCTGATGCCCTTCAACGGAGCGGAGTGGAGCTGATCTTCATCTCTAAAGCACTATTGATGAACCATATGATTAGTAAGTAAAACGCCAAACATACACTAATGTCAAACATACACTAATTGTCTTGGTACAAATGTTTATGTCTCTTTCTCTTATGTTCACCAAAAAACATTAAAAACAATAATATTGTGAAATAATATAAATAAATAAAAACTGTTTTCTATGTGAATATATTGTAAAATGCAATTACTTCCTATGATCAAAGCTGAATTTTCAGCATCACAGCTTCACATCATCCTTCATAAATTATTCTAATATGACGATTTGATGCTCAAAAAAACATTTATGATTATTATCAGTGTTGAAAACAGTTGTGCTGCTTCATATTTTTGTGTTTTTCAGGATTATTTGATGAATAGAAAGGTTAAAATAACAGCATTTATTTGAAACAGAAATCCTTACTCTCTCTTTTGATCAATTTAATGCATCCTTGCTGAGTAAAAATATGAATTTCTTCTTTTTTTTCTGTTCATTTTTAAATCTATCATTGACCCCAAATGTTTGAACATTAGTGTAAACTACCCTTCATATGTTTGTGGTCTATTTAACAATGAATCCTGGAGGGGAAAAAATGGTTTAAACTGTTACAATGGTTTACACAAACACATTAATCAGCACAACTGTTTTCAACATTGATAATAATCAGAAATGTTTTGGATGTTTACATGGTAAGAATGTATAGAATTCAAATATAAAAAACACTGACTCGTTAGGTCATGTTTACTCATTAAAGTCAGATGATTTCCTATTAATTCAATAGAATATGGTGACTTCAATTTACATGACGTCATGAGCAATCAAGTCATTTATATAGATCAGTGAGTAGTGCCCAGCATATCCAAGTCCACTAAAGGAGATTTCTCGCATTTTACCCCTAAACTCTGGAATATGAAGGTAAAAGAGTATCAAGACTCGAGCATGAACAATAAATACTTGTATGCTAAAATTTACACTCACAGCTCCAAAGTGAAAACCTCACCTAATATGCAATAACGTTGAAAAGATCACGGTTTCTGTCCTGACGAAAATGTTCTATTTTTTATTTTATTTTTTGCTTTGCAGAACAAGTCTGTGACTGACTTAATGAACCCAGTTGCTTTGGATCATGCTCAAAGATGTAAGGGCTACAAAAAGTTAACCAGAACTCTTATGGACTCCATCTTCTCTTTCGAAGAGATGGCAGCATGAACGGAAAAAAAGGGGTTGTTGGTGAAAAAAGAGCCTTGACCTACAAAAGGTGCAGCTAATAATTGGTAAGCATGTCTGAATATCTTTTATCAATAGTTATTATATATGACAAGCGCTGAGCGCGTCCGTCAGCGCCAGCCATAGCGCGGAAAGCACAGTTTGAATCTGACAGTTATGTCACTTCATGTCAAACTTGTTTTCAAATTTTAATGTAATCAATCTCATTTCTTACAGACCATGTCAAAAAGAGGCACCCAGGCATCGGAGGCACTGAGATCAAGGTCTGCATGGCACAAAAGTTAAAAGATCTGAGGAGACGAGCAGAAAGGTAATATTCAGACGATCCAACATCCAAGTGTGATCCCCATGTGGTCTGTTCACATTTGCGAAACCGACATGCGCGAGGACTGATGACTCAGTTTATTCCTCAGTCTACATTGTGATCTAATCACAAACTGTCAATAGTTTTTTTTATAAATGAGACGCACCACTCGTCTTATACAGTTGTTTAAGCAAGATGTATTTCCATAGCATATTTACGTAAAACGTTTAATGACATAATAACATTACAAATGAATAATAATTAATTATTAAGCCCCATAAAAATGCTTTTCAGAAACCTACGGGGTGACGTCACGGACACTACGTCCATATTTTTTTTTACAGTCTATGGTTTGCACTGCCCTAATCTTTGATCTTTTTCTATCCCAAAACAGGATGCCTGCTGCAGGAGACACAAAGGACTGAGACAACACACTTTCACAAACGCACACCACACACACACACATGCGCGTATACCTGCGTTTTTTGCGGCTTTTTATGTATAATTTTAATTTGGTTTTGCTTTGTTTGTTTTAAACATTCAATTTGTATTGCATATTTTGAAATGAAATAAAAAGTGAAAAAATTTTTTTTTTGAATTATTTGTTTTAATGTTGGGAAACATTAGGCTATAGAGCCTACACAAGAACATGGTAGGCCTACCGTTTTCTGTGGTATATTGCTTAATGATTTTTACATGGATTTCACATGAAGTTACAGGTTTACATGGTGTGTAGCTTTAACATGGATTGTTGATGGGTTTCAAATGTCATTCTATGGGTTTCACATGAGATATTTTACATTTCACATGATATCTCATGGGTTTCACATGTGATTAAATGTTTCACATGGGAATTTTACGTTTCACATGTAAGCTCATGGATTTCACATGGGAATTTTGGGTTTCACATGCAATCCCATGGGTTTCACATGTAATCACATGGGTTTCACATGCAATCACATGGGTTTCACATGCAATCCCATGGGTTTCACATGTAATCACATGGGTTTCACATGCAATCCCATGGGTTTCACATGTAATCACATGGGTTTCACATGTAATCACATGGGTTTCACATGGGTTTCACATCCCATGGGTTTCACATGTAATCACATGGGTTTCACATGCAATCCCATGGGTTTCACATGTAATCACATGGGTTTCACATGCAATCCCATGGGTTTCACATGGGAATATACATGGGTTTCACATGAAAATGTTCCAAAACCACACGTTTCCCATGTGCAAATTACCTTTAACATGTGCAAAGCACATGTGTTCCACATATTTCACATGTTAAATTTCACATGTGCAAAATCACATGTCCACGTTGTCACATGGGATCACATGTGTTTTTGCACATGTGAAACTCATGTGGTTTTTCTGTAAGGGAAATGTCGGAGGACTCTGTTGTAAGTTTTAGTTACCCCTAAATGTCCGGACCATGCAGGGTTATGAGCCAGTGACAATACTTGCTGTCGTAGTGGAGATGGAACAACTACCTGCCAAACTGTATCCCAGTCCTCACCGGTATTATGCGCAGTCCATTTGCGCATTAGAACACCAGCATCCACAAGGTAAGCAGCCCCCTGTACTTTTGCCTTTTCGAGAGGGACCACAGAATCAAAGCATTTATTAAGGCTGACATCCTCTTTTTGCCACTCAATCAGCTTCTCTGGTGTGATGGATGACAACACATCTAACTGGGGAGTGACTCCGCTCCCCCTTTTCTCAACCTGCACAGAAGGTAACCCCTCTGGTTTAGGTTCTACATCTACAGGTTCAACCAGTTCAAGAATAGTGTCAGATAAATTCACTGTATCCCCCTGCATACGAGCCTGTGCCCGTGTTAAAACACATGCAGGGAACACTTGAGGGTACTTCTGAAATAGGACAATGTCAGAGACATTAGACTGAGGTCTGTCTGTTACTTCTAGTACTGGAGACACCTTACCTCCAGCAATGTCGTTTCCTAGTAATAATGCTACCCCTTCCACTGCCAGTGTAGGCACCACCGCAACACGGAACTGACCTGAAACCAAATCAGAACGCAAGTGAACCCAGTGTAAAGGCACAGAAATTGGGTTAGCTTCAATACCACACAGAAGTATATGTGATCCACAGTATGTCTGATCAGACCATGGCAATACATCTGTAAGGATAACTGACTGAGCTGCACCAGTGTCACGTAAGATTTTAATTTCCCTCTGGTCTTCAGTTTTCCCGGTGCATGAAACACACCCTACAGACACAAACGGAGCATACAACAGGTCTGGCTTCCTTGTGAGTACCTCGCCAACACATCTAGCTTCCTGAAAAGAAACAGATTGAGTTAAACCAACACTCTTACGGAAAGGCGGAGGTGACTTAGACTTGTTCTTTAGTAAGGAACAATCTGAGATTAAATGGCCTTTCCGGTGGCAATAAAAACATTCCCTCTCTTCTTTCCTAGGAACAGTAGAAGGATCCGAAGAGCGTGATGCACCGACCGCTGATGAAACGAACGTCCTACTCGGGCTGGATGCTGTGAACACCGTTTTATGTGTTAAGGCATATTCATCGGCCAGGACCGCTGCCTGACCCAACTTCGCCACCTTGTTTTCACTCAAATGCATCACTATTCTTTCAGGTAGGTTGTTCTTAAAATCTTCCAACAATATTTGATTTCTCAAAGCCTCATAAGTGGATGTTTTATTGGCTGCACACCAGCGATCAAACAAGGACTCTTTGTCCCTGGCAAACTCAACAAATGTTTTACTACCGCTTTTCTTATGGTTTCTAAATCGTTGTCTATAAGCCTCTGGCACCAGCTCATAGGCACGCAGTACAGTAGCTTTAACCACATCATAACGCAAGCTATCCTCTATGGAGAGAGAGGCCACAACCTCCTGGGCCTTCCCAGTTAGCTTACATTGGAGAAGTAGAGGCCAAACCTCTTTTGGCCACTGTAAGGCAGCAGCTACCCGTTCAAAAGCGGAAAAATATGAGTCTACCTCAGACTCACGGAATGGGGGAACAACCGCAATATTCCTCCCTACATCAAAATGACCTGGCTTGCCAACTGAGTAAGGAGACACCCCAGCCTCAAGCTCCATTCGCCGAATGTGAATTCGAGCTTCCTTGTCTGCCTCTATTTTTCTCATTTCAATCTCATACCTCCTTTTGTCTTCCCTGTCTTTTTGGTCTGCTTCTTGACGGGCTGTTTTCAGCTTTAGCCGAGCGACCTCTACAGACTCAGGGACTACAGGAGAAAATGGGTCATACTTTGGCAGAGTTCGAGGCACCGGAGCATCCCTATCCCCCACACCGCCCTTCTGCCGTGCAGGCGAGAGATTCTCTACGACGCCCTCGTCCTCCCCTTCATCTTCTATTTCCACATCCTCCACAGCCATAACTCCTGCCCTTGACAGACTCAATAAATGGCTTTTAATCACTGCTACTAGATTCGCTTTACGAGCCTGCCTATCAATTGTTAGATTATAGTAGTCTGCTAGTGAAAATAGATCCACCTTACGCAGATTACACAATGACCCCAATGAGGGCTCTGCAATAAAGCCTGCCACATCTGAAATAGCCGCCATACTCACCCCAACTCCAGTACACTATTCAGTACACTCTTAAACTATTCAGACAACTACAAATACTAACCAACTATAGGACAGAACAACCACTACTATGCCAAAGGACACTAAGCCTTTTCACACCTCAACACCACACCTCAATCACCAAGCATCAAGTGGTCCGAGCAACGGGGCACCAAGATCCCGGACGAGCCCCCATCTGTTACGTTCCAGCCCCCAAAAGGGAGGGGAACCTGATAACCCACCGCTCGGGCCCACAATTGCCAGCAAAGGAGGTATGGAGTCGTGGTGCGAGAAAAGGACACAAATTCCAAATACCGTACAAATTAAGCTTTTATTTTTGCCACGGTAATAATGTGAATGATAAACAATAATAATTTGCAGGGAGAAAGGGGAGAGCTGGACGAACCAAAGAAAAGAAATAAACAAAAGATACCCCACCGCTGACCTATTCTAATTATACACATTACCTATCTGGCACACGATCAAGGCGCCCTAACCAAACTTACAGATGGTGGTCCGCCCAGGTCTAGCTGGTGTTTCTAGACAGAGAAGTATGCCTACGGGTGATGTATGTATACCCCGGGGTAGCTCTAAATCTACTCCCCCAACTCCCTATAAACAAATAAAGAAAAAGAGAAAGTTAACACAAATAATAATAATTCACAAACATCAAATGCTCAGTCCTGCTGTTCACAAGTTCCAAAAGTGGAACACAAAACTAGATTTACTAGCTAACATATCAGATTAAAACATTGTCAAAGCATTGTCAAATGTTCCAATCATAATCTCAATAGATAACAATAAAGTTATCTACAAGTCACCAAGATCCCCACAAAGGGATACTAACCACACCAACAGCAGGAGCAGAGCAGCGCAGAGCAAAGCAGAGCAAAGCAGAGAGTGAACTGATTCAAAACTAGGCTTTTTAAAGAGACCAGCCAGCTGCAGCCACTGACGAGCGGGAGGAGTTCCAAGATCCAATCAGCCGTTGAACCACCAATCAGCTGCCGGAACTGTTACAGAAGTCATCTTACCTGTTAGAAGAAATACAAACACAAAAACCACAAGCACAAGGGGACGTAACAATGCTGCTAGTGAGGCAGCTTTTCAGACTGATAGGAACAACAACTTCTCTTGAGTAGTTGGTCATGTTTATTGGGATCAGCTAGTAATTATTAGTTTCTGCTTGTTTTTGAAATAAAAAATCCTCAGTTCTCAGGATGGACTGGGTTTGTGTGAGGATCAATCTCTCCTGAGACGGCCATTGATTTCACCATATTTGTTAAAGTGGTGTAGGGCCATCTGATGCTTTGGCTGTCAGACAGCAGCACATATCTTAAACACCAAGCTGACGATCGGCCGTCTGGCCGTTTTTGAGCGTCGGCCGACTTCGTTTTTTTTTGGCGTGTTCCGCACAGCATGTAGAATTGGCGTCGGGCCGTCGGTGAGAGAGAGAATGAGAATAATAGCAAAACAGGGAGCAAAGAAGTCAAAACGGTACAGATATTTAGCTGTTCAAATTTAGGTTATCTTACCTGAGTGTTCCTGGGCGAATATTTTAATATTAAAGGAGCTGTATGTAAGAAATGTATTTCAATTAATCATACAATGGCCCTGAAATGTCACTAGACATTAAGAAATCATGTACATTTCAAATACTTATATCACTGACAACAGTAGTCCGGCCAGGATATTGTCATTTAAAAAGTGCAGTTGCAGCCCTCAACTGATGTTGATGTTGTCATGTTGTGTTTTGGTCTGATGCGCCGCCCTCCACCTATCTACCAATCATGAAGTCAGTAGTGTTGCAGCATCCGGGTTGCCAGCTCTGCTCTAGTTACCGCAGCTGCAGCTCGTCACGTTCCTGCTGGATCCTGCAGCCTATCTGGCAACCTCGAGTCAAGGAGGAGGGGGAGGGGATACACCACTCTACAGTAATTTGAAAGTGATTGCAGTACCAGTTTTGGCCACAATCTTACATACAGCTCCTTTAACATGAGAGAGTGTAGTGGAATAAAGAAAGTGATCGTCAGGATTGATATTCAAAATGGTAAAGCACACGCTGCTTTGTTTACGGTGTGTGTATCTGCAGCTTGCAGCGTCGGTTTCCCTTTTTAAATGACGAATATAGATGAATATATCTGCTGAAATAGACAGTTGTCTCATTTACACGCAGGCGCAGGGCGCGCATGCTACTTGGCAGTCGGCTGTAGTTCTCTCGGTGTGTCCAAGTGCAGCTTTTTTGCTCCGGTGTTACGGATCAACTGGGGATCATGTTAACTGGGGGAACGCACGTGCACGCAGATAGTTTTACCTGGATTTCCAGCAGATGTTAGACGGCTACAGATTCGTCACAGCGAATTTTCCACTGAGCAGATTTGAAAGCTTTCCATATTATTGGTAAATTAATGTTTGTATCCTCTGTCGCTGCATGTTTCAGACGCCGTTTATAGGAAGTTATGTTTTTTCTTCTTCTCAATGGAAATCATATCTAAATGGCAATTGTAAGTGGCTACATTAAATAAAGTATTTGCATTGTGTCTTTGCAGTGCGTGTGTGTTCGCAGATTATTTTGTGATGCCTGGTTTGTGGCTTAATTTAAATTGAGCAGCAATGCACTGTGGTTAAAGGAACAAGTCAATTTATTTATTTAAGCTGAGGAATGAGTTAAAGCGCACAGGACACTCCATAAATGTTCCTTAAGAGTGGAGAAAGGTGATAAGCTATAGCTATGCAAATATAATGTTATAATTAAAGACATACAGGTAGGATCCAGTGAATAACCCACAGAATTTATTAGCAATGTTCAACAAACAAACATAACAGCAACCAAAACAGAAAAAAGGCAGGACAAAAGCTCTACAAGCATGCAGGGCAGCTGTATTTGCCAACAGTGGAAGGTCTACCCACACAGTCCCAATGGTACCACCTTCCACATTCTGTACATTCAATCCGAGGAAGGAAGAACAAACATTAGAATAAGTTAATTGTTAGGTGAGTGGTTTTCAATGCATATTTATACTGTAAATTGTTCTTACCCATTGCACAGTTTGGCCTGTGTGCCTATGATGCTCTCCACACGAACGACAGAGCTGTGAAAGGTCATCTGTAATATGTAGAGGGAGTCATGTCATGCCCAGAAAACTTTATAAATAAAGGTAGTCAAGGCTATACAAATTTAAATGATTATTTCTCACCAGTTTCTCTTAAAAGCCTTTTTGCAATTTCCAGGCGCAGTAAAACAACGCCTTCCTCATTTGAAATTGTAATCTCTTCCTCCATAAGAAGCAGCTCTGCTAGCTGATGTGAGCAGTTATGCCATACATGAATTAGGTTTTATCAATAAAGACTGTAAAAATTCATACAAGTACATATAGCTTACTTTGCAAACAAATGCACCACATGATGTGGAATCCTGTTTGGTAGGATGCACAACTGAGTTGCATCCCCACCTGGAAATGTTGAGACCTTTCATCCTAAGGAAAGATCTATTAAATAGAAATGTGTGCAAGTGCACTCATCATTAAGCCGCAATACAAAATATACAACAGATACCTCAATGTTTTAAGAAAATTTGCATACAATACTTGCCTTGTAGCATCCTTGCATTTAGAAATTGCTGATTCATTAGCACCAACAGGGTCAATATATATGGATTTTGACAATTTTGGGAACATTGCCTGAAAAACAAAACAAACATTAACTGTCAGTAGATAATTAATCTTAAGTCTGCATTACCATCTATTCATGCATCTACTTCTGTAGAAATTTAGAAAGTTACTTACTATAAATGTCCGATGGTTGTCGTTGACACCAACAGCCCCGAAAAGAACATCATAGCTGGATGGATCAAGCTACAAACAATACAATAGCGGTTTTAAAAACTGCCAATATACTAAAACACTTTGAAGTTTGTGTTTAATTGAATCCACTGTGAGAATCCACTGAATCCACTGTGAGAATCCACTGTGAGACACCAATGTGTCCCTGAGCAAGACACTTAACCCCTAGTTGCTCCAGAGGCGTGCGACCTCTGACATACAGTATATAGCAATTGTAAGTCGCTTTGGATAAAAGCGTCAGCTAAATGAATAAATGTAAATGTAAAATGTAAATGTAATGTAAATGCATTTAGATGCATGTGCCATGTTGATGGATTTTCCCCAACCATTTTTGTCACGCTTCTGGACATTAACAATCAAAAAGAAAATCATGAAATGTTCAAAAACTATAACATGTGCCTGTACACATGTAAATTACCTTTGAATTGTGCCATTCATTCTCTCAACAAGGCCATTTGTCTGGGGATGATAAGGAGAACACAGACTCCTGGTGATGCCCAGTCTCTCACACAGGCTAAAATTGACCTTTGAAAAAATAAAAACATTTTCAGATATTTCTTATGGTCATATCCATTTATTTTGACTTGATTTTTGTTAAACCAACCTTGTTGACAAACTCTCTTCCCTGATCTGTTAACAGACGCTGCGGTGCTCCAAATTTGTAAAAAAAAAAAAATCCAGGATGTCACCCTGTGACTTCTTCTGCTTTTTTTATTTTTAGAGGATAGGCTTCAGACCACTTAGTGGTTCTGTGACCTGAAATGAAAATCAATGTTTTAAACATTCAGGACTAAGGCTATTAGAAGTTTGTTATATTTGCATTTTTATACATACAACTATAGGATTGTAAGCCGCCTTCTCCTTTATTGTATTTGTCCTAGCCTGACACTGAGAACACTGAGCTATCTGAAAGAAGAGAGGTGGGCCATGACCATTATAATTGAGTTAGATGTAGTAAAAAACGTATGTTTTTTTAAAAATGTTTTTACACAATTAACTTACCCACTTGCGGATGTCCTGTTCCATGCCAGGTCAGTAAAATCTAACAATTATGGCATTGTGGGTTTTCTCAACTCCACAATGTCCTCCAAGAGGGCCTGCGTGGAATTCCATAAATACATTGTGCGCCTCCTCGGGTGAAAGGACAACTTTAGCCAAATGCTGACTCTTATCCTTTTTTCTCCTGCAGATGTAATGCAGCTCTCCATCTAATGTAATAATGTTATATTAGTAAATAAAGGTCACAGTTGTATTACCTTTTATGGCAAGACCAACTTAATACACCATTACCTTTCATTGTGAAATTTTCACATCTTCTCTTTATTTAATAGCGCTCCTTTCCTGAGCAGCTATCAGGATATTGGTTATCCTGCAAAAAGTTTTGGATTTCTCTAACTTTAATTGCATCCATTTGCTATGTCAGTATATGGCCTAACAAAAAAAAACAGTTACAATAATGACACCTAATTTATAGATTTCTTCATCTGTTCCTAATTGTTAACAGATGACAACAATGAAAGTAAATGATGAGATGAATTAGGAAAGATAATGTTAATGAGTTTCATGGTACCAGTCAAATGAAGAGAACTGGCATAATTTAAATTTATATGACATAAAAAGGCCCACATCCATTACATTTTATTTATAAAATGGATAGACCATTGTGTCATATTTTTATTTAAAGAGATCAGGAAAAAACAAAAGTAAACAATAAAGCATTTCTTATTCGATGTTTGGGAGAGGTGCATGGTCTTCATGCGAGGTGACAAATTATTAAGAGGTTAGTGATGTATGTGATTATTAGCCATAGAGAATATCAGCCATATTTTTTAATAATTCATGCTTATGAATAACCATTCTGCTTATTTCAGTAATAAAATGCGTGGTTGCCACTCAGTGTTTTTTACAGGACTTTAATACAAAAGACAGTGGAAGCTGGAAAAAGACCCCAGAAGTTTGTAAAAGGGATCCAACAGTATTGTTTATTTTTATTTATTAAACATGTTTTAAACACTTTATTATGTCACCTTGAAAATGAAAACATCATAAATGTTACATATATAACTCACATGAGTTGTGGGAAAATGCTGTTCTGTGTTGCAATACATTAGATTCATGACATTCAAATTCATGCTCCTAACAGAGAGCATATTGTACAATACAAATACAATATTACTATATAAGCATTTATATAACATTCACTTATTTAAATTATTATGATTCTAAGAAGATGCAGTATTACATACAGAATTGTTCTCTTTTTTCTAATTTAATCATTTGGAAAAAAATTTAACAATTTGAAACAATGTGATCTTATAATTCAACCAATACAAAATGTTGATTTCAGATCAGTTTAAACCAGAATGAACATTCCTGGGGCCTGTACCATGAAGGTAGCTGAACAAACTCGGAGTTACAGGATTAGTTTTGAGTTGACAAAACCAAACCGATGCAATCAGGCTTTATTGGTACCATGACGCAGCTCATCAACTTTCTCTGTCAACTCAGGCTTTGATCTTAAGCTATGATTACTCCACGAGCGCGTGCACATACCAAAGTTGGCACCGAACAACCAATCACGTTCGATATGGATAGAGCGAGAGCGATATATTTTTTCCGCGGAGGAGCAAGAGATAATCATTCAGAATTACGATGAATTTAAATATGTATTACAAGCTCGAAACAATACGGTCTCTGCTGCCAAAGCAAGAGAAGACTGTTGGAGAAAGATTGCTGATTACGTTAACGTGTAAGCTAAATAAATACGTTCTATATTCATGTAAAATGATGTATATAGGCTATGAATGTATGTGTGTGTGAAATATAGCCTATATTTTTATAATATATAAAAAAAATTGCATATACTAATAAAGATTAATATTCATTGATTTTTAGATGCAACTCCAAACGTTCTTGGCAGCTGATAAAGACAAAATATAAAAATATAATTCAAAGTAGCCACACAAACTTTTATTATTTTATTATTAACACTTGTTTGAGGCAAACCGAAAAAGAGTGAAATTCAGAAAACCATTGGAGGGCCACTCCTCCAGAATACACTGAGTTGGCTCTGATAGGAATAAGGGACGGCCGATTATGGATGGGATTACAGGTGCTGTACAATCTGACCCTGGTGCTGGCTCCTCTAAGCAAGTAACACTGGGTACGTGTGTGATACATTACTATTTTAAGTTTTAAATATGGCTGACTGTATGTTCTGCAGTAGAGGGAAATGCAGTGTCCCTGTTGAAGCCAGCACACACACACAGTCTCCCACACAGAGGTCAGTATGCAGCAGACAGAACACCAGAAACATATAGGTCTACTTTTATTTATCAGGGAGGAGGAAATGAGTAAGACACTCTGTCTGTGTTCTGGGACAGTTTCTGAGGTGAATGCACTGGGCTTTTTATTAAGGCAAGCATTTGAATGTGTGGCATAAAACAGGGACTGGCCCAAGTTACACATCTCTTTTATTGTAGGATTTTTCACAACCTGTCCCAGAAACTGAAGCCTCTACAGGCTTCAAAAGAAATGTGAACAAGGTAAGGATTTAAAACCCTTGACATATATTACAGGTGTTTGTCAAGGAACTTTTTGTAAGTTGATTAGCCTCCCAAAAACGTGTAATGATCATGTTTGTTGTGGAATTATTTTTCAGGTGGTAACAGACTCAGTCAGGGCCCTTTAAAAAAGGAGCCTATGGGGCTAGATTGCACACTAAAGGAGCCTATGGAGCTAGATTGCACACTAAAGGAGCCTATGGAGCTAGACTGCACACTAAAGGAGCCTATGGAGCTAGACTGCACACTAAAGGAGCCTATGGAGCTAGACTGCACACTAAAGGAGCCTATGGAGCTAGACTGCACACTAAAGGAGCCTATGGAGCTAGACTGCACACTAAAGGAGCCTATGGAGCTAGACTGCACACTAAAGGAGCCTGACTGTGAGCTGAAGAGGCTTCACATTTAAAAAATAAATGCAACAGCTGGATTAAACTGATCTCAGTATGTGAACTTATTTAACCAAGTAACACTTTAGCATGAATATTTATTAATGCAACTTTCTATTGCTCTCAGAAAATAATAATTTCACATGTTCACATAATCTCTACCTGAACATTAAGGCTGTGAAAGGACTTTCTATTAACATAATCTGCCTCATGTTCTCCTAGAGAAGTGGAGATTGCAACATGTGTGCAGGCTATTGCTCCAATGACTCTATAGGGAATCCTATCATAAGATTAACCGAATAAAAAAAAAAAAGATTTAAAATAATGCTTAACATGTACTGTATTGTATAGTACATTTGTGAAATTCGCTTTAAAAAAAACAAAAAAAAAAACGTTATGTCACCCTGTCAATATATCTTACCAGCAATTTTATAAAAACCCTCTCTTATGGACATGGTCAATAAATGTCTGGGGAACACTATTAAACTATTAATGTACTCCTGCAGAGCGAGGACCACCTTGCGAATGGTTCGACAAACCGTGTTTTCCCCTAGATTCTGTGCATCACCGATCGTGCAAGTATGTAGGCTACCACTTGCAAAAAAAAAAAACGCAACGCAATACCATTTGTGGTACAGTAAGTACATGAATTCTACGTGTTAAATTATTTATGTGCGGCTCAAGAAGTTCGCAAAGATAAGATATTCCTTCCGCGAAAATCTGTATCTTTCATACAAGTAACTATCAGGAAAGGCAAGGGATTTTGTCCGGCTAAAAACTCATTCTCTACGATGTTGTAACGGGGTGCGATGAAGCTGAGAAGAGGCTGGATCCAAATGCAGTGTGGCTTTATTAAACAGGTGACGAACTCAGACAGGAACAGGATACAAGGACTCAGAAACAGGAATAACTAACGTTAACATCAAACATTCAACAACTCACAAGGACAGGGCAAAAACACAGGGCTTAAATAATCCGGGACAAACGAGCTAGACAGGATAACAAGGGGGCGTGGTTAACAAGAAACACCTGGGATAACTAATGGACAAGACAGGGAACCACTAAACATGACAAGACACAAACCCACATCGTGACATAACCCCCCCCCCCCCCCCTTAAGGAGCGGCTTCCAGACGCTCAAAAGACGATCCAGGCGGGAGGTAAAGCGAAGGCGATCCTGTAGGAGGGATGGAGGGCCAGGCCCGTGCAGGGGAACGGGACCAGGACATAGCCACGACGGGCCTGGGCCGCAGAGCGAGGGTGACCAGGGCGGAGCAGGACGCGATGGCGGCCAGGGCGGAGCAGGACGTGATGGCGGCCATGGAGGTGAAGCCCCTGCAGACGACCATGGCGGTGCAGCCTTCATGCTCTCCTCACCGGACCCTTGGCCCCCCCCAAAAAATACTTAGGGTAATCCACGGGTTCAGGAAAGCCCTCCCGGAGCTTGAAGGGCGCAGGCAGGGCGAGGCGCAGAGGCGGGGCCGGCAGGGCGAGGCATCTGGGAACGCCCTCCGGAGCCTGGCGAGCCAAACGAGTCGTCCTCTTCCTTCTGCGACGGCGCTTCACTGGGCTTGAATCTTTCACTTGGCTGGGTTCACTCACTAGGTTAGATTCGGCACTTGACTCACTTGTCTCGGCACTAGACTCACTTGACTCGGCTCTTGACTCACTTGACTTGGCACTTGACTCACTCGATTCACTTGACACGGCACTTGATTCACTTGACTTGGCACTTGACTCACTTGATTCATTCGGCTCGGCACTTGACTCGGGACTTGATTCGGGACTTGACTCACTTGACTCGGGAGTTGACTCACTTGACTTACTTGACTCACTTGACTCGGGACTTGACTCACTTGACTCGGGACTTGACTCACTGGCACTTGACTCACTTGACTCGGCGGCACTTGACTCACTTGACTCGTTCGCGCCGGCTGGCACGCGTTCAAACTCCGGTTCGGCCGGCGAAACCTCCGCCGCGATCTCTGGATTAGCAAATTCAACAGAACCAGTGCGGAATACGGGCTCGAGGGATCCGACACGAAGAGTGGGTTTGGCGGAGCAGACGTGCAGCGCGGGTTCGGCTGAGCAGACGTGAATTGCAGGCTCTCGCCGCTTCTTCTCCTCCACGCCCACAGTAAATGATGAACCGCTCCAGAAGAGGGCCAGGTTGACATACCCCTCCAGGGTCCAGCTGGTACAGTCATCCGGCATTAACTGGGCAACGTCCTCGTCCAACCCACTCCAAAACAAGTCCATGAGCTTGAGGTCGTCTAAAGCCCCCAGACGACAGCACGACATAAAGTCCCTCACGTACCTCTCGATGGACTGGCCTTCCTGAAATATCGAGGCAAGGAAACTTCTGAGGGCCTGGTTGCTGACAACTGCTGGATCCATATTGTGGTGAGTTGTTCTGTAACGGGGTGCGATGAAGCTGAGAAGAGGCTGGATCCAAATGCAGTGTGGCTTTATTAAACAGGTGACGAACTCAGACAGGAACAGGATACAAGGACTCAGAAACAGGAATAACTAACGTTAACATCAAACATTCAACAACTCACAAGGACAGGGCAAAAACACAGGGCTTAAATAATCCGGGACAAACGAGCTAGACAGGATAACAAGGGGGCGTGGTTAACAAGAAACACCTGGGATAACTAATGGACAAGACAGGGAACCACTAAACATGACAAGACACAAACCCACATCGTGACAGATGTGCTCGTCTAACAATTTGCGCTGAGATGTCCACAGGATTTGAAAGAAAATGTAAAGCCATTGCAACAAACACTGGGAATTAGTTACGTCACCTATATGTTTCTTTGCTCACAGCTGATTGGTCAAACTTCAGTCTGAGATCTCGAATCCAGAACTTAACCTGCCCCGGAGCAGGTTAGCCGTGCAGCGTAAGATACCATGGCAACGAACAGCGATTAAAGCCGAGCTACTTTCATAGTACCTAAAACCCAGGGTTGGCGGAAACTAAGCTGAAACATAGCTGGCTAGCCACCTAAACCGGCTTCATGGTATAGGCCCCTGGAGTCCATTGGCATAATCACACACCTTGTATAATTCCAAACAAGCCCAGCAATCACAATATTAAAAGAACAAGAATGATTCCCTCTTCAAGATTGAATTTTATCAAGAAGTCTTGGCTTTATTAAGCTGGAGTCTGGAACAAAAACAAGAGGATAATAATAATTGATTGACCAGTCATACAAAGCAGAGTCAAAATTAGTTTTTATTTTATTTTATAAATCTGTTGAAAATGTTACAAGTTCATGAGATAGTTACCTTCATGACCCTATAAGCATAGCTGCTTTATGTCCAGGGAAATGGATACAAAGGCGTCAGAGCTGTTATACAAGCAAGAGATCTAAGATAATAAAATCAGCAGAGTAAAATAAACTGGCAAGTGTTTTTATATTTATAATAGATCCATTATAAAATTAAAGGCTATCCACAGATCAATAACTACAACTTGTTGAAAAAAATGTAAATTACTTTGCAATTCATGTTTTCTTTAGGTAGCCTAGGCCTATTGCAAATTTAACTTTACAATTCCACATCTGTTGTTATTTGTGATTAGAACACATTAAACAACACACGAAGGACGCAATAGTAGGCTATACAGTAATATATGAGACGTTTAAATTCTTACATGTTTTCTGAACCTTCTGAAATGCGCTGACAAGTCTGCTCATCCATTGAAACATTGAAACTGAATGCCCCATGTTAACATAGGCGTGGTTTCGACATGTTAAACGTCTTTGAAATTGCGTCAAATACACAGGAATATAAATTATCCTATAATTTTGTATCCATTGTCAGTCTAGCGGCTGAGTCTAGCTCTATACCCAAGAAGGAGATAGTCTGACTGGGTTGTAGTCCAGTTGACAGAGAGGCCCAAAGCTTTCAGATGGTCGAGCAGAACTGTGCGATGAGACAGTAGCTCTCTCTGTGCTTGTGCCAAAATCAGCCAGTCGTCCAAATAGTTCAGTATTGGCAGCTCCTGACTCCGCAGGGGGGCGAGCGCCGCATCCATGCACTTCGTGAACGTACGGGGTGCTAGGGATAGGCCGAACGGAAGGACGGTGTATTGATAAACCTGGCATTCAAAGGCGAAACGTAAGAATGGCCTGTGAAGGGGATTTATCTGAATCTGAAAGTAAGCATCTTTCAGATCTAGTGAAATGAACCAGTCCCCCTGGCGCACATGCGCAAAGGGTTTTCTGATAGTGAGCATTTTGAACGGTCTCTTCATGAGAAGTTTGTTCAGAAATCTGAGGTCTAAGATTGGTCTGAGGCCGCCGTCTTTCTTTGGAACCAGAAAATAACGGCCGTAAAACCCCGACTCGCTCATAGACAGAGGAACTCTCTCTATAGCCCTGTTGCACAATAGCTTTGCTATCTCTGAACGGAGCAGCGTCACTGCTTCTGGGTTCACAATAGTTTCTAGCCGCGCTCGAAAACGTGGAGGGCGGCGGTGAAACTGTAAGCGATAGCCTAGCCTTATTGTGCTTAGCACCCACTGGGAAATTCCCGGAATAGCTTCCCACGCTTTGAAGCGTAACGCTAGAGGGTGAATGGCTACATGGTCCCCATCGCTGCACATAGCGGGCTGCGTGAGCGCGCTCAAAGTGTTTATAACAGCGGGACTTACACTCGGAGAGGAGTTTATAGGCCATGTAACACAGTGAGCAGAGGTGGGACGCGCACATGTGCTCGTGGGCGCGCTTATGCACTCTGAACTCGAGCGGGTTGGAACCGCTTTATCAGAGTGGACTCTGTGTGAGACACGGGAACTGAAGTGCTTTTGTGTATGAGTGAACACAGTGTTGTGGGCACATTTTTTACACAAGAGGCTTTTATGCTCTTTATGAGATTTCTCTGGGTCGCCGTGAAAACGGCGTTTGTGCTCATGCAAGCGGGAAGGGGGACCGGCTTGGTAATGGCGGAGTACACTGCTGTAGTAGCCGCGTGAGCGGGGACTAACAGAGGGCGAAACTTTGACGGCGGTCCGGCCGCGGCGGGAGAGCGCCCTCTTTTTCTCAGCTGTGCTAGGCAGACTTCGAGTGATTGGGTTTCAGCGCGATCCTAGGCCGAGGCCCCCGAGAAGGCGGCGGTCTGTGGCGGCTGTCAGAGCGAGAAAGAGGGCGGCCGCCCTGGCGTCGCTGAGAAGTCTGACTGTGCTGAGCTGGGCGCTGGGGTGGGGCTCGTGCAGGAGGCAGGTCACGTGAGCGGCCTGCAGAGGAGCTAGCGCGACGAGGCCTGGGAGGCTTTCTGCACTTCAGAAAATCGGTCGACGATACCCGTGACAGCAGATCCGAAGAGGCCGGATGGAGAGAGCGGGGCGTTGAGAAAGGCGGCGCGCTCAGAATCTCCCATGTCGGCGAGTGTGAGCCACAAATGTCTCTCAGACACACAAATGGCGGCCATGCATTTCCCCAGGGCTTGAGCAGCAGATTTTGTAGCGCGAAGGGCAATGTCCGTGGCGCTCCTCAAAACCGCGACTGAAGGGGGATTTTTTCCGCTCTCGTCCCATTCACGAAGTATGTCACCCTGTAGTATCTGAAGGACGGACATGGAGTGAAGTGCAGAGGCTACTTGGCCGGCGGCTGAGTAAGCGCGGGCGTGAAAGCTTGAAGTCGCTCTGCAGGCTTTAGAGGGGAGCACAGGTGATGAGCGCCATCTCGCGGAGGGCGGGCACAGATGTGCGGCGACCAGGTCCTCTACAGGGGGAATGGAGAGATAACCCTTCTCTGCGGCTCCGTCCACAACGCGAAGCGGGGTGGAAGAGTCGGAACGAGTTCTAGCAGAGAGCGGGGCGTTCCAGGACTTTGTGAGTTCCGCGTGCAGTTCAGGCAGGAAGGGCGCGGCCCGTTTAGTGGCGGGAGTCGAGCGCTGGCGGAAGTAGCTGCCGTCCATACGGTTGATGGTCTGCTCGGGGGGAGGAGACCAATCGAGCCCGAGGCGTTCGACGCCCTGTGAGAGGAGGCGCACTAATTCCTCCTCGATTCCAGCGCGGGTCCCGGGGGATTCTCGGGCCGAGGAGGTGTGAGAACCGGACCATTCCTCACTGTCCGAGGCGAGAAGCGAACATGTTTCCTTGATGTCCGCGGCGTCATCGGAGGCGACAGAGCGGCCACTTGGCGGCAACTGTATGTCCGGAAGCGGCGGAGAAGGAGAGCGGGAGGCGACAGGCTCCGGCGGGATGAACGCTTCTGGCTGGGGTTCCGGCGGCCTCTGAGAGCGGCGTTTCTTCTTCCGCTGCGAAGTCAGAGGCGGCGCGGAAGCAACTTTAGCAACTTTAGTCTTCGCAGAGATCGCAGCCGCCATCGGCGAGGGCGAGCTCGGCGTGCTCCAATCCGAGGCAGAGAGCGCAGATGACGTGGCGGTCTCCATTCTCGAGGGAAGCGCGGCAAGAACCGCAGGAAGATTTACGAGACATCTTTAAAAAGACGCTCGGCTCTTTTAGATACAAAATGTACAGGAAGCTTTTTGTAAAAAGGATACAAATCCGTCGGATGGCGCTAGCTTGCAGGATGGCTGAAGGTGGCGAAGACGGCCGGCTTCCTCAGTCTCCCAGATGCTCGCTAGAGTTGCCTTTTCGACGACGGCGGCTTCTCTCAGGATCAGCAGATGCGTGTAGCCTCGCTGAAGAGATGGAAATCAGAGTTTACAGCCTAGGACGCCAGTAATATACTCTCTGACCACGCCCGTTTCGGCGGGCTCTGCAGAAATGAGAGCATGTCAGACTCTCATTGGCCGAAAGTTCATTCGCGTCTCCTCATAGGCTTAAGCAGTTCTCTGTGAGCGAACCAATGAGCTGCTAGCTAGCCCGCTCATGGTCTGCTGCAGCTGAACTGCGTTGACAATGGATACAAAATTATAGGATAATTTTTTGGCTTCAATTTCTCAGAAAAGATTAATCTTTCCCCGTAGCGTAAGCTAGCTTACGCAATACGAGAGAACCTCTCGTAAGAGAACTTGCCTTTATATATATTATCTGTTGAGTTAATGAGTTAAATCGGGTGTTTCAATTAGTGGACATATAAAACTTCCTGGGAGGACATATAAAACTTCCTGGGAGGTCCTCATGACTGGAGTTGAGAAACACTGCTCTAACAGATATGGTCCAATTTCAAAAACATGATTACAAGCATCAAAAACTTAAAACCAATCTCAATTACATATTGTCTGTTTCCTGACCCTTTAGGTGCTTTGTATGTATCAATCCAGAGAGAGTCCTGAACCAAGAAGAAAATTGCCATCTAAAACGACAGGGCAAATGTTACAGAAAAAACAGGTTGCAGTGAACCCACATCTTGCCACTCTTCCCAGCAAAGTGGTGGGTTATCAGTGGAATTTCTGAAATGTAAGTAGTACACACACACAAATATCTATCTTTCCTTTAATTGTAACCTTTTAATATTCTCTATCTGTCGCTAAATGTATCTGTCATCCCTCTATCTGTCTCTGACTGTATCATTATGTTTTGTAATATATCTAATATATTGTCCTTTTCAATATTTCTAGTCAGGTCCTTGAGTGTCTTTGAGACGTGCTGAATCTCACTGAGGCAGACGCTTACTCCGTTGCTCCGGCGAATTACTTCATTAATCCTTGTTTTATTGCTTTACCAGGCATTTATAAGCAAGCACTTTTTATTTTTATATCATGTGAACTTATCCACGAAACTATTCCTTAAAAAAAACAATTAGATTGCTTTGATATCGCTACTTATATCCAACCTTTCGATTCTCGGCTACTAGCCTTTAGCCCGCTAACATTTCACGCGTGGCCTCGGCCGTCTAATATTACATCCTTTCACTGAAAGGACACGAGTTATATTGACATTGCAGTCCTAAATTAGTACTGATAGTTGTAGTATCACTGCTAATTTACAGCTCATTTGTTATAATGGCGAACATATCGGATGCGTGTCTAACTTTACCTCTGAGTGCAGGTGAGGACACTTTCGAGCTATTCTCGGTGAATCTGGAGCTGGAATCCGTGGAGAAACAGATCCGTGGTCTGCTGGAAAAGCAAGCCGAGCTGTTGGATCGGCGATCAGCACTTGAAGCAGCACGCGCCGATGCTCACAAGTTAGTGGTTAGTAACTCTTTAACTCCGAGTTCGTCTACTCCGTGTGTTTCTCTGTCCAGAAGGACGCGATCATCTCGGGCTTCATTTACTCCGGCACCGACACAACACAATGGACCATGGATCACGCAGCGGAAGACGCGAGCCTGGACCAGAGCTACTCCTCCGCCCCTCCCGGTCTTCGAGATCTCCACTCGGAACCGCTTCTCCCCTCTTCGCGAGTCGAAACGCGACGACGCCGTGATCATCGGCACGTCCATGGTCCGCCATGTCCGTGCTACCTCAGGTAAAGGTAAGGTGCGCTCTCACTGCTTTCCTGGTGCTCGTGTTCTTGATATCGCTGCACAGGTTCCCGAAATCCTGACCGGGGACGAGCGCGTCGGAGCTGTGGTGCTGCATGCGGGAGGGAGCGACGTCAGGCTGCGGCAGACGGAGGTTCTGAAGAAGGACTACATGAGCCTGATCGAGACCGTACGCAACACAGCGCCTGAGGCAACGATCATCGTGTCTGGACCGCTTCCCACGTACCGACTAGGACAAGAAAGGTTCAGTAGACTATTTGCACTAAATGAATGGTTAATGTCACTGTGTAATGAACAGAAACTGCTCTTTGTAAATAATTGGAATCTGTTTTGGGAGCGACCCAGGCTGTACCGTGCTGATGGCCTGCACCCCAGCAGAGCCGGAGCGGCTGTTCTGTCGGATAATATCTCCAAGACGTTACGCACCAGATGACTAATAAGTCAAAATCCAAATCACAGTCTTTGCTGTCCAAACTTAATTGATATACGTAGTGAAGAACATTATATAGAAACTGTGTCTATTCCTCGTTTAGTGAAGCCAAACAATAAATCTAGTGCAGGATCTAGCAAAAATCTTATTGTAATTAAACCAGAAAATCTAAATATCAGTGAACAAAAAGAATTTCTAAAGCTAGGTCTTCTAAACATTAGATCGCTCACACCTAAAGCGGTTATTGTAAATGAAATGGTCACAGATAATAATTTCGATATACTTTGCCTTACTGAAACCTGGCTTAAACCAAATGAGTATTTCGGTCTAAATGAGTCTACTCCGCCAAGATACTGTTATAAGCATGAGCCCCGTCTGACTGGTCGTGGCGGCGGTGTTGCAACAATCTATAAAGATATTCTTAATATTTCTCAGAAAACAGGTCACAGATTTAATTCGTTTGAAGTACTTATGCTAAATGTTACGCTCTTAGATGTAAGAAAGAAATCCATATTATCTCTAGCCTTGGCTACTGTATATAGACCTCCAGGGCCATATGCTGAATTTCTAAAAGAGTTTGCAGACTTTCTCTCGGATCTATTGGTCAATGTCGATAAAGCAATAATTGTTGGAGATTTTAACATACACGTAGACAACAAAAATGATGCCTTAGGGGCTGCGTTTACAGATTTATTAAACTCCTTTGGGGTCAAGCAAAACGTCCGTGGTCCCACTCATCGTCTAAATCATACACTAGATTTAATTATATCATATGGAACCAATCCAACTGATATAGATATTATACCGCAAAGTGATGATGTCACTGATCATTACATGGTAACGTGCATAATACGTACTGCTGAAATATGTCATGTTGCGCCACGTTATAGACCAGGCAGAACAATCCTTCCAACCACTATAGATAGATTCTCAAATAGCTTACCTGATCTATCTCAGCTGCTCAGTGAACCCAAACTAACAGATGAACTAGAGGAAATGACTAGCAGTTTGAGCACCATTTTCACTAGTACATTAGATATTGTTGCACCAATTAGATTAAAAAAGGTTAAAGAGAAAACTAAAGCACCATGGTACAACAGTGTTACGCATGATATCAAGAGAGAAACTCGTAACCTAGAGCGTAAATGGAAACAAACTAATTTAGAGGTCTTTAGAATCGCGTGGAAAGACAGTATGTCACGTTATAAAAAGGCTCTAAAAACAGCCAGGGCTGAGCACCTCCGCAAACTAATAGAAAATAACCAAAATAATCCAAGGTTCTTATTTAACACCGTGGCTAGACTAACAAATAAACAGACATCACCAGAGCAAAATATACCGTTACAGTTTAGTAGTAATGATTTTATGAATTATTTCAATGAGAAAATAGAAAGCATTCGAAACACAATTATAAATGTACAATCCTCTATGGTCTCTTATGATTCAGCCTCAATTATCGTCCCTCAAGAACAACTACAGCGCTTTGCAACGATAGGACAGGAAGAGCTAAATAAACTTATTATTGCATCTAAACCAACAACATGCTCATTAGATCCAATACCCACTAAACTTCTGAAAGAAGTGTTAGCTGTAGTGGAAGAGCCTCTTCTTAATATTATTAACTCGTCTTTATTCTTAGGTCATGTTCCAAGAATATTCAAGTTGGCAGTAATAAAACCTCTCATTAAGAAACCGCAACTAGATCCAAATAACCTAGCAAATTACAGACCCATTTCAAATCTTCCATTTATGTCCAAAATACTAGTAAAAGTTGTATTCGCTCAACTGTGCTCTTTTTTTGCAAGAAAATGATATCTATGAAAAATTCCAGTCAGGATTCAGACCGCATCATAGTACAGAAACTGCGCTAGTTAAAATTACAAATGATCTACTCTTAGCTTCTGACCAAGGCTGTATCTCAATACTAGTCCTACTTGATCTTAGCGCCGCGTTCGACACTATAGATCATAAAATACTCTTGGATCGACTACAAAACTACACTGGTGTTCAGGGACAGGCATTAAGCTGGTTTAGATCGTACTTATCTGACCGTTATCATTTTGTCTCTTTACACGGGGGAAAATCAAAGTTAACGTCAGTAGACTACGGAGTACCGCAAGGATCGGTGCTAGGCCCTCTGCTATTCTCAATATATATGCTGCCACTTGGTAATATTATAAGAAAACATGGAATTAATTTCCACTGTTATGCTGACGACACTCAATTATATATTTCATCACGACCAGATGAAAACATTACCTCATCTAAATTGACAGAATGTCTCAAAGATATAAAATGCTGGATGACGCGTAATTTCCTGCTATTAAATTCAGATAAAACGGAGGTATTACTTATTGGTCCAAAAAA
This sequence comes from Rhinichthys klamathensis goyatoka, assembly GCF_029890125.1. Taxonomy (NCBI): domain Eukaryota; kingdom Metazoa; phylum Chordata; class Actinopteri; order Cypriniformes; family Leuciscidae; genus Rhinichthys; species Rhinichthys klamathensis. The sequence continues at coordinate 2,077,416 of NW_026606668.1, read as the reverse complement.
CTACACACAAAACCTCTTACAATACGACTTTAATATAGAAGGATGCCCTGTTACTTTTTCCACTACAGTAAAAGACCTGGGTGTTATACTAGACCGCAACTTGTCTTTCGAAAATCATATTTCATCTGTTACAAGAACAGCCTTTTTCCACCTTAGAAACATTGCTAAATTACGTAACATGCTATCTGTTTCTGATGCAGAAAAGTTAGTTCATGCATTCATGACCTCGAGACTAGATTACTGTAATGCTTTATTAGCTGGTTGTCCTGCATCCTCAATAAACAAGCTACAGTTAGTGCAAAATGCAGCCGCTAGAGTTCTTACTAGATCAAGAAAATATGATCATATAACACCGATTTTATCATCTCTGCACTGGTTACCTATTAAGTTCCGTATCAATTACAAAGTACTACTACTGACCTATAAAGCCCTTAATGGTTTAGCTCCTATGTACTTAACGGACCTTCTTTCGCCCTACAATCCACCGCGTTCTCTAAGATCACTAAATTCAAGGCTTCTGGTCATTCCTAGGATATCGAAGTCCACGAAAGGAGGGAGGGCATTCTCGCATTTAGCTCCAAAACTCTGGAATAGCCTTCCCGATACGGTCCGATGCTCTGACTCGCTGACACAGTTTAAAACTAGACTAAAGACGTGTCTCTTTAGTCAAGCATTCACATAATGCTTACCTTTTAGTCCTCTGCTATGCCATACGGAACCGTTTGCCACTGAAACTGCTTAACGCACCAGTGGGGCTCGACAGCCTTATAGACAAACGGGTCGGTCCGTATGGTTGCGGTTGGGTTGCGGAGAGTTTGGGTTACGGAGAGTTGTGAGATTATGGTTTTCTAACACCTACTCCCGTGTAATGGAAATCATTATGAACATCAGCTATGCTAATTATTTCCCATCTGCCTTTCTGCTGTTATCTCGGGACGCTTGTCCCGAGAAAAATGGCGTTCGTAGGCTCCAGTTTGGTATCCTGCCTCTCACGGGGATTTCGGATGCCTCAACGCCTGTGATGAGAAGACCAACGCCTGTGAAGAGACGACTCAACGCCTGCGAAGAGACGACTCAACGCCGGCGATATGTTATCCCCTAAATATTACATGATTAACTAAATGTATTTTTTCCAGGTACTCTCTGATATGGACTTACTGTAAAGCTTCTTTAAAACCCTATGATTGTTAGCCAGAGGAGAACTGGCCCCTGACTAGCCTGGGTTCTCCCAAGGTTTTTTTCTCCATCCAATCTGATGGAGTTTTGGTTCCTTGCCACTGTCGCCTTGCTTTTGGCTTGCTTAGTTGGGGATATTTAATATTCAACAATATTATTGAACTGTGTTGTACTACTTTCATGTTATCACTGTGAAGCTGCTTTGATGCAATCTGTATTGTGAAAAGCGCTATATAAATAAATGTGACTTGACTTGACTCTTTGTATCCTGTGATGGAACAGCATCTGGAGCTGAATTATTCTCCATTTTTTATCATAAGTTTGTTGGACTCACTTGGGGCCTTGTTGTTTGAACATGTTTCTGGTAATGAAGTGGTGAAAATTCATCCGTGTCTGTGTTTTTCAGAACCATTTTATTATGATCATGTTGGTCAACTTGTGGGTTTAAATGTATGTCGTTTGCGTATTTCTTCTTTGTGTGAAGGGCCATGACGGCTAATTTGTTTCAAGTAATTAAAAAATATTTCATTTCATGTCCATTTAAAAAAAAAAAGGGTTTGTTAATAAAAATGAAATCAAAATAATACAAAATACACTGTTCTCTTACAAGAGGTTCTCTCGTATTGCGTAAGTTTAGCTTACGCTACGGGAAAGATTCATCTTCTCGAGATATTGAAGCCAAAAAATTATCCTTAATTTTGTATTCATTGTCAACGCAGTGCAGCAGCTAGCAGACCTAGAGCAGGCAGTCTTGCATGCTCATTGGCTGCCCTGCGGGCATCTGCTGCAGCCTACCAGTGAGCCCCGCATGACGTCACGCCCAATGAAGGGCGCTCACGCCTTCATAGCGTCATAGCCCGCCAGAATGGGCGTGGCTTAGCGTATAACAGAAGGGGCTGTGGGCTGAATTCCCTGATTTTCGTCTCTTCAGCGAAGCCTTTCGCATCGCTGGATCTGAGAGAAGCCGCCGCCGCCGTCGAGCAGCAAAAAGCCAGCTTAGGACAGCGCTGAGGAAGCCGGCCGCGCTTCGCCACCTTCAGCCATCTGTGTGAGCTACGCTATCCGGCGACGTATCCTTTTTACTCTGTTGTATTCTCTTCTAGCTTCTCCTAAAAGAGCGCGAGTGTCTTTTTAAAGATGCCTCGCATTTCCTGCGGCTCGTGTAGGGCCCCGGAGACAGCCGGAACCTGTGACCACTGCGACACGCTCGCCGGAGAACCTCCCTCGAGCCTCGCTCTCGCCTTCCCCGCCTCTCTTCACCGACGCGCAGCTGCCGCTCACGAGCCTCACTGCCGTCGCGTCTGAGGATGAGGTTGAGGGACACGCCACAAGGGACTGCTGTTCTAACCGCGGCTAGCTTCCTTTACATTACAAGGAAGCTACCGCGCCCCGATAGAAGCAGTCACTCCGCCCTTTGTGGGACCGCGCAGTGATAAGCGCCGTTCCCAAAGGCAGCCGGAGCCTGTAGCCACAGCGACGCGCTCGCCGGAAAGCCTCCCTCGAGCCTCGCTTTTTCACCTTCCCCGACTCCCTTCACCGACGCGCAGCTGCCGCTCACGAGCCTCACTGCCGTCGCGTCTGAGGATGAGGTCGAGGGACACGACACTATGGAGTGCTGTTCTAACCACGGCTAGCTTACGTTGTTTCCCGTGGCTCAGTGGCTAAACTCTAAGCTTTCGCGCCAGACACCCGTGTTCGATCCCGGCTCTCGCAGCAGAAAAAATTTATGCAGCTCTCCTCTCTGAGCTCGCGATCAGCTTTCTTACGTACAGAAAGCGAGCGCGCGCCTCTAAGCGCTTGTGTCACCGGCGAAAGAAGGAGAGAGTGTGGTTTTTTGTCCCGCCGAGGCCTGACAACCCCCTTCTCTTTCTCAAACATTTTCCAGCTCCTCCTAGTTCGAGCGGCTGGAAATGTCTATACTGCAGTAGAGAGCCTGTTATAACACGCACGCCTGCAGACAATGCCGACACGCACACGAAAACTGTGATGACGCTCTCTCTCTTATGTGCTTGCGCCAACTAAAGCTTATGTTGTTTCCCCTGTGGCTCAGTGGCTAGACCCTAAGCTTTAGCGCCAGAGACCCGTGTTCGATTCCGGCTCCCGCAGCAGATACAATATATGCGGCTCTCCTCTGCGAGCCGCCGTATTCAGATATGGCTCTCACCGATGGTTTTTTTAGTGTAGAAAGGTGCCCACATCTCAGTGTTCACCCCTACACACTAGCACAACACTTCCCGTGTTATTTACAGAGCCCACTCCCTTAAAGCGGGAAACCGCTCGAGTGTTGAACGTAGGAAATGTGTCCACGAGTTCGTGCCCACGCCTATTTTTCTGCCTGCTCTATCACTGAAGACTCATATCAAACTATGAGAGAGAAAGACGCGCGTGTCCCGCTGCGGCCGGACTGCCGTCAAAGTTTATTTCCCTGTCAGTCCCCTTCAAACAGGCTACTGCAGTGGTCCATTTAGCAGCCAACGAGCCGCTTCATTTGCCCTCTCGCCTGCACACATACGCCGTTTTCACGGCGACCCAGAGAAATCTCAAAGAGTATAATGTCTGGTCCGGCTCACCCCGTTGGTGTTTTAAGTGTAGTGAAAGTGCCCACACCCCAGTGTTCACCCCTACACACAAGCACATCAAATCTCGTGTCACTCACAGAGCACACTCTCATAAAGCGCAGAAAAGCCGCTCGAGTGTTGAATATAAGAAATGTGTCCACAGGTCTGTGCCCACTATCTGCCCGCTCTGTTACACGGTCAATGAAACAGGTTATGAATGTAAGTCTCGTGCCCGCCAGAGAGCGTTCACGCTTACTAACACACACCTCCCCCCGGGTGCCGCCCGCGCATTTAAATGTTATCACAAAATGCAGGGCATTGATAAGACGCTCCACATCCGTTATGATCGGGGCGTCAAATACACTTGTAAGTCTCGTGCCCGCGCACACGCGCTCACGCTTACAGAAAGCTTTTTCTGCCCAAAGCGCTGCTCACGCGTCAAAAAGTGAGAATAAAATGCTCCCCATCCCTTATGGTTGGGACACCTCACATAAATCAGACGGTCTCGACTTTCAGCGAGCAGCCATTGCCCAGAACCGAGAGCGCGCGCGCCGCGCTTTCGGCTCCGGCTCAGTTTCACAAGCCCGCAAATGGCGGCGATCTGAACCCGGAGGCCATTCGCCCCCTAGCGGCTCACATAGCTGCGTGGGAAACTATCCAAGGGATTTCAGAATGGGTTCTGAGCACAATAAGCAGGGCTATACACTTCAATTCATTTGCTGTCCCCCGCGCTTTCGAGCCCGGAACGCGACGATAGTGAATGCGGAAGTAGCACACCTACTTCACGCAGAAATAGCAAAACTGCTGTGCAAAGGGGCTATAGAAAAAGTACTGCCTTCTCTGAGTGAGTCAGGCTTTTTCAGCCGATATTTTCTCGTACCCAAGAAGGATGGAACTTTCAGACCTATCCTAGATCTGAGACATTTGAACAAAGTGCTTGCAAGGAGACCATTCAAAATGCTTACGACCAGATAAATCCTCGCGCATGTTCGCCCGAGTGACTGGTTTATTTCTCTAGATCTGAAGGATGCCTATTTTCAGATTCAGATATTACCCCGTCACAGGCAATTTTTGAGATTCGCCTTCGACGGTCAGGTATATCAATACACCGTCCTGCCGTTCAGCCTGTCTCTAGCACCCCGTACATTTACGAAGTGCATGGACGCGGCGCTTGCCCCCCCTGAGAACCCAGGGGCTGCGAATAATGAACTATCTGGACGATTGGCTGATATTGGCACAGTCAGAGACGGAGCTGTTATCTCACAGAACAGTGCTTCTCAGTCACATGGAAAGCTTGGGTCTCACTGTCAACTGGACCAAGAGCTCATTAATGCCCAGTCAGTCAATTTCCTTTTTACGAATAGAACTGAATTCTGTGGCCATGACGGCTCGTTTGTCGACACAGCGCGCGTGCCGTGTTCGCCGCCTAGCCGAGTCTTTCCAGAAGGGCAGCTTTCTCCCTTTGAAAACGTTTCAAAGGATGCTGGGCTGTATGGCTTCAGCGGCAGCGGTGCTCCAGCTGGGCCTACTGCGCATGCGCCCGCTCCAACGCTGGTTGAATGCTCGCGTGTCTCGCCGAGCCTGGGTTTCTGGCGGCCAGAAAATCAGAGTGACTCAGACCTGCATAGCGGCTCTGCAGCCCTGGTTAGTAGCCGACTGGTACCAGCAGGGAGTGATGATGGGAACCATCTCTTATCGGAAAGTCATTCGACAGACGCATCCAACTCAGGTTGGGGCGCGCTCTTCGAGGGCAGACCGGCCTTTGGCCAGTGGTCAGACCAAGTGATAGCGGTCGAGAACGCGCTGATGCGCTTACTCCCGTTCATACAGAACCAACATGTTCTCGTCCGCTCGGACAACATGTCTGTGTTTTCCTATGTAAACCGTCAGGGCGATGTCAGATCCAGAAACCTCTGCAATCTGACGGAACGCATCCTTATTTGGTCCCAGATGCACCTGCGCTCGCTGAGGGCGGCGCATGTGCCTGGCCATTTGAACGACGGCCCAGACAAACTGTCAAGGGACAACGTTCCTTGAAACTGTCCACAAACAGTCCAGAAACTGTGGCGCCTATTCGGCAGAGCGGAAGTCGACCTATTTGCGTCAAAAGACAATGCTCATTGGCCGATGTTCTTTTCGAAGAACGAGGACGCGCTGGCCCAGGTCTGGCCCAGCGTCCCACTGTATGCTTTCCCTCCAGTCTCCCTGTTACCACAGGTGATCAAGAGAATCAGGGAAACGCGCCACTCGGTGCTTCTCATAGCTCCGCACTGGGAGAATCAGAATTGGTTCCCGGAACTAGCACGGCTGTCACATGCAGCTCCGTGGCCTATTCCGGTGAGGGCGGATCTCCCCTCTCAGGCTCGCGGCTCGATCTGGCATCCCCATCCAGAGCGCTGGTCTCTGCACGCATGGTTGATCAACGGGTACTCGTTGCCCTGCCAGAAAGAGTGATGAACACGATCACGCAGTCTAGAGCTTCTTCCACGAGAAGGCTCTACGCGTCTAAATGGTCGGTGTTCTCCAAGTGGTGCACCGACAGAGATCTGGAGCCGCGGACATGCGAGGTTGCGCATCTGCTCACTTTCCTACAAGAGCTGATGGATAAAGGGAGGTCCCCATCCACGCTCAAAGTTTATGTGGCGGCCGTGGCGGCGTTCGCAGAATCGACGCACGGCCAGTCACTGGGAAGACATGAGCTGGTCATCCGCTTCCTTAGGGGAGCTAGAAGGATGAATCCCCCGCGCCCCCCCGTCGGTTCCTATGTGGGATCTTTTCCTTGGTCCTCGAGGCCCTGAAAGCCTTCCCATTTGAGCCACTAGACTCCGTGGAGTTAAAATACCTATCACTAAAAACCGTTTTCTGACTGTGCTGTCATCAGTCAAACGTGTGGGGGACCTGCACGCACTGTCAATCAGCGCGACGTGTCTTGAGTTCGGGCCGAATGACTCCAAAGTCATCCTCAAACCTAGACATGGCTATGTTCTAAAAGTGATGGGCACTCCTTTCAGAGCGCAAGTCATTTCACTGTCGGCTCTGCCAGCGTCAGACAGTGAGACAGACGTGAATCTCCTTGCCCGGTCAGGGCGCTGAGGTTGTACACTACGCACTCCACCTCTTTCAGGCGTTTGTTTCGTTTGGTGGGCGCACCAAAGGTCTCGCTGCCTCGAAACAGACTCTGTCCAGATGGTCAGTGGACGCTATAGCGGCCGCTTACGCGTCAAAAGGTCTGCAATGCCCTCTGGGCATCAGGGCTCATTCCACTAAAAGGCATGGCCTCATTGTGGGCGTGGTCCAGCAGGATTTCTATCCATGACATATGTGTAGCGGCGGGCTGGAGCTCCCCGTCTACCTTTGTCAGGTTCTATAACCTAGAAGTTCCCGCCCCGCAGGCTAAACTTCCGTCAGTCTAAGCGAGTTGTGTGTTCTGCCCAGATATATCATGCTCAGACCACTCTCACGTGACTCAGCTCTCCTGGTTGAGCTGCACTAGTAGGGATGTGCTATATGCTTATACAGACCACTGCTCTGCTCTGTATTCCCTATGTGTGCTTATGTACGAGTGATGGCCCGCGTGGCTGGCCACCTTATTTTTTCCACTTATTGGGTTCCCCGAGAAACCTCGGCGACTCATGGGTGGTTGCTTGGCGCGCACGGCGTTGACAAAAAGTTCCCGTAGCGTAAGCTAAACTTACGCAATACGAGAGAACCTCTCGTAAGAGAACGTACTCGGTTACTAACGTAACCTCGGTTCTCTCTAGAGAGGGAACGAGTATTGCGTAACCGGCCGTGCTCGCGCCACAAGCGACTTCGCTTCAGTCGACGAAAACCAGGAAATTCAGCCTACAGCCCCTTCTGTTATACGCTAAGCCACGCCCATTCTGGCGGGCTATGACGCTATGAAGGCGCGAGCGCCCTTCATTGGGCGTGACGTCACGCGGGGCTCACTGGTAGGCTGCAGCAGATGCCCACAGGGCAGCCAATGAGCACGCAAGACTGCCTGCTCTAGGTCTGCTAGCTGCTGCACTGGGTTGACAATGAATACAAAATTAAGGATAATTTTTTGGCTTCAATATCTCGAGAAGATGAATCTTTCCCGTAGTGTAAGCTAAACTTATGCAATACTCGTTCCCTCTCTAGAGAGAACCGCGGTTACGTTAGTAACCGAGTACGTTTTATGGCTTTTTTCATGCATATTTTAAAGTTATAGCTAAATGAAACAAATGTTGACCTGTTTTTCAAGATTAGGATGTTGAATAATTTGTAGAAATCAGGAAAATATATTGTACTGCATTTTACATACTTCATCTAGATATAGCAAATACAAAGATTCATGTAACTTACTGTAAAAAAAATACAACAATTTAAAAATACAGTTATTTACTGTAATCAGATAATACAGTAAAATGCTGTAAATTAAATTACAGAAACGCTACTGTAAAAAAATACAGTAATTGGCTGGCAATCCTGCTGCCAGTATTTTACTGTAAAATTTACAGGTAATTTTTAACAGTGTACCTTTTAAAATGCTGTCAGTACGATCATCTGTATGTTTGAGTGTATATCCATCTCCATTTGTTAACAATTTCTTTGCTGTTTTGAACTGAAATGTTTCTTATAAGTTTAATTAAACATAACTAATATTTAATATATACTCTAAGAAAAGTCCATACAAATACAGCCCAATGTACTGTATACTGTGTTAATATGATGGCATTTTTGGATTTAATTTTCATGATGTTTAATTAACCCTCTATGGTACGCAATATGATATCAGTGAGGAAAAAAAAAATTGTTATGTTTTTCCTGCTTAAAATTGGACACTATAATAATATCAATAAACATTATCATTATTTTTAAATTTATTTATTAATTAAAAGTTTGTTGCCTCAAGGCAACAATGTACCACAATGGACAAATTGAAACATTTGACATTTTCATGATTTTTTTTTTTATAGATTTATTGAAACATCAATTTCTTTAACTAAACACTTGAACAAACAGATTTATCAAGTTTTTAATGAATTACACATTTCATATTTTATAAAAAGTAATATTTATTATCCAGCTGTTGCCCTCAGGCAACATTATACCATCGTGGAACGCAAGTACTACAAACCATCATATCAAGTTATCATATCAAAACATTACAATCGGTGTTGTTTCAAGGTAAAACATTAACAATCACCATAACCTTATCCTAATATGAAGGCCAGGCCTCAACAACAGCAAGATCAAACATGTGGAAGACCTCTCCGGCCGACCTAATGACCCGTGTGAGGTCAGGGGGGACTGACCCCCCCCAGGGGCCCGACGGGAGCACCCCAAAATCCGAGAACCTCAGAAGCAGCGCCGCCTTCATACTGTGTGGCGCCACACGCCCCTGTCCCACTCACCCACTATTTGTCCAATTGCCCACTATACTGGCCAAATGTCCTGTTGACCCCCCCGACCACTCACAAGCCACGCCCCCGTCCCACAAAGCCACTATTTGTCCGATTGCCCAGTATAGTGGCCAAATGTCCTGTCGACCCCCCTGAACACTCACAACCCACGCCCCCGTCCCACGAACCCACTATTTGTCCGATTACCCACTATAGTGGCCAAATGTCCCATCGACCCCCCTGACCGGTCCCAAGCCACGCTCCCATCCCACAAACCCACTATTTGTCCGATTACCCATAGTGGCCAAATGTCCCGTCGACCCCCGCTGACCACTCACAAGCCACACGCCCCCGTCCCACGAACCCACTATTTGTCCGATTACCCACTATAGTGGCCAAATGTCCCGTCGACCCCCCTGACCGGTCCCAAGCCAAGATCCCATCCCACAAACCCACTATTTGTCCTATTACCCATAGTGGCCAAATGTCCCGTCGACCCCCGAACCAACAATTTGTCCGATTGCCCCCTATTGTGGCCAAATGTCCTGTCGAACCATGCTGAGTTTTCAGATTGTAAAAATGCAGATACATTTAGATAATTCAAACTCTTTTCCTTACAAATAAAATATACTTGTGTTCAAACCTAGTATGCCTGGTATGGCCTTATGTGATTCCATTAAGGTACAATGTTGCCTCGAGGCAACATGCAGTTTTATGTAATTTCCTATGATACATTTGATGATATATAATGTGATGTTTTTGAAAATACTTCTTTACTTACCAATGAAGGTGACTAAGATTTTTTGTAGTTGATTATCTGGACAGAAATTAGTGAAAAATGCCCTTTTCAGTGGAGAAAATGTGGAGCCATGTGACATGTGCACGTGTGCTGAAAGAGGGAACACAATGGACGCCTGTGGGTCATGTGTCCACTCTTTTGCACTTTCATTGGTTAGTATTTGAGTTCCCCTCCCCTTAGAGAGCATTGACCAATAAAATTGTATTAATTTTTATTTAAAAAAAGCTGATAAGGAACTCCCGCACACTATCGTAACTTGCAATTTAAAATGAATGTTTATTAACACACAACGTTTCGGTCACACGACCTTCATCAGGAGTATACAAATGTTCAAAATCATCTCTTTTCAAATAAAAAACATGACCAATTACTAGAACTCCATCTGTAAACAATTAAGCTCATTGGAAATACATAATTAGCACCACATCACAAACAATTACAAATTGTAATAGTTACAACAATCAGTAAAGATCACCCTGTAGGTGTTTAAAAAAAGCTAAAATAGACTATGTTGCCTGGAGGCAACACCGTATTAACAAGGTTCGGGAGGAACACGTTCTAATGATAAAACAATCAAATCATTCCAACCAGCTGTCAGCAATCAATAATCAACAGGTCCACTCAATCAGCATGAGTAAGGCCTATAAATATACGCAGTCGACTCACCCATATTCCTCGACAGTTTTCAGCATTTGGTTTACCATACTGCTACGATGTCCTAGATAAAACTATCTCCGTCCGACGACGAGTTCGGCCATACTCCGGTCCCTCCTTTGCCATCAGCCGGCCCTAGGACCACTCCTTCTCCGCCTGATATCGCCACCGAGCCCCAGGCTTCATCTCGCGGACGCTCCGGACTCCGACTTCACTGAATATTTGCTGTCCGGCCTCCAGCACGGTTTTAAACCTGGAGTGGAATGCCCGCTCTCCCAAAACATAATCTGCAATAATCTGCAATCGGCTATCGGCTCTCGCCGAGCACGACGTAGTAGACAACCTGATTAAAAAAAGAACTTGAGTCAGGCTTCATGATTGGCCCTTTTGACGATCCTCCATTCGAAGTTTTTCGCATTAGCCCCATCGGAGTGACTGTGAGAAAATTTTCAGGTAAGAAACGCCTCATAATCGATCTGTCAGCTCTGCATTATTCCCTGTTCCCAAGCATTAACAGCCTGATCCCACTCGATGAATTTTCTCTCAAATACCACGACGTAGATCACGCAGTCGACCTGATAAAAATCGTGGGTCGGGGCACTTGGCTCGCAAAAATTAACATCACTTCAGCTTTCAAAGTGATGCCCATCCAACCGAATCATTCTTATTCGGAGTGCGCTGGCATGGGAAATTCTATTTCGCCGTACGCTTAACTTTTGGATGCAAAAGCAGCCCCAAAAAGTTCGACATGCTATCTGAAGCCGTTTGCTGGATTTTGTCAAACAATTACGCAATTCCTCACCTCAATCACCTGCTGGATGATTTTCTAATAATTCCAGCCATTCCAGCAGCTCGGAATCCCCATGCTCTTTTTGAGCTCGGAATCCCCATCGCCCAAGAAAAAAACATGGGTCCCGCCACATCCATCGAGTTCCTTGGCATTAACTTAGATTCAGTTAAATACCAGGCCTCCCTGCCCAAGAAAGAAATCGATAGAATAATCCTTATCTCATCTACCCTCGTAGACAGTTCAAAGTGTTCAAAACGTGAACTCCTTTCCCTGCTCGGCCACTTAAACTTCGCCATGCGCATCATCCCACAAGGCCGCCCTTTCATTTCTCGTCTCCTCTCTCTCGCGTCTTATGTTCACGCACTAGAAGATCGCATTTCCCTAACTCCATCGTGCCGCGATGAACTCAGGCTATGGATAACATTCCTTAAACAGTGGAACGGCCTATCTTTTTGTATAAGAACCTAATTTCCTTCCCCAACGACATCCAGCTATTAACAGATGCAGCCCCCTCAGTCGGCTTTGGGGGGTTTTGCCAAGGGCGCTGGTTCGCGTCTCCATGGCCCCCCCAAATACAGGACACGCTACAGTCCTCCGCATTATTCGAGCTTTACCCTCTCGTAGTAGCAGCCTTCCTGTGGGGGAAAGAATGGACTGCTAGCAGTATCGTAGTGCATTGTGACAACGAAGCTACAGTCCAGTGCATTAATAAAGGCTGTTCCCATTCACCCGCACTGATGCCACTTTTAAGACGTCTAATCTGGATTTCAGTGTGTGATCAATTTATCTCGCACACTCGACGCCATGTTTATTCTAGCTTTTTTCGGTTTTCTCAGATGCTCGGAACTGGCTATCACTTCCAGATTTGACCCAAAAGTCAAGCCAAGCATCTCATACCTATCAGTACTCGATAGTGAAACAATCTCTTTTTTGAATAAACAAAGCAAAACAGACCAAACCAAAAAAGGCCATTTCATATACATTTTTAACCTCTCATCACCAATTCAACCATACCAAATTACTGGCTTACCTCCAACGGAGAAACTCTCACGCTAAATCCCCTCTCGAACCCCTATTCGTAGACGACTCCAACAAACCCGTGACACGCTTTTGGTTCCAAAAGCACCTAAAATCCGTTCTCCAGCAATCATGCATCCCAGCCAAAAATTTCTCCAGCCATTCATTCCGCATCAGGGCAGCAACCTCAGCAGCCCAAAAAGGCCTTTCCCAGCAGCAGATCCAAGCTCTCGGAAGATGGTCCTCAGATGCTTTCCAAAGCTACATCAGGACCAACCGATTCCATATCAAAAAAGCCCATCAAACCCTTGTCGGGTAAAAAAAGAGTTTTCCAGGTCAAGCATCTTCGTCTCCTCCTTCTCCGTCCAGCGAGTATTGAGCTCCCAGCGGACACAGCGAGAGGCTTCCCAGCAGAGCATCCATGTCTTCTCTTTTCCCGTCCAGCGAGTATTTATCTCCCAGCGGATGCAGCAAAACCCTTCCGGTCAAGCATTTGCGTTTTTCTCTCTCCTGACAGGCTTACCCGTTCCGATGCCGTGATTATTGCTGCAAGAACCCTCCTGTTCGAACATCCATACTTACCTTCCAGGATGTCAGCAGGACTTACCCATCCGACACTAAGTATTGAACTTCCGTTGGACTCCGCGAGAGCTCTCCCGGCCAAACAACCAGGATTCTCCTCGAAATGCCAGCCCGCCAATCTCTGCGCTCTTTTCATGGGGGTCTTTAAGCTGGCGGCTGTCCTTTGCTCACTTAGCTTTTGGGGGAGTACTCTGGGTTCGGGCCCAATTTCAGAGCTCGGAGCCCTCCCAACATGCATAACGTACCAAGTACGCATAACCATTTACTCTCTGATCATTCGTAAGTGTGAACTTGTGAAATTATGTTTTATTTTATTAACAAGGTTCGGGAGGAACACGTTCTAATGATCAAACAATCAAATCATTCCAACCAGCTGTCAGCAATCAATAATCAACAGGTCCACTCAATCAGCATGAGTAAGGCTTATAAATATACGCAGTCGACTCACCCATATTCCTCGACAGTTTTCAGCATTCCTCCATCACCACCCCATCTCCTCACACTTGCCTGGTTATCTTCCTAGCAAGAGATACGGGGGGAGTTCTCTGGGTTCGGGCCCAATTTCCGAGCTCGGAGCCCTCCCCCAGACAGCACGCCAAATACGCATAACCATTCACTCTCTAATCATTCGTAAATGTGAACTCGTGAAACAGGTGTTTTACCTGTATTTTGAATTACGCATTGCATTGTGTTTTTAGCATTGAAGAAACTGACCATAAACTTAACATACTGGTAATTTGATCGATTTACTGCTTATACTCCCTTTTTTTCTTACACTGTTTTATAGCATTTTTATAGCAAAAAGAATAAAGATCCTGATCTCTAGTCTCACCTGTTTTTTTTGTCACGCATTCAGACTTTTGGCATTTTTCTCAAATTTTATTACAGTGCCAGAAGCAGGATGATCATCATACTGCCATCATACTGCTGTGAAGAGTTAGTCAGTAGTGAGGCTCAACCTTTTTTCTCTCATTTCAGTGAGTTCTCAAGGGACTGTAAATAGAGTTGTGAATTAGTAATGTGCCACTATTAGGGCAAAAGCCACTTGGGGCTGTTCCGATGTCATTGCCAAGATCAGCGTCTGAATATGAAATGATGGTTCTACATGATATCTCACTGTGAGCTTTTACACAAAACACTTAGCTAATTAGCCACACGTCTCAAAAAAGACTGTAGAGAAAAGGTACTACGAGAGCGAGAAAGAGAGAAAATGTAATGGGTAACAGGTGGGCAGGATGGAGAAATCTGCTCTGTCAGTCTCTAAAGGTCTGATTTGAAGGTGCTAGACAGAGAAAATTCAAGTTGACTGTGAAAGTCATTATGTCAGTTAATAGATTTTACGTTAACACAGCTTGTTGGTGCCCTTCTTTTGCTGGCAGTCCATTTACTGCTGAAACCCAACAGGTGTAACCCTTTCACAACTCTTTGGCTTCACCCTATACATTTTTGACAAGTTATCCACACAACTCTCTTCCCTGCACTACATGCTATTGCTAGCAGACATCCTGATCCTGTTACACCTTGACAAATTGACATCTGTCAAATTCTATTTCAGTTTGTGTTGCACAAAAAGTCATGAATTTAAAGAATCTCAAGGGAAATAAGCACAGATAATTTGCTGTATTAGTAATAAAAACAGAACTAGACTACATTAAAAACAACACACAATATTTTACAGTGTAATATCTTTATTAAAAAACAGAATTTAAAAAGGTAATTGACAGAAAAAAATATGCAAATCTGTATGATTATGATCTCTCGAGGCAAAAAGGAGACAGGTGAAAAAATCTTGACCTCCACTGCCATATTAAAAACACTTAGGGTGCAAGTAATCTTTATACTGATTTGACTGAAATATTCATCTTATGTGAATGTACATTATAAAAAAACTACTTTTTTTTCAAAAGTATTCATTTCTGTAGTGGATATGAAGTGAGGTTTGGTTCTGGGTTAATAGTTTTGAAAACTAGGGTCAGGAACTGGCTCTTAACTGTAACACGTGGGCAATCACATAGTTTTTGTACATCCCCCCCAAAAAAGTATTAACACTTGAAGGACCCTATTTATAAGCATGGCTTCTGGGTGGTCCTTCTTTAAATCAGCAAATATGAACTTGTTGTGTTCTGTGAATGATTTTCTTAATGCTGATTTAAACAAATAAAAAAAAAGTAATTAAAAATGTACAGTACATGTACATTATCATGTATGTTCAGTACAGAAATGGATCTGATTTTGAGCACTTACCAACAACAAATATTTACTATCCCATGTCAAATCCATCCATGAACTGAGCATGAGCAGGGGACCCTTCCCATGGGAATTAGGTAACATCAGTGGATTGATCAATCAAACCTCCTACCATGGTTGTAAATGAACAACATGAATCGCTTGACATTGCTACAAATAATTAAAACAAAGTACCGGTTCGTAGCGATCACTAACACAGCCTCTTTTAAAGCCTTTAATGCCACAGTGTAATGTTTTTACAAGGCCCATGTTATATTTAAAATGAGTGGCATTAAAAATGCATGGATGTTGAATCAGTTGGCAAGCATATCTTACCTCATAAACCACCTGTTATGACTTGATACTTTTTAAGCAGTTCAAGCCTGCTAAAACATAGCCTCACATTTATAAGGCTATTCTTTTTTTTATTTCATCTTGATGTGTTTGCAAAAACAATATATGCTTATACCAGGCAAAATGTAAATATGCAGGTTTCTCATTGTGCATGTGGAATTGTTTGATGCAGTTTTGGAGGAGGCTCAGGTAGCCCAAATGCTCTATATTTTGCCCTCTCCAAGGATAAGATGCCCGGAGCGGGATTTCAGGTCTAATGCTGAGGTGTGTGTGTGTGTTTGTGCGCGCACATGCCATATGGGCCAGCTGAACCTTGCTGTATGTGTAGTACCCTCACCGCCTGATGAGGGGAGATATATATGTATACATTAATACAGGACACGGAGCTGCTGCTGCTTCACTTATCAGAGTCTGTATTGTTTGAGCAGCGCGCGTGAGCCCCCTCCCTCAAGCAGGCGAACACTCCCAAAAGGTAAAAGCAATCAAATAATCGAACGATTGAGCAGGGAACATTAATCGTCAAAGAAATAATCACAAATAAAACATGTATTAGAAATACATTCTCTTGTCATCACATCTTACATATCATATATCTACATTTATCTACTTATTTATTTACAATTACTTATCTACTTTTGTAACCACCACACTCTCCCCCTCGAAAATACATGTCGTCCCGACATTACTTTGTTTTCACTTTCTTTCTTCAGCAAGCAAGCAAGCAAGCAACTTTATTTATATAGCACATTTTTTAAACAACAGACGTTGCCCCAAAGTGCTTTACAGAATAATAACATAAAAGTCATACAACAAAACAGACATACTTTATTCAAAAGCTAAAGAAAATAAATAAGTTTTTAAATAAGACTTAAAAGTTGTAATCAATGGAGCTGACCTCACATGGAATGGGAGACTATTCCAAAGTTTGGGACCTACCACGGAAAAAGCACGGTCTTCTTTTGATTTTAAATTACAACGAGGTACCTTTAAAAGTCGTTGATCGGAGGACCTTAGAACTCTAAAAGGAGAGTAAGGAATTATAAGATCACTGATGTACTGGGGGGCAAGGCCTGACAATGCCTTGTAAACAAACAAGAGAATTTTAAAATCAATCCTAAATTTGACCGGTAGCCAATGTAGGGATTGCAGTACCGGAGTAATATGTTCTCTCTTTCGCACCCCTGTTAAAAGCCTTGCCGCTGCATTCTGCACTAACTGTAGGCGGACAAGAAGAGTCTGGGGGAGACCGATATATAAAGAATTGCAGTAGTCAAGCTTAGATGTAATAAAAGAATGAACTACAATTTCTAAATCCTCACTAGATAAAAAATGCTTTACTTTAGCAATTGATCTCAGGTTAAAAAAGCTTCCTTTGACAACAGCACCGATCTGTTTCTTAAAGTTAAGTGCTGAGTCCATAATTACCCCTAAACTCTTTACATGATTCTCAGTCTTTAGGGATAAAGAACCCAAATGATCAGGAAAGCAAGATGAGACGGGAGAGCCTACAATCAAAACCTCAGTTTTACTCTCATTTAATTGGAGAAAGTTGCTAGATAGCCAGAGTTTAATGTCACTGTAACATTCCTGTGCTTTGTCCAACGAACAGGTTTTATCTAAGCTCACAGGAAAGTAAAATTGGAGATCGTCTGCATAGCAATGATATGAAATGCTATACTTTCGAAAAACACTGCTCAAAGGAAGCATGTAGAGCGAAAACAGCAACGGTCCCAAAATCGACCCCTGAGGGACACCACAAACTAAAGGGGCCAATGTGGAAGAAATGTCTCCCAGATTCACAGCAACTGTCCTGCCTTTTAAATACGATGCAAACCACTGAAGAGCTATCCCCTGCACACCAACCAGCCCGATCTCATGAAAGTGCGTATCTATACCACGAATGTCATTTCTCGTGCCATTTATACGCCAAAAATGCTTTTTGCGTCTATATGATACGCAGTTTTCGCGTGCATATGATACGCACTTTATGGCATGTAATACGCACGCACTCCCCACCCCCCCTCCCCCTAAACCTACCCAAGGGGTTTTCAGTGCGTAGCATATGCACGCAAAAAACATTTTTGGCGTATAAATGGCACGAGAAATGACATTCGTGGTATAGATACGCACTTTCATGAGACTGTGTTGCACCAACCCAGCACTCCAGACGATTGAGAAGAATTTCATGATCTATTGTATCGAAGGCAGCGCTCAGATCCAATAAAACCAGAACAACATGTGATCCAGAGTCCAACGATAATAATACATCATTAGTGACCTTGAGCAGTGCCGATTCTGTACTGTACTATGACAGGTCCTAAAGCCTGACTGGAATGTATCTAAAATATTATATGTATTCAGATATGAATATAACTGTGAATAGACCACTTTCTCTAAAATTTTCGAAATGAAAGGTAATTTAGAAATTGGCCTATAGTTGTGATATACTGTATGATCCAGGTTAGGTTTTTTTAACAAGGGATGAAGAATTGCATGTTTAAAACTACTGGGTACTACTCCGTTCATTAGAGAACTGTTAATTATAGCTGTTAGGCTAGAACTCACAGTAGGAAAAACATATTTGAAAAGATGAGTAGGTAGTACATCCAGTCTACTGCTACCTCCGTTCATTTTAGAGACAATATCTGCCAGCTGCGCTGGTGAAACTGGTTCAAAGTTAGAAAAAATATTAGACAGCGCAGGATTAATTAATGAACAGGAATGTACAGGTACTATTTCACTCCTGATCTTCTCAATTTCTTCTCAGTAAAAAACAATAAAAAATCTTCACAAGTCTCTTGTGTGGCATCTCTCATAACATTCCTTGAGGGGTTTAAAATAGAATCAATTGTGTCAAATAGTACTTTTGGCCGATTTGCATTATCTGAAATTACCTTTGAGTAAAATTTCATTTTTTCCTCTTTTACTACTTTCTGAAAGTTAGCCAAAGAATTTTTTAATATCTCAGAGGAAACTTGAAGTTTATCTCTCTTCCACTTCCGTTCAGCTTTTCTACATTCTTGTCTAAGAGTGCGAGTTACATTATTTAGCCAAGGTTGAGAGGTTCCCTTGTGTTTCTTTAGTTTAAGAGGGGCAACACAATCTAAAACAGAAGTACATGACTTCGTAAAAACCTCAACCTGCACTTCAGTGTCCTCTCCAAAGACTTTGTCTGTAACATCCGATAAATACAATTCTGAAAAAAGTTTTGCAGTTGTAGAATTAATGGACCTAGCATAGTGTAAAGGCTGAGAAGAGATTGGAGGGATGTAAGAACAAACAGCATCAAATGCCACTGAATAATGGTCAGAAATGCCTACATCTGAAACTTCCAGGTTTGATACAGAAATACCAAATAACACCACCAATGTAAGATCCAATGTATGACCTTTCTTATGAGTAGGACCAGTAACATGTTGTATAAAATTAAAAGATTCAATAATAGAAAGAAATTCATCAACCAATGGCTTTGATGGACAGCATAAATGGATATTAAAATCCCCAAGGACCAGAAGTTTATCACAGCGAGACACCAAACCAGAGAGAAAATCAGAAAATTGCTGGATGAAATCCTTATTTTGTTTGGGAGGTCTATATACCAAAGCACAGAAAAATGAATCCACAGTGTCAATCTTCAGTATCTGTGCCTCGAAACTCGGATATGTTTGTGTGGATAGTAGTCTGCATTTAAAAGTGTCTCGGAAAACAGTGGCAAGCCCACCTCCTCGTCCTGAGGTCCGTGGAGAGTTCAACAAGTCACAGCCTGGTGGTGTCAGCTCACCCAGAGCCATCTGATCGCCAGGATTCAACCAGGTCTCAGTAATAAACAGGAAGTCCAGCGAACGTGACATCATAAAATCATTCAAAACAAAAGCCTTGTTTGATACAGAACGTGCATTTAAAAGACCCATTTTTATGGAGGTGATTTCTGTCTTTTCCAATGGGACACTGGCAGTATATTTTAACACGCTAAGATTGTTTACATTAACTCCCCGCTTTTCGTCATTTAGATCATTCAGTTGATGGTGGTAAGAAGACCAAATGACTGGAATATGACTGTCAGAGGAAGCCATCTGAACACTGCTATAACAGCGGCGTGATCCACGATGCACATACCGTGGTCGGCGCGTAATTCCCAGGGCAGCACATCGATTATAAACTCCGGCTGGCAAGCGGGGCGAGGATTTTAAACGTAGTAAGTCAGATGATGAATAGTATAAAGCCATATCGAAGGAATGATACGATTGAAATTGACGATGATTAGCAGGGAGAGTCAAACAGACCAAGAAAGTTAACAGGGATAGCATTATCAGCTTCCGCTTATAATCCAGAGTTAGAAGACGCTCAATCCTACCATGGATGGATGAACAAAAGACCGGAATCAGGTGGTATGGTATCACCCTTGTGCGCGTCCTTAACCGCAGATCTTGACAGGAACGGTAGAAAAAAAAAATTTGCACAGTTTCCAAACCATGAACCGAAAACAGGGACCGAGTGATCAGCCTGTTACACGTCGATCGTTTGTAGAAAAACAGCAGAGCAAACAGGAGCGTAGTCTCCAAACCTGTGAGGACAGTCCTTTTCCCAACTCCTTTTAAATCCTTTAAATCGCTTAAAATTCGTTTAAAACTTTAAAATGTCTAAAAAACGCTGGAGAGCAGCGGCAGAAACACACGCCAGCGTTCGCTCCACACAGCCACCACAAAGCCACCTTTAGGTGGTGCTGTTTCATATGCAAATGTTCTAATTTATGTATGCACTGCGAGTTAACTGTATGTTCAGTTCATCAATAAAGGTATGTGTAGGGAACTGCATAGTCTCTTGTCCTCCTAATACTGCTTTTTTTTCTAATCCATTCTTTTCAGTGTGCATATAAGTCTTTGTATGTGTAAAAGTATACTGGCTGGTACTGTGATGCTGGGTAAGTCCATGGAGTCATGCTGTGCATTTCATATGGCGTGGGTTGAAACGCTATTGTGTTCATCTGCTCTACATTATAGCATGTAGGGGTACCCAGGTAATCATAGGTGAATGTCTTTGGTGGTCTCCTCTCTCTCTTAGGCAATCTACACTCCTAATCTTCTTCACTGTTACTTTCCCACAGGGCTAGATGTCCATCTGCTGTATCGTCAGATTTTCCTCCAGGTTGTTCCTCCTCCATCACATCAACTTTCTGTTGAGGTATCTCCTCATTTTCCATACGAACTTCTGTTTCATGATCCTTCACTACCTCTTGACCAATTTCTTCCCTTTCCTTTTCAGGTTCACGGGGCCAGATAACTGGTAAGTTTCTGCTTTCTAACTCACTGTTTCCTTCCACAGGTTGCTGAGACTGGACCGCAGGTAAGTACCACTGACTACTTCCTTTATCGTCTTCCTCTGAGCTAGAATCATCCCTTTCTACAGAGGTAGGTTTATCCACTTTTTTCTTTGTTTTTGGCTGTGTTCTGAGCTCCATTTCCATTGGCAGGTAATCACACGGTAACAAGAGATTTCGATGTAGAACCCTCGATCTTCCCTTTCCTCGTTCCGGCTTGACTTCATAAACAGGGCTTTCTTCTCCCATTCGACGAATAACTGTGTGTATATCATCTTCCCAGTGATTGCGAAGCTTTCCTGTACCTCCTCTGGGTGTGAGATTTCGCACCAGAACACGATCTCCTGAATGCAGCACTGAGCTCCTTACTTTACCCTCATGGTTCCTTCTGTTTGTTTCTGCTGTCTTCTTGCTGTTCTCTTTGGCAATCTCAAACGCTTCCTGCATTCCTTGCCTCCATCTCTTTACATATTCCTTATGGTTGTTAGTCCCTTCCGCTGCCGTTAATCCAAAGAGCAAGTCAACGGGTAGTCTCGGTGATCTCCCAAACAAGAGATAGAATGGTGAAAATCCAGTAACCTCACATCGCGTACTGTTTTAGGCAAAAGTAAGTTTGTTCAATGACTCCTTCCAGTTGGACTTCTGTGTTTCTGACAAAGTCTTTGACATCTGGAGCAACGTCCGGTTGAAACGTTCAACCTGTCCGTTCCCTTGCGGGTGGTATGGGGTTGTTCGCGATCCTGCAATTCCACAATTCTTTTTTAACTGATAAAGCAACTGATTCTCGAATTCTGCTCCCTGGTCATGGTGAATCCCTTGGGGAAATCCAAATTTCAGTGCATATTCATTGAATATTCGATCTGCGACAGTTTTTGCAGATTTTGATGTGGTGGCGTAAACCTGTGCAAACCTTGTGAAGTGATCAACTATCACCAGGATATATTCATATCCTCCTTTACTCCTGTCCAGGTGCAGAAAGTCAATGGAGACGAGTTCAAATGGGTGAGTGGTGACAATATTCATTAGTGGTGCTCTGGTTTCTCTACTTGGTTTATTTTGTTTCAGACAGTTACAACTCTTGGTCACGAAATGTTCAATTTCACCCTGCATTTTGGGCCAGAAGAATCTCTCTCCAATCAATGACGTCATCCTCTCCACTCCTTGATGCCCCATTTTACTATGTAACTCCTGCAGAACACGTTGTTTATATATTTCAGGCAGCACAAGCTGAGATCGGGTAGCTGTCTTCCGGTGGAGTATTCCATCCTCTCCAATGCACAGTTTGTCCCATTGACGCAGCAAACTTCTACCCTGTGCACTGAATGTCCTTAATAAGTGTCTGGAGGGTTTTTCGCCAGCCCTCTTACATTGTACTACAGGTCCAATGTGGGTATCACTTCTCTGCGCTTGTCGTACCTCATCGGTGGAAAAAGACTGGCCTGACTCCGCACACTCCGTCGGGTCATAAAGCGAACTCCTGGCTGTCCACGACATGGCAAGATCTTGAACTTCTACAGCCTGTATGGTTGCTTCGACGCACTCGGATGAGAGTTCCTCTGTACATTGCTCCATCATGGTTCCAACTTCCAGCGGCATCCTGGATAAGCTGTCTGCATCAATGTTTTCTTTGCCAGGGCGGTATTTTATGGTGAAATGGAAATCCGCGAGCTCCGCAACCCATCAGGATCCAGTCGCATTGAGCTTGGCACTGGTCAGTACATAAGTAAGCGGATTGTTGTCGCTGTATACTGTGAAGGTAGGTGCGTAGTACAGATAATCACGGAACTTCTCTGTGATGGACCACTTCAAGGCTAAAAACTCAAATTTCCCTGAGTGAAGATGATAATTTCTTTCAGAGGCTGTCAGTGTACGGGATCCATAAGCAATGACTCTAAGTTTCCCCCCTTGCCTTTGGTACAGAACAGCACCAAGTCCCTGGTTTGAGGCATCCGTATGGAGTATAAACGGCTGCGAGAAATCAGGATGTCCAAGGACCGGAGGTTCCGCCAAGCAGTCTATTAGTGTCTCCAATCTCTGCTGATGTTTTTCGGTCCATAAAATGGGCTTCTGGGAAGGCACTCCTTTCTTTTTGTTTTTTTGTACACTTGGTGGTGGTTCCATTGTATCCTTCGCCCTTTGTCTCCACTTCTCCTTTCAGCAAGTCATAGAGCGGCCCAGCGATCTTGGAGAAATCTTTGATGTACTGCCTATAGTAACTTAACAGGCCAAGTACGGCTCTCAACTGTCCCACCGTGCTGGGTCTTTTCTCTCTCAGGGCTCTCACAGCCTCAGTGTCAGCAGGGTCAATTTTACTTCCTTCCGCGGACACAAACCTCCCCAGGTAACGAACTTCCCGCTTGAACACCTCACATTTACTAGGCTTGAGTTTGATCCCATATCACCTTAAATGCTGCAGGACTCTTTTCACATCATTGACATGGTCTTCAAAGGATTTGCTGAACACTAGCGTGTCATCAAGGTAGGGGACACAGCAATCGTCTCTGAGATCCTTCAGGCACTCTTCCATGCAGCGTTGGAAAGCCGCGGGAGCGTTCATCAGACCAAAAGGGATACGAATCCACTCATACAACCCCCATGGCGTTACAAAAGCTGTCATGGGTCTACTCTCTTTGGCCATGAAACCCTGATGGTATGCTTTTCCTTGGTCAAGTAGTGAGAACCAGCTGTTTCCTCCAAGACTGTCCATGATATCCTGAACACGTGGAATGGGCTGTCGGTCAGGGTTTGTTTTCCGATTTAATTCTCTGTAGTCAATACACAACCGCAAACTACCATCCTTTTTCCGGATGCAGACCACTGGTGAGGAATAGGGCGAGTTTGACTGTTTAACCCATCCTTGGGCAATGAGATCGTGTAGGTAATCCTTCATCTCTTTATACAGGGGACGAGGTACTGACTGGTAAGTGCGTGCGACTGGGATAGTGTCTGTTAGCGAGATAGTCAACTGCAGCCCATCTATGCAGCCAATGTCATCATCGGATTTCGAAAAGGAAGCTGCTTCCTCTCTCAGCATCTGTCTTACAATGTGTCTTCTAGACTCACTGAGATGGCTTAAGTCCAGCGGTGGTTCCCATGCGATGTCAGAGGTATGGCCGGTTTCATCTGTTATTTGATTGACCCTCACAGAAGTTAAGTCAGGTCCCTCACAAGTAGCAGTTGGATACACTGCCTGTACAGGTTGCACTGTGCCTATGACCATTTTGCCTGCTAACAGTAGGTCATGATCCGTAGGGTTCTGTACACTGACAATTATGTGGGGAGATGTATGTTGTCGCAGGGTTACAATCGTCTCACAGAACTCCAACCCCTCCGCCCACTGTGGGTTAACGTCAGGCTCAAAAATTAGCAATGTGTTTACTTTTGGTCGGTGTGACTGCACTCTGCATTCAATTTGTACTGATGTGTGTTTGGGCACATGAACATTTTCTTTTTTTGTTTTGACTAAATATTCACATGAGGTTTCTGCATGAACTTGCTCAATGAAAGCTTGAACTTTTTCTCTCTCCACCGATTCATTGGTGATTGGCTGAGTTAATTCCTTGTTGTTCACTATTTGCTCAATCACGTTGTATCCAATGATAGGATGACGAAGCTCTCTGCCCTTCATTACCAACACAGGTATGACCAGTTCTTTTGTTTTCACTTCATTTGATGCCGACCCAAAAGTCACTTCCATCCACCCTGCATAAGGTATGTCCTGCCCGTTTGCCGCCACAAGGCAGAGTCCTTCAGGCGCATCAATTACCTCTGCAACATTTCTCAGTCTGATATTTGGCAAGTGTTTGTTTTTCCACAGTTCATCCACTATACACACTTGAGATCCTGTATCCCATAATACATCAACAAGCTGGCCTTGGATGTAACACTGTACAAGACATTGCTTCCCCACAAAAGCAGTACCCATAGACATTTTCTCTTTCGATTTCCTTTTTGGCAAAGCAGAATTTATAATGACATTGGAGGACTGATTGCGTCGTTTCTTATTTTCTGTCCCGTGATTAGATTGACATGCTTTAGAGCGGTACAATGTTTGTTTACCAGTCTCACAGTGTCTCAATATGAGGTCAGGGTGGATGGTGCCACCAAATGAACAGCTTTGACGGGACTCTTCCATCGCACTGGTCACTGCCTGTCCCGCGGTCGTGACCTGTCCTCGTTTAAAGAACCATCTCTGTGTGTCATGGGCATCCGAGCTCGACAGCCAGCTGAGAAATGGTCGCTACCACCACACTTGTAACAGTGACTACAGTAGACATCCAATCCACTTTGTCGACATGCAAAGCATTTCCTTACTCGAGTCACAGGAGGGTGATAGCGTTGTGCTGGGAGCCACTGTGGTCGTGGAACTGTCTCTCTCCTCTGGTCGTAAGGCTGCCAGTAATATTGAGGTGGATATTGAGTCTGTGGTGGGGATGCGCTAGTTAGCGGGGGGCACTGAGTGGACATGACCTGAGGTTGTTTGATTGACTCTTTAATTTGAGATACCTCCGCACTGAGGTCTTTCAACAGTGCCATGCCTGAACACATTTCTCTCAGATCACTTAAGATCTGAAGTTCGGTCTTCTCTGGATTGTGCTGAGGTGGTGTTTTTCCCTTTTTCTCCAGAGTGGTATCACTGGATTGAACTGTGTGTCCTTTAGTGGCGTATGGCTGGATGAATTTCTTTTTACTTTGGCGCTCAGCTTCGTGGGCGCACGCCAGATTAACTTTATCAAAGAGTAGTTCGTCACTTACATCAGTTTGTGTCAAATAGGGTCGCAGATCACCTCTAATGCTGTCATTCTGTAGTCCCGTCAGGATAGTGTGGAGAAACATACTTTGGACTAGCTTTGGGTCATACTTCAAACTTGATTCGGCCTCCTGTGATGCAAACAGAATCTTTTGTCTTAAATCCAGACAGCGGACAAGGAAGCTCTGCGGGGTCTCTCTGCTGCTCTGTACCTCTGAGGTAAGTTGTTTATACAGCTCAGTGGCACCCTTTTCTTGGAAATGAGCCCTGAGAATCTGTCTTAATGTGGGCAGTGTAAGGTTTGTCTTTCCCTCTAAGTAGCTACGAAGCTGCATGCCTGGTGCAATTGCTCGGATTACAGCATCAACAATTTCAAGCTCAGAGAAACCTCTGCTCCGTCCATGTTCAATTTGGTGAGCTAGACTTGAGAAGGAGAGTTTGTCTTTTTGCCCAGGTTCACCTATCTGGCCAGATATTTTGAACTCCCTGCTCCATGTTGACATAACTGGTCGTGTTGACGCTGAGTGACAATTTAGGTTGGTAGTTTGTGTGTCTAAGCTTTGCTGTGTGTCACAGCTTAGCCGCATGTTTGTGTGGTGTGGGGCACTAACATTCTGCTGTGTGCTTGTAACGATGTTATGTTTTTGTTCAATTAGTTTTTGCAAAGCTAACTGCAACGTATCAATATCTTTTTGTAGCTTTTCTTGCTCTGTGACCTGGACTACTGAGTCTACAGTCACTCTCTGAACCACCTGTGCTGTCTGTTGCTCAGAGGTATTTTCACTCCCCTGTTGAAGTTCACAAATTTTGTCTCTTACACACAAAAGTTCTGACATGCCATTATCTTCCAGTTCATCTAACCCCTCCCTTTCAAGATGTCTCACTAGTGCAGAAATGACAAATGAGCGGCTTTTGTCGATAACATGTTCACTCCCTTCAATATTCAAGAAATCACACAATTTCACAAGGTTTTCTCTTGATAGTGAATACAATACTCCTATCACTTCAAGTCTTAAGTCCTCTAACTGATCCATGGTTCACTTGGGCTGTGGGTGTGTGCAGTGTGTGATGCAGAAAAGCAGTCTTAGCTGGTCGTAAAATGGCAATGTTCCGGGTATCGACGATCAACCTCAGATAGCACGCACTATTCTTCCGAACTCAACGTAGACGCCAGCCGTTCTCACTCTGTTCTCCTCAGCCGCAAGTCAGAATGAATGACACTGGAGGTAGACCATCATCTATGGACGCCGATCTTCACTGCATTTCATCCCAGGTCTTCCAAAATGTAGTACCCTCACCTCCTGATGAGGGGAGATATATATGTATAAATTAATACAGGACACAGAGCTGCTGCTGCTTCACTTATCAGAGTCTGTATTGTTTGAGCAGCGCGCGTGAGCCCCCTCCCTCAAGCAGGCGAACACTCCCAAAAGGTAAAAGAAATCAAATATTCGAACGATTGAGCAGGGAACATTAATCGTCAAAGAAAAAATCACAAATAAAACATGTATTAGAAATACATTCTCTTGTCATCACATCTTACATATCATATATTTATTTACTACTATTTATCTACTTATTTATTTACAATTACTTATCTACTTTTGTAACCACCACATATGTGCATATGCCTCACTTTCCACAGTTATACTTTTTCCAAGCCCATCTGCACCACCACACCCCACTGGGAAGGACAGTATGAAGGTTGTTAGGTGTGTGAGTTTCTTATATAAAATACTATGAGCAGAAGTTAAGTGTGTGGTCATTTGTGGGTTAATGAATGAACACATTTATTAGAATTAATGCATTGTGTTGTATTAGATAATTGCACATGTTGATAGGAAAGGGGATATATACATTGACACTCAAAAATGTTCATGCGAAAATGCAGTTGTTGGTGAGAAGGATGGCTGCAAAATGAGGACATGTTTTTAAAGGCTATTTAATAATTTCAGGGCTTTAGAACAGGAGTTTTAAAAGGGGGGTCTGCAAATACAATATGTGCTAGGGAGTCTATGAAAACTGTAACGAATCACACAATAATAATATACATAAAATGTATTTAAGGGGGGCCGGAAGGCCAATTTAGCTCAAAAGGAATGATTCATCGATTTGCAATGAATCTTGACCGAATCACTATGGAACCGAGCAAATGACTCGTTTAGAGTTCATTTGAACGGGCCGTAATTATAACCTTGGCAACAGATATGAATATCCAATCTATAGTGAAACACTATGTATTAGCAAGGTAACTTTAGATCGACAGTACAAGACATTAAATGTGCAAGCACAACACAAGGCAAATATCTTTTCAAATATATTGACGACTTTATTAACTATTCTAAACACATAAAACTAAGGTCTAAACACAATCACACACACGCATTCATACAAGGCGCAGAGGAAGAGAGCGAGAGAGAGTGAGTTTTCAGAGTGAGATGCACTTTGTAAGACATGACCTGAACGAACCACCAAGCATTAATTTAAACCTTCGTTTCTTAGACAGGTTATTCAATTTACATTTGCACCAGTTCAGTTAAGAGTCTGGAGTAGCTGCTACTTGCTTGTCTTTGCGTTGCTTAGGGAGTTCCCTTTTCGCGGTGCTTCGTCAAAGGGGTTTCCCGACCGGGTCCGTGTGGCTGGTTGTCTTTGAAGTGCCTGGATGGAAGTTTCTGAACTGCCGGTCACGTGTGATTGGCAGGCGAATAAGAGTCTTTACAGTTCGGAGCGCGTTGCAGTAGAGACGTTTAAACGAACTTCGCAGCAACTTAACGTTGAACCGAGACTTTTATGAAAAAAAGAAAATAAAGGAAGAAATGAAAGTAAGACGAGTTAGATGGCTTGAATGAACTGTTTTAACCCCGATCTTGATGGGTTATTTGTCTGCTGGTCTAATTTGGTCTGGTCGATGAAGAAGCGTGCGAACACGCTCTTTGTTGTTTTCAGAGAGAAGCACGAACAGGAACACTCTCTTGCTGTTGCTAGAGAGAGGCGCAAACTTAGTTCAACACCGAACCGAACTCAAAACCGAACGGCAACCCCGAACTGCTCTCTGAACCGAATTCTTTTTCAACATACTCTAACTCCTTTGTTCGGGTCTTTAACTTAAACGTTAGTCCAACCTCTTTTGGAGAATTCTGACCAATGAGACAATGGCATCATTTTAGGAGGTGGATCGTTCCTACTTATCGTTATCTGGGATCTGCTTGGGTTCCAGCACTTAGCAGCGAAACAAGAGACCCCAGTTTAAACATTATAGATTATTATAATCATACAAAACATTTTACACAGATTTCAAACAAGCCACCTTTTGAATTAAGGGCATACGATTCTTTTGATTGGAAGCACGATACCCTTTCATCCATACACACAGTTATATCACAATTACATGATTTATATGTGATCTACGCATAATACAAACATGAATTGTAGGAACAACAAGAATTATGATGTTTGATTAAGTGCACGGAGCATTGTTCTGCGTGAGTTTTAATGGGTTTGATATGTAAAGTCTGTGTAAGTCTCTCACGTTCCATGGAAGCGTGGTCTGTCTTACATCGCTGTCCTGCTCAGCAGTGGTGATGCTGAGGGAGGTCAAAGGTGGTCAGGCCCCTTGGTGGTTAGGCCTCGTTTCACCATTTCTGAGCAGCTTTGTCTTGCTTAAGGATGAAACAGTGACAACGTTCTTCCTGTTTAGGCTTATCTCTGGAGCCATAAAAGTCTTCTCTGGGGGGGTTTTCTAGACAATTTGGAGCCAGTCTTGTGACTTTGGAATGTGGTATTCAGATCCGAAATGCTGAATCACATTTGAATGAATCCCATGAGAGATTAGAAAGATTAATTTGTGTTTGGTTCATCCTTAAAGTCTCTACATATTCCCCCCTTCGATCGATGATGGGTTGAGAAGAAGACATCATTGAACGCTGGAGAAACAGAAGAAGCAAACACACACAGCAAACAACACGGCAACCACCTCCAAGACTGGTCACTTTACTGGTGCAGGGCATTAGATTATCTAGGCCTAAAACAGGTTCACTCTCTCAATGTAGTCAATCATGTGGAAAAAGTTTAGTTCAATTTTAGGACCGTTATTCTAGTTTGTTTTAAAACGGTGATTGATCAACTTTGTGACTAAATTTGATTTGTTTGTTTTATTCTCTTCTAAATTGTTCTAGGTTTAGACCAATTTACCTTTCACATTTTGATTCGAATGATGCAGGGAGTTCTCTAGGCTAACATTCGTCAGGCGTGGTGCGTCAATCCTTATATGGTAACCTTGACCCTTATGGGGTAACAGGGATTTTACCTAATAAAGGAAGAAGAAAAGGAAGAGGTAAAACAAAACCAAGCAGTTGAGTGACTCCTGTATGGCTACTGTGGTGCAGTGTCAGGTGTCACAATGTAATGAGAGGGTTATACTTGTTGGGTGTATTGCTACATGTTTCCTATGGAAAGGATAGCTAAGTCAGTGTTGCGATTTCCGTGTCTACCTGTGGGAAGAACATGTTTGTTGAATGTTTTTCACGGTAGCTGTGTTTAACTTGTGTATGTTAGTGGTACAGTGTAGTGTAGTGCATGTACTGCATGTATGTCAGATCTGTCTCAGTCTGTTTTGCTCCCCCCTTTGCTTGATGGCTTAGCTTTGATGGGCTTGTTGCATCTTTGCCTTGGAAAGGGATCTTCTGTGATCTGCTGGGGGTCAGTCCAGTAAGGCAGGAAGTTCTCTGGCAGACATTGGGAGGTGGTTTGGCATGGATGCGTGAAGCTGTAGTGCAAAACGTGGTCTCCTTTGTTGCCTTCCTCTTGTGATGCCTTCTGGTTGTGACAGACTGTCTGACCTTCTGTGCTTACTGTCGTTGCTGTAGCACACACATGGTTCTTGAGTTTGGAGCTTGTGGTGTGATCGGTAACCAGGATGGTGTTTTCTGGTACCTCTGGGTGTTTGTCAGTGGTTGACTGTGAGAGACCACTTTGTTCTGGGTTGTTGTAGAACAGGTGGTCGTCTCAGGAAGGTGTACAAGGTGATCACTGGTCTTCTGTGTTCAGCTTGTCTTTGATTAACACTTGCAGTTGCCTCAGTAGTTGCTCCATGTCTTCTGAGGGGAGACTGTCGTGTTCTTGGGCACACTCAGTGTGGTGTTTGGCTGAGTGGTGCGGAGGTGGGTTTCGTTGTCGCTTACCCTCATAGAATGCTTTTGGATGCACTCGTTGATTCCAGTTGTTTCCTTCTGGTGGGTCCCATGACTTTTCCATGTGGTTGGAGTGGTAGCTGTCATCGGCATGGGAGTAACGTCCTCTGTGCTCCTTATGAAGGACTGTGGAGTTGTCATGCCACTGGGTGTCTTCCAGTGCAAGGCTTGTGTCTTGGCTGATGGAGTTTGACACTGTGGATGTTTTCAAACTTTTCTTTGAGGCCATCTTTTGTTTGATGTAGGCCTTGTGTGTCAGGTCACGCAGCTGCTGAATTGTCATTGTGCCTGGGCAGGCCATGATGCCAAGATGATGACTCAATCCAGGGTGCAGGTTTCTCAGGAAGAGGGTTTTGAAGTTCACATCCTCTTCAAGTTCAGGTTTGCTATGTGCACCTAAGTAAGCTTGTCGAAAGCGGTGGTAGTAGGCTTGGGGAGTCTCTTGTCGACATTGTTTGGTTTCCAAGGCGATTAACACACCGTGTTCTGACTCTGGACCTGTAAATTCTTTAATCAGTGTCTCTCGTAGAAGCTGGTAGTTTGACATGACATTAGCAGGTTGTCGGTCAAGGAAGCTTCGTACCTCTGGACTGGATGTGGATCTGAGGAGGTATAACCTGTCTCTGTCAGTCATATGGGGTCTCACCTCTAGGTGGAAGTCGATATCTCTGAGGTAGGCCTGGATGTCGGGACCCTCTGTGGAGTTCGGGTTGAACTGAGTGATATTCTTAACCAGCTGGTTGAGATCTTTAAAGGTCATCCCATGTGCAGCTTTGGAGTCTGCCTGGGTGGGCTCTCTTCGTTTGTTAGCAGGGAAGAGTTCTGTGGTGAAGGCCGGTGACGTTTTGGGTTGTGGCCATTCACTGTATGCCAGTTCTTGGATGGAGGACTCTGTTCTGCTCAGCAGGGGGGATGCTGAGGGAGGTCTCTCCCTTCTTGGCTCTGGTTTCAGTTGGAAAATGTGCTGGAGTTCATCTCTGACCGCGTAGAGCTCGTCGTTGGCGTCATCTCGCTGTTGGGTCAGATGGTCCATTTCAGTGCTGCACCTTTCCAGGTGGTCTTTCAGAGCATTAATTTCAGAGTTTTTATCTTTAATGTCAGCTTTGGATTTCTCTAACTGATGTTCAGCAGACTGGAGTTGGTTTACCAGGTGTTTCTGGACAGTCTTTAACTCTTGTTTGTCACGTTCAGTGACTGCAAGGGCTTCTTGGAGCTTGTCAACTTGTGTCTTTGTTTCTTGCTCCGCTTCGTCGGACACTTTGAGTTTGTCTTGAGCTTCACCCTTGAGCTGGTCTTTGCAGTGTTGAGTGTGCATCAGCTCTCTCAGGAACTCGGTGGTCTTGGAGTCATCCTGGACTTTCACTTCAAGCTCGTCTATGCGGCTTTGGGCACGTGTCAGCTCCTCCTGAAGGTAGGTGACATGCTGGTGGCTTAGGTTTAGCTGGGCTGTGAAGGCATTGCTTAGGGAACAGGTTATTTTGGTTAGTTCCACATGGTTTTGGTTTTGGCTTGAATCATGTGTCAGGAATCTTCTCAGAATTATGATTATTATTAAAAATAATAACAGTTCAATTGTCTTTGGTGTAAGGCAGTCTGTAATGCCTCTGAGCCAGGCGTCCACGTCTTCCCGTTGGGCAGTGGGGTTTGTCGTCCACGACATGTTGGCACGCTTGGTGAAGAGACTGACACAGATCTGTGTGTATAAGCCTATATGTGGTTGAACGGCTAAGTGTCGTTTCAGTAATTGTACATCAATAGTGAAGTGTCGTGATGACTAA
The DNA here is from genome assembly GCF_029890125.1 of Rhinichthys klamathensis goyatoka. Taxonomy (NCBI): domain Eukaryota; kingdom Metazoa; phylum Chordata; class Actinopteri; order Cypriniformes; family Leuciscidae; genus Rhinichthys; species Rhinichthys klamathensis. The sequence goes on along the minus strand of NW_026606668.1, from coordinate 2,044,842 downwards.
GTGTTGGTCTAAGTGTACACAGTGAGGCTAGTGATGCGAAGATCTCGTCACTCAACTGGGTAAAGTAAAGAAAAAGAAAAAGGTTAAAACAAATCTCAAATGGAAAAAGCTTTTTTTTTATATAGGGGGAAAATATTATTTTTGTAAATATTTCCTATCACTGAAAAGCTGGTTTCAACTCGTGATGTGAGGACTTCGTCGCTCAACTGAGTAAGGGAAAAAGAGAGAAAAGTTAACCAATTTCAATGAGGGAAAAACAAAAAGAAAATTATTAACTAGGGGAAGTATTAATTTCTCATAAATGTTTCTTATCAATAAAAAAAAAAAAAAAAAAAATCTGTTTCCAGAAAGGTAAACAATATTATTGCTTATGTTTGCAATGAAAAATACAACAATAATAATGCGGATACCTCTTTTCTGAGTTTGACAGGATTGACACACACACCTTCAGTTGGACCGCTTACAGCAGAGTTTACAGCAGGGATGCTTTGAAGGCGGAGTTTGCTCAGCACTTGTCTCTGTTACTTGATCTTGGATAAGATGTCAAAGTTTAATTTGCGTTTACAAATGCAGGGAGAGTATGAAGACACAAAAGGGTTTGATTAAAAATCAAATTCCTAATAATCTGTTTGTTGGGAAAGATTATCTTTGTCTCTTTTTAGAGTCGATTGATGGTTCTTCCAGGTTTGTTCCCTACAAATGTGAAGAATAAGATGGAATAAATCAGGACAGAACAGGAAAGACGTGATGAGGAAGAAATGAAGCAAGGAGGTTGGATCCCGCTACCTTTAGGTCTACCACGAGTATAGAATTGATAGTTGAGGAACAACTAAACACACAAATAAACTTTTGTAAAAGATGATTGTCTCTGGTTTATTTGAAACTCGTATGGAGATGGTAATGTCCCCTATTGAAGCGTCCCGAAAATGAATTAATCAATTATAGTGGTTAAGTTTATAACCAACAGGACGAAAGGATAAAACGCAATGACAATAATGAGCAAGTCTGAGTCTAACACTATTTTTGTAATAGTAATAACAACTTTCAAACTTTAACTTTCAGAGTTCTTGAGTTTCAAAGACTTATTCACCTAAAGTGACTAGATCTCAACGAGAAATGTAAAATTATGTAATTAGAATTATTACAAAAATAAATCTAGAAATCATTAGAAATGATCTGTCTAGAAAAGGTAGAATTTCAATTTTGTTTAATATTTCCTTGTTCTTTAAAACAAATTCGAAATTTGACAATTAATAATCATAAACCAGTATTTTCCTTTTACTTAAAGTGTGAGAAAGGTAAAATAAGAAAAACAAGAAAGGACCAACAGGTGTGAACGTCGAGGTGTCTAAATGGTTAAATCACTTTAACGTTTTTCAAACAGACACTGTAGTTAACCGCTGGGGTTAGTATTGATAACAGTAACTGATGCTAAAGGCTTTAGCACAGGCCTCAATGCAAGCAACGGCCTCTCTTAGCTTAGCGTAGCGTTTGTTTACAACGAGGGTTGGGTCAGAGTTCACCCGGAAGCGTTGGCTAAGACTTCCGTGTCACGATCGTAACTATAGCGACCAAACGAACGCTAGTGGGCGAACCGGGAATTGCAGACAGTTGGAAAACAGTTTGTTAGAGTTCCATGCAATATGGGAGCATTTCAACAATGTCCACAGAACATGCATGTACAGTAACAATCGATCATTTTACGGGAAATGTCGGCGCATTTCACACTGTTCAAATAAGATACACCACTCGTAGCTGGGTTTACGACGTGGGGCTTCACTCAATTTGTTTGGAGTGATATTAACTTTAAGCAAGCGACAGCTTTGCGTTATAATAGATGGAACGATGGGAAAATAGCGATCTCGGGCGGATCGTCTCTGTGCAAGTTTATCTGGGCACACAAACAACAGGGTTCTTAACTGTTGGCTCAGTTTCAATGTCAAGATTCACTTGAACAAACTTGAAATAACTCCTATTCAATTACACTCGGACACGCGCAGTGTTTGCACGGTAAATAATTGAACAGACAACAGGATATTAATCCCATACCATACAAGCAAACATAGACAAACAGCTGTTTATTACTGGGATTGCAATGGAACACGCATTGACAATCAGATAAATATAACTGCTTCTATGTTTATCACGGATCGCAGTGGAACACGCACTGTGAATCGGATAAAAATATATAACGTTAGATGAACACGCTCGTCGCTCTGTGAGGAGAATATTCGTTCTTATATGGTTATTTTAATTACTGCAGTATAACTTCGTTAAGCTCTCTGGCTGATACACACACACACACGTATAGCTTTGAAAGACGCTGGAACACGCAGACGTCAGCAAGCTATAATCAAGGTATTTCAGAAATTGAGGAACACGCCCAATTCTCACCTTATTGTTGTGTGATATTTTATATCTTGGGTTATTTTACTGCAGTTGAAAAATAACATATGGAGGCAGACAGACTAGATTAGCAGCTTTCTCAGGGGTGCGTCTCTCAAGCAGCAGATTCATTCAAACAGGGCGCGCGCTGCGCGCTCTCCATACGTCACCCACAGACTTTCAGAGGTTCGGATCTCGCATCCGAAACAAAATGAAAAGATAAATCTTGATATATGCTTACAATTTAGGTTGAACTGCCCGCATTCTTCTCCACCAATTATGTAACGAATCACACAATAATAATATACATAAAATGTATTTAAGGGGGGCCGGAAGGCCAATTTAGCTCAAAAGGAATGATTCATCGATTTGCAATGAATCTTGACCGAATCACTATGGAACCGAGCAAATGACTCGTTTAGAGTTCATTTGAACGGGCCGTAATTATAACCTTGGCAACAGATATGAATATCCAATCTATAGTGAAACACTATGTATTAGCAAGGTAACTTTAGATCGACAGTACAAGACATTAAATGTGCAAGCACAACACAAGGCAAATATCTTTTCAAATATATTGACGACTTTATTAACTATTCTAAACACATAAAACTAAGGTCTAAACACAATCACACACACGCATTCATACAAGGCGCAGAGGAAGAGAGCGAGAGAGAGTGAGTTTTCAGAGTGAGATGCACTTTGTAAGACATGACCTGAACGAACCACCAAGCATTAATTTAGACCTTCATTTTTTAGACAGGTTATTCAATTTACATTTGCACCAGTTCGGTTAAGAGTCTGGAGTAGCTGCTACTTGCTTGTCTTTGCGTTGCTTAGGGAGTTCCCTTTTCGCGGTGCTTCGTCAAAGGGGTTTCCCGACCGGGTCCGTGTGGCTGGTTGTCTTTGAAGTGCCTGGATGGAAGTTTCTGAACTGCCGGTCACGTGTGATTGGCAGGCGAATAAGAGTCTTTACAGTTCGAAGCGCGTTGCAGGAGAGACGTTTAAACGAACTTCGCAGCAACTTAACGTTGAACCGAGACTTTTATGAAAAAAAGAAAATAAAGGAAGAAATGAAAGTAAGACGAGTTAGATGGCTTGAATGAACTGTTTTAACCCCGATCTTGATGGGTTATTTGTCTGCTGGTCTAATTTGGTCTGGTCGATGAAGAAGCGTGCGAACACGCTCTTTGTTGTTTTCAGAGAGAAGCACGAACAGGAACACTCTCTTGCTGTTGCTAGAGAGAGGCGCAAACTTAGTTCAACACCGAACCGAACTCAAAACCGAACGGCAACCCCGAACTGCTCTCTGAACCGAATTCTTTTTCAACATACTCTAACTCCTTTGTTCGGGTCTTTAACTTAAACGTTAGTCCAACCTCTTTTGGAGAATTCTGACCAATGAGACAATGGCATCATTTTAGGAGGTGGATCGTTCCTACTTATCGTTATCTGGGATCTGCTTGGGTTCCAGCACTTAGCAGCGAAACAAGAGACCCCAGTTTAAACATTATAGATTATTATAATCATACAAAACATTTTACACAGATTTCAAACAAGCCACCTTTTGAATTAAGGGCATACGATTCTTTTGATTGGAAGCACGATACCCTTTCATCCATACACACAGTTATATCACAATTACATGATTTATTTGTGATCTACGCATAATACAAACATGAATTGTAGGAACAACAAGAATTATGATGTTTGATTAAGTCCACGGAGCATTGTTCTGCGTGAGTTTTAATGGGTTTGATATGTAAAGTCTGTGTAAGTCTCTCACGTTCCATGGAAGCGTGGTCTGTCTTACATCGCTGTCCTGCTCAGCAGTGGTGATGCTGAGGGAGGTCAAAGGTGGTCAGGCCCCGGTTAGGCCTCGTTTCACCATTTCTGAGCAGCTTTGTCTTGCTTAAGGATGAAACAGTGACAACGTTCTTCCTGTTTAGGCTTATCTCTGGAGCCATAAAAGTCTTCTCTGGGGGGGTTTTCTAGACAATTTGGAGCCAGTCTTGTGACTTTGGAATGTGGTATTCAGATCCGAAATGCTGAATCACATTTGAATGAATCCCATGAGAGATTAGAAAGATTAATTTGTGTTTGGTTCATCCTTAAAGTCTCTACAAAACTTTGAAAGAAAAACAAACATTTTACTAATTATTTTTGAAATATGTTTAACAATTATAATATGACTGTTTTATTCCGCTTTCTAAAGACTATTTTTTTGTAGAAAAAATATTTATAAATAAGTAAAATATTTTTTTTAGATGATGTTTGTGAATAATTTGCTATAGTAAAATGGCAGTATAAAGCCAATTATTTAATTTTAGAAAAAACTATTTAATTTGTGTCACAGTCATCATCTGCACCATCCTGTCTTCGTCTTCACTACACTTCCCAGAATCCCTCGTGTCTCCACACCTGAACTCACTCCCTCGTTACCCACCTGTTCATCGTCATCATCATCTGTGTCACCTTTCCTCACCCCGTTAGTGTTCATTTGTATCTGTATTTTAGGTTCCCTCTGTTCAGTTTGTCCTTGTTGGTTCTCGTTTATGTAAGTTGTGTTTTGAGTGTGTGTGTTATCCTGCCTGCCTGTATGTACCTGTGAGTAATGTATAAATAAATCGTTTGTATTGGAGCCTTTGGACTTTGAGTCTTCTTCTACCCAAACCACACCGTGACAATTTGCTTGAGTTTATAAAATCACATTAAATTTTTCTCTTTCCCTATATTCTTCTTTTTTTATATAAAAATATATATAGACTATTTATTTTAGGAAGGTCATTTGAATCATATATATGGGTCTTTGCCTTCAAAAAGATGGAAATAAATTACATTTTAAAATCTAATATTAATTAAATGCTAATTACATTTGTAGTCCACAATCTGTACCTTGCAGCTCTGTGCTCAGCTAGATCTTTTTGCAAAGTTTTCTGCATTCAAGCTATTGGCCTTGTCCATCTTTCAGAGTTACTAATGTAAATCCATAGACTCCTTCACTTCTGTAGAAGACTCTCAGGTCTTCTACATATGGTTTACCAGCTGTCCTTGACTTAGATTATTATCCTCCTTGGGTGGATCTTCAGTGTTATTGATCCAGAATTTTGGATCCGTCTTCTGCTAAGCCTCTCTTTTTTATCTATGAAAAGCTTATATTTTGCTGCAGTCCAATCTAACCGATTCCCCAGAGCGATCTTGCTTTGTGCTCATATACTATGCCTGACAGCAGCTGTTAATGGTCTACTACAAAAGAGAAGGATCTGCAAATATATGCAAAACACAAAAGGTTACCGTGACAGATTTTTCATTTTTGGATGAATCCTTCATGGAGAATACAATATTCCTTGATTAACTGACATAAAAGAGTAGAATGTACGAAACCCACTGTACTTTCAAAACTGTCAGGACTTCAAAAAAAAGTTATTACTTGCATTTTGAGAGAATAAAAGGATACAATGCGAAATGGAAAGGAGTAGAAACCTGCATTTAAATAATTATGACCCCTAAAGCCTGATACGTATCACATGAACACTTATATGTGGTCAAGCATGAGAGTCCTGTGATTGAGTCAACAACAGCAGGAGAATGAGATAGGCTGTTGCTGAGGTGAATTAAAAAGACAAACGTCACAGGGGAAGATTAAGGGAGTTTTGGAGAGACAGAAAAATAGAGAAAGAACAGAAGAGCGAAAAACAGGTCAAGAGAAATAATGAGTGGAAGGTAGAGAAAATGAATAAGAAATGAAATGGCAAAAGAGAAAAGCAAAAAGCTGGATAAGGATGAGTAGACCGTCAGACAGTGTGTGTGTGTTTGTGTGTGTCTGAGAGATTGAGAGAAATTCTGTGTGAGCTACAGACAAAGAACACCAGAGGCACAATCTAAGAATAAGACCTGCCATGTTGTCTGCTGTTGGTAGGCTTCATTGGCTGGCTGACATATTTGGTACCGGACTAGATATTCATATGATGTCAGCACACATTCCCTCTCACACATCAAAACCAACCGAAGCGGCCCAGTCTGCAACGATGTTTCAGTGCAGTGTCCTCTATGGTTAGATTGTAAGCTCAGACTAAGCGTTTAGCATTTGCTGCTGTGGGCATGTGCCAGTTTGCCAATATGATCACTGACTGGAGCTTAACTAGAAGAAGTGTTGAATGATAACTGCTCAAGATATCCTTTTCATTGTCTGTCTGAAATAGTACTGTAGAAAGTTACAGATACCATTGATCTAAATTTGTTTTCAAGAAGAAGGGGAGTGGGGCTCGCTTACAAGCCAACCACCCTCAACCCATCTAGGGTGACCAGACGTCCCGAAAAATTCAGGACAGTCCCGAAATCCAAACAGTTGACCCGAATCCCGAATCCTGCCCTAATTGTCCCGAAAATTAGAACAAAGTCTTAAGAGCAGACTCTCGAGTATTATAGTGTGATAGAATATTAAAAATTGCTCATTGCCGTCCTGCAGCCAGCTCCTGTCGGCTGCTCATTGCAACCATAGACAGTAAAAGAACGTAGAGAGCTGCAGTAGGCTACGTAGACTACGTAGGCGGCAAGGCGCGAATTTCATTCATTCATTCATTCTTGAAATGGAGCCTCAGGCTGGTGTCCCGGGACCTGATGAACATGTAGCTAAAAAGCAAAAACGTCTCTGCAGGTATCGGGAGGATTGGGTAGGGAAATACCCCTGGATTACTGCAGTTTTATGTGATGCTAACAAAGCGTTTTGTAATGTATATAGGAAGGAGTTTGGTAATTCGCACAGGGGGGAGTGTGAGGTCAGGCTGCATGCTAGCAGCAAACTACATATAACTAACAGCACAACTGTACAGACCAACACTTTGATCTCATCCTTCTTTAGACGGGAGGATGATTCTATGTATAATAAAATAGCTGCTGCTGAGCTGACCTCTGTGTTCCAATGTGTGACCCACCAACAGTCATACAGATCACTTGACTGTGCTATAAAATTAACGCCAAAACTGTACTCCGACTCGGCTATAGCTAAACACATCTGCTGCGGTCGCACAAAAGCAGAAGCACTTGTCACAAACATACTGGCACCGCTCGTGTCGGACTTCTCCCAGAGCCTTGAGTCAAAGGACATGTATTTTTCTATTGCAACTGATGCCTCTAATAAAGGCAATGTGAAAACATTCCCCATCTCAGTAAGATTCTGGACCCCCGAGCAAGGTATCCAAAACAGGGTTCTGGATTTCTTTGAACAGGCAGCCGAGAGCGCAGATGCTGTCACAGACACCTTACTGCAGAAGTACTGCAAAAACTTAGCATTCATAACGTATCGGCCCTCTTAGCTGACAATGCGGCTGTGAATTACGGCAGAAAGCACTCAATTTACCAAAATCTAAAACAACACAACAGCAAGATCCTGCCAGCAAACTGCCCAGCTCACATAATACATAATGCTGTAAAACGTGCCAGCAATGTGCTGAAAACAGATGTAGAGTTTATAGTGATTAAATCATTTAATCATTTTAGCTGTTCTGCCAAGAGAGTCGCAACCCTCAAAGAAATGTTTGGATTTGCTGACATGGACTACCTTACATTGTTGCGCCACGTCCCGACACGCTGGTTGAGCCTGCTCCCTGCAATTGACAGACTAATCAACACCTGGCCAGCTGTGCAGAGCTACTTCTTGTCGCTGGGAGGCGAAGAGTGCCCCCGTGTAATCTGGGATGCTCTCCGGGGTAACGAGCATGGAGAGGAAGATGAATGCAGCGAGCTGCAGGTCACTCTCTTCTTTTTGCAAAATGTTCTAAAGATTTTTTCTGGTGCTGTGCTGAGTCTTGAGAGTGACAATCTCACCTCAGTTGAAGTCTACGCGCTGATGAACGGCCTCCGAACCAAACTCCAGCAGCACAAAAATGATGCTTTCTTCGGAGCAAAAGTTGACCGTGTCTTCGCGTCCTCTGTTACATTTAGGGTTGACAGGCTCCGTGAAGAATTAATCAGCTTCTATGATACTCCGGAGCAATACCTGGAGAAATGGTTCAACTTCTCCGAAACTGGGCACCTGTTCAACCTCCAGTGTTTCAACCTTAAGGAAAGGCAAGGCATAAGCTACCAGCAATTGACCACAGTTGTATCCGCCCTTCAAATGGATGAGGATCTTGACATGGATGAGCTCTACAACGAGAATTGTGCTCTACAGGATGTCTTGCCAAAACTGGCGATACACAGCCACCCTGTAGGTGAGCTTTGGGCACAAGCGCTAAAGAGCAGGTCTGCATTCCCGCAGTATTCTAAGCTGCTGTCCTTCGTCCTGAGCATTCCCGTGAGCAATGCTTACTCAGAGCGGGTGTTTTCCATCATGAAAGGTGCCTGGACTGATGTTAGAAACAGATGTTCAATTAACCTGGTCCACAGCTAAATTAAAAAATAAAAATGAATTTACAAATGAGCTGTGGAGAATTCCACAAATTCATAATGGGAAAGCCGAGAGTGTTGGCAGCAGTGAAATCCTCCGCGAAATATGTCAGCGCCGGGCCTCCAGCACAACCCAATCTGAGGAGGTATAGCGTAGTGCATTTTCACCTTTGTTGTTTCTGTTATTCTATACGCACAAAGAAATACAACCTTTCCGTTCCCTTTTTATGTTATATAGTAGATGAAGAGAGCGCAAGTTGCAGCTGTGAGGCCAGGGAAAGTGCACGTGCAGGCAGCTACGAGGAGGAGTGATTTGATTGGATGTTGCTGTTAAAGCGCAGTCATTGTGTTTGTTTCATAATGAGATTTGAGTTCATGATTTTAATGATTTTTAGGCCTATTTGTAATTTCGGGTTTAGCCTACATGACAGTTCAGTTTTGGAATTAAAATAGTAAATAATTTTGGTGCGGAGTTTTGAAATTCATGCTCAACAAAGTCACAAGGAGTGATTTGATTGGATGTTGCTGATGTTAAAGCGCAGTGTTTTATTTGTTTCATGATGACACTTGAGTTCAATGGTTTTTTTATTTGTAGTTCCGTGTTTACATGACAGACAGTCATTTCCTTCAGAATTCCTCAATAAATAATTTTGCCCAGATTTTTGAAATTCATTACCCCCCCCCCCCCCCCGAATTTTACCAATTCTGATCTGGTCACCCTAAACCCATCGCTTGAGCAGTAGCTCAGTGAGCTGAGTGGAGCCTACTCTGGAGGCCCAAGTCCATATGCTAGCTCTGTTCGATCTCCATATCGTCGCTGCCCGATGAAACTCACGTATGTCCAAAACGGTTACTTTTCAGGAAGTGAAAAAAACACGTAATTTCAAAAGCAGTTGAACGTAGCGTTGTCATACTTGGTACATCAACTTTAAATGTAACCATATTCTTGCCAGTGTAATGATATAATCCACATTTGACCAAAATCGAGTTTAAATGGACATACGTGCATATTTTACAGTAACGGTGGTCGATACGCGTTTTTCCGATCATTAATTAGAATGACCCAGTCGCGTTCCATATTGACAGATGAATAGGCCACGCTCAGTTTATTAAATAGCCTACGTCTCAGATTATTAATACGCTCAGTTTATTATATGTCTCTTGCAAACTATGAAGGGACAATGAATCAATACACTGACATGGCAATGCTAGACTGATAGGGGGAAGCACAGGCGAAGCACTGCTACTTGGGCGCAGAGATAGGCTATCAAGCAACACCTGAAATAAAGCTTGCAAATTTGTTGATGAAAACATTGATTAAAATGAAGATACAATTTATACAAAACGAAATTTTCAAGCAAAAATAATACTCGAAGATCGCTGGGTATTATTTGATTATTAGCATGTAAGCAAAGCGGAGCGGTGTGACGCTTATAAGTTAAAAAACTTAAACATACGTTTCATATTTATGTTTAAAGAATATAATGTTATTTTTTTTATTTCATCTATGTTGATTATATGAAAACGGAACCGCATGAGATGAGTAAGATAGGATCCTAAGATGACCAATAGGCCTATATCGGAAAACATTTGGAATGGGTCAGATTTTGATCTACTAAGTTTTGTTTTGTAGAAAGCATTTCTTTAAATTTTATTTCGTTTTGTATAAATTGTATCTTCATTTTAATCAATGTTTCATCAACAAATTTGCCTGGATTAATAAAAAAGAAGCACTTCATATGAAGTGTGCATTTCTCTCTATAGGCTACTACTCTATAGGCTTCACTACTGCGAAGATGGCGAGTCTGCATCGTCAACGTTATCAACAATTCAAATGTTTCATGCATAATCATTACTTTCGCCGGTTATTTGTGGCAAGCTTTATTTCAGGTGTTGCGTGATATCTCTGCGCCCAAGTAGCAGTGCTTCGAATCTTCACGAGACCGGCGAGATGCATCCACAGGGTGGGAGATACGCGGCGTGATTGACAGCTTTGACACCAAATGGATATACGTGAAAATCAGATGACATGATTTCACAACGTTTCATTGGTCATTTAGATAATGTGAAGCATGCTGTATACGGAAATGAACCTGGACATTCTATCCGTAGAAAAATCTAAAAATCGGCAAAATGGACACACGTGGTTTTCATCGGACAGCGACAATATGCTGTACGATCTCCAATATGCCAAATCCATATGCTAGCTCTGCAAACGAACTCTTTGCAGGGCGAAAGATCGCTTAACCCTGCCCGAAAGACCCATGGGGAGGCCTTACTGGGGGCCTAACCCTAAATCTTAAACAATCATGCCTCGATTACCAACCTGCATTACTCTTAGCACCCCTGAATGCAGAGAAGGGGGCGGGCCTTGGCCAAACGACTCCCTATTATGGGAGGAGGCGGTAATCTAGGGAAGAAGGAAGAAACTACCCCGCTGATGTGCGTGAATACGGGCAGAGTATGGGTTCTTCCATGCCCTCTCGATCTCTGTGTGAAGATCAGGAAGGAATGGAAGGCTCACCTGAGCTGGTGGCCTATGGCCGGGGAGAAACCGATCGTCAAGTCTACCGCGAGCGGTCTCTCCCCTAACGCACAGCCACGGCAGCTGCAGCCTCCATAACGTCCACCAGCTCTGCATACACGGGGCAGGATGGCTGAGAGGGCTCAGGAGGGCTCAGGATCAGAAGGTCCAGATGCTGAGCCCTCTTCACTCGAGACGAGGGCCAGGCGGGAGCGGAACTGTCACGCCTGAGGCGTTCCCCAAAGCGTCATTCGACGCAGTGCGAGTTCCCTTACAAAAGGGAACGTATCTCGTGCTCACGAGAAACTTTCGCGTACGCACGAGAAACTTGAAACTTATTCCCTTTATGGGCTCCGTAGAAATCACCTAGTCATTAAATCTTTATAAATCTTTATAAAATGTATGCCTACCAATTTACCTCTTAATAAATCTTTTGTCATTGTATGCAATGACTTCATAAATCAGGGCAATTTTGTATGGACAAACAGATGCTTAGGAAAGTGCTGTGGTGGTTTTGTTTCACTTTTACGCAGGGTAACTTTAGCCTTGATGTAACTTAAATCAAATTATTTTTGGTATTTTCTTCCCTTTTGTTTATAGAAACAATATAGCGATGATAAGAAATGATAGGCAGAAGAGGAACAGGATCTGGAAATGTCACATGAACATGAATGTCATGACTTAATGTGTCGGTCAACATGGGTGTATGTGAACCGCTTGGTCATATCTCCATTATGTGTAGATTAAAAGGTTTTGTCTGTCTTTGTTGTTTGAAATTAGGGTGCTTTTATCACATGTGTAAATAGTACCGTTTAGAGTATTATCAATAGTGGCTAATAATAACTTTGCTAGCCTTACTGGTCATTTAAATGTTGCTATCCTACAGATAATATCAATCTAGGCTCATTGGGAAAACATGAATCTGCCTATATTTTTGCAAAACTCTGTACAGTTCACTGCAGTTTTCAGCTGGAATGACCACTAGTGTCAGTAAAACACCAACAATGTATTCTATTTCACATGAATTATTCTTGTACAATACTGTGTTATGACATCAAAACTCTTGTAACATAGTGCATGATTTGTAAGCTAATACATTTAGGCATTTGCATCACATAACCGGTTCCATACTGTATGTATGGCTTTTCCGATGTACACTTGGTTGGTAGCTCACCTGGTACAGCACTCACTTGTGATGCTGTCATGAACTGCTCGGTGGAAACAGACAGTGGTGATCCAAATGCAGGCTTTATTGAGAGGACAATCCAGAAACAGGTACGAGAGAACAGGCAGAAGTCAAAACCAGGTAAGCAGTCCAGATCAGCAATCATTCAATGCAGGGATAAGGCAAACGGGAAGACCAGATACAGGCAGGGAGTCCAGGAACCGTGAAACTAGAAAACACTCAGAAACTAGGAACTAGGAAAAACGCTTAGGATGCAGTCAGACACATACAATACTGAGCAATGGTACAAAGGGCCACTCAGGCTTAAGACAGGTGCGCTAAACAAGATAATAAAACACAGGTGCATAAAATCAAGCATAATCAGTCCAGGGTAAAACATAATGGAAACAATAAACTAGGAAGGAGTGCCCCCCAGAGGCTCAAGAGGGCACTACGACTGCCGGTCGTCACATAACCCCCCCTCTAGGGAGCGGCTTCCAGATGCTCCTAAGAGCTCCGGAGGGAGGTCGACGGGGGATGGGATGGAGGGCCAGGCCCGTGGAGAGGCAGGGGGCCAGGCCCAAGGAGAGACCTGGGGCCTGGAGACCAGAGCAGGGCAAGAGACCATGGGTGAGCACACTTAGAAGGGGACCAGGACGGAGTAGACTCGGACGGAGACGAGGGCGGAGCAGACTCAGAGGGAGACGAGGGCGGAGCAGACTCAGATGAGGTCCATGTCAGCGTCGCCTCCATGGCCCTCACATACCCCTTTTCCACCAAAGCATTTTGAGAGCCGGTTCGGAGCCGGTGCCTACTCGCGAACCAGTTCTTTGTGTTTCGACAGCCAAAGAACCGGTTCTCGGCCAGGAAAAGTGCTTCCAAAGCGGCACCAACTCTTTGCTGGACTAGAACCGTTCTTTTACCACGTCATGCTTACCTCGGGGGCTGGGGGCGGGGTTATTGTGACCAAAAACACGACGGGAAAGGTTGTGACCGCCATTGCTAAAAACACAGCGCTGGTAAAGATAGTAACAACGATTGAAGAATGGATTCTAAAGCGAAACAGTGGTCGGTGGAGGAGACGAACTGTTTGTTAGCGATATGGTCTTCGGCAGAGGTACAGCAAAAAAATAGAAGGTGCTTCGAGAACAAAACATGTATTCGAGGAGATCCAGAGGGAGATGGCTGCAGCAGGATTTAACAGAACCATAGAGCAGATCAATAACAAGTTAAAAAAACTAAAAAAAGATTACAGGGACCAAAAGAAGGAATTGGGCCGAAGTGGTAATGGACGGCCACGCAGTAGAAATACCCATTTTGAGGTTTTGGACTCGGTCCTCGGCGACAGACCGGCGTGCCAGGTCACCGGGGCATTAAATTCAACAACTGCCATGCTAGAGTCTATGGTGGTGGATGAGACGCTGCTGCAGGGTATTGCCAACAACGTTACTGATTCTGGTAAGTTTAACTTTTCTAATGTTTCACCTTGTTGCAAACCAACTATACATTTCTTAGCTGTTTCGTTTACAATGCTACTTATTAGTAGTGGTGATTGCTTGAGTCAGCTAGCTAGCATGCTATTGCTAACAATAGCTAACACAGACACTGTATAGGGTGCAATGGAAACTTTTGTGATTTAAACACTGTCTTATTTTTGTTGTTTATAGAGTTGTTGGCCATTGATGATTGTGAACCTGACCGGGAGCTACCGCTACAGTATGTCTTGCAGCTCAGCAGCTGAAACCTCCTCATCTTCCTCTTCCAGTCAGTCGACCAGAAAGGGTAAGGATTGTTGTTATGAGTCTCAACAAACTGAAATATATCAGTCTTCATTAAATAATTCACTGCAGATCTGTTGTATTTGATTAGATTACATAAAGTGCTCAATACGTGTGTACTAGTGGTAGTGTACGGATATGATAGTAGACATATGTTATAAGGTGTATCAGTGTAGTATTATATCATATAATATTATTTTGTTAATATGTTGCATTGACTCTTGTGTCAGATTCTTTACAATTGCAAAATACACAAAGATATCTGTGTTAATTTTTATGTTTTTTTTTTTGGTGCACAGGCAAAAGGAAACGAGACATGAATGGGGAGCTGCTGGAATATTTTGAGAGGTCTGATGAAAGGTTCCTGCAGCACTGCAAGGACATGAATGATACCTTGCTGTGGAAATTGGATGCAGACTCAAGTGCAATGCTTGGACTCATGGAGCGTATGGTCACAGTGATGGAGAGGCAACCCCACTGAATCAGAAAGAAACAATCTCGCACACTTTGCACTGCACGCACTTTAATATTTTGTGGGGTTTTTTGTGTACTTTTTTTAAATAAACGTTTTATAAAGAAACATGTCTGCTGTGGTATGTTTAATCAACAGAGAAACAAATGCAAGTAATCAAGGTTTACGATTTTTTTTTTTTTTACATTTGTGCTGAAATTGTGCATTTTATTTACACTGCTGCATTTCAGGAAACCAGAAAGAGATAACTATTAACTCAGCAAGTAAACATAAAAATGTAACATCTGGTGTTATGGCAGTTTAATTATTTAACACAAAAACACAGGTAGAATTACAATGTATGGCAGTGGTAAGAAAAAAAAAGAAATCAGTCATTCCCTCTACAAAAGTACTGTATTAACGCAACTCTGATGTCAGCCCCTTCTTGATTACCATGTTCAGGTACCGCCTGGACAGGAGGCTGAATGTCTTGATGCTCCTCTGTAAAGTTATCCCCATGTTCCTCACAAATGTTGTGAAGCACACAGCAGGCGAGTGTCATTTGCTTGCTCAGCTCCAGCTTGCAGTCATTTCTTTTTAGGAGGCACCTCCATCGACCTTTTAGCCTCCCAAAACACATCTCCACAACTGACCGTGCACTGCTCAGCCGGTAATTGTAGGTCCGTTGTTCATGTGTCAGTCTGCCAGTGTCTGAAAAGGGCTTCATGAGCCAGTTCTGCATGGGGTAAGCTGGGTCACCAATTAGATAATATCCAACATCACACCCAGAGATGTTGATTTTATTTTGGCATAATAACTCCCCGTCATTTAGGACTTCCCACAAATTTGACTGTCTCAGTACTCTTTTGCGTCATGAACACTACCTGGATAGCCAACGCATACATCCCAGAAAAGACCTTTGCCATCAACCACTGCTTGGAGAATAATTGAATGCCATCCTTTCCGGTTGTAATAGTCTCTAGGGTACTCCTCTGGTGCTATTATAGGGATGTGACTTCCATCTATTGCTCCAACACACTGTGGTACTCTCCAACGATTCTGGAAGAACGTGGCCAGTTCTACAAACTTGTCAGCGTCAGGAAATGAAATGTGCATAGGAAGCAGCACCCTGTTGACTGCGTAGCAAAAGTCCTGAACACAGTTAAACACAGTGCTGAGGCCTACCCCAAAAAGATGGCTTATGGTCCTGTATTCGCTGCCGGTGGCCAGTTTCCAGATGGCAATTGCCACTCGCTTTCGGATTGTGAAACACATACGGTAATTTGTGTTCCTTCTCCCCATGTCAGGCCTGAGTCGACCACAGATGTACTCAAATGACTCCCGGGACACTCGGAAATTCTGCAAAAACTGTTGAGCGGTAAAATCCGGAACGATTGTGTCCCACCAGTGCTGAGATCGCGGGTGTGCCCAGACAACAGGCGGTCTCCGTCTTGCGATGTGCCGCAATACCAGTGGCGGGCCGTGCATTTCACACCTAGGCCTTCAGTGGTGTCCTACCCGAATTAATCCACCATCATAAATACCATCATTATGACGCCACGACTATAAACCATCAATATAGAAACGCAGTACAACAGGCTGTTGCATTACAGGTATCTCATGCAGCGAGAATGAATGCCATTACTAAAGCAAGAAACCCTATAGGGGCCGTTCACATATCACGTCTAAACGCGCAGCTTTCTTAAAAAAGCGCTTGCGCTCCCATACGTCTGTCGTTGCAACCATGAACCGCGCTCTCCATACAAAAATTCAACACGTCTCCTTTCACTGCAGCCACAGCAGCGCCACATACATCATCTCTAGCAGAAGATCCGCTCTCGATTTTCCGTGCATTTTTTTAGAAGAGTTCTCCGACCACGGACATTTTTTAAATTAAATTAAATTAAATTTGAAATTAAATCAAATTGTGTGTTTTTGTGCAAATTCTACAGGAAAGAAAACGCAAAAGCATGAATGGTTCTTAAAAAAGTTTACCAAATGTTTTGAACAATCAAAATAGTAGCTAGGCCTACATTTCTTTCAGGTGATATAGCCTATAGCCTAGGCCTAGGCTACAACGTATTTTTCATTCATAAAAATATTTAAACTCACATCATTTATTTTAAAAAATGTAATAGTATGAAAATGTTTAAAATAATATAATTTATGAAAATAAAAAATATATTTTTTCGATCATAAATTTACAATAAAAAAGAAATAATATTCAGCACAGAAAAAACGGGGCAAAAAACGGGGCCCGGGTTAGCCAGGGTTGACTCACTGTATGTAGGGTAAAAAAATTCATTATAGCCTAATCACCAAAACTGATTATCTGTACACAAAATCCATTCTCCTTTCTTTTCTCAAGAAGACTTCAATTACACTGTTGTACATGTTATTTGTACGTTTCAGTTCCAACAATAATTCCCTTTCTATCGCCATGGAGGCTAATGCTGAAAGTCGAGTCTGTCCAGTCTTATTTCTGGAATACGTTTTAATTCTCTTTAGGGCTGAGAATGTTCGCTCGACAGAAGCAGTGGACACAGGGACAGTCAGTGCCAAACATGCCAATGTGTGTAGCTGCCCCATGCTCTCACACAGATTTTTCTGCTGAAGGAAATGAAGGAGATCAGCTGGACTTTTGCCTTCAAAGTCTGTCATGGCATACATTACAGTCAGTTCTGTTTTTAGCCGGGACAGATCGAACAGTGTTCCGTGACTCTGTGTTAAGCTGATGAAGGCTGCATGCGGGAAATTTTTTCGGTATGTCTGAAACTGCTGGGGGTCGAGGAGGGAGAGAAACATTAATTTTTCGTGGTCTTGAAATCTATTCCGTATCTGGCAAAGAATGTTGTCCAGAACAGTGCTGTGGAGTTTGTGGTAGTGTGCACGAAGGTCTCCTTGTGCTGGGCCTCTCCGTGCGCTCGGAGCGCCTGCGATGCGCGCAGTGGCTTCATAGATCTGACCAAATTGGTCTCTCTCTCGCTCAATGGTGTCAGAAAACTCATTTACCCTTGTCAGACAGAATTTTACATCCAATGTTTTGCTCTGTAGTATTGCAAAAAGCACATCTGAATACTCAAAAATCCCATTAACCCTCATGTGGTGTTCAAAACCCTATAACACCTGTGGTGTTCCCGGTCAAAAATGACCGGGCCATAAAAAAAACCTTATAAATCACTCATTATACCATATTTTCACCCAATCTTGGATTCAATCTTTTTGTCAACATGTTCTCTTTCAATTAGGACTGGTTTTATATTTTGATTTGCATCTGAATAATCATAGGCCTCATTTATTTGAGAGTAGGCATTTCATTTTTTGAGTAATTTTTTTAAAAAAAATTAATAATTTTGGAAATATTAAATAAAATCTGAAGAAAATTGGTACTGTTGATCACACTAGTCAACTTAACATTTTCACCAGGAATTTTGTTTTGATACTTTTGTTTTGTAAAAAATATGGCACATAGTCACACTTGTGGTGTTCCCGGTCAAAAATGACCGGCCTATAAAAAATAGCTTATAAGTCACTCATTATACCATATTTTCACCCAATCTTGGATTCAATCTTTTTGTCAACTTGTTCTCTTTCAATTAGGACTGGTTTTATATTTCTGTTTGCATCTGATTAATCGGGGGCCTCATTTGTCTGAGAGTAGGCATCTCATTTTTTGAGTAAAAAACAAATAATTTATGAGTAAATTTGGAAATATGAAAAAAAAAAATGAAAAAAAATGGCTACTGTTGATCACACTAGTCTACTCTGATGTTTCACCAGGAATTTTGTTTTGAAACTTTTGTTTTGTAAAAAATATGGCTCATAGTCACACTTGTGGTGTTCCCGGTCAAAAATGACCGGCCTATAAAAAATAGCTTATAAGTCACTCATTATACCATATTTTCACCCAATCTTGGATTCAATCTTTTTGTCAACTTGTTCTCTTTCAATTAGGACTGGTTTTATATTTCTGTTTGCATCTGATTAATCGGGGGCCTCATTTGTCTGATAGTAGGCATCTCATTTTTTGAGTAAAAAACAAATAATTTATGAGTAAAATTGGAAATATGAAAAAAAAAATGAAAAAAAAATGGCTACTGTTGATCACACTAGTCTACTCTAATGTTTCACCAGGAATTTTGTTTTGAAACTTTTGTTTTGTAAAAAATATGGCTCATAGTCACACTTGTGGTGTTCCCGGTCAAAAATGACCGGCCTATAAAAAATAGCTTATAAGTCACTCATTATACCTTATTTTCACCCAATCTTGGATTCAATCTTTTTGTCAACTTGTTCTCTTTCAATTAGGACTGGTTTTATATTTCTGTTTGCATCTGATTAATCATGGGCCTCATTTATCTGAGAGTAGGCATGGTCAAAAATGGTCACAATGGCCGACCATTGAAAGTGAATGGGAGAGACTGAAAATAACAGAACAATTTAGTTTTCAGGAGCATGTTCATTATTTTCATGTACACATATGAGCATGTGTGCTTGCAAACATCGAGCCCTTGGACCTGTGCATGTATCGATACATTTATACACACGCTACCCAGACACACACACGTTAAAACACACAAACTTTTTTAAATATTACACACATTCTTTTCCACAGAGAGAAATTTGATCCTACCCTAACCTGCATCTAATATACATTTATCCATCTGACATTACCACACACACACACACACAGGCCGTGATCAGATTTTTGACTCAGAAACTAGTGAGGAGGAGGAAATTCAGGATGCATCTTGCAGTGAAGATGTTTCTGAAGAGGAAGGCACCACTGAATCGGCTACGGAGCTTGAAACAACTGATGAGGAGCAGTCTTCCAGTGATGAGGGCCCAGCTGAGGTTACCGTTTCATTCTGGTCAAAAGATGGAACTTTGTCCTGGCCTTCATCCCCACCTATGAGGCAAGGCAGGTTTTCTTCTGAATGCCTTCCTCTTCAGAAACATCTTCACTGCAAGATGCATCCTGCATGTCCTCCTCCTCACTAGTTTCTGAGTCAAAAATCTGATGAATAACATCATGTGCAGAGCTGTTTTGCCATTGTGCTGCCACAAATGAATGACAAGCAAGGTGCTGTGAGGCATTTTATATATGCCTGTGCTATCACATGATGTATATTTGTAAATATTGTCTAGTTCTGTGTGAGAACCTCACAGTTCCAAAACAAAATGTCATAATATTTTGTCTGGAAGCTGTGATGAAACAAGACCATGAAAGAAAGATTCTTTTGAAGCCGGGTCACTGCAGTCACGGCCAGTTTGTGTGTGTGTGTGTGTGTGTGTGTGTGTGTGTGTGTGGTAATGTCAGATGGATAAATGTATATTAGATGCAGGTTAGGGTAGAATCAAATTTCTCTCTGTGGAAAAGAATGTGTGTAATACTCAAAAAAGTTTGTGTGTTTTAACGTGTGTGTCTGGGTAGCGTGTGTATAAATGTATCGATACATGCACAGGTCCAAAGGCTCGATGTTTGCAAGCACACATGCTCATATGTGTACATGAAAATAATGAACATGCTCCTGAAAACTAAATTGTTCTGTTATTTTCAGTCTCTCCCATTCACTTTCAATGGTCGGCCATTGTGACCATTTTTGACCATGCCTACTCTCAGATAAATGAGGCCCACGATTAATCAGATGCAAACAGAAATATAAAACCAGTCCTAATTGAAAGAGAACAAGTTGACAAAAAGATTGAATCCAAGATTGGGTGAAAATATGGTATTATAAGTGATTTATAAGCTATTTTTTATAGGCCGGTCATTTTTGACCGGGAACATCTCAAGTGTGACTATGTGCCATATTTTTTACAAAACAAAAGTTTCAAAACAAAATTCCCGGTGAAACATTAGAGTAGACTAGTGTGATTAACAGTAGCCATTTTTTTCATATTTTTTTTTCATATTTCCAAATTTACTCATAAATTATTTGTTTTTTACTAAAAAAATTAGATGCTCACTCTCAGATAAATGAGGCCCACGATTAATCAGATGCAAACAGAAATATAAAACCAGTCCTAATTGAAAGAGAACAAGTTGACAAAAAGATAGAATCCAAGATTGGGTGAAAATATGGTATAATGAGTGATTTATAAGCTATTTTTTATAGGCCGGTCATTTTTGACCGGGAACACCACAAGTGTGACTATGTGCCATATTTTTTACAAAACAAAAGTTTCAAAACAAAATTCCTGGTGAAACATTAGAGTAGACTAGTGTGATCAACAGTAGCCATTTTTTTTCATTTTTTTTTTCATATTTCCAAATTTACTCATAAATTATTTGTTTTTTACTCAAAAAATGAGATGCCTACTCTCAGACAAATGAGGCCCCCGATTAATCAGATGCAAACAGAAATATAAAACCAGTCCTAATTGAAAGAGAACAAGTTCACAAAAAGATTGAATCCAAGATTGGGTGAAAATATGGTATAATGAGTGACTTATAAGCTATTTTCTATAGGCCGGTCATTTTTGACCGGGAACACCACAAGTGTAACAATGTAACAAAACTCCCACAAAAAAATAAGAAAATTTTCAAAAAAACCCTGAGATTTAGTTAAACCGTTTGGGAACAAAGTCACTAAGTTTCAGTCCAAAGCGATAACATTAACTAGTATTTTCGGGAAAAAGAAAATCTTCTCCGGGTCAAATTGACCCGAACACCACATGAGGGTTAAATGTGTGAAGCAAAAAACAAAACTCGAAATCATCCAGACGTGCATTAAATGCATCAGCACATCGCACAGAGTCCTCGTCATACTCATCATGATGTTCCAGTATGTGGTGAAACAGCTCCTTTAGGGCAACTCTCTTCTCAAAAACTGTACTGACCAATCTTGATGTGTATTGCCACCGTGTTGGTGCCACACGAGGAAGACGCCGCTGGCAAATTTCATCCAGTAGTTGCGTGCGCTTAGGGGATCTGGAGAAAAATGCAGCTAGGCCATTTAGGTGGGCAAAAAATATCTTGCATTCCTTAAGCTTTGAGGCCCCTTGAGTCAGTACTAAATTCAGTCGATGTGCATAGCAGTGTATGAATAGGGCCATAGGTGCCCTCTCCTTGACTTTAGCCTGCACCCCATTTAGTCCAGATGACATGACAGGTGCGCCATCAAAACACTGTGCCACAACTTTATCTAGGCATTCGCATTCTTCCAAGAAACTGACAATTAGAGCAGCAATGTCATCGGCTCGCTTGCCACTAGTGACATCTTCAAATCTGACAAAGCGCTCCTTGACACCCGTGTCCATCACATAACGCAGGACCAGTGCGAGCTGCGCTGCATTACTCGCGTCAGACGTCTCGTCCACCATGACAGCGACAAAGGGTGCTTTTTTAATCTCCCTTTTAATTTCTTCTCCCATCACTTCAGCAATGGCATTAATCAGGTCGTTTTGTATTTTGCCTGACGTCCCACAAAACACTTTGTTCGTGGACAGGTGGTAATGCAGGTCTGTGTTGTTTTCAGCGAGAAAAGAAAGAAGCTCTTTATAGTTTCCTCTATTTGTGGATCCAGCACTTTCATCGTGTCCACGAAACGAAAGTTCTTGTTTACCCAAAAATATCACACAATCTATCAGTCTTTTCAATATTTCCCTGTTTTTTATTCACCTTTTCGTTGTGGAGCTCCGTTTCCCTGCGCATCTGTTCATTGAGCTGTAGATCCACTCGTGTTTCCCCAAAAGTTTTTAAAAGCACCGTTGCTTGTAAGTGTCCGGCCGTGATCTGGTGTCTCGCTGCTGCTTTGGTTAGACAACTCAAGTTTGCAAACCCAGTGTGGCTCCAAGCACCAAGTCGATCCACTGCAAATAACATACATTCCCAGCAATACAATTTGCAGTGTTCCTCGGAGGCTGTGAGCCAAGGGTAACGCTCGTAGTTATTGCAATGAAAGTGACGGGTAAACCCTTTCCCCGGCTGGGACAGGCTTGCTAGCTTCGGGGTTGGCCGACCTTTCCTTATGATGTCCCGCTTTTCTTGAAAAGTCCGTCTTGAAAATGGCTTTGCAAGTAAATCGGCGACCAAGTTAATGTCTTCTCCTCTGTCAACCATTGTGGTTTGTAAAATTTAAAAAACGGTATTTAATCGCTACATTATTATTACAATATTATTTTTATATTGTACAGATGCCGTTTGCGGTTTGCTCTGACTAGTAGTAATAGTACGGGTTCTGACCATCCAATCAAAGGATGTGAAAAGGCCGACGTTATTCTAAGCCTGCTAGATGGCCCCAGTGTCGCCATCTCGAAATCTGATTGGTTGATTAAATCTGCTTGAGTATCTGATTGGTTAAAGAGCACCGTTACGTTGCCATTCATTTTAAGCTACAGGAGCCCGCACTATTGATTCTGAAGGCCTTAAGGCAGATTTATTTGATCGTGGCAACACATGATGGCTGAAATATGATTGGATAAAAGCTTAACATAAAATACACGCATGCGCGACCAAGCAGCGCGACCAAGAAAAAAGCTATGAAATTAAGAGAGCAGACTATTGGGAACAATTTAATACACATTCACGGAAAAAATATATTACAATGCAAGCCAGTGATTCTGATAGTGTTTAGGCCAGCAGAGAAGGCCTTGCTGGCCCTGACGGCCCACCACTGCGCAATACTAACGTTGCCTGTAAAGATAAAAATCGGTGCACCATTTTTTTTTTGTTTATTTCCAATGTAATCTATAGGTAGTCTGCGCTACCGGTACATACTGTAGCTAACGTTATGGCCATTAGAGCTAGCGGCCTGGCATTTGCATCCAACAAGAGCTAACATCAATAATAAGAATCGAAACAAGTTATATAATTACCCTTCTTCTCGAACGTAACCTCCGTCTATAATTATCCAGACGAGAAGCACAAATGTGTTCTATACGTCTTCTTCTGACACCAATATAAGATCGCAAAGCCAGGAGAAACATTTGCAGAAAGCCAATGTAGTCCGCCATTGTAACTGTTATGCTTGAAGTTGGCGCAAGCATTTCTGGGAAGGCTAAGACGTATGGCGAGGTACACAGTGACGTAACGACGTCGTTCGTTGGGCTCTCTAGTCAGTGGAAAAACAAACAGGTTCTGAGAAGGTTCGCAAGTTGAACTAACTTTGAACCAACTTTGAACCAGCACCAGTTCCGAACCTGTTCTTTTTTGGTGGAAAAGGGGTAACAGAGTACCTACTGCCCCCCCCCAAAAAATACTTGGGGAAATTCACGGGTTCAAGAAAGGCCTCCCAGAGCTTGAAGGGCGCAGGCAGGGTGAGGCGCAGAGGCGGGGCCGGCAGGGCGAGGCGCAGAGGCGGGGCCGGCAGGGCGAGGTGCAGAGGCGGGGCCGGCAGGGCGAGGCGTCTGGGTACGCTCACCGGAGCCTGGCAAGCCGAACGAGTCCTCCTCCTGCGGCGGCACGTCACAGGGCTTGATTTACTCGATGCACTTGATTCGGGATTCGGTTAACTTGACTCGGGATTCGGTTCATTTGACTCGGGATTCGGTTACCTTGACTCGCTAGACTCGGCAGGGCTCACGTAAAGCTCGGGCTCGGCAGGGCAGACGAGAAGTGTGGGCTCGTCGCGGCTCACGTGAAGCTCGGGCTCGTCGGGGCTCACGTGAAGCGCGGGCTCGGCTGGGCAGACGAGAAGTGCAGGCTTGTGGAGCGCGGGCTCGGCTGGGCTGAAGTGAAGCGCGGGCGCGACCGGGCTGACGTGAAGCGCAGGCTCAGTAGAAAACTCTTGAGGCAGGAATACAACGGAGCTTACATGAAGTATTAGAACGTCGGGATTCGCATGTTGCGTGGATACGGCGGACCCTTTACGAAGCGCTGGTTCAACTGGGCTTTCATGTAGCGCAAACTCGGCGGAGCACGTGTGATGCGCTGGTTCACCGGGAGACAATTGATGCGTGGATTCAGTGGGTACCTTGTAAAGTGGCGAATCGTCGGCTCCTTTGTGAAGCAAAAGTTCCAAAAAATCCACAGTAAAAAGTGAACCGCCCATGGAAAGGGCCAGATCAATATATTGGGTAAGAGTCCAGCTTGAATTTGGAAACGGTATAGCAGAGCCGAGCGGTTCAGACAGTCCTCCCCGAAAGAACATCATTAAACAGAAATCATCTAAGTAGGACTGACGAGAGAGCTTCAAAAAATCTGTCACAAAAACCTTGAGTGGACGTTCTCCTTGACGGAGGCTTACGATCTGCGCTGTGGGATCCATATCGAGGTCCGTGTTCCTCTCAGCCGCTGGATCAGTAGTGGCTCAGTATTCTGTCATGAACTGCTCGGTGGAAACAGACAGTGGTGATCCAAATGCAGGCTTTATTGAGAGGACAATCCAGAAACAGGTACGAGAGAACAGGCAGAAGTCAAAACCAGGTAAGCAGTCCAGATCAGCAATCATTCAATGCAGGGATAAGGCAAACGGGAAGACCAGATACAGGCAGGGAGTCCAGGAACCGTGAAACTAGAAAACACTCAGAAACTAGGAACTAGGAAAAACGCTTAGGATGCAGTCAGACACATACAATACTGAGCAATGGTACAAAGGGCCACTCAGGCTTAAGACAGGTGCGCTAAACAAGATAATAAAACACAGATGAGTAAAATCAAGCATAATCAGTCCAGGGTAAAACATAATCGAAACAATAAACTAGGAAGGAGTGCCCCCCAGAGGCTCAAGAGGGCACTACGGCTGCCGATCGTCGCAGATGCTGAGCGCTTGTGTAAGAGTCCCGTGAAACATGAGTCACGACAAAAGAGCTAAAACATGTCACATATTGGTATGGTTGCTTCAGCAAATTAATTTTTATCTCACTTTTGCTTTTTTAAACATTATGGGTTAGGTTCAGAGTATGGTATAAATGCGACATTAACCTTTTAGTGCCACTCCCAGGACATTTTATTTTCTATAATGCTGTGATATGTACAACAGCCAATGTAAAACATTCCCAGTTTCACATTTATCTGTTCCGAATAAAACTGACTGTGCTTTTAGCAACACTCAATGGACATTTCACTTTAAACTGTCGCAAAATGTCCAAGAAGCATTGCAATTTTTCAGGAATGTCAGATCAGCCACGTATTTCCAATGAGCATGGGTTGGATAAGAAGTACAGTGAGTAAAACATATTTTAGCTTTAGACTTGTAAACTCGCGCTCGGTCGGCCCAAGGTCCGGCCTCCGACCAGCACGGAAGGTCTTTACGTGTTACTGTCTTTTCTCGTAGCAAAGTATTTTTGATTCAATGCAATACATGTTCTCATATGTATTCTCTAGTTACTTCATCTGACTCCATAAATGAAAAGGTTTTTTAATCTATCTATATATCTGTACATCATTAAATATAATGTATATGAAATATTTGACTATTCCATTTAATTCTTTAATGAAAATAATGCCAGAGTCCAATAAAATCAAATGTTTACAATTTAGTATCTCCGGTAATTTTATAATCAGTTCAAATATAATCAATACAACATATCAAATGCTCTGGAATAAAGAGAAGAGATACGAACCCGACATTAGGAAATACATGAGGTGCAGAAAGTCCCCGAGCCCCTTGCTACATTTCATGATATACACAGAATCTTCTTTCACATGGAAACATGGGCTAGCAATGGATATTTGCATTCAGAGGTTATACCTTGGGGTAGGAGACCATTTGTCTAGAGACCACATTCCTTTGTGTGTCAGTTATCTCTAAACTCTTAAAAACCTTATTACCTTTTGTTTTACTTATTTGTAAATGAGACATTTGTACCAATCACACTGAGACATTTCAAATGATACCAAACATGTATAAAACTCGATGATAATCATTCACATTAAACCATTTAGATTCTTGGGTGAGTTTTTGGTGATCTTCGCATGGGGGAGAACAAGTGGGGGATGAGGGAAAGAAATGTAGGTTAGGAGAGACTTTTGTCTCAAATGGTGAGTTCAAATGGTAATTTCCAGAGTGGTCGTTCCTCAACCAGTTCTTCCAGTTTTTCCAGTCTTACAGACTTGTATGTGTTCAGTGTGCATAATGTGAGGGAACACAGCTACACTGCCTCCTTAATAAGCCTTTGATCTCATATCCATAATTGATAAGTTCTTTTGGGAAAATTCATAATTGCTGAGCCGTACATTCTAAATAATTAAGATGACCTGGTGTGCATTTGATAAATTTTTTAGTAATTACGCACATTTTACGCTCCCCTGTTTTGAGTAGAACTGAAATGAAACTGTCTCCTCAGAACTTCTTGAAGATACCCAGGATGTCTCAAGGTCTCATTGACTGTACAGAGTTTAATCTGTGACTACAATTTTCAGCAGCATAAACAATAATGATAGCTACTTAGAAGTTCAACTTTAAGTGAAGGAATAAAAAGAAGAGAGATAGGAGCGAGGGAAAGCCAGGACAGCTCAGTTCCTTTGGGTCTCAGCGGCTTGTCGCCCATAGTAAAGAAGTCAGTCAGGGTTTCTCGTGCTGAGTCCCGTGGGTACTGACGCTAATATGAAGTGTCCGTGCTAGCGACAGCTTTGGGAGAGAGATGGTGGAGTGAAGAGACTTTGAAGCCCCAGCTTCTCTGTTTAAAAGCCTTCTTGCTCACAGAGTCCTCATTGCCTGAAAACATGCATGCTGTTTTTAGAAAGTGCCCTAACTCCTCTGTTAAGCTGTCTGCTCTGGGAGGTGGCTTTGTTGGATAAAAATAGATATGTTCATGTGGAGTCCTCTAAATATTTGATGCAGTCCAATTTGTTTGTGAGGACCAAGCAACAATTCAAATAATAGGCAATGAAACAATGTGAAGGGACTGTTCCTAAAAATATATACAGCCTGTGCTCTCAATGCTTAGCTGAATCCGCTATTAATTGAGCTTGTTCCAGTCATACCTGGCCTAGAAGTTTACCAGCACAAACAGAGTTATGAAGATATGAGCCTAGAACCATAACAATCACAACATCCTGAACATCTTGAATGCCTGAGCAGTGTTCAGGTAAACACTGGGAGATAGTCCTGGAACCAGGTATGAACAAGTCATGGCCATAGTCAAATTAAATATTTGGGATTTTTATTTTTTCCCCCCCTTAATCTAATGAAAAAATATGGGTTTGTTATAAAATAAAAAAGGTTTAAAGCAGGGCTGTTCAACTGATGTCCTGTGGTTAAATCCAGCCAGCCAGTCATTTTCTTGTGGCTCTCCGACTGATTTCAGATATACAAGCTTCTCAAAAATGATGCAGCAGCGTTTAGGCACACCACATTGTTGTATGTCTTGTGCAGCAGAAGACAAATCCTTGGATAAAAAAAAAACAAAAAAACATGAGCAAGTATGCTGCTGCAGCAATATGTCAGCTCATGAAAAAAATTCAGGTAACACTTTACTCGAAGGGGTGTGCATAAGACTGACATGACACTTTCATAATCATGACATGACACATTTTTCATGAATGTTTATGACAATGTTTATGAATGTTTATGACAACCGTCATTAAGTGTCATTCGCTCAATTATGACATTTTTAATGCAAATATGACATTGTTTGAGATGTCTTTGTTATGACAACTTGACAAACCAATACATCATAACCTGTCAGTGTCTTTGTCATGACAACTTGACATTACTAAGACAACACAACCTGTCATAAATATGTTATAAAC
Source organism: Rhinichthys klamathensis goyatoka (assembly GCF_029890125.1). Lineage (NCBI taxonomy): Eukaryota > Metazoa > Chordata > Actinopteri > Cypriniformes > Leuciscidae > Rhinichthys > Rhinichthys klamathensis. Next base: position 2,016,513 of record NW_026606668.1, on the reverse strand, counting down.
ATGAGATAGCAGATTAATTATCACACTTAAGAAACCACTTAGCTTTAGGGGTTAATATTACATTAAACTGCCAGGTGGTTAGTTTTGACATTGGCTGTCATGAGGCCATTATAACATTTTAATGACAAATTCAATTTGTACCACTGTAGTTGAGGTCAAGAAGAATATTCATGACAAAGTTATAATGGCCTCATGACAGCCAATGTCAAAACCAACCACATGACAGTTTAATGTAATGTTAACCCATAAAGCTAAGTGGTTTCTTAAGTTTGATAATTAATCTGCTATCTCATGTTTATGACATATTTCTGACAATGTATGTTGTCTTGGTAATGTCAAATTGTCATTACCAATACACTGACAGGTTATGATGTATTGGTTTGTGTCAAGTTGTCATAACAAAGACATCTAAAAAAATGTCATATTTGCATTAAAAATGTCATAATTGAGCGAATAACACTTGATGACAGTTGTCATAAACATGCATAAAACCTTCTTCATATTCGTGACATGTGTCATGTCATGATTATGAATGTGTCATGTCAGTCTTATGCACACCCCTTCAAGTAAAGTGTTACCAAAATGCACAATGTTTTCAGGACAAGGATGGGATGAGAAAGAGGAAATGTTTTAAATGTATTTCTTTATTAAAATGTATTTATTCTATTAAATAGGGATGTGCCTGAAGTCAAATATTATGTTCGGAAAGGAAATGACACATTCTTACAGAGCCACCAAAGGGACATGGTGATGGAAAAATATGAGATGGGAGAAAAAAAAATATATACAGGTGGGTTATTATATTGTATGTCATTTTCGGGTCTCAGGGAGCCGCTATCAATGTCTGGGGTATTGAAATTGCTTTTTAATGTGCAATCCAATGTCGAATTCGCAATCACTCGAACTCTGTGTATAGGAAGCAGCGGAACTGACCGGAAATTTTACTGGATAAGATTGTCGATGCTCAGGACCTGTTGGGATTTAGGCTTTGGGCATATGTCTATTAAACATCTATTACAATTTTATTTATACTTTTTTCCACTATAAAAAAAAAAAAAAAAATGTCTTATACAAAATGAATGTTCTGTAAATATAGTCGGTTTTACTTTTAGAGGTTTATTATTGTTATTAAGATGCAGGCTTTATGTAATGTTCTTCCTCAGTTTTCCATTTGAAAATGAAACATTTTAGAATTATCATTGTTTTTGTTGTTGTTGTTTTTTAAGGTATTTTTATCAAAAATATTTTTTTAGGTGTGACGTTTAGCCAGACCATTTGAAGGAAATATTGCCACACATAAATTACTTAAATTGTTACTTGAATAGAGTTTGTTTTGTTTTCCATGTTAACATTACTTACGATGAAAGTGCAATTTTTTTTATAATAATAATAATTCATTACATTTTATATTGCGCTTTTCTGGATACTCAAAGCGCTGTACATATAATAGGGGGAATCTCCTCAACCATTGCCCTTGTAAGAGCCACATAGGGACTAGTTCATCTGAAATAATAATTTAGTTGGTAAATTATTTTTTGGTAAAAAATATTCTATTGTCATAGAACCCTTGCAAAATTATTTTTAAATAGGTAGATTAAGAAAGCCATCTCCAGAAGCTGTCCAGACAGTTCTGGGCAACTTCTACCTAGATGACTTTCTGAAGAGTGTAGACCTAGAAGAAGATGCAGTGACCTTGGCTAAAGATCTTCGTATCCTGTGTGCCAGCGGAGGCTTCGCTTTAACAAAGTGGATGAGCAATAGCAGGAAGGTGTTAATGTCAATCCCTGAAGTACACAGAGCCAGCGAAGTGAAAGACCTGGATATAAGACATGATGCTTTGCCAGCCGAGAGGACCCTCGGTGTACAGTGGGACACAGAAACTGATACTTTCACCTACAGTATGAAGCTGCAAGACCAGAAGATGACCAGAAGAGGCATTTTATCAGTCGTGAATTCCATCTACCACCCCCTTGGCTTTCTGGCTCCGGTCATCTTGCCCGCTATACTCCTGCTAAAAGATCTTTGTAAAGAACAATACGGATGGGATAAGAACATTGGCGGAAAACACGCTGAAGATTAGAAAAGATGGATCGAAGATGTCAGTCATAAACATAATCACCGCATGTGATTGCTAGTTAACCCCTTGACGCGTACGATCGTTCACACTGGTGTGCTTAATGTTCAGATCGCATGATCATCAACTTCTAAATTCAAATCTGCGTTCGCGCGTTGACTGGCACTGAGCCAGAGACAGACGCTCTCAGCACTGTCATATATCACAACTATTCAGTGTTTTCAACCGCACAAGCTTTATTTTAGGTTTCAGACATTTAAATACACATAAGTAGGCTACTAGCAAAACAACGTTTATAGTTTGTAAAATACACACTGATGTCTATGGAAGCGGCAATAACAATCCTTTCAATCCTAAATTGATGACGTTTAGATTCACATTGTGTAAGTAACTATAAAATTGACTATTCTTCTCACACTTAACCAGCCACTTACTTTAATGTATTTCGGGAGAAGTGGATGAATTGACGTGTTGTAAATCTGACAGATACAATTCTCTGAAATGCGGTGCGTACTATGGCGCCCATTGTGCTTTATAGATCAACTAACATGAATCATGATCAATATAAAGGTTTCTTAAATGACAAAACACATTCACTTACATGTATTTAAGAATAAAAATATCAACCAAGGACTGACTGATATAACGCAACCAATCACAGTTCGTTATTGTCACAGTTGTGTTCCGTTTAGTTTGTTTTCATTGGACTTGTCTACCTGTCGTCATGTCACGTGTCATTATCATTATTAGTTCATCTGTCTCACCTGTCACCTCATTAGTCTTGTCAGCTGTGGCTTGTTTCCCTGATCTGTTTCCCCATGTAATTAAGCCCTGTGTTTTGCCTTGTTCATTGTCCATTCTTGTGTGTGTGTAACCTTCTGCCCGTCATCCCTTTACCTGTGTGAGTGATATTAGTAAATGTTTATATTGGAGCTTTTTGCCTGTTCGGCTTTCTTCTACCAACACCTCACAGTTATTTGATCCGCATCATGTTTAGTCTGAAAATGTAGAGTCGATGTCCATACAATAACAGACCGGCATACACTACATCTAATAAATTATTAACTCAAGAACTTTGTGCAAGTTTATTGCAACAATAGAGCCGAGACCTTCACATACTTTTGAAAATCCAGCCTTCAGTTGATCATGATGAACGCTCATTGTCAAAGTTGTAAATGACGGCGTTCTTCTTCCACGAGGGGTTTCGCGTCATGGCATTTTAAGGTGATGCGTTCTAAAATAAAATTCACCTTGTGGAGGACATGCAATAGGTCAGGAGAGGTGTCGTATTTGGCCAGAGAAGGCAAAAAATGTGAAAATAATTGCTGAAATTTAAAGCTGGTTTGTAGCATACCAAGAATACAGACTACTTTTGTATTTAGACTATTTATATATTTACTCAAATCTTAATATATTTGTCACGAATTGCGTGGAAGCAAAGGAGGTAGTCGGATCTAAATGCAGCAGTAGACTTTAATAATACAGACTTGGGTAAACTCAGAACAGGCAAGACATAAGACCCTCGTGGTACGTAAATACAATAACTGTGTCACGGTAGACGTATTCGCTGGTTCCTTCTAGTCTTGTGTTTATGTTGTTGTATGAGTGCACGTGTGCAAGGGGCGTGTCTGTGTGTCATTACCTGATCCGCTCCAGCTGTTCATCCTTACATCACCAGCTGCAGTTCATCTCACCACGCTTCATAAACTCACCGCTGTTCTCTCATCTTTGTCAGATCGTTGTTTGATGTTTCCTTGTCTTCTGGTTCGTGTTCCTGCCTGGTGTTCCTGTTCGTCGTCTTCCGTGTGGATTTGGGTCGTCTCACCGTCTGTCTTCACTTCACCGGATTTGACCATCGAAGTCCCTGCGTCACCTTTCACCAACTGGCTTACTGTGTCCTGGACTTTGTGTGTGTGCTTAAAATAAACTGTTAAACTCGCGTTTGCTTCCTGTTGTCAGTTCAGCATGACAGAACGATCTGACCAAGGAATGGAAGCAGCGAGCGCCTCTTCATCCTCACTCGAGGAATTTATTCATCACAGTATCCGAAGAATGGATTCTCAAGAGAAGGAGATCGGCGATACGGGCCGAGCAGTTCAAGCCCTGGTGACGCAGGTGTCCGAGCTCACCCAGCAGATCCAGCGCCTACGACCTCCCACTGCACCACCCACACCGGCCGTTCCCCCCGCACCACCAGGAAGCCCCTCCCAGTCAGAACCCCGGCTACCCATCCCAGAGGCCTATTCAGGTGAACCTTCACATTGTAGAGCATTTCTTACACGATGTTCAATGCACTTTGCACTTCAACCTCGTACTTTTCAGACTGAGCAGGCCAAGGTAGCGTTCGTACTGACGCTATTGACTGGGAGAGCGGCACTCTGGGGAACGGCGGTGTGGGAGAACCAAAATCCATGCTGTGCCTCGTTCCAGACCCTCGCCGCCAAGATGAGACAGGTCTTTGACCGAGCGGTCACGGGAAGAGAGGTGGCCAGAGCATTGGCCGAACTACGGCAAGGAAGAAAATCAGTTTACGAGTTTTCCGTTGAATTTCAGACCTTGGCGGCGGAGTGTGGATGGAACGAGGAGGCGCAGTGGGACATGTTCCTGCATGGGCTGGCTGACCACGTCCAGAAGGAGATCTACGCCCTGGATCTTCCCACCACCCTCAACGGACTCATTGACCTGGCCCTGCGGGTGGACGCTCGGCTGTCCAGAGTCGAGCGTCGAGCTACGTCCACCCGCACATTTGAGGCATTCGACGGTCCACGATCCAGCGGCAGGGACGTGGTCAGCCCCGTCTACGATCACGAGCCCATGCAGGTGGGTCGAGCTCGGCTTTCCCGGGAGGAGAGGGAGAGGCGGAGGTCCCAGGGCCTTTGCCTTTATTGCGGAGGAGCCGGACACTACGCCTACAACTGTCCGGTAAAAGGCCCAGCCCGATAGTAAACATGAGGCTACTATCGGGTGGGATCTCCGCCAGGAAGACCTCATCCACGACAAGATCTACCTCCACTCTCCTCTCGGTAAGACTAAGATGGTCAGTCCACCAGCACGATTGTCAAGCACTGTTGGATTCGGGGGCCGAAGGTAATTTTATGGACCATAATTTCGCACGCAGATTTCAGATTCCCCTCAAACCCCTCACACAGCAGATTGCAGTTCACGCACTCAATGGACAAGAACTTCCCACCATCTCATTATCCACCGAAGAAATCACTCTCATCACCTCTGGCAATCACACGGAAACCATCTCATTTTTTATTCTGGACTCACCCCTGGCACCCGTTGTTCTTGGACATCCATGGCTCATTCAACACAACCCCCGAGTGGACTGGATACATACACTCCTCGGCCACTTTATTAGGTACACCTGTCCAACTGCTCGTTAACACTTAATTTCTAAGCAGCCAATCACATGGCGGCAATTCAGTGCATTTTGGCATGTAGACATGGTCAAGACAATCTCCTGCAGTTCAAACCGAGCATCAGTGTGGGGAAGAAAGTTGATTTGAGTGACTTTGAACGTGGCATGATTGTTGGTGCCAGAAGGGCTGGTCTGAGTATTTCAGAAACTGCTAATCTACTGGGATTTGCACGCACAACCATCTCTAGGGTTTACAGAGAATGGTCCGAAAAAGAAAAAACATCCAGTGAGCGGCAGTTCTGTGGGCGGAAATGCCTTGTTGATGCCAGAGGTCAGAGGAGAATGGCCAGACTGGTTCGAGCTGATAGAAGGGCAACAGTGACTGAAATAACCACTCGTTACAACCGAGGTATGCAGCAAAGCATTTGTGAAGCCACAACACGCACAACCTTGAGGCGGATGGGCTACAACAGCAGAAGACTCCACCGGGTACCACTCATCTCCACTACAAATAGGAAAAAGAGGCTACAATTTGCAAGAGCTCACCAAAATTGAACAGTTGAAGACTGGAAAAATGTTGCCTGGTCTGATGAGTCTCGATTTCTGTTGAGACATTCAGATGTTAGAGTCAGAATTTGGCGTAAACAGAATGAGAACATGGAACCATCATGCCTTGTTACCACTGTGCAGGCTGGTGGTGGTGGTGTAATGGTGTGGGGGATGTTTTCCTGGCACACTTTAGGCCCCTTAGTGCCAATTGGGCATTGTTTAAATGCCACGGCCTACCTGAGCATTGTTTCTGACCATGTCCATCCCTTTATGGCCACCATGTACCCATCCTCTGATGACTACTTCCACCATGTCACAAAGCTCTAATCATTTCAAATTGGTTTCTTGAACATGACAATGAGTTCACTGTACTAAAATGGCCTCCACAGTCACCAGATCTCAACCCAATAGAGCATCTTTGGGATGTGGTGGAACGGGAGATTCGCATCATGGATGTGCAGCCGACAAATCTGCGGCAACTGTGTGATGCCATCATGTCAATATGGACCAAACTCCCTGAGGAATGCTTCCAGCACCTTGTTGAATCTATGCCACGAAGAATTGAGGCAGTTCTGAAGGCAAAAGGGGGTCCAACCCGTTACTAGCATGGGGTACCTAATAAAGTGGCCGGTGAGTGTAGATCTGTGCTGAAGTGGAGTCAGGAATGTCATAGGTCTTGTCTCGTGTCTGCTTGTTCGTCTGTACCTGTTTCTGTGTTTCAGGAGGAAGCAGGGGATTTGTCTAACGTGCCCGCGGAGTATCTGGACCTGAAGGAAGTGTTCAGTAAGTCTCGTGCTGCTTCTCTCCCTCCGCATCGTCCCTACGACTGTGCAATAGATTTACTCCCAGGTAAGTCTCCGCCTAAGGGCAAGTTATATTCGGTTTCGATTCCCGAAAGAGAGGCTATAGAGAAATATATTTCTGATTCTCTAGCAACCAAGTTCATTCGCCCTTCCTCTTCTCCAGCGGGGGCGGGGTTCTATTTGTGGGGAAGAAGGATGGTTCTCTGCGACCTTGCATTGATTACCGAGGGCTGAATAACATCACGGTAAAGAATACTTATCCTTTGCCGATGATGTCTTCAGCCTTCGAGAGGTTGCAGGGAGCATCCATCTTCACAAAATTGGACTTACGTAACGCTTATCATTTGGTCCGCATCAGGGAGGGTGATGAGTGGAAAACTGCTTTTAACACCCCTAGGGGGCACTTTGAATATTTGGTCATGCCGTTCGGGCTGTCCAACTCCCCAGCAGTTTTCCAGGCACTGGTCAATGACGTGTTGCGAGATATGATCGATCAGTTCATATATGTCTACCTGGATGACATATTGATTTTTTCTTCATCTCTCCAGGAGCATGTGCAGCACGTCCGACGAGTGCTTCAGAGGTTGCTAGAGAATGGGCTTTTTGTCAAGGCGGAGAAATGCGATTTTCATGCACAGTCTGTTCCTTTTCTAGGGTACATCGTGTCGTCTGAGGGGATGCAGATGGACCCTGAGAAGATTAAGGCTGTGGTAGATTGGCCAAGTCCAGATTCCCGCAAGGCCCTGCAGAGGTTTCTGGGATTCGCCAATTTTTACCGGCGATTCATTCGCAACTTCAGCCAGCTGGTCGCACCTCTGACCGCCTTGACCTCCCCCAGAACTGCGTTCAGGTGGTCCGACACAGCTGAGACTGTGTTTAAGAAACTGAAAGGCCGCTTTGTTTCAGCCCCCATTCTCATCACCCCTGATTCATCACGTCAGTTCGTGGTGGAGGTCGACGCATCAGAGGTGGGAGTAGGGGCGGTGTTATCTCAGCGTTCACCTGTAGACGACAAGATGCATCCTTGCGCATTTTTGTCCCATCGTTTATCTCCAGCCGAACGTAATTACGACATTGGTAACAGAGAGTTGTTGGCAGTCAAGTTGGCGTTGGAGGAGTGGCGCCACTGGTTAGAAGGGTCAGGGGTACCTTTTATCGTCTGGACTGATCATAAGAACCTCGAATATATCAGAACTGCTAAAAGATTGAACTCCAGGCAGGCTCGGTGGGCACTTTTTTTCGGTCGTTTTGATTTTTCTCTCTCATATCGTCCGGGATCTAAGAACTTCAAACCCGACTCACTATCTCGAATATTTGATTTTTCCGAACGCCCGTCCACTCCCGAGTGTATTTTACCCGAAACCGTATTTGTTTCAACACTCACATGGGAGGTCGAAGCGAAGGTCAAAGAAGCCTTAGAAGGGGTAATGCCTCCGCCCGGGTGTCCACCGAACCGATTATTTGTGCCGGAGGGCTCCAACGTAGCTTGTCATCCAGGAATAAATCGCACTGGGTTTCTAGTCAAGCAACGATTCTGGTGGCCACTTATGGCTCGTGACATTCACGATTTTGTTTTGGCTTGCTCTGTTTGTGCCACTGGTAAGTCTTCCAATCGACCTCCAGATGGGCTACTTCAGCCGCTGCCGGTGCCTTCGAGACTCTGGTCCCATATCGCTCTAGATTTTATTACCGCCCTCCCACCCTCCCAGGGTAACACAGTCGTTTTGACTGTGGTGGACCGATTTTCGAAGGCAGCACATTTCATTCCCTTACCCAAATTACCCTCAGCTAAGGAGACAGCGGCTACGATCGTAGATCATGTCTTTCGGTTACATGGCCTCCCGATAGACGTGGTTTCCGACAGGGGACCCCAGTTTGTGTCCAAATTTTGGCGAGAATTTTGTAAATTACTGGGGGCGACGGTTAGTCTGTCTTCTGGGTTTCCGTTTCCTGTCACCAAGATTATTAGTCCGGTGGCAGTCCGCCTCAAATTACCTCCTGCGTACAGGAGGGTTCATTCCGTGTTCCATGTATCTAAAATCAAACCCGTTTTTCATTCTCACATTAATCCGCCAGTCCCGGTTCCTCCCCCACCGCGGCTCGTAGATGGGGAGACCACATATTCGGTCAACCGTATTCTGGACTCTAGGCGGAGGGGACGCGGATTTCAGTACTTGGTGGACTGGGAAGGTTACGGTCCGGAGGAGAGAAGTTGGGTTCCTGCTAAAGACATCCTGGATCACTCCCTTATCGATGATTACAATCGGCAGGTAAGGGAGTCTGAGAACGCCAGGAGGCGTTCTTAGGAGGAGGGGTACTGTCACGGTAGATGTATTCGCTGGTTCCTTCTAGTCTTGTGTTTATGTTGTTGTATGAGTGCACGTGTGCAAGGGGCCTCGTCTGTGTGTCATTACCTGATCCGCTCCAGCTGTTCATCATTACATCACCAGCTGCAGTTCATCTCACCACGCTTCATAAACTCACCGCTGTTCTCTCATCTTTGTCAGATCGTTGTTTGATGTTTCCTTGTCTTCTGGTTCGTGTTCCTGCCTGGTGTTCCTGTTCGTCGTCTTCCGTGTGGATTTGGGTCGTCTCACCGTCTGTCTTCACTTCACCGGATTTGACCATCGAAGTCCCTGCGTCACCTTTCACCAACTGGCTTACTGTGTCCTGGACTTTGTGTGTGTGCTTAAAATAAACTGTTAAACTCGCGTTTGCTTCCTGTTGTCAGTTCAGCATGACAAACTGACCAGGAACAAAAGAGCACACAGGATTTAAATACACAGAGGGGATCAGGGAACAAGACACAGCTGGGGCAAATGAGAACAACGAGCGGAACAATACAACCAATGGGACAACACACCTGAACCAAGGGACCTAAATAATCAGAGACAAACGAGCTAAACAAGGGGGCGTGGGAAATCAGAAACACCTGGGAAAACTAATAGACAAGACAGGGAATCAAAGAACATGACAGGACACAAACCCACATCGTGACAATATTCAATTTCAAGAATTTTTTATTTTATTTCTTTTAATAAAAAAACATTCTTTAATGTCATTCACCATCGTTTTGAGGCTCTCTAAAAAAAAAAAAAAAGTATCGGTTCAGGCACCATTTAGGCACCGGTACCGTTTTAAGAGTATCGATTTAGCACCGGCATAAAACAAAAAAAAAAGATACCCAACCCTATCAACGGCAGGCTGCTTACGTTTCAGATTATGTGAATGACGTAGAACCTCTAACACCCAATCACTTATTGCTGTTGAAATCTCAACCCAACATGTCTCCAGGGATTTTCAGCAAAGATGACATGTACAGAAGAAAGAGATGGAAGCAAGTTTAATATTATGTGGATTTATTTTGGACTAGATGGACGCGTGAATACCTTCCACTTCTTCAGGAGCGCCAGAAATGGCTAAAGCTAAGAAGAAACTTCATGACGGGAGATGTTGTGCTACTAGTGGATAGTTCTTCCCCACGGAACTCCTGGATCATGGGAAAGGTAGTTGAAACGTTGCCGGACTCCAATGGAACAGAACAAAGAGTGAAGATAAAGACCAAGACCAACACTCTGGAAAGGCCTGTAAATAAACTGTTTGTTGGAAGAGGTGACGTCAGAAGAGTGAAGAAATAACTAAAACTAGTTGATAGTTGATAGTATGGACATGTTTAGCTCTCAGTGTTTAAGTTTATAATTGCTTAGTCCTCCTGCCTAACCAATTAGGGGCTGGGTTATGTAAGAGCCACATAGGGACTAGTTAATCTGAATAATCATTTAGTTTAAAAACGGTTTGGGGTTAACCCAGAGCATGGTGGGATAATTTTATCAATGAAGTTGTGTTTACACCAGCACGCGCATGCCCAGTGTTGGTGAATGGTCACGTGATCCGCGTTTTCAGTCGTTTTAATGTGGACGGAGATCAATTCTAATACGCAGCTAAAACGCTGGTGTGGACGGAGATCGTATTAGTTTTAATTCTCCGTTTCTAAACTAAAACGCAGTAGTGTGGATGGGGCCTTAGAAGCAACTAGGTGCCACTACAGCCCTAAAAAGCTTTTGAACCCACAGTGGTTTTCATCTGGATACTCTGCAACCTGAAAAATAAAAAGCTGTAAGTTGTCTCATTTTCAGGAACACCTCCTTTTCACTCTCTGGAGACAGAATTAGTGTATTTTAGATGAGTCTGAACTTCCTCTGACTTTGATGGCTTGTTCTTTCATTAAATCTAATGCCGTGAATGGTATCATAATATCAGCAGAGGAGCTTCTGAAAGATACAGAATATTGCATTGTATTTCACAAGCCGTGATACCAAGATGATTTCAAAACCAATATAAAACAAATAGGTCCATTCACCTTTAGGATTTTCCTTGTAGCATAGTGACTTGATGCGATTTGAAATGAGAAGACTCGACTCTGTTGCACAGCCGTGTCGTCAGTTCAACGCAGTCTGCATGTCAATCAAATGACTATCATCAAAGCATTCCAAGCGGAGACAACATTATAGTCAAGGATGGAGAGATAACTTTAAAAAGAGATATGGCAGAAAGGGAAAATATGTGAATTGACAGCTGCCAAATCTCCTTTAATCTGACTAGCGAAATTGAAATACTTTCATTTCAGTCCAGGTATTCACATGCATACTTCAAACTAGTTTCTATCAGCTTTGTGATTGATCAAATATAGAACTCACCCTAAATAATACAGATGCCTGTTCAGCAATGCAAATATATTGACACTCTACTGGCACTCACTTGGAATGGGATTATTAATAAAACTCTACATTACTGCCCTAATTCAAAAATACAACCTATGTTTGATGGGGAAAAATATATTTTATTGCTGCTTGTATGTTTCTAAGTGGAAATAAAGATAAAGCGTGTTCAGTTTTATCTGAAACAGATGAATGTGTATTAATCAATTTATTAATCGATAATCTGTCCCTGTAATCATAATTTGTGTGAAAAGGAATAAAAGTCATTTTACTGCCACTAGTGTTCATTTCAGTTAATTTAATTGTTTGAGGTACGTAAATGAGTTTTGCAGGTAAAGTCACATTTTTCCAATGAGCCCATAGACAGCAGAAAAAAAGTGGCCAAAATCTGATTATTTTTATTATTTTTGCTAATGTGTGACTCAGGTCTTTTTTTTTTTCTTCATAAGAGTGTAAACAGTACAAACCACATGTTATCAGATCTTTTCAATTCTGATTTGGACCACTTGTGGTCCTAAATCACATACAGGTCTGATGTTTGCAATGCGACCTTAGTCTGAACAGTCATATCAGAACTTGTGCGATTTTACGTCACTCTAGATCGACATTTGTGCTGACATGAGTCATTCCAAAGATTGTACATATTGGTAGATCTTTGGTCATTTAGTTAATATAGTAGTCAGCTGCGAAGTTAGTCAGTGGAGGGACAGTGAGGTGTTAGAATGAGGTGTTAGTCTTAACATGATTTCACCAAGTAGAACATGTTTCAATCAACCAATCAAATTTGAGTAGAACAATATTTCAATCAACTAATCAGATTTGAGGGATAGTTCTGTTAATGTCAAGTTTAGGCTTACAACAAGGGGATTCTACACTATTCTTATTCACCTTTCATTTTCCTCTGAATTTAGAGATAATTTAAGGGTAGAGTTAGGTTTAGGGGTAGGGAAATGAGGACTATGTTTTTGGACAGAAATGTTGTTCCAGAATCAACGATGGATGTTGATCCAAGAACATGTCTTACTTGGAAAAATCACGGCGACCGTTAAAACTCAGTAATATGGTAACAGCAAAACTTGAGGGGTCGTTTCATGGATATTTTAAAATGTTGCTCTCTTTCTCCTCATCCTCATCTTTGTCCTCCTTATTGCTGACTTCAGTGGCCTTCATGATTGCAGTGTACTGTTTGTGCATTCAGGTCAGGTCAGAACCGTTATCAATTTTCACACTCGAATCTGATATTGGCCACATTTAAAAAAAATATTGTGAACAGCCAATCAAAAAAATCAGATCTGAGTACTAAATCAGACTTGAGCACTGAGTCTTAAACATAGCCTATGTTGCAACCATATCAGTAATGGGCACTATCATAAGACACTACTCACCAGGTTAAAAAAAAAATTGTGTGTGTGATCTCTAAAATTGTTAATCAAGATTGTGCCTTGATTAACAATTTTACCTCCTTCAGAATGGCAAAAAACAGATGATATTGAACATTCCTCAATCTTCCCTTAAATTACTGTATCTTTTATAATGATGTACATCTTTCTGAATATTTTATATTGAGTTTGAATTTCATTGGATGGGTAATGCTTCTAAATGGTTTAGTTATTTTTTTTACTTCAATAATTGCTGAGGAGGACATGGATTTTCATGACAGCTTGTGCTGTAGTGAAACACTTCTGTGCTACTGTGACAATCTGTGTGTGACTGTAGAGCGACTCATGGAGGACACAATGACAGACACACACAAAAGCAAACCCAGCTAATCTCCTTCTCGACAAGCATAGACCGTCTAATTAAAAGAAAATCTCTCTCTTCCTCATCCATTCCTCTCTCACCAAGTCAAATCTCTCCATGGCACTCTTTCTGTCTGTCTTTCTTTTATTCTCTGGCACGGTTTTCTTGTGTAATAAATAACCCGTCATCTGCACTCTCTCACCCACATAAAACCTTGTCTCCCACTTAGGCTTTTTAATTCTTCATCCCTAAATTTTCCATCTTTTTGAATTTCAAACTGGGAGGATTAGTGAAGGTGGTTTTCACAATGCGTTCTCTCCATTCAGACAAACTGAAGGCCAACGGGGCTTTAATGAGATTTTAAAAGGACCTTTTACTTTTCGTCTATCTCTCTCTCCCCCCTTCCTCCATCTCTCAGTGAAAAGACAGCTATCTCAGTCAGAAGAGTGCAAAAAAACATGTGGCCCAAAATGAAGAAAGAAAAATATGAAAGCAGATAACACTGTTCCTTCTTCCACCACTCTATTCCTTCACTGTCTGTGTATGTCGTCTATCTTTTTTTCTCATGCATTCTCTGCAGCTCTCCCCCTCAAAATGCGATTATCTGCCCTTCCAAACACACATCACTCTCACATCCATGTGGAAGAGGGAAGCATAAGGAGAAAGCAAAGGAAGAGAGAATAGAATGTATATCGCAGTGGATGAAAGTAATTGAGGATCTTTTTTATGTTTTGAGGTGTAGGAAATAGGCATATGTTTCAGGCTGCATCCAAATTGTCACTCAGAGTAAGAGAGGAAGAGGCACAAATAGAAATAGAATCATTTCACAAATAGAATACTCTGAGGTGAACACTACAAAAGAGGCAGCTGAATCTTAAAGAAGTAGTTCACACAAAAATGAAGAATTTGCCTTTATTTAGTCAGCCTCATGTCGTTCCAAACCTGTATTCTGTTCGATACAATAACGCAGTGGTTATCAACTGGTGAGCCGTAATCCAGAAACAGGTGGGGAAAACCAATGCTAAAAGCAAATAATGAAAGTCAACCATATAGCTTGCATAGTTAAGATCACAAAATAAATCATCTTAGTAAACTTTGAAATGTAGTATAAAAGCTTTCCCTATCTAATGTGTTTGATGTTAAAGTCTGTTTTTGCTCCTCTACAAAGACTGGCAAACAGATGCCAGCATGGACAATTTGCATGAAATACCCTCACCTTCAAAATACAAGCAAAACTACACAAGGTAATAGAAATACTAATATTTTAAACTCCGACAACATTAACAATACTGGTTCACTTACAATTTAAATGAGGTAAGGCAAGGCAAGGCAAGGCAAGTTTATTTATATAGCACATTTCATACACAATGGTAATTCAAAGTGCTTTACATAGAAGAAATTAAAATAATCAAAACAAATAAGAATAATTAAAACAGTTTAGAATAAAAAAATAAAATAAAGTACAGTAAAAACAGTCGGACGAACAGTGGCACAGTGCTCATTCAGTAAATTCATAGCTAAACAGATGTGTTTTGAGTCTGGATTTGAATGTAACTACAGTAGGAGCACATCTGATCTCCTCTGGAAGCTGGTTCCAGCTGCGGCTGGCATAGTAGCTAAAAGCGGACTCACCGTGCTTAGAGTGAACCCTTGGTATTTCTAGGTGATGTGATCCTAATGATCTGAGTGATCTGTTAGGTTTATATTCAGTGAGCATATCTGCAATATATTGAGGTCCTAGCCCATTAAAAGATTTATATACCAGTAATAATACTTTAAAGTCAATCCTAAATGTAACTGGGAGCCAGTGTAGAGACCTGAGGACTGGTGTGATATGTTCATATTTTCTGGTTCTGCTCAGAATCCTGGCAGCAGCGTTCTGTATGAGCTGCAACTGTCTTATGGTCTTTTTAGGAAGGCCAGTGAGGAGTCCATTACAATAATCCACCCTGCTGGTGATAAAAGCATGCACAAGTTTCTCTAAGTCTTGATTGGAAACAAAGCATCTAATTCTTGCAATATTTTTCAGATGATAGTATGCTGATTTAGTTATTGCTTTGACATGACTACTGAAACTAAGATCTGACTCTAGAGACACACCAAGATTCCTGACTTGATTTTTAGTTGTTAGACCCCTAGCGTCAAGGTATGCGTTGTAGAGACTTTAAGGATGAACCAAACACAAATTAATCTTTCCAATCTCTCATGGGATTCATTCAAATGTGATTCAGCATTTCGGATCTGAATACCACATTCCAAAGTCACAAGACTGGCTCCAAATTGTCTAGAAAACCCCCCAGAGAAGACTTGTATGGCCCCAGAGATAAGCCTAAACAGGAAGAACGTGTCACTGTTTTCATCCTTAAGCCAGACAAAGCTGCTCAAAAATGGTGAAACGAGGCCTGACCACCAAGGGGCCTGACAACCTTTGACCTCCCTCAGCATCACCATTGCTGAGCAGGACAGCGATGTAAAACAGACCACGCTTTCATGGAACGTGAGAGACTTACACAGACTTTACATATAAAATACATATTACATATCACATATCATTAAAACTCACGCAGAACAATGCTCAGTGGACTTATAATCAAACATCATAATTCTTGTTGTTCCTACAATTCATATTTGTATTATTCTTAGATCACATATAAATCATGTAATTGTGATATAACTGTGTGTATGGATGAAAGAGTATCGTGCTTCCAATCAAAATAATCGTATGCCCTTAATTCAAAAGGTGGCTTGTTTGAAATCTGTGTAAAATGTTTTGTATGATTATAATAATCTATAATGTTTAAACTGGGGTCTCTTGTTCTCTGCTAAGTGCTGGAACCCAAGCAGATCCCAGATAACGATAAGTAGGAACTCGATCCACCTCCTAAAATGATGCCATTGTCTCATTGGTCAGAATTCTCCAAAAGAGGTTGGACTAACTTTTAAGTTAAAGACCCGAACAAAGGAGTTAGAGAGAAAGGAATTCGGTTCAGAGAGCAGTTCGGGGTTGCCGTTCGGTTTTGAGTTCGGTTCGGTGTTGAATTAAGTTTTGCGCCTCTCTCTAGCAACAGCAAGAGAGTGTTCCTGTTCGTGCTTCTCTCTGAAAACAACAAAGAGCGTGTTCGCACGCTTCTACATCGACCAGACCAAATTAGACCAGCAGACAAATAACCCATCAAGATCGGGGTTGAAACAGCTCATTCAAGCCATCTAACTCGTCTTACTTTCATTTCTTCCTTTATTTTCTTTTTCGTAAAAGTCTCGATTCAAAGTTAAGTTGCTGCGAAGTTCGTTTAAACGTCTCTCCTGCAACGCGCTTTGAACTGTAAAGACTCTTATTCGCCTGCCAATCACACGTGACCGGCTGTTCAGAAACTTCCATCCAGGCACTTCAAAGACAACCAGCCACACGGACCCGGCCGGGAAACCCCCTTCGACGAAGCACCGCAAAAAGGGAATTCCCTAAGCAACGCAAAGACAAGCAAGTAACTTACTCCAGACTCTAACTGAACTGGTGCGTTAATGTAAATTGAATAACCTGTCTAAGAAACGAAGGTTTAAATTAATGCTTGGTGGTTCGTTCAGGTCATGTCTTACAAAGTGCATCTCACTCTGAAAACTCACTCTTTCTCTCTCTTCCTCTGCGCCTTGCATGAATGTGTGTGTGTGATTGTGTTTAGACCTTAGTTTTATGTGTTTAGAATAGTTAATAAAGTCGTCAATATATTTGAAAATATATTTGCCTTGTGTTGTGCTTGCACATTTAATGTCTTGTACTGTCGATCTAAAGTTACCTTGCTAATACATAGTGTTTCACTATAGATTGGATATTTATATCTGTTGCCAAGGTTATAATTACGGCCTGTTCAAATGAACTCCAAACGAGTCATTTGCTCGGTTCCATAGTGATTCGGTCAAGATTCATTGCAAATCGATGAATCATTCCTTTTGAGCTAAATTGGCCTTCTGGCCCCCCTTAAATACATTTTATGTATATTATTATTGTGTGATTCGTTACAGCGTTCACCTTGAGAACTTCATCTTTGTTTCCAAACGCAATGACTTCAGTTTTGTCTTTGTTTAACTGAAGAAAGTTTTGGCACATCCAACTGTTGACTTCATCAATGCATTGGCACATGGAGTCAATGGGGCTGTAGTCGTTTCGGCGATAGGGCTAAGTAGAGCTGTGTGTCGTCTGCATAGCTGTGGTAAGAGATTCGGTTCTTTCTCATTATTTGGCTCATTGGGAGCATAATAGGTTGAACAGGAGTGGCGCAAGAATTGAGCCTTGAGGGACTCCGCATGTCATGGATGTCCATTTAGACTTATGGTCTCCTATACTCACATAATAACCTCTCCCTTCTAAGTATGACCTGAACCATTTTAGGACTATCCCAGAAAGCCCCACCCAGTTTTCCAGCCTGTCAAGAAGTATGTTGTGATCGACAGTGTCAAATGCAGCACTGAGGTCGAGTAGTACCAGCACTGATAATTTGCCTGAATCAGTATTTAAGCGAATATCGTTTATTATCTTTATGAGAGCTGTCTCTGTGCTGTGATGCGATCGGAAACCAGACTGAAAATTGTCGAAGTATCCATTCGAGATTAAGAATTTGTTCAGCTAATTGAAGACAACTTTTTCAATGATCTTGCCTATGAAAGGAAGATTTGAGATCGGTCTATAGTTGCTTAATATAGTCTTATCCAGATTGCTCTTTTTCAGGAGGGGCTTGACAACTGCAGTTTTCAGGGAGTTTGGAAAACTACCAGAGAGAAGTGAGGCATTAACCACTTTTAGGAGATCTGCTTCTAAACTGTTCAACACACTTTTGAAGAAAGATGTGGGAAGTGCGTCAAGGGCGCAGGTTGATGTGTTAAGGTGCTGTACGGTTTCTTAAAATTTTTTGCCATCAATTTCTTCGAAAACAGACATAGTAACTACTTTCTCCGGTTGTGGTCTGATCTGTCTGACCCCAGTGCGGCTCAATGATGTGCTGATCACCTTTCTGATATTCTTAATTTTCTCAGAGAAGAAAGAAGCAAACTCACAGCACTTGCCTCAAACTCACTGCACTTGCGGCAAACGATTTGCTATGACTGAAAGCATAGCCGAATTGTTGAGTCGACCTTCAATCACGCACCGCGACGGTGGAATTAGGGTTTAACATATTCACGCGTATAATACGGTTTGACCATGTTTACATGACAGACGTGCGAATGTCGACGCTTATCAGGGGTTAAAATTACATAATCCCGATCAGATACCTTCTTTTCTACAGTATACGGTCCTTTGAATCGTGCTTGAAATACCGAACCAGGCACGGGTAGAAGAACTAACACTTGATCCCCAGGTTTGAACTAACGGGCTGTTGCCTTTAGATCATACCAAGTTTTCATATTAGTTTGAGTCTTTTCTAAATTTTCTCTAGCAAGTTCACGCGCTCTGTGTAGTCGGGTGTGAACGTCGCTAACAAACTGTAGTGCACTACGTGAAGTAGGTTTGCTTAACCACTGATCTTTAATGACGCTTAAAGGTGTGCGAACGTCGTGAGCAAACACTAGCTCTAAAGGACTAAACCCAATCGACTCTTGTACAACCTCTCTAGAAGCCATAAGCATCCAAGGAATTGCATCTTCCCAGTCTGCACCTACCTCCAAACAATACGCACGTAACATTGATTTTAGTGTCTGATGGTAGCGCTCAAGCGCCCCCTGACTTTCCGGATGGTATGCGCTTGATATGCGGTGCTTAATGTGGAGCGATTTTAGATCTTGGGAGAAAACACGCGAAGTAAAATTCGTTCCTTGGTCACTTTGCACTATTTTTGGTAGCCCCACAAAAGAAAAACATTTTAATAACGCTCTGGACACGATTCTTGCGGTGATCTTTCTCCGAGGCACCGCCTCTGGAAAGCGAGTAGCCGTACACATAATGGTTAACAAATACTGATATCCGCTTTTTGACCTAGGAAGAGGGCCAACACAGTCAACGATTACCTTTTCAAAAGGATCACCGACGGCAGGTATGGGATACAACGGCGCAGGTGGAATTTTCTGGTTTGGTTTACCAGCAATTTGACAAATATGACACGTTTTACAATATCGTCGCACATCACACTTCAGACCAGGCCAAAAAAAATGACGAAGAACACGGTTGTAAGTCTTAGTCACACCTAGATGACCAGAAACACAACCATGTGCGACATTCAAAATAGCGTGTCTATTTTCAGATGGCATAGCTATTTGCTCAATTTCATTCCACTCATTTTTCTGAGGTCTCCACCTCCGCATCAGTAACCCGTCTCTGAGGAAATAAACCGGACTCTCATCTGTACGGTCTGAAACCGAATGCACTGCATTAAAGCATGAAACAAGTGAGGTGTCTTTTTGTTGAGCATTAATAAGTTTCTCTAATGACAATGAGACATCTGATGGTTTTCTTTCTCTTTTCTTAATGTTCAATTTAGGACCAGGACTACCAAGACTCTGCATGAAAGCAGGTTCGAAAAGCCTCTCACACTCTGCAGGGTGAGCGATGAAACTGTCACTCAAGTCGACGTCATTGGGAAGTACTGCATCCCTCAACCTCTGGGTCTGTGACCTAGTAACTACCAGTGTTGGGGAGTAACGGAATACATGTACCGGCGTTACGTATTCAGAATACAAATTATGAGTAACTGTATTCCGTTACAGTTACAATTTAAATAGTTGGTATTTAGAATACAGTTACATTGTTGAAATCAATGGATTACATGACGATACTTCTCTGTTTCACGAGTTTATTCACTCTCTTAATAAATTAAGGCAACTCAAAATTTCCCAGAAGCCCAATATGAAAACTAAAAAAATGCGCGGTTTGCGTGCGTGATCAGTCAATGGATTTGGAAGAGTTGCAGCGGGAGCTAGAGATGGAGCCGGAACAACAGCAGAGCAAGAATGCATTTATATCTTGGAAATTTAAACAGTATTTTACGTTAAAGAAAGAGAAGGGAGGGGGACGAAATATAACTATAATAGAAATATACATATAACTGTGCAGTGCAACCTCTGCTTGCCAGCAACTAACCTCCTTTCAGCGTCCAAAGACTCCACCTCCAACCTGAAGAAGCATCTTAAAGTAAGTTTTTTTTATTATTTTTATTAACGTTAGTCATCTCCTGTAGTTTTACTGGTCACCTTGCTATTTTATAGTTATATATCCGGTAGCTACCTGCTTAGTTGACGTGCGACTTCATTTACTTCACATTCTCCTATGTGCTGATTTACTAGCCACTGAGCCGTTGAAAGACTGACTAGCCCCATTTGACATTAACGTTAGGGTGACCAAACGTCCTCTTTTTCCCGGACATGTCTTCTTTTTGGACCTAAATAAATGCGTCCGGCCGCCCATTTCTAGATCACCCAAAATGTCGGGGATTCGGCTTTTGCTTTCTACAGTCGCCATTCATCATGTTTATGCACACCTTTTGTTTCAATCGGACTGAATTCATTCAGATTGATGAAACTGAATGTAGTGTTTACATGAATGCCAAACAAGTGATTGCCGTTTTGATAGGCGCGACCTAGAAGCCCACATAAGGAAAGTAGGCTTATACAAGAGAACATCAGAAGCACTGAAATCTTTTTTTTTTTACTGAAATAGTGTTTTTCTGTAAAAAAAACATTTCTTTTAACCAATGGCCAAGAAAAGAAACTGTGTCATGTAAAAGGTGTTAAAAGCTAAACTCTTTTTAATTATTATTATTTGTTTGTCATTATTCTATTGTTGCAGGCAAAAAGTTGAATGGAAATTATGTAAGTTATTACTTGTGGAAGTAATCCAAGTATTCAGAATACAATACTTAGATTGAGTAATGTAACGGAATACGTTACAAATTACATTTTTGGGCATGTATTCTGTATTCTGTAACGAAATACATTTTGAAAGTATCCTTCCCAACACTGGTAACTACACTAGTGGGGAAAACCTCTGGGAATGTTTGTGCGCACTCATCGGGGAAGTCTTGATTGAGCGGCACAGACACAACCTCAGGTGGGACATCGCTACGGCTCCACACGTTTCCACCAGCTAGGTCATTGCCAAGGAGAAACGTGACACCGGGGATTGGTAAAGAGTCTTGAACACCAACAATCACATCACCACACACCAAGTCGGATTCAAGATACACGTGATGCAAAGGGACATCGAGGAAACCCATCTCGATCCCACGAACAAGGACACTACTTCCAGTTGCAGTTTTTTCAGATAATGGCAACAAACCGCGAAGGAGGAAAGACTGCGCGGCGCCTGTATCTCGCAAGATGCGCACACCCACAGCCTTCTCACCAGGTACAGACACGGTCCCATTCGTCAGAAAGGGCTCGTACATGGACTGAGTTTTCTCTGATTTTAACTCTGCACGAAGGACAGGCGACATTTTATTCGCAGAAGAACTAACGAGACCCATTGGTTTCGTGGACTGTTTTTTCTTCAATATTAAACATTCTGCCACAATATGCCCTGGCTTTTTACAATAAAAACAGTGTCTGTCTTCTTGTTTTACTAAATTCTTCTTTGTGTCTATATCAGGGGTCGTAGATGGATTAACTCTTAAACGATAATGTTCTTTGGAGATGTTATGCGTTAAGTAATATTCGTCTGCAAGCACTGCAGCTTCTGCAATAGACTCGACTTTTTGCTCAGTTACATAGGTTGTCACGGTGGTTGGCAGAGAGTTTTTGAATTCTTCCAAAATAATTAATTCACAAAGTTTCTCCTGACTATCAACCTGCTGCGATGAGCACCAACAATCAAAAAGGGCTGCTTTGTCTCGACCAAATTCAACAAAAGTCTGCCGCTCAGTTTTTTTTAAGTTCCTAAACTTTTGTCGATATGCTTCAGGGATCAGTTGATAGCACCTCAGAACTGACGCTTTCACAACATCATAGTCGCCGCTCTGCTCCACCGTTAGCGATGAGTAAACCTCCTGCGCCCTTCCCACTAAAACGCATTGAAGGAGGAAAGCCCATGCAGTTCTCGGCCAATTTAAATTAGTTGCGACAAATATAAAATTGGTCGCAAAATATTTTTCCACATCTTTTTCCACAAAAGGTGGTACAAGTCGGATGTGGCGAGTGACATCAAATGAATTAGGGTCAGAAGGAGCGACACCTTCCCTCTGAGCCTCGATTTCTAACTTTCTCAACGCCAGTCGGTTTTCAAGTTCATGCTCACGGGCCTGAGCTTGCATGCGCTCACGGTCGTACTCAATTTCCTTCTCTCTGATACTTAACTCCCTCAACCGAATTTGCAGCTGTAATGCTTCTGTAGACACGGGAGATTGTTTCTCTACAGGCAGAATGCCCTTACTAACCAAAGCAGCTTGTAAGACGGTTTTAATTGTATCTTTGGTGCGCTTTTCAGCAGAAGTGAGCTCAACTTCATAAGTTGCAGCCAAATTTAACAATTGCTCCTTTGAAAATTTCAAAAATAATTAAATAGAGGGTTCTATAACGAATGTTTCCTCTGTTGCCATTTTAATGCGTAAAGACGCTTTAAAGCGCGCACAAAATCAAAAATGATTTAAAAAAAAACCTCACAAAAGCAGTTTTAACTGCGACAAAGCAGCGAATATCTAAGTGGTCAAACAAAAGCACAATATAGGCTACAAACGACCACGAATTGTTAATGTCCACCCACGAATTTAACAAAAATGCTAGCACAATCAAAGTACCAGCGCTCACAAAATAGGCGATTTGCCACAATATAACACAAGCTATACAACTAAACTAAAGAGTATTCTGATAAGCAAAAATGTTGTCCAGCTTCTCTAACTACCTATATACAAAACCAAAAAAAAAATCCTAAATATCTACGCAATCTTCAGTGGCGTACTCAGCTCGAGGCTTCCCACCGAGCCCCCTCCTGAGATATCCACCAAAAATAAAATAAACAGTTGACTAAACAAATGAACAGACAATCATAATTGCGCACCAGAATACTCACCAAAATGTTGTAGCCTTTCAAAAGTTCCGCTATAGACACTAAAGTCCGATTTAATTAAACCATTAATCTCGGACGAGCCTCCACTATGTTACGGGCGGTCGGACACCACCCTTAACATAAAGGAGAGACGCACACAAATCGGCTCGTGGCAAAATAATATGGGGTATGTTTATTTAACAGGTTCGGAGTTCAAACAGTAAGTAGGGTAGCTACAGGGTCTACTGCAAAGGCGGAACACTTCAGTACTGCCGGGTGGACAGCAAGTGGGCAGATGTTTCAAATACAGAAAGCACGGCAGTGCTTCGCTTCTGTTCTCAGTCTCTGTGTGCGCGCCCGGGAATGGTTCCTTCAGCCCTTTATAGTGCAAGCAGGGTGCGCTCAGGTGTAGCTCATCTGTAATCAAATCAAACAAAGGGAGGAGATTCCGCATGCCAACACGTGTAGTAAAAACACTAGAGCTGGGGGCCGTAACAGATGCTATCCTATCAATATGGGCCAACATTTCTAAAGAATGCTTTCAGCACCTTGTTGAATCAATGCCACATAGAATTAAGGCAGTTCTGAAGGCGAAAGGGGGTCAAACACAGTATTAGTATGGTGTTCCTAATAATCCTTTAGGTGAGTGTAGTATGTTTTGTCAAAAATAAACTAATCAACTGTTATAGTGTTTGTTCCAATGCAAGCTAGGCTATATCAAAATAATGGATCCTTAACTTTGAAATATGTATGATAAATGTATTGGCCTACTTTAAAAAATAATACTTTATAAGAGATTTATGGAAAAAGGCAATTTTCTTTTCAAGATGTTTCCAACTCTAACTTTGAACCAATTCTATAGAATGGCCCATATAACCTATTTGAACAGGATTTGTTTCCAGGTATGACTAAAAATGTGCTTTTGACTTTCATTTATATTTTATATATATATATATATATATATGTATGTATATGTATATGTGTATATATATTGTCCTCGCATTTTTTCTTGTGTGACACACCTGAATGAAAGGTTCATTATGCGGGTCTTTGTCTTCTCAGGTGAGAACCACCTAATTATACATGAGGGGGTTGGGCCGTGCACGCCCATTCGCATATTGCCTTTCCAAACAAAAAAATGCTTTTCACAATTTAAAACAATCTATTGTTTTATGTGAATGATTAGGCAGGATGATTTTCAGATCATTTTGAAACAAAACTCTAGGCGACAACATCCATTAGTCAAAAGTCTTGTGGACACATGATTTCCATTACACGAGAGTAGATGTTAAAACTTCATGCTGATTTGTACTCGTTTTTCGCCAAGATAAGCAACACTAAGACGTAGCTTTACAGTAAACTATGCTTCACCCGTTTACGCTTCTTTCCATATGGTGGTGTGACTCCCCTTCTGTCCGGCATTAATGACTGCAGTGTACTTGGCGCGTCAGCACACACGACGGCTGCAACTACAGTGTGGTCTCCTTAGTGGACCAGCACGACAACCGTCTGGATTGAGCCAAGTAGGGGACATCTCTAGGGTCTTCAAGTGGGCACCTTCCGTCCTCAGTGTTTCGTCGACTAGCCCACGACACCTCAAGAGGGCTCGACAGTGACTCTGGCGTCCCAGAGTCACCCCCCTCCGTCCCCCACTCAACTCAGCCCAGCTTACTGACCTCTACATCCCTCCTGCTGCTGAGACCTAACCACAATCTCTCCGCAACCCAACCATACGCGCCAACCCGTTTGACTAAGGCTGTCGAGCCCCACTGGTGCGTTAATATGCAGTTTCAGTGGCAAGGGTTCCGTATGGCATACCACCTACCGCAAAAACACAATATCTGCCCAACCACCCGTCATTCACGCAATATACACAGGAACGTAATGACTGTAAATACTATACAACCTATACAAATAAACCAACAGACAAAAATTCTACGAAACCGTAGCGTGGCGGCCTGTACACAGCCAGCTAGAATCTTTCCGTCTCAACCACAGCCAGTTGCTGCTCCTTTCTGCTGCTTCAGATAAGTTCTTTACTGTGCGACGCAACTCTTGGCCACTGAATCCGACGTCTCTGAGGAACCGGGTTGTAGAGTGTGCCACAAAACCTCGACAACCCACTTCCACTGGATAAACCTGGACTCTCCATCCTCGCTGTTCTGCTTCAGCGGCCAGATGAGCATACCGCAGTTTCTTCCTCTCATATGCCTCATCTACCGCATCCTCCCATGGCACTGTTAACTCTATCAGTTGAACAATCCGTGCTGATCCAGACCACAAAACATCTCAGGTGGAAAAATAAGCCGTTGATCAAGATCAGCCAGCATCTTCCAGTCCCCAGCAGCTTCCAGTTGTCCTGGGCGAGAATTGGTGTTAGCACCTTTTCTTGGTGGTTGCTCGCCTGGGCGGAGGAATATTGTCTTCTGCGTGTAATGTTTTGCTAGAACCGGCGGCAACTTATTGGTCATACTACGCTTGCCTTCCAATGCTAAAGCCAAACATTGCAATACTTGGTCATGGCGCCAAGTAAACCGACCTTGGCTAAGAGCCACCTTACATCCTGTCAAAATGTGCCTTAATGTGGCAGGTGACGAACACAAAGGACAAGAGGGATCCTCTCCTACCCAGAGGTTTAGGTTCTGCGGTGATGGGAGAACATCATATGTTGACCTAATAAGGAAACTGATCCTACTCTCTTCCATTGACCAAAGGTCTTGCCAGCCCATTTTGCGATGTTCCACACTCTCCCATCTCATCCACTCTCCCTGCTTGGCCTGGGAAATGGCCTTTATACACCTCATCCTCTCCTCCTGCTTTCGCACCTCGTTGACTACCAGCTTCCTTCTTTGAGCTGGGCCTGCCTTGTGCCATTTAGGAGGAGCTAAACTGAGCCCAAAACCCCCTCTTCCATGCTGTACCTGTCCCATAATATCCCCAATTTGAAGGTCAGCCTTTGCCTCTACTACAGATTTCTTTGCTGACCACTTTCTACCAGTTTTTAACACAGGGGCTGCCTCCCTTACACATTTGTCGCGTGACTCTACTAAGGTCATTTCCAGTCTGACCTTGGCACACTTAAACTCCTCGGTTAAAGCAGAGACTGGCAGCTGCAATATTCCTTTACTATAAAGTCCCACTCTGCTGAGGCAGCGTGGAACTCCCAACCATTTCCTGATGTATGAACTTATTAACGCTTCCAGCTTATCCACTGTTGTCAAAGAAACCTCGTACACAGCCAGTGGCCACAGCAACCTTGGCAGTAGACCAAACTGAAAGCACCAGAGTTTTAGTTTGCCTGGTAGAGCACAGCTGTTTATCGTCGCTGTCCGATGAAAACCGCGTATGTCCATTTAGCCGATTTTGAGATTTTTTGACGGATAGAATGTCCAGGTTCATTTCCGTATACAGTATGCTTCACATGTCTAAATGACCAATGAAAAGTTGTGAAATCATGTCATCTGATTTCCACGTATATCCATTTGGTGTCAAAGCTGTCAATCACGCCGCGTATCTCCCGCCCTGTGGAGGCAACTCGCAGGTCTCTGGAAGCTCAGGATTGTATAGCCGAATAACTCTGTGAGGTAAAGTAGGCCTATAAGCAAATGTTTGTTTTTGACAACACTGTTCAAGTTTATTATATATTCGCAATATATTCACAACTGTTATTTACCGGTAAATGGTCTAGAGAAAGTAATTGTCACTGAGATGTTAACGCACGGGTCTGTTAACAATAGCCTACTTTTAAGGTAGTCTAATATTTTTCTGACTAATAAATTACTGACACAGTAAAGGGTAGATTTAAATAAAGAATAACGAATTTTAAATAAAGAAAAACGAATTTTAAATAAAGAAAAACAAAATTTAAATAAAGAAAAAACGAAAATTGAATAAAGAAAAAAACGAAATTTAAATAAAGAAAAACGAAATTAAGTTAAATTAAAAACGAGATTAATTTAGATTGATAACGGGTAAAAAGGCTAATACATGTTGGGTCGGTGTACTTTTTCGTTCATTTCGGAATGAAAGATGAAATGTAAAAAAAAGGGTGCAGCTTTTTTTGTAGGCTACATAGCATAGCCTACTTTGTTATTGTTTTAGTATCATAATGATTAATAAATGCACGCACAATTATCCGTGAACATGATTTGAAGCCTTTTAACTTGTGTGTCCAAAATTCAGAATTAAATGAATGTGCAGCAATTTGTACAAAAAGAGTCTGTAGGTCTACTATACTGTTGTAGCCATTAAATGAGCGCATTTAGTTTCATATTTGTTAAAATATTATGTTGTTTTTTCTTCCATTTTTGTTGATTTATGAAAAGTGAACAGCACGAGAAATAGGATGCACAATTTGAGACATGGAGTGTCAGACATGATTTTGACCACTTCATTAAGTTTTATTTTGTAGAAAACCTTTCTTGTGAATTTCGTTTTGTATAAATTGTATCTTAATTTTAATCCATTTTTCATCAACCAATTGCCTGGAGTGGATTCAATAAATAAGAAGAAAATATATAGCAGACAATATAATCATGGAGGCGCCCGCGCGGTCACTTGCATTGCACGTTAACTGGAGCGCATCTCATCCTAACTTAACAGTGTATGCCTCACACAGACATGAGAAATACATCAAATGCACAAAGCTTGAAAAGTCTTTAAACGAAATAATTCAAAACGAAAAGAAAAAGGCTACTCTCTGATTATGTATGATTATATGATCATATAGCCTAGCCTATTTTGTGAATTGTTCATTCCCGGTTGGCACACATTTTGCAGCCCTTACAAAAGTGCCGCGCCTAGTTCGCCTATATGGACGCGCCGGCCCTGGGCTCAGCAATGAGTGTATTGATTCATTGTCCCTTCATAGTTTGCAAGAGACCTTTAATAAACTGAGCGTATTTAATAAACTGAGACGTAGGCTATTTAATAAACTGAGCGTAGCCTATTCATCTGTCAATATGAAACGCGACTTGGCCATTCTAATTAATGATCGGAAGAACGCGTATCGACCACCGTTACTGTAAAATATGCACGTATGTCCATTTAAACTCGATTTTGGTCAAATGTGGATTATATCATTACACTGGTAATTATATGGTTACATTTAAAGATGCCGTACCAAGTATGACAACGCTACGTTCAACTGCTTTTGAATTACGGTGTTTTTTTCACTTCCTGAAAAGTAACCGTTTTGGACATACGTGAGTTTCATCGGGCAGCGACGTTATGCTCTTCAACCCTTCCACTGCTTGTCGTCTAACTTCTCCCACTCGAACTGTGTCCTTTAGATCCCCATCGTACCATCTCCCAAGACTCTTCACTGGCTTCTCAGAAACTGTTGGTATTGCCTCACCATTAATGAAGAATGTTTTATCTACTACCTTTCCTTTAACTATCGAGATGCTCCTTGATTTAGAGGGCTTAAATTGCATTCGTGCCCATTCAATATTATCTGTTAACCCTCTGGGGTCGGCAATCACGCCGGCGTGATTTGCTCGATTTTTTTCACATAGCAGCAACATAGACTTAAAATACTCCGTCATTTATGGTCATACAGAAAAAAGAAACATGAAAAAAGAATCTGTGAGATGTTTACTTTTGTATGTGTCCACTTACAATAAAAACAAACCATTGTGCTTTTGTAAAATAAATAAAATAAACGGGGTATGCGTTCTGTCTCCGGGGTATGGTCTGTCTCGGTGAACTTTTTTTTCTTGAGCACGTCTATAAACCATAGACTTTAAAAAATATGGACAAAGCGTCTGTGACGTCACCCATAGACTCTCTGAAGAACGGGTTTGAAGCCGTTTATGGGGGGTATGGGCGGCGCCATCTTGGAAAATCTTGGGAAATCCTAGGAAATCCATATATGGGTAAAAGGGCGGGCTTTGTGTGAGACTGGGCCGGCCGGTGGACGCACCTCTTCAGCCAAGCAGCCTCAGCTGCTGAAGTGTAGCCTACAACCCATCTGAATTTGCTGGTAAGTTGTAACGTGAAGCTCATGTATGTGTGGAGAGGAGGTGGCAAGGAGGTCCCTGGGCTCTAACCTCTAACACTTTTCTAACAAATGATGATGATATTGAACCCATTGAAACTGTAAATGTCACTTTTTGGTCTAGGACTGATGGACTGTTACACCCTTCCCTTTACTTATGCCAAACCAATGTCTGTTACGTCAACTTACTGTTGATGGCACTGAACTTGAAAATTAAAACACTTACAAATGTTTAAAAACTTTTTGATCAGCTGTGACCGACATTTAACTAATTAAAACTTGTATCAAACCAGTTTTGTCTATGCTGTCAAACATTTACAATTAAATTGCAGTAGGAACAAAAACAATCAGTAGGTTGAAGTGAAGACCAAGATGCGGAAGTAAATTTGCATTTTTATTTATATGTCTTGAGCATTACAGGTAAATAACACAAAATGTTGTAAGCAAGTAAATAGTCAGTATTGTGGAATAGCACTGATCTTTATGGAGTTTACCCAGTCCCAGTTATTTTTTAAATAACATTGCTGAGTGTCTGAATGGCACTGATCTGATCATGAAGTCATGTTGAAAAGTCAACATGGTTTTTGCTCCATCTGTTAGAATTTCAAACTGTTCCACACCGTAGGCTGATCTGAAAACAGAAACACTGATAAATACAATGCAAATGTTATGGCCTAGTTTGGTAGAAAGTTAACTATGTCTGTGCAAAAAAGGGGTTCTTAAAAATAACCCCTGAAATGATGACTTTTGGTGAATATTGTATTCTATCATACATTATAGCATATTATAATACAACGTATTAGGCCTACATATTTATAGAATAGCAAAGTTAGCCTAATCAATATACAATACTGAACAACCACATAGATATATAAAGGCTATCATGACCATTTTGCCAACAAGTGCGTTCTGTATCAGTTCAATACGGAGGAAGACTTTTATGTGTCAAATACGGGACGATTCCGTATTATACGTATCATGTGTCCAAATTTTAATCTTAACCGTTCTATTTCATCAGAAACGATCTTAAAACAGGGCTTTAAGTGTAAAATAACGAAATTGTCCTTTAGTTTAATGAACCAAAAAATGCACACTCCTTATCATCTACCCAAATAATGAATCAATGAAGGTGTTATACGTGCCTTGTCAGCAGCATGACTATAAAAGTTACTGTATTATACGGAACGGTTGGCAACCCTAGTACCTCGGACGCTAACTTATCTGTGGCGATTTAATGCTAACTGTTACAGTGCCACTGGCCACAAACATTGATGCTAAATAATGCTAACTACGTGAAATAGTAGTGGAAAGTCACTTACCGGAAAAAATGGAGCGAAGTCCTCCTCCTACAGTGTCGGTTAGTGCAGTTTATAGCAGAGCAACCCATTTTATGTACGATATTTCAATACAAATGTTCAAAAAAGATACAGAGGTGGTATGATGTGTTGTGTTGTCTACTCGGTGCAGCCCGTTATCAGCTGTCAATCAAGCTGTCAATCAAAGTTAACCACGCCCTTATTTGGCATACATTTTATATCTAAATACGATCTAAACTAATGAGTTAGAAAAAAATTCACCCCCCTCACAGTTGTCAGGCATTTGGGACCTATCCAAAAATACAATAAAAGTCCATGGGACCAACATGTAAACATATGAATGTATGCTGTGAAAACGGACATTTTAACATGGGGTCTATGGATATTTGCTCCCTTTTGGGACCTCCCTCTAGCGGATTTTCGATGTATTGCAGTTTTTCGCACTTCCGGGTAGGCTTCATTTTTCAGATTAGAATGTTGCCGCTTGCTATAAACTGAAACAATTCTCAGCGAATACTTGTCTCACATTTATGAGCCATTTATCTTTATAAACATGTAAGTGTGTACTTTTAAATTATCTGATTCAAAACAAAAACAAATATTCTCTGTTTAAGTAATTTGTATAAAACCAACAAGATTTCCAGTTTCTCAAACGCTTGCTCATTATTTTTAATTTGACCACGCCCACGCGCGCAAAAGAGATTGATATGCAAATATCCACGTGAAGGAACGCAACGCCCTCATTACCTCAAAAACAATGCACCAAACTTCATCAGTCCAATGCTTTTCGCCGAGGTTGGAAAACACGCTGTGATCTTACATTGGATTTAACTTACCTCAGAAGAAGAAGATTGCGATTTGAAGACAAGAAAGATGTAAGGTAAGAAATGTATTATGAATAATATTAGTTAGTGTTATTGTTGAATTGCAGCTGTTGCTAGACTAAAATGTATGAAATCGACAGAAACATGTTGAAATATGAACTATAGGCAGGCAGGCATACCTTTCAATACGAAATTTATATTCATGTACGACACAAGGTTGTTCTTATGTTTGATAATAAAACACAGCATGATATAGTAGGCTATAGCCTATAGTGTTTACTCTACTATGGTGAATATTATAATGTTTAGATCTGGGTTTACTGTTAAATACGGTGTTTGTGGATATCTGCTCAAACGTAACGTTAGATATACAGGTCCTTCTCAAAAAATTAGCATATTGTGATAAAGTTCATTATTTTCAATAATGTAATGATACAAATTAAACTTTCATATATTTTAGATTCATTGCACACCAACTGAAATATTTCAGGTCTTTTATTGTTTTAATACTGATGATTTTGGCATACAGCTCATGAAAACCCAAAATTCCTGTCTCAAAAAATTAGCATATCATGAAAAGGGTCTCTAAACGAGCTATTAACCTAATCATCTGAATCAACTAATTAACTCTAAACACCTGCAAAAGATTCCTGAGGCTTTTAAAAACTACCAGCCTGTTTCATTACTCAAAACCGCAATCATGGGTAAGACTGCCGACCTGACTGCTGTCCAGAAGGCCATCATTGACACCCTCAAGCAAGAGGGTAAGACAGAAAGAAATTTCTGAACAAATAGGCTGTTCCCAGAGTGCTGTATCAAGGCACCTCAGTGGGAAGTCTGTGGGAAGGAAAAAGTGTGGCAAAAAACGCTGCACAACGAGAAGAGGTGACCGGACCCTGAGGAAGATTATGGAGAAGGACCGATTCCAGACCTTGGGGGACCTGCGGAAGCAGTGGACTGAGTCTGGAGTAGAAACATCCAGAGCCACCGTGCACAGGCGTGTGCAGGAAATGGGCTACAGGTGCCGCATTCCCCAGGTCAAGCCACTTTTGAACCAGAAACAGTGGCAGAAGCGCCTGACCTGGGCTACAGAGAAGCAGCACTGGACTGTTGCCATGTCATTCGGAAATCAAGGTGCCAGAGTCTGGAGGAAGACTGGGGAGAAGGAAATGCCAAAATGCCTGAAGTCCAGTGTCAAGTACCCACAGTCAGTGATGGTCTTGGGTGCCATGTCAGCTGCTGGTGTTGGTGCACTGTGTTTTATCAAGGGCAGGGTCAATGCAGCTAGCTATCAGGAGATTTTGGAGCACTTCATGCTTCCATCTGCTGAAAAGCTTTATGGAGATGAAGATTTCATTTTTCAGCACGACCTGGCACCTGCTCACAGTGCCAAAACCACTGGTAAATGGTTTACTGACCATGGTATTACTGTGCTCAATTGGCCTGCCAGCTCTCCTGACCTGAACCCCATAGAGAATCTGTGGGATATTGTGAAGAGAAAGTTGAGAGACGCAAGACCCAACACTCTGGATGAGCTTATGGCCGCTATCGAAGCATCCTGGGCCTCCATAACACCTCAGCAGTGCCACAGGCTGATTGCCTCCATGCCACGCCGCATTGAAGCAGTCATTTCTGCAAAAGGATTCCCGACCAAGTATTGACTATTGAGTGCATAACTGAACATTATTATTTGAAGGTTGACTCTTTTTTTGTATTAAAAACACTTCTTTTATTGGTCGGATGAAATATGCTAATTTTTTTAGACAGGAATTTGGGGTTTTCATGAGCTGTATGCCAAAATCATCAGTATTAAAACAATAAAAGACCTGAAATATTTCAGTTGGTGTGCAATGAATCTAACATATATGAAAGTTTAATTTGTATCATTACATTATGGAAAATAATGAACTTTATCACAATATGCTAATTTTTTTAGAAGGACCTGTATGTATAATATGTTAACAATAATGTTTCATAGTTGCTCGATCCAGTAAATTTTCTCTGCGCGCGCTCTGAGTTTGAAAAGCAAAACGCACCAAACATTAGGTTTCATGGTTTACGTCAGAACGTCATAACGATTGTAAACATTTGAAGTAACATATCAATACATTTTTCTCTAGTGTAGTGTTAGGCCGCCTGCTATAGGCTATTGTTATTATTTTATGCAGCCATACACGTTGGCTATATGCATTGCACAACAAACCTGGTGTTCATTATATATGTAGGCTATGTGTGTGTGTGTGTGTATTTTATAAATTGTAAAAAGCCATTTTAACCAGAAAAATCTCAAATGTATTCCCAAAATCGTGCAGCCTTTCTCTTGGTATCAGCATTCACAGTTGTTTTTTGTTTGCTGTTGTTTTGTTTTTTTACAGGGACCACTGAGTCCTGCTGACATTCACATGAGTCTCTGTACATGAACATGGTAAATGGAACATGGACAGGTATGTACTATGTTTCAGGAATGGCACAAAGGTCTCTGTTGAACAGAGTGTTTGTGATCTAAAGATCAGTGTGTTCAATAATGTGCTTTTTTGTCATTTGTTGTGTGTCTTTGGATTATGTTGTGTTGTAAATAAATCCAAACAATCAAAAAGCCATTCTTTTTTAAGGCTCCCTCATTCTTTGTGCAAGGCTCCTAATGATAGGGCCTGATAGCACCTTAATAGGGCCATTATGGGAGGGGTCTTTGTCTTCTTCAGGTGTGAAAAGCATACATATTAATGAGAGATTCATAGTGGTTTACGCCTTCTCGCATAAAGCTTTCTTACCCAAAACACGTCATACAAATTTACATACATACTTTATTGTCTTATCTGAATGAGTAGTCAGGATGATTTTCACATAGTTTTGAAGCAAATATTCTAGGCTACGATACAATTTTCTAAAGTCTTGTGAAGAAACAGTTAGTAAGGGTTTTATGATCTTATTTCAGTGATATTTGTTTTTAGTTTTTTCACAAACCACGCATAAACGTCATTATCTCAAAACTAAAAACTTTTACATACATGCTGCTGACATATTACTGTAGCAGAGTTTGTGCTGAATACAGTGTAATCAGACTTTAGCCATGAAAATGTCACAAGTAACAGAAATAAACACAAATGTCAGAGCATGTCAGAACACCTCTAGGACCCAGAAAACACCTCAGACCCCAGAGGGTTAACTTCCCAAATAACCGATTAGTGCAGGCTACTGTTGCAGTCATGGTTGTCATGTCATCCATGTATGCTCTGATTGGTGGTAGTCACATCCCAGAAGCCAAGCGCTCTCCTCCTACTACCCACCTTGATGCCCTAATGATTACTACCATTGCCATGGTAAAAGCCAGTGGAGAAATGGTGCATCCTGCCATTATTCCAAACTCTAAGCATTGCCATGCGGTGCTGAATTTTGGAGTTGAGAAACTAAATTGCAAATCTCCAAAATAGGCTTTCACTAAATTTGTTATTGACATTGGTACTCTGAAAAAATCAAATGCTGCCCAAAGAAGCTCATGTGGCACTGAACCATATGCATTAGCCAAATCCAGGAATGTCACATGGAGCTCCTTCCTCTCCTTTTTAGCTGACTGAATTCATTGCCAGATAACATTGTTGTGTTCTAAGCATCCTGAGAACCCTGGAATGCCCGCTTTTTGAACTGAAGTGTCAATGAAGCCATTCTTTAATAGGTAGGTGGACAATCTCTGGGCAATAATGCTGAAGAAAATCTTACCTTCAATGTTTAATAGTGAAATAGGACGAAACTGACTGATGCTTGTAGCATCTTTTTCTTTAGGTATAAAGACTCCACCTGCTCTGCGCCATGCTCTAGGTACAACCTGTTTTTCCCATGCCACTTTTATCAATTCACAGAATTTGCAGAACTCCTGATGCACTCTTGTACACTCTGTACAAGCATATTTAGTATGTATTTTGTGGCCTTATTTCAGAAACTTTCATTTTTGTTTTTTCAATAGCCATGCATAAACAATATTCTCTCAAAAATACAAATATGTACATACATGTTGCTCACATATTATGGTAGCCCTGTTTGTGCTAAATAGAGTGTAATTTCACCTGTGTAATTAATATGTTTATAAGCAACTGAAAAAAGGAGATGGTCCTCACTGCAGAACACGAAATCCAGGGGGAGGAGTTGGATCTGGATCTTGGATCTCCCACCTTACATATACCTAAACCTACCCATCTCTGCCCCCTGATCCCTAACCCCACCCCTAATCCAACCAATCTCCACCCCCTGATCCTTAACCCCACCCCTAATCCTACCAATCTCCACCCCCCTGATCCCTAACCCCACCCCTAATCCTACCCATCTCCACCCCTTAGATCTGGATCCAACTCCGCCCCCTGGATCTCGTGTACTGCAATGAGGTGCTACTGGAAAAAAGCACAAATGTCAGGGCATGTCAAAACATCTCAAGGACCCCAAAAACACCTTAGACCCCAGAGGGTTAATTAGTATTTTTATAAAACAGGAAAGTTATTTTTCATGGCCAGAAAGATAGCCTTTCTTGCGAGTCTATAAGGATAACTTCTCTTAAGGGTTGATGAAAGATCGTACGATCAGTTTGCTGGACGAACAGATTATTCGATAACAAATTAATTCCATAAGGGTTATCCTTGGAATCGATCTATTCTAGACAATTGACATATTAATATTGAATTATAATTCATTGTGATTGATTATTGATATATACAATTGATCTACAGTATTTTTCCCTACCTGTATGGATAATTGATTATAATCAGTTGTATTTAAGTGTCCATTAAGGGTGTCACGATTTCGATCTTAAAGGAGCATTTCACCCGTGGGAACATTCATCTTTATTGAAAGTGGGTCATATATGTAGTCGAAATATAATAAAATTTTCGAATTTGGTGCCTTCTTGACCGAGTAAAGACAGAAAGTAACTTTAGGGCGCATTTGTACTGAAAACCACAACTCCCACAATGCACCACATTGCACAGCTCCGCAAGCCAATCCCACTAATCCACAACAATGCTGAGGAGGTATCCGTCTATCAGATTCAGAGAAAGCACTCTACCGTCTACAAGGCTAGGTGCCGCCAGAGTTTGAAATTCATTTTACAGTAAAAAAATCTAGTTTGTTGCCGAAATCATTATTGAATTACTCCTCGTTTCTATTTATGTTGAATGTTCAGTCCGAACATTGTAATGCAATTTGGATTTGCAAAATAAGAATAAAAATATGTAGGCATCAGTGTTGGGCAAGTTACTTTTAAAAAGTAATTAGTTACAGTTACTAGTTACTTCTTCCAAAAAGTAACTAAATTAGTTACTCAGTTACAAATTTTAAAAGTAACTAGTTACTTAAGAAAGTAACTATTGCGTTACTTTCAAGTAAAATTAAATTTTAAATGCTCAAATGTGACCCCACCTCTACCCCTCTTTAACGGAACTTAAAATATATGTGCATGTTCAATTATTTATGATAAATCTGAATATTATAATGAAATGGACACTTAATACAATAGGCCTACATTATTAACAGAAACATGAAACATTTTACACACATAAAAAAAAAAAAAAATGTTGTTGTGGGACAAAGTGAGACTAGCCTCCAATCAAATGCCATGTATGTAGATATTATGTTTATATAGTGGATCAATGCAAATAACACAATAGATGTTTTGGAACTTTTGATATTTATTGCCCCTCAACAGGCCACAACTGGGCAAAATTAAATTAAGCTTGTTAAGCAATATACCAAAAAGACTGACTGTCTTGTGTTGTTCCTTGTGTGTCCTGTCCTGTTCGACTATGCGTTATGATGGGTCGTTCGCAATTCATGAGCGTTAGCCGTTAGTGACGAGGGGTCGTTCGCGAATGAGCGTTAGTGATGATGGATCGACTCGTTCGCGAATGAGCTTTTGTATGGGTCGTTCGCGATTCGCGAATGAGCCGACTCTAAGAGCCATATCTCGCATATCTGAAGAGCCGACTCTATTTTTACAAATTTAGCCTATAGAAATTAAATAATTATGTAATAAAAATTGAAATATTATAGTCAAAGTCATTTAAAGAGCCGTTTGTGAGCCAAAAGAGCTGGCTCAGTGAGCTGAGTCAAAAGAGCCGAATGCCCATCACTACTATGCGTGCTTTCGAAGACCCGCCTAACTCTACCTCTGATTGGCTTACAATGACATTTTACTCTACCTCAGCCAATCGTCAGCATTTATGCGCTTGTCTCGTGCTCTGCCCACTAACCAAGGAAGAACAGTAAACAAAGTATTTGCCTCTCGCTCAGAGATCTAGTTGGTCTGATGAAAAAAAAAACAGCTTCATCAGTTATAGACCAATTTCCAGCCGACGTCACAGTTACGTCACAGCGCTAGCTGGTGGCAGAACAAAGGGAAAACTGGAGGCGGTGAATACAAACCAGCACAGATTCGGCTACAAAATAAGGATCTTAAATTATTCTTATTATTATTAAATGTCATCTTGTTGTGTTGTTGGGTGCAAGAATCAATGAAACATTAATATGCTTTATCTGCAATTTTTTATTTCTAGAAAATATTCACCTCATTAAAATTGCACCGTAATGTCACTCTTTACATTGTCGTCTTCATGGCGCTGGCTAGGCAGAACTGCGGATCGTACACACACGTCTTGCACATCAACATTCAGCACATAGTTATAGGCATCTAAAGATTTATATGCCCTCCGTTTCTCTATCAGGTTGGTGTAGATGTCAGGCCACTCAACCGGAGGTAGCGTTAACGTTAATCCTGTCAGATCCTCAATGAGTGTACGGGTCAGCCAATCTGGTTCCGTCCGTTAAAATTAACTTTTGCAAATAACAATCGCGGTCCTGGACAGTGAGTGACCTTGCACATTAAGATAAAATCGGATTTTCTCCAGTCATTGTTAAAAACAAGCTAACAAAACTTGCAGACTTTACGTTAGTGAAGCGGCCAGAGGGATCGTTCTGCCACCACCTAAGGTCCGCCCACATAAAAACGTCACCATGTTTACCAACTGAAAATTGGTCTATAGTAACGCGCCGCTTTTTTGGCAGTAACGGTAACGGCTTTATTAAGATGAGAAGAGTAATCAATTAGATTACTCGTTATTGGAAAAAGTAATGCCGTTATAACGCCGTTATTCCCATCACTGGTAGGCATGACCATTATTTTGTTATCTATTATCATGTAAGGTAACAGTAGGTTAGTAACATTAATTCCACTGATGGAATGTTGGTCGTCCAAATTTATCTAACATACACGTGGAATAAAACACTAATAAGGAAAACAACGTAAATGTGAACCATTTATTTCAATAATGATATCAACAAAAATAATTATGATAACAATAAAAGTTCAACAATACAATAGTAACAACAATAGTTCCTCCTGAGCTTCCTCAACTTACTGGTGCCCGCAGTACTGGCAATCTGGAGCTGGATATTTCAGTCGGATTGCCGACACGAGCGGGTAGAACGCGAGACCGTGACCTGCCTGTCACGGACGAGGAGCCCGCACTGGCTCGAATTGAGGCGGACTGGTCATGTCGTTCTACCCGCTCGTGTTGGCAATCTGACGCGAGCGGGTAGAAAGACAGGACCAGTCCGCCTCAACTCGAGCCAGTCCGGGCTCCTCGTCCGCGACAGGCAGGTCTTCTGATTTGGCTGATGGAGGAACAGGGCGCGGCTACTGCCGCTTCTGGAGCTGGTGCAGAAGACCTGCCTGTCGCGGACGAGGAGCCCACACTGGCTCGAGTTGAGGCGGACTGGTCCTGTCATTCTACCCGCTCGTGTCGGCAATCCGACACTTCGCTGTATTGCGGCTCGTAAAGATAGCCACGAACATCGGATTTGAGCAGAAGACTTTCAAAATCATCTTTTCTTGCATATCATGTTTATTTCCTTCCATCATTGTCGTAACTTCCCATCTGGCTCCACAGCGCTTGTTAGCTTAGCTTCCAAACAAGATGGTGGATATTGCTATTAGTTTCGGCAAATTAAGTCCCACCCACTGATCTGTAATAGGTCTGTAGCGTGAGTAGGCCCCTCCCCCTGAATAAATGATGAGCTACTGTTTGTAGTCTCTACACTTTTCAATGAAATGTGACTTCCTGCTTATTATGACGCAAAATTACGATTTTTACGTCATAATAAGCAGGAAGTAAAACACTTAAATCCTTATTTCTCCCATCTCAGGGAAAAATAAAGGAAAAATCCACGATCATTATAATATATGACTTGGTTTCTAACAATACAAAGCTTAATGCAAATGGGTGAAGTGTCCCTTTAAATCGAAATCGATCGAAATTAATTTTTTTTCGAATCGATCGAATTAAAAAATGGAATCGTCGATGCTGCCACGCCCCCATGTCACGTCCGGTCAGCGTGCCAAGCGGGGAAAAAACACGCGTGTTGAAAAGCTGCGAGTCTATGGTCAACCTCCTCTAACTTAGCTATTCAAAAGATAGCATGGCAACTGCAGATGCAGGAGACCCATCGACAGAACTTGAACCCCCTCCTCTTTCATTGAAGTCGCAGGTGTGTATGTTTTTTGGATTTCCAGTGAGTTATGTTGACAACGTTCGCGCTTCAAAAAAGCCACAGTTTACTTTGCAGACATCCCAAGTCTGGAGTCTCCCGCATATTGATAGCGTTAGCGGCTCCCTGATGCCGCAAATTATTTAAAATCTCCCGGAATCTAGAGTGAGCGAGCGAGCAAGAGCGCGCAATCGCGCATGCGAGACAGAAAAAAACTGTGCTCCAAACTGTATAGCGCGCGCACGGAAGAGAGCGAGAGATCTTGCGTGTGTGCCTCATGAAGCGCATGTAAGACAGAGAGCATCCTGATTGGCCGGTTTCAGCTTTAAAAAAATAAATGTAAAAATCATCGAGAATCGAATCGAACCGTGACCGTAGAATTGAAAATTTAATCGAATCGAGGATTTGGAGAATCGTGACACCCCTAGTGTCCATACAGGTACATTGGCAACGTATCCCCTTTACGGGTAATTTTAATCTGTGTATGTGATCCCTGATCATATTCATGATCAGTTATTAAAATTATATTCCCTTTATTTGAGTTAGAATCGCTACACAACTAGATGTGCTGTTAAATCAATTAACCATATATCCTATCTCCTTTAAGAATTATGTGGGTGTACATCAGCTATGTGGCCTCCTACTTTCCACCTAATTGAATTAAAGAAATTAGAGTCTTGTCGAGTCTCACTAGCACGTTCCTCGCTCTAATCATGACTACGATGGCTTAGAAGTGCATGCATCAGTTGTCATGCTAAATGTCGATAGAAGACCGTATTTGTCAGTATTAAGGAATTATAGTGCTGTTACTACAGTATCAGTGAAATAAGTGATTGATAGTCAGCTGTGCTGTTGTGAGAGTGAAGATGAACCAGCGTGTGTGTGTGTGCTGGGCTTTAAAAATTGTGGAGTCTGTGAGGCGTTTCTGGTGATGTGTGATCTGAGGGGTGAATGTGCTTGTGTGTGAAAGACACAAAGAGGACAAACAGAGACCAAGAGTAAAAAGAGGGGAAGAGGATGAGGAAGTGCTTGAAGGACGTTATGTCCTATTTGAACTTCTGCTGACAGGGGTAAACAAACAGGATCAAAACTAAAGGAAAGTGCACATACCAAGACTGAGTGCAACCTGCAATGTTGTCAGAGGCACTTGTGTGAGTATGTGTATATATATATATATATATATACTTTCACTTTCATGATTAAAAGGCCAGGTGCTCCTTTCTTGCGCTCTCTAGCCTCACTATCTTTAGTGAGCGCATCATATATGTGTCATATATGTGCAAATGATTGATCTGTCACTTCCACATTACATGGAGTACTAGTCCACATTCATGGTACTAGTAGTATTATATTTAGCTAGCTAGTGTTATTTTGTAATGCATAATACATTCATAAAACATCTTACATTTGGGTATTTAAAGATGCTCTAGAATGTGTTGAAATAATATTACAGTATTATTTTGTAGATTTATATGACAACACAGGGAAGAAATATTAACCTCAGCGTAAATACTTTGTCATACTATTTAGTTATGTATGCTCGTTACTTGGAGTTTGCTATTTGTTACTGTACTAGGATCTTGCACTGGATCTAGATAACACAGTGTAAATTATCGTTAATAAAATCAATGGAAGCTTTAGCGTTAAGTTCTGCCAGGAAGACTCAATTGCTAGGTCACTTATTACCTTCTCATCTATCCAATCGTGTCTAATACTTGCGGTATAAAAGACCAGTACTTACACATGTTTGAGTTCGCAGATGCTGACGCTTTCATTCACCTCCATCCTCCCCACCACCACCAGGATGGTCCCTTCCTATACCTCACAGGGGGTCGGCTGCGCCCCTGCCTTCGTCTTCAGGCAAGGAAATGCAGAGTCCGGAACCTCGGATTGCGAGCTATGGACGGGGCCTACGCCAAAGTACTTTATTGCTTGCTGGGCTATCAATAAATGCATTTATTGTTACAGTATTTATTCTCTTTCTGGTAGAACTACTTATCGCTTGCGGGAATATAGTTGGAATTGCCCCCTTCTTCAGTATGAGACGCTGAGAGA
Source organism: Rhinichthys klamathensis goyatoka (assembly GCF_029890125.1). Classification (NCBI taxonomy): domain Eukaryota; kingdom Metazoa; phylum Chordata; class Actinopteri; order Cypriniformes; family Leuciscidae; genus Rhinichthys; species Rhinichthys klamathensis. The sequence continues at coordinate 1,974,588 of NW_026606668.1, read as the reverse complement.
AGCCTGCTTGATATTGTCCTAGGTTAGAAAATAACTCCGTGGTGAAATGGGCAGAGCAAACTAACAACTTCGAATTAAAGTGTTGCGGTAACGTTATCTGATTATAGATAAATATCAACCACGCCTGTTGACATTTATTTTCTTTGGGAAGGGTGTGAAAAGTCCTCACATCCCCTGCACATCCTTGGAACATAACATTTGTTTCCATGATCTGCCATTTACCTTATGACCCTCGCTTGTTTCTTCACCTGCAGAACTCCCGATGATTCGGCTGCGCAGTTTCGCCTGGCATTGAACATGGGCTGGCATATGCAAATTTTTGGAGGCGTACATATTAATGATCCCGACTGTTGCGTCACAGTCGGTGTTATGTGGAGATTCGCCTATTTTTCAGGGGTGTTTTTCAAAAACGAGATTTAAATAAGAAGGAGAAAACAATGGTCTTTGAGACTCACTGTATGTCATGTCCATGTACTGAACTGTTATTTAACTATGCCAAGATAATTTCAATTTCAAATTCTAGGGCAACTTTAAGACATGTTGGAGGCTATCCTAACTTTAAGTTACATACAATGATTTTTAAGAACATTTGTGGGAATATGAATACTTCTAAAATTTGATCTTATCAACAAACTAAAGAAAAAAGATAATAACATTCTTAAAGCTGCAGTCCGTTTTGTTTCCTCTTTGTCGCCATCTCTGTTCGAAATTTGCAATTGCAGTCATTCGCGGAATTATCAACTTTATGTGAGTTGTAGTTCGACACCGCACAGAGCGGATGAACACATTGAGGAGAGTGTGCAGCTGTCAATCACCGCGCCGGTGTCGATACTGGCATTCAGAATCACAGATTATTATTTTTGGAAGTATGATTAACATAATAATTTTCACCGGAAAATGTCATCTGAACAAGTAAGTAACATCCACTTTTGTTATGGTTCTGACATTGCAGTAAATCGCGCTGATTAAATCTAAAAATCGCTTATCACGCAAAACCGTGCAAAATTATACTTTGTTCTCAAATTGCTGATGTTAACAACATCAGCAATTAATGTCCTTCCGATATGTATCCTTGTTTTCGCATGGGTTCGGTTGCAGTCTCTTTTTTTCTGTAGCCACTCCGAAGTCCGAACAAAGTCTTTTGCATTTCACAGCGGGTGAATCTCTAGTTGTCACTGGTGACTGTTGTTTGAACCTTTCTGGATCCGCCATCAAATTGATAAGTTTAATTATATCAAGTGCAGTGAGAAAAGGCTGTAAATCTCCACCTCCAACATCCTCACACGCAATATAGCCTACTAGCCGAGACTCCTTTTATGTGTACAGATGTGACGTAATGACGCAAAGACATGCTCGAATTTCCCGTGGAAATCCACCAGTACCACTGGAATTAAAAACATTATTACAAGCTTACAGTTTTTATTCGAGCTACGGTAAGCAGATAGCGTTGAACACTGGCTGGTTATGTATTTTCTCAAATATGTATTTAGGATCATTTTTAACCCAAAAAAAAGCTACGGACTGCAGCTTTAAGAAAAGTTTTAGGAACAAAATATGAATATCTTTTTTTTGTTCTTTTTTTTAAAGTTCTTAGAAGCACAGGCCAACTGAAAATATACAAACAATCATATAGGTGTGAGAAGATACAAAGGAAAAAGTAGTCCCACAAAAGCACTTCTTTCATTGTAATGAAATGTTGCTTGAGCAGTTTGATTTCATTAGTAATTCAGCTGATGTAATCGCCCACCCCCACCATCTCCCCCTCCCCCTGTCTGCATGTCCAATCTCTTACCCAATCTGTTTTCTTTAAACCCTTTTCTTGTGCAAATGAGAGAGTGAAGAAGTGATTAATGATAAAATAACAGAACATGCTGTTTGGGTATCAAAAGGGCAGAAAAGGTCAGAGGATTTTTTTGTCTTTTTATTGTTTCTGCCAGGCTTTTGAATCCAATGAGCCCATATGCTAATTATATGCAAGTGAAGGATAAATTAGCAGTTTGGTAAGGGCTTTGGTCATACCTATGTCAGCCTGCTATTAAGAGGGATATGGCTGCTAAGGGCTTGTTGGAAAACTGTTTATTATTATTGTATTATTTATGCATTCATTTATTATTATTTATCATGTTTCTTACACCACTTCAAGTGTAAAAAGTTCACATTAAAAAATTGTATGTGTTCACAATTCACTAATAATCTCCCATAGGCACCATATAATATTTTGACTGAACTATTACTTCTTCTCTCCTAAATAGGCCATAGTGTGCCTGAAGAGATGCACACAGTACACATAGCAGATAATTTTCCCACAGCATGGAGAAATAAGAGAAAGAGAACATCTCGGGTTACGACTGTAACCCTTGTTCCCTGAGAATGTAACAAGAGACTGCGTCATAGTATTGATGCTTTAGGAATGCCTCTGTGTGACTGCGTCTGAAGCACGTGTGTGAAATCAGTCCAGTGGCCAAACTGAACGTCACGGAACATCTTCCGGCCAAACGGCCGTATGCAGTCTACTTGCGCCTAATGCGCAACTTGTGATGTCAGAAGTAGCATAGTGCGCCATGCCGTAGCGTATTTACATCAGCAGTACGTCGCATTACTTGCATAAGTTGCGCTTTACACAAGTGGAATCCGTATGTTTGTTTGGCCGGAAGCTAGTTATTTTACTTTTTAAAGTTTTAAATATGCTAAATATGCTCCACTGGAGGATGGCTATCAGAAGGGTCGACACCCCATTTGGTGATGGTCGGCGGTAGAGAGCAGAAGGATGTGGAAGCTTCTTTAGGTGCTCCATTCTCAGTACTCCCTTACCAAACTTCCCGAAAGCACTTTGTGGTTGTTTGCCTTCGGTAGCGTGCAAGTTGAGGGAGCATATCTCTCTCCTGTATGGCAATGTTCTGGCTCCGGCTTAGTTCACTGGGTAATTTAAAGGACAGTGGACAGGCATTTGTTCAGTATGGCACAGTGGGTATTGTTGTTCCATTACCACAGAGATTGTCTAGGTTCCATATGTAACCCCTGGTTCCCTGAAAAGAGGAACGAGAGACTGTGTCACATTGCCATACTTTCGGCATGCCTGTTACGTACAGTGTCTCCTTCACACTTTTGAAGCTGATGATGTCTTCTCTAGGCGGCCTTTTATAGTCAGCCAGCGTGCCTGTGATGTCACCTGACTGCAGTAGCCAATAAAGACTGGTGTGTATTCAAAAACTGAATGCAAGAGAAATCATGATAAAACGAATCAAAAAAGAGAGAAACAATTAAAAGTGATAAACTAAATAGGGAATATAAATTTATATAGTCCTAAATAAGGGTTATAAGGAGGTCACATTTAATTAGTTTGGAGCAAATTTTACTGTCATCCTGGTAATTTCTCTTTTGTGTTATGTGGTGATGTTTTGAATTTCACTGCTTTTTATTTTATTTATTATTTTTATATTTATTTTACTTATTTTCCTAAAATATACTTACCTGTTCTAACGCAGCCAGTGTTGTCACTATTTTCTTTTCCCTTGTTGTTGTTGTCAGTCTCTTGAGCGAGTCTAGTCTTCAGATCGCTGGTCCAAATCTTGAAGCGGTGCACTTCCTTCATGCTCATTTGCATATTTCACTGTTTAAGAGGTGAGGGTTGCGTTCTTGCCGCGAAGCGCGTTACATGTAGCTCTCTAACAGAGGTCATTTAAAGCATTATCTAATTTGAAGGGTCATTTAATTATGGGTTGTTGTAATGCGTTGATGGAATTAATTTATAAGGAAGTACCGTGTCTATTGGGTACACTGTAAAAAATTATCGTGATTTTAACGGTAAAGGACTGTAAAAATGCTACGGTGAAAAACTGTTAATTGGTTAACAGAAAGTTTCCTTACTATACACGGTAAATAACTGTGATATATATAATCAGTGCCGCTGCTAGCCATTTTGGTGCCCTAAGCATAATTCCTTTATGATGCCCCCCGCCCCCCCTAAAAAAAAACATTTTCATTTAGTATTTTCATTTAGGGGGGCTAAGCCCCCAATGAGGGTATGATTTATAAAAAAATTAAAAAGCTAAAAAGTAACACTTTAGATTAGGGTCTAATGCTTACTATTAACTAGTTTCATTACCATGCAATGGCATGGTTTTATAATCACTGGGATCCCGAATTTGAGGCAGGTTAGTTAGGGGTGTTCGGGGGAAATTTTGGATTTTTCTGAACTACAGATGTGCATTTTAAGATGTTGTGAAGGCAAAAAAAAAAAAAAAAAAAAAAATTAGATAACAACAGCTTTAAAACCATGTCAGTGGGCAGCTGATTATTTTTCTCTCCTCATCAGCATCACACTCTTTTTCTCTTTGTTTTTATCTTGCCCTGTCTCTTCCCCTCCTAAAGTTGGCTTTTTTAATTTACTAAAGGTTACAATTTGTATTTTATTCTCAATATGTACACATTCATTATAAATCCTGTGCCTAACATGATGAAAACGGCTTTGTTCATGTTTCTTGTCCCCTCACAATGACAGTAGCCTAAACTATTACACTAGGCTACATGTTACATAGGCCTATTTTCAGTTAAAAATGGCGAAATTAGACAAAACTATATTAGTTTGCCTAATTATTTTTTGTCATTCGTTTAACATTTATGACCTAAAAAAAACTGTCAAATAAAGTTGTTTAGCTACTTACATCTTATCTCGCACTTGACCGTACACTGAAGCGTAGAGTTGCACTGTTAAAATTCGCGCTCAGCGTCTGTGAACATAAAGCCCGCCTACTTTGATTTGATTGGTCATCTCAAATATTCTGACATTGACGAGCAGTGACAGACCAATGAGGCTCAGAAGAACACACACATGAACACACACACACACCCTGTCCTGTGTTTCTGACGTGCTCTCTGTCTCTGCTCGGCGCCGCTGCGGAATGAAGAGGAAGAACGCGCTGAATCTGATTATAACAAAAAGTTTGATGATTGGTTTTTCATTAGGCTATTTTTGGTGCCCCCTCAGCACTTGGTGCCCTACGCACAGCGCGTGATGCGCGTGGTGGGAGCGGCGGCGCTGTATATAATGGTACATTTAATGTAAGTTTACTGTAAAATACCGTTAAATTTACAGTTTTTGGAAGTGAAAAACAACAAGTCCTTGTATAATTTACAGTGAAAAAATGTAAATTGACATTCCCACAATTCCCTGCGTGACACTTCACATTTAATGTATTTTTTTTTTAAATAACTGTTTCTTCATAATTTTCTTAGTTTTTTTTCTAATCAGTTATGTACATTAGGGTTTTATGTTACATTTAATGTTGTTAAATGAATGCTTATTGCATGTTTTAAATTTCAACATGTTACCATGATGGTGTTTAATGTTTGTGTGAATGACACTGTGCAGCTTCTATATATTAGTATTAACTTTCTCGTGGAAGAGCTGCTTATGATGAGCTTTGATTGATCATTTGATGATGAGCTTTGATTGATCATGTGACTCTCATCACTACTGTGATTGTTGGCTGTCAGTGTATTACAATGGAAAAAACTGATTTTAATACTTCAAAAGGTCAGTAAATTAACATTATATCAGATAATGAAATACGGTTTATTGCTGTAAAATTATATACGGTTAAAAGTCTGTAAAACCTAAAATGTTGCTACTGTATTTTTAACAGGAAAACTCTGGTAACCACAGCTGCCAGGTTTTCCCCGTAAATTTTACAGATTTTTTTTACAGTGTATGCAGTAGCTACAGTAACGTCTTCAGCTAGTCTGATTGAGATCCTTTTCATCTAACTGGTTCTTTTTTCTATCAGTAGGATAATCTTTCTCTTTTTTAGTTATGAGAAAGATTTTTTTTGTTTAACTGTACAACTGTTGATTTGCCATTTCTTTCCTGCACTTTTTCTCAGTCACATACACATGTACAGTATTTTTACTTTTGCCTGTATTTTTTATAAATTTCTAGGGCTGTGTTTACATTGTCACAAACAATCAGATTTTTAACTCGCATCTGGCACAGATCGGAATTTGTTGCACACGTGTTAACACTAAAAACCCTACAATATCCTATGTTTTCGCATACGATCTAAGCCACTTTCAAATGTGGTTTTAAATCAGCTACATATCCGATATCTGGACATCCGACCATCTAAACATTTATATACGATTCCCCTTTGAATTCCAAGCCACCAGGTGAGGGCGACACGTTTGCCTGCAAAGAATACTGTATTATGAAGCAGATGTGCCTGTATGCGCTCGCTTGCAGCTTTTTTATTGAGGTGGCACACAGAAATATTCAGGAGCTGGTTTTCAACCTCTGTCCTGTGAGTTTTATAAATAAACTAGCTTCACTGCTGAAAGCTATTATATTTCTCAGCAATGAGGTGATAATAACTTCGCTGTAATTTAACCAACAAGCTTCACTATAGACCTTATTCAGAGAGGTGCCATGACAGGTATGAAAGCGAGGCTGTGAGGGATAGACTTACTGTGTTTACAATGGCATCCACTTTAAAAAGCTGTATAAAGCTCCTAGATCACTGATAATTTTCCATGCCTCATACTGTCTGGGATTTTTTTGTCTACTGAAAGTTCTAGGAAATATATTTTTGCAGTGTTTGGTCTGCAGAACAATCCAAAAACACATTTAATAACAGTACAACCCACTGATGAGATGTATGTCTTGTCTATCCCTCACAGCCTCGCTTTCATTCTCGTTAAAAATGGCGCTGCTGTGAATAAGGTATATTAGGCTGCGCTCTCTCTCTGAGAGAGACTGCAGTTAAACAGCCTATCAACATTTGAGTCCTCTTTCCCCCCTAAGGGAGATTGAAAGCTGGCCTTGAGCAGTGTTCCACAGTATTGAGCTGATATTTTGAATTTGGCAAAACTGATCCAGGACCATCCCCCTGAGCTTACCTTGAGAACCTAAAACTAAAAATATACAGAGCAATGTTCATTCAGATACAAACTAAAAAAAGAAACCAAACAATTATGCAAACTTGCATCATAAGAACATGAACAAAGAGTTTTAAAAAGTCAAGGTTATCTTAGAATTTACCCCAAAAAGATTATTCTGTCATCATTAAATTATGATTAAACCGCCCCACACACACATGGCAACTTCCATATGGATTTGGCCACAAGAAGAAAAAAAAAGACCAGACCAAGAGTCCATGATACTGTGCTCTGCATGTTGTGATTAAAACTTTAATCTTGCACCAGCATTTTGACATCATTTGCAGTCCTTGCAATTCCTTTATTTTTGTCTGTCAATAACATAGCATTAGTCAACACAGCGATTTGTCTCAGAATGTATGAATCTCTTGAATTATACTAATCAGTCTTCTGAATCGTGCCCAGAAAACACGATTATCTTTAGCTGACAGGATTTTGTAAGCTGACAGTAAATCTGTCTGTGTTGGTTTTTAACTCCATTTGAATTTTGACAAGGGTAATTGCTGATTTTAAATTACATTTAGAAAGACATGAAATTACCATTTAATATCCATAAGTTATCATTTTGGTAATGGGAGACAATAACACACATTGTATATACTTAATCGTAATATTTTTGATGCCTTGGTCTCCATATGGATTATATGGTGTACATAAAACACTGCCAAGTATTTGTGCTCTTCCATGTATGTGTGTTAGAGAGACTGAAATGAAAAAGAGCTTCTGCATGAAGATGGCAGTAGTTTAATGTAGTGCATAAACATATATGCATATCGTACATGTGCTTCTTTGCATTTCATGTAGTAGCAGGTCTTTTTGAATAAGCACATTCAAAGGTAAAACTAGGTAAAACTTTATGCACAATGCCCCTGTGTTGTAATAATTTGACATGTACAGACTGTTCAAATGTTTTTGGTCAGTAAGGTTTTTTTTATAAAAAAAAAAATTAAAATTAATGCTGTTATTCTGCAAAGTACATTAAACCAAAAGGAGTAGGACATTTATGAAAGGTTAACAAAAGAGTACTATTTAAAATATTATTAAACTTTCTATTTATCAAATAATACTAAAAAAACATGATGGTTTCCACAAAAAAAATATTAAGCACCAAAACTGTTTTCAACCTTGATAATAATAAAAGGAAATGTTTCTTGAGCACAAAATCAGCATTTTAGGATGATTTCTGATGGATCATGTGACACTGAAGACTGGAGTAATGGCTGCTGAAAATTCATTGTATTAATAAATGCAGCTTTTGTGAGCATAAAATACTTATTTCAAAAACATTAACAATATTACAGACCCCAAGCTTCTGAATGGTAGTTTAATTCTGTCCCTTTGGACAACAGGAGCAGGGTCTCAGTTGAATACAGATACACATAATTGAGCAGAAGCTAGTTGACATATAAAAGACAATTTTAGTGGACAATATGTATAATATAGCCATATTGCCATCAGGCAAACCAACCGCATAATTTAACTAAAATATTGAAGCCAGTATTACAAAAATTTAAGAGGCTGGAGCATGACATATTGCATTTTATTTAGGATGTAAATGGCCTTTGTTGAAAGTTTAGTCTCAAGGGGGAATGTTGGCCCAGTGTGGCCTTAGGCAAGGTTTTTACTGGTGCCACAGATGGAACAGAACTGCAGTGATGAGGATGTCTTGATGAGATGACCCTGTCCTTCTTTCACTCAGTGCTGCGTCACTCAGGGATTAGATCCTATTTCTGCCAAAACATGATTAAAAGAATGGTTGTTTTTTCTGTTATTTTTTAAACCCTTTCCAGTCAGGCTGTCAGAAAACACATACAATATTTGTATTCCCACCAAACTTCACCGGAGTGAAGTTCACCCTCACGTCACAACATTTTTCCCATCATGCATTTGTGCATGCTTATATTACATAATCATCTGACTGCATGCAATGGGTATGTGTGTAGCTAAAGTTTGCAAAACACGTACACATTGCACACATTTTCTTGTGTGGGAGAATGAGGACACTCCACCTTAAAAACAGATCTTTGACCCATCTCTCATGTGTAAGTGGTTATGCAAGAGAGTGGGGAGGAAAATCTAAATATTATACAACACATCTTAGTAGAGGAGCTTTGCTGGTTTTGTGTTTTCCCTTTTTCCCAAGGAACCTATTATTGCAAGTCACATGCTTCATGGCTCATGTGATTGGTTCAAAGTAACCTGAGCCACTGTGAGCAAAGATGGCAGATTTTAAATAGTGTGCCTCTGGGGATCCTGACAGGGGCATTGCTATGCCAACATTTTAGACAGTAAGTACTAGATTATCCCAGTTACATTGTGGATTGAAAATGTCTCTAGCCAATGCCAACAATAGGCTGGAACATTTGAGAAAAGTCAATTATTATGTACATTACATGTTTTCCTGGAGCTAATTAAAGTCCAAAATGAAATGTATTTTATTAAGCAATATTGATAAAATAAAAGGGAGCAAATGGAATTTGCTCATTTCATTCACAAGGGGATCTTTAGATTACATATACGAAATTGATAGAGAATATTAACAACAAGCGTTGATTGAAACTGAAATCTAAAATATATTATTAACTGTTTTTGTCATTTTCACTCTTAAAAATCTAGTCTAGTCTTCAGAAAAATGGGATCACATATTTTTCAGACCAGGCTGTGATTTGTATTTATATTTTCACAATCGTCAGTTTTATTTTTAAACAGCATAACCACAAAAATAATATTCATACTAGAGACACAACATAACAACAGATCCTGATGTAACATCTTAGTTCACTAGATTCACCAGTCCAAACTGAATGAGTAATTTGAAAAGCCAAATGTCCAAATGGCCCTGTAATTGCTTGCAGCTACTTTATACTGTTGCTGATATGTTTATTGTTGCTATCTACTGTAATTATACTCTCTTAAATGTATATGTAAATGTAGGAATTCATCATCTAAACATACTGTAACCAGGACTAGTCTGCACTTTATGCTGTATGCATTTTACATTCACATACAAACAAACTGGCACATAGCTTCACTCACAACAACTCAAAGCATTTCCTCTGATCACTGACGCTTGAGAGAGATTCTCAAGTACAGCTGAGCTTTGATCACTTTGGTCTTTGCGAGCGAATGTACAAATATAAAAAACCCGAGGTACCGGGGACAGATGTAGGACATCATAAAATCTCTCTGATGAGCCTGTTAAATTTTACAATGAACTGTCTAAAATCACAATCTATAGGCTTGCCTAAGGGCAGGGTTCAGGTGAACTTCATAATTTTTCTGCAAAAATGTTTGTAGATCCAAATGACAAAGGCCATCTAGTCTCCAAGCAAATACATATCATAGTCTTTTAATAAGATATTACACATCTGTGTGTATACACAACTCTCAGAGGAGACAGAGAGGCATTTAAAGGGCACGGACACTCCAGACAGCAAACATTTAAATGTTTGTCAGCAAACAGACTAATACAGTGTTCCTACCAACCAATACAGCTCTGATCAAGCACCACAGTGGGACAAGACCCCTTTATGTCTATCTAGCATCTGACAAATGAGGGAAAACCATCACTGCGCATGTCCATATAGCGTAGGAAAACCTTTAATCACCTCTAGACACTATCCATAGTGTTCAATTAAAATTGGGGTTACTGGGTTGAAGATCAGTGCAAAAATGATTAAACAGTCTTCATGTGCAAATATCATTGCACATTGATTTCCCCCCATAATTGTTGAGTCTTAAAAGGTCAATAGAAAGCATAATGAAATTCTAATAAAAACTTAAACCAAATGAATATGGTATTATTATCTATATGGTGTCAGAAAAATCAAACCATTATTTTATAGCATAAAGGTGTTGTATAAATAATTATTCTGGCTTTTCTCTGAAAATGCATGAAGCAATTAAGAAAGAAAAAAAACAATCAGTGAAGAAATTTCCTGAGAGTCGCCCATTTAAACAATTCCTATACTGCCCTACAAAGCAAAAAGGCAGTAACTACGCAGAGTGCAGAACAGAGAAAATTTATTTTAAAGTTATCCTGTCATCCAGCCTAAGTAGTTGTAGGTAGATTATTGGACATGTGGCTGTTTTGTTACTTTATATTACCTTATTCTTTGTACATATCAATCCTCATATTTAATTTGATATTTTACCCCTATTTTGCAGTTACTGTATTCTTGCTTTGTATTACTTACCAAAAACGTGGCACCATACCAAGGAAAAAGGCAGTAACTACAGATTCTCCAAAAACTATTTTGACACAACTTGGGCTCTGGGTGTGTTAGATACACTGTATTTGAAATAACTGGAACCATTTGGACAACGTTTTTTTTTTTTCAACATTTTTGTGTTACGAAACTAGTGTTGCAGAGCGGGTGTGTTACGGATACGTGGTAAATTTTTAGTAATCAAAAATCATGTCTAATTAATTGAAATCATGAAACTTTTATTACAAACTATTATTAAACTTTAATAATATTTTAAAAATATTATATGAATATTAAAAATAAAATATATTAAAATTCGAATATATTATTAATTACATTTCTTTTAATCATATGAAATTAAATAAACATTTTTGGTCAAACAACATGCTGCACAATGAGCTTTACTGTTAAAATTAAAACATTTAACAAAAATTATGTTTTAATCTTAATTTATTTGTATTAGTGTTAGTATTATTATTACATTGAGACGTTTCTAAATTCTATTGTACAACATTAATATATGTCTGTCATGTTAAACCGAACTTTTATTTTGACGGGTTGCCGTGAAGACATTTGAGTTCCCTTTCGTTGTCACTCCGAGTTCCGTCGGATGACGACGAATGGGGTTTCGCTTAGAAAGCCAATCGACTTCGAGTACTACAAAACGAGCCAATGGCAAAGAAATGCCATGGGTCTGCGGAATTTGCATAGCGTAACTCCGCCTCACCTCGTGGGTATTTAAGGAGAACGCTGGCAGCAAATAGGCATGTTTTCGCTTCGGAGCCAAGGTGATCCTTCGTTCCACAAGCCATTCCTGTACTGTCAGTTCTTCAAGACGAGCGAGATTCTCTGGTGTTGGTGTGACGGCGATCTCCGGCGAGCGCGCACTTCCTGCTTATCTGTCTGTGGTTTGACAGCGAGTGTGTTTCTCCCCGGGCGCTTCAACACAGTCAGAGTTTCTTTTCCTCTCACAAAAGAGCTTGCACGCGGCACGTCTTTTTAAAGATGCCTCGCCCGTGCACTTCTGGTTGCGGTAGACTCGTTGCCGACTCTGATGGACACGAGCGTTGCATAGTGTGTTTGGGCATTGATCACGCTAGAGCAGCGCTCGTGGATGACTCATGTTCTCTCTGCGGGAACATGACCATCGCAACATTACGATCAAGACTCAGTGATCTCGCAAGAGTGAGAGCCCCCTCATCCACACCCCGATCTACTGACTCTAGAAATAGAGCTAGTACTTCGGCTGGTGGCCAGGGTGATCTGAGGGTGACGGTTTGGAACCAAGCGCCGACTATCAGTCCGTGCCCAGCCGCACCCTCTCCAGTGTTGCAACCCGTGAGTGCTCAGGGGATTCCGGCGGGATCATCTTCGGGTGTCCCGCGGGTTTCCTTTCGCACTCCAGAGGAGGACGCGATGTCTATCGCGGCATCACAAGGTGGGTCTGAATCTTCTGGAAGTGAAGACTCATCACAGCTGCCACCTTCGGGTGTGAATACAGTTGTGTCAGAGTCTGATCCGGAGATGACGGCCATGCTGTCTCGAGCCGCCGTGAGCATCGGGTTAGAGTGGACCCCTCCGCCCTGCCCCGAGCGCTCGCGGCTGGATGATTGGTATTTGGGTCAGGCTGCGGATCCCCGTCAGGCCCCGATACCTTTCTTCCCGGACGTGCATGATGAAATCTCGAAGTCCTGGAAGACTCCCATGTCTTCCCGTGACCGCTCGATGATTTCATCCGCCTTTCCTCCCCTCGATGAGGCCGCTGCCCGTGGGTACACTGGGCTCCCCCCGGTTGAACGCTCTGTTGCGATGCAACTGTGTCCTCAGAGCGCTTCTTCTCGTGGTGAGCCTAAGCACCCATCCAAAGCCTGTAGGTACTCGTCTACGCTAGTGGCGAAGTCCTACAGAGCTGCGGGACAGGCAGCCACCTCTTTGCATGCCATGGCCATTCTGCAGGTCTACCAGGCCCAGATGCTCAGGGACATGCACGAGGGCAGGACAGACCCAGGGCTCTTCAATGAGCTGCGCGCCGCCACCGACCTTGCTCTCCGAGCGACGAAGGTGACCGCACGCTCCCTGGGTTTGGTGATGTCCACAGCTGTGGTCCAGGAGAGACACCTCTGGCTGAACCTTGCTGATATGAAGGATGCCGAGCGGTCCCGGCTGCTCGACACCCCCATATCACAAGACGGCCTTTTCGGCGGTGCAGTCGAGGATTTTGCCCAACAGTTCTCGACTGCTCAGAAACAGACTGAGGCTATTAAGCATATTCTGCCCCGACGGCCCGCTGCTGCCTCCACCCAGCCGACCGGGCAGAATACTCAGTCTGTTCGCCGCCGAGGGCGCCCTCCTACGGCTCCCGCCCCTCCCGCCCGGCCCAAGCAGCAGCCTTCACCTGGGCCCGGTCGCGGAGGAAGCCGTAAGAAGGCGCCCCAGCCCTCTCCAGCCCCGCCCCCCGCTAAACGCCGGGCCAAGCGGCGCTCCTGAGACGGGCTGCTCAGGGATGATGTGCACTTCTCAGGAGATGGTGGCAGGACCACTCCTTCCCCCGGTGGAGGGCCGGGGGAGAATCTTTTGTTCTCCACTCCCCGCTGCTCACCCTTGGGTGGGCAGCACCCTAATGTGGTCAAAGAAAGAAGTGACACATTCATTCCTGAGCACACAGAGTTCTCGGACGACACGGTGCACCGCCCCCGGGCCGTGCACCCCTCGTCCTCCTCTGTCCCAGAGCCGGATGACAGTGCGCGCCATCCCCGCACCGTGCCGCTCTCATCCTCCTCTGTCGCCAGACCCCTGGCAGAGCAGACCCCCGTGGAACGTTCGTCCTTCCCTGGTCTCCTCTGTCAGGACGCGGTCTATGGCTGTACTCCCACACCGGGCCGCTATGCCGTCCACGTCTGGGTCAGCCATACCGCCTCGCTGCCCCACCGACGGGAAGTCTGTGGTTCGCATGACCCCGTTGGTACAGTCCTTGGGAGCCTGGCTAGAGCTTCCCAATCTGTCCCGCTGGGTCGCACAAACGATCAGGCTCGGCTACGCGATTCAGTTCGCGCGGTCTCCTCCCCGCTTCAGGGGAGTCCGCTCCACTATGGTCGGTGGCAATGCCCCTATCATGAGAGCGGAGGTTGCTACCCTGCTGGCGAAGGGTGCGATCGAGACTGTCCCTCCAGCCGAAATGAAGACCGGCTTCTATAGCCCGTATTTCATTGTCCCGAAGAAAACCGGTGGGTTACGGCCAATCCTGGACCTGCGCGTTGTGAACCGCTCCCTTCACAGGCTGCCGTTCAAGATGCTCACCGCCAAACGCGTTTTCGAATGTGTGCGGCACCAGGATTGGTTTGCAGCGATCGACCTGAAGGACGCCTACTTTCATGTCTCCATCCTCCCTCGACACAGACCGTTCCTGCGGTTTGCTTTCGAGGGGCAGGCATATCAGTACGCAGTTTTCCCATTCGGGCTAGCCCTGTCTCCTCGCGTCTTCACGAAGGTCGTCGAGGCAGCCCTTGTTCCCCTCCGGGAACACGGGGTTCGCATTCTGAACTACCTCGACGACTGGCTAATTCTAGCTCACTCTCGAGATCAGCTTTGCGAACACAGGGACTTGGTGCTCCGCCATGTAGCCCGTCTGGGCCTTCGGGTCAACTGGGAGAAGAGCAAACTTTGCCCCGTGCAGAGGATCTCTTTTCTCGGTATGGAGATCGACTCGGTCGCCATGTCCGCGCAGCTTACGAGCGAGCGCGCGCAGTCACTGCTGACTTGCCTGAGACAGTTCGAGGGCAAGAGTGCGGTTCCACTGAAACTTTTTCAGAGGCTCCTGGGGCATATGGCATCCGCAGCCGTGGCAACACCGCTCGGATTACTTCATATGAGACCGCTTCAGCTTTGGCTTCGCGACCGAGTCCCGAGGTGGGCATGGCAACACGGCACTCTCCGAGTACCAGTTACTCCGACCTGCCGTCAGACCTTCACCCCGTGGTCGAACCTCAGTTTTCTACGGGCCGGAGTGCCCCTGGAACGAGCTTCCCGGCATATTGTCGTAACGACAGATGCCTCTACCACGGGCTGGGGTGCCATGTGCAATGGACGTGCTGCCGCGGGCTCCTGGACAGGACCCCACCGCCTATGGCACATCAATTGCCTCGAGTTGCTGGCTGTACAGCTCGCCTTGCGCCGCTTCCGAGCCGTGCTCAGGGGCCAGCATGTACTAGTCCGTTCAGACAATACCGCGACCGTAGCGTACATCAACCGTCAAGGTGGTTTGCGCTCCCGCCGTATGTCGCAACTCGCCCGCCACCTCCTCTTATGGAGTCAGAAGCATCTGAGGTCGCTTCGGGCCATTTATATCCCCGGAGCCCTGAACTGTGATACTCCTCGCGACAGCACCTCCTTGGCCAATTCCTCTGAGGAAGGACCTCCTTTCTCAGGGACGGGGCACCCTATGGCATCCTCGTCCCGATCTTTGGAACCTCCACGTGTGGCTCCTGGATGGGACGAGGCAGGTTTGAGTACCCTACCACCAGCGGTGGTGGCTACCATCACTTCCGCTAGAGCGTCGTCCACGAGACACGTCTCTGCGTTGAAGTGGAACCTCTTCGTCAACTGGTGCTCTTCTCACCGAGAAGACCCCCGGAGATGTTCGGTCAGTGTCCTGCTTTCCTTTCTTCAAGAGGGGTTGGAGCAAAGGCTGTCTCCCTCCACCCTCAAGGTCTATGTCGCCGCTATTGCCGCACATCATGACCCGATAGAAGGTAAGTCTGTGGGGAAGCATGACCTGATCATCAGGTTCCTCAGGGGAGCGAGGAGACTGAATCCTCCTCGCTCTCCTCTCGTACCCTCTTGGGACCTCGCAGTGGTCTTAACTGCCCTGCGCAGCGCTCCCTTTGAGCCTTTGCAGTCAGTCGAGCTTAACTTCCTGTCAATGAAGACAGCGCTTCTGACTGCATTGGCCTCCATCAAGAGGGTAGGGGACCTGCACGCATTCTCCGTTGACGAAGCGTGCTTGGAATTCGGGCCGGGTGACTCTCACGTGATCCTGAGACCCCGGCCTGGATATGTGCCCAAGGTTCCTACCACTCCCTTCCGGGACCAGGTGGTGAACCTGCAAGCGCTGCCCCCGGAGGAGGCAGACCCAGCCTTGGCACTGCTCTGTCCAGTACGTGCTCTTCGCATCTATGTAGACAGAACGCAGTGTTTCAGGACCTCAGACCAGCTCTTTGTCTGTTATGGTGGGAAGCTGAAGGGAAAGGCTCTCTCCAAGCAAAGGTTGTCTCACTGGATAGTGGACGCCATTGCTTTGGCATACCAGCAGCAAGGTCGACCGTGCCCCCTTGGTGTGACCGCCTACTCCACCCGGAGTGTCGCGTCCTCTTGGGCTTTAGCGCATGGCGCCTCGCTAACAGACATCTGCAGAGCTGCAGGCTGGGCGACACCTAACACATTCACCAGATTTTACAATCTCCGAGTGGAGCCAGTCTCCTCCCGTGTACTGTCTTTTTCAAGCTAACATGGGATCCGTTAGGTGTCTTCGCTTGCTCGCCATGCCACTCCTCGGACTGGATACGTGCGATATTTTCCTCAGGTAAGCTTCCCCGAAAGCCCTGAGCTCCTCCAGCACTGTTGACGCCAGTGTCTATTGCCTGCGCGTCGGCTAGGTGCCTTCCGTTTGCATGGTACCTCCTCTGAGCTACCCCCACATGTGTATTTCCACTGTAAGCCTCTTTGAGCATGTGTCTTTCCCTCGGCAAGCCACCTTGCCACCCCTGGGGTTGAAATATTCCACCTGCGGCTGGACACCCCAGTGATTCCCCATATGCATCCCTCGGGTCATATGTGTATTTTTAAGTCCCCCCCTCTGGGTTGGCAGTAATTGCATACTTCCCTAAAAGATCTGGGATATGCTCCCCAGTGTACCTTGGTATTCCTGTGTTAAATAGGAGTCCTTCGTCCGTGCTAGTCCCACGACAGGGATCTCAGATTTACGCAGGGCACTGGAAGACAGCTGAGAAGTGGCATGATTAGACTGGTATCCCCATTCGTCGTCATCCGACGGAACTCGGAGTGACAACGAAAGGGAACGTCTCGGTTACGGATGTAACCCTCGTTCCCTGAGTAGGGAACGGAGACGTTCCGTCTGCCTGCCACTTCCGCTGTACCGCGGGGATCGCCTGAGCTCAGTCTTGGCTCCTCAGCGAAGAAAACATGCCTATTTGCTGCCAGCGTTCTCCTTAAATACCCACGAGGTGAGGCGGAGTTACGCTATGCAAATTCCGCAGACCCATGGCATTTCTTTGCCATTGGCTCGTTTTGTAGTACTCGAAGTCGATTGGCTTTCTAAGCGAAACCCCATTCGTCGTCATCCGACGGAACGTCTCCGTTCCCTACTCAGGGAACGAGGGTTACATCCGTAACCGAGACGTTTCTGTGTTTATGACATGACGATAGTTTTTTTCAAATGTAGTGGTTAAATGCTCACAAAGTGACTTTAAGAGCGGATCTAGAGTCTGGAGAGTAAGTTCATGCAATCGTGTCATCAAAAAACAGCTCGAGCGTCACACGTGCTTCAGCGCGCGTGTGTGTGTGTGTTAAATGAGTGCACCATTTATTCACAGAACATGTAGGAATTTTTATTTAAATAGTACTATTATTGCGGTTTAATATTCACACAGTAGCCTATCACGATTTAATTTCAAGTCTACTGAACTGCTATATCGCGAAAATCATAGTAACCGCTAAAGTTACTACATGGAGCTCTTGCACCTTTTTTTTCTTTCTGGAATATTTTTTTCATTCTTTCAGGGGAGGGGGGTAGTTTGGTAGAGGAACAATTAGGGGAAGTTAGAAGGGTGAAATCGCAAATGTTAAAATCGTCCCGTGAGGATGCCAATCACTCAATCAGCTGTGTGTTTACCATGGCAACAGTAACTACACTGCGCAGAAACACGGTTATTTTTTGTTAGGTAAAACATAACAAGAATACAGCAATGGATGTTACTGTACTCTTGCTTTGTTTCACTAGGGCTTTTTGCAGTTACTGTACAAACGACTACCATTTTTCTCCAAAACGACACACATTTGAGATAAGATGTTTTGTCACATAACAAAGGATGCCTTGAATGTCATGAAAATGATAATAACTCATTTTTAACCAAACATGCAGTTACTGCCTTTTTGCTTTGTAGGGCAGTATAGAAACACGATTATGTAAGGAATAATTGACGATGGGCCATTGAATAATTCTAAAAAAAATGCTGACCCGAGTGTAATGCAGTCACGACGTGAAACGGAGAGAGATAGAGAGAGACTTACATTTACATTTAGTCATTTAGCAGACGCTTTTATCCAAAGCGACTTACAACCAGGGCAGGACTTAGGGGGCTGGGGGCTGGGGGCCCCTGGGCTTGAGTTTATGTATGGGCCCTATACGCTACAAACATCATTATGGAGTAGCACAAATTACACAAAAATTTAAATATGCTTTGAGGTTCCTAGAACAATTAATATGCAATATGCCTATAGTCAAAGTTTAGTGGTAGGCTAATTTTAAATAGTCATTATAATACAATATAATGCAGGATGTGCTCTCTAGGTTGAGATAAGATCAAAACTCTAATAATAAAGCCAAGAGAAACCAGTATTTTTTTAATTCATTGTCATAGCTATCTGTCAGATTCTTAAATTTAGTCAACAAATTCAATCAGAATGCAAAGACACTGTGTATGGCTTATTGTGACCAAATAAAAGGAAGTTGGTATCAATAAAATCCATTTTTGGATTGACACAGGCTGTTTAGACATGGCATGTAGCCTATGGATTTACACAGCAAATTATAATTGCATAAATTATGTTAAGAGATTAATGTTTTAAATGCAAAAATTTAAATGTAGAAATATGAAATGATTGAGAAAATTAACTATGAAACCATTTTAACTATCAAACTAACACCGCCAGTAGGTGGCGGCAAGTCTCCATCTTAATGAGGGAGTTGGATCCTTTTTTGAATAATAAAGGATCCAATTGATTCAACCGATTCGTTCAAAAATCCTAATTCGTTTAACCTAGCAAACGACTGTATGTGTATGAATGGGTAGCCTAATTGAATCATTTACTTGTCTGATTCTGTCAAAAATTAAGATTTTTTTTGAGGAACAAAACACGTGTTACTCGGAGGCGTTTGTTCTGTTTTCTTTGATTGAACTGATGTCACATTTGCGATTGTGCAGATGTTCGGAAAATCAGCGCTCTTGCTGGTGTGATAACTCACATATCATAGGCTCGTGTTTTAAATATATTAAACGGGAACTCGTTAGGCCTAAATGTTTTTTTGTGTGTTTTTTTTTAATCATTTTGATGACATATTCATATTGTGATGGCAGTGGAGAGCGCTCACAAATTCTCCAGAGCACATCATTTTGTGGAAAAAAATAAAAAGAAATTATCATTCTCTTTAAAGCAACGAGACGTGAACATATGATAATTTATCAAGATTTTTCTAAATGTGCGCTCTTTTGGACTAAAAGCCCAATTGAAGCTGTTTAAAGTAGCCGATCGCAATGGAGCAGATGCAGATTAACACGCGTGTTATTCTTTGTGATAAATATCAGGTTGCGCCGTTTGATTATAGCCTCGAAGCTCTCAGTCGGAGGATATTAAGGCCCGGGTATTTTATTCCGTGCTTCCCTCCGTCTTTCAAACTATAGCCTTTCTACTCCGTGAGTGCGGAAAGACGCGTTCGGCGCGTGCGCGCGCACTATAGTGTATTGGATTTTGTTTTCAAGCACTCAAGTCACTACTTTGGGCTGATTATAGCCCTCGCTTGCACATGGCCAGACAGTGGAAATACGGCTAATAATTTCGGGATATCTGGGATATACAAGTTTAACTGATCAAAACAAATGAACGAAAACGTCTCGGTTAGGTATGTAACCCTAGTTCCCTGATAGGGAACGAGACGCTGCGTCAAACGCTGCGGGAACGCCCCTGCGTTGTGCGTCATGAAGCACGTATGGAATCAGCCCAATGGAGAGATGAAACGTCATAGGCGGGTGACGTCATCGACCAGGAAACTATAAAGCACCCCAAAAACACAAGCGCATTAGCTTCTGATAGGCTTGAAGGAAGCGCTAACGGGAGTGCCGGGAGTATGGCGGAGCGACGCAGCGTCTCGTTCCCTATCAGGGAACTAGGGTTACATACATAACCGAGACGTTCCCTTTCAAGGGAACTTCGAGCTGCGTCAAACGCTGCGGGAACGCGAATACCCACGTCGCCATAGGACCAAATGACCGTCATGTGAGACTAGCGCACAGAGGACGAGAGCACCTGTGCCCCAGGGGTAGAGCTTAAGTCTAGGTCATAGAACTTAATAAAAGTATGCGGTGAAGACCATCCAGCCGCATCACAAACATCACTCAGGGAAACCCCCGACAAAAGAGCTTTAGAAGCAGCCATACTCCTGGTAGAGTGAGCTCGGACAACCAAAGGTGAAGGCTGGCCAGCCGACTCATAAGCAAGTGAGATAGCCTCGACCACCCACTTGCTCATTCTCTGTTTAGACGCAGGACACCCTTTCCTGGGTGGCCCGAAACATACAAAAAGTTGTTCTGATTTCCTCCACAGGGCAGCTCTGTGGACATAAGCGTCTAATGCCCTAACAGGGCAGAGTGAATTAAGTTTCTCCTGGTCCGATGACATAAATGGAGGAGGACAGAAAGCCTGCAGAACCGTAGGTCTAACGATATTAGTAGGGACCTTAGGAACGTAACCTGGTCTAGGATGCAGAAAAGCTTTAACCATGCCAGGTGCAAATTCCAGGCACGAGGGTGAAACCGACAGAGCCTGCAAATCTCCGATTCTTTTTAGTGAAGAGATAGCAAGTAAAAAGATAGTCTTAAAAGTGAGAAACTTCTCGGGAACTTCTTCGATAGGTTCAAAAGGAGCTAGGGAAAGACCTTCTAATACAATGGCCAGATCCCAAGTCGGCACCCTCGTACGAACTGCTGGCCTCAGCCTCAAAGTGCCACGGAGGAAACGAGTTATAAGCGGGTGTCTCCCAAGAGAAACTCCACTGAAAGGGACGTGGTAAGCAGCTAGTGCCGCCACATACACCTTTAGTGTGGAGGGGGATAACCCTGTGGAGAAGCGCTCCTGCAGGAATTCCAGCACTGCACCCACTGGGCAGTTAACTGGGTCCTGCAGGTGTTCTCCACACCAAGAAGTGAAAAGTTTCCACTTCAAGGCATAAAGCTTCCTCGTGGATGGAGCTCTGGAGTTAAGAATGGTCTCAACAACCTCGGTTGAGAGACCGGAGTCTATGAGCTGGGCCCCCTCAGAGGCCAAGCCCACAGTTTCCACAATTCTGGGCGGGGGTGAAGTATCGTGCCGCCCGCCTGGGAGAGTAGATCCCTCCTGACCGGGAGCTCCAAAGGAGAACCGTCCAGGAGAGAAATCAGGTCCGCAAACCATACTCGGGCCGGCCAGAACGGGGCTACTAGTAGTAGACTGACCCCGTCCCGGCGGACCCTCTCCAGAACTCCTGGTAACAGAGCAATCGGGGGAAAGGCGTACAGACGTGACCTCGGCCACGGCTGCACCATAGCATCCAACCCCAGGGGGGCTGGATGAGTGATGGAGAACCACCGATGACAATGCGTGGTCTCCTTGGAAGCGAATAGGTCCACCTCGGCGCGACCGAAACTCAACCAAAGGAGCTCCACCACCTCGGGGTGGAGTCTCCATTCCCCTGGCCTCGGCCCCTGCCTCGACAGGGAGTCTGCTACCACATTCAAATACCCAGGAAGATACATTGCTCTCAGAGATAGTAGCTTCCCTTGGGACCACAGGAGGATCTGACGGGCCAACTTGTAAAGCCGGCGAGACCGCAGGCCCCCCTGATGATTTATATAAGAGACCACCGACGTGTTGTCTGATTGAATTAACACATGATGGCCTCTCAGGTCTGTTAGGAAGTATTTCAGAGCCTGAAACACAGCCAACATCTCTAGACAATTTATGTGCCACGATAGATGATGATCCTGCCACAGACCTTGGGCCGCCCCCCACCCTGTGAGGGAAGCATCCGTCGTTAGCGTTATGCGACGACAAAGAGCCCCCAGCACAGGACCTTTGGATAGGAACCAAGTTTCTCTCCACATGACCAGAGCACGAAGGCAGCGCCGCGTGACTTTGAACGTGCGGAGCGGATTTCCCCTCGGGGAGAATCCCTTGGTCCTGAGCCACCACTGTAGCGGTCTCATGTACAACAGGCCGCAAGGTATAACGTTGGACGCTGCTGCCATCAGACCCAACAGTCTCTGAAACTGCTTCACAGTGAGTAGCTGGCCTAGCTTCACTTGTTTCACAGCTGAGAGAATCGAAGCGATGCGGGTCGGAGAGAGTCGCGCCCGCATCGAGACCGAATCCCAAACGACACCCAGAAAAGTGGTCTTCTGGGAAGGAGATAATACACTTTTCTTTGCGTTCAGCCTCAACCCCAACTTTCTGATATGAGCGAGGACGACATCTCGATGCCGAACCGCCATCTGCTCCGTCTGAGCTAAAATCAACCAATCGTCGATGTAATTGAGAATACGAATGCCCTGAAGCCTCAGAGGCACTAGTGCTGCATCCATGCATTTCGTGGAAGTGCGGGGAGATAAAGCTAGGCCAAACGGAAGAACCCTGTACTGGTACGCCTCGCCCCCGAAGGCGAACCTCAGGAACTTCCTGTGTTGTGGAAGGATGGAAACGTGGAAGTACGCGTCCTTCAGATCTATCGTGACAAACCAGTCCTCGGATCTGATTTGAGACACGATCTGCTTGATAGTGAGCATCTTGAATTTTAGCTTCCCTACTGAGCGATTCAATATGCGCAGGTCTAAAATTGGACGCAACCCCCCATCCTTCTTTGGAACGATGAAATATCGGCTGTAATAACCTGACTCCAAACTGGGAGGAGGAACCCGTTCTATAGCCTCCTTTTGAAGGAGCGTTTTCACCTCTTGTTCCAATACCAGAGCCTGCTCGGGGCCCACCACTGTGTGCAGAACCCCTCTGAATTTTGGTGGACGACACCTGAACTGGATAGCATAACCCTTTTCTACTGTCTGCAGGACCCAATGAGATATTTTTGGAAGGCTTTTCCACTCTGCCAGAAATTCTACTAAGGGTACCAGTCTCTCGAGACTGGCCTCTGGTGTAACTTGAGCAGCAAACGCAGCGCCCTGTAACGGCGCACCGGCAGGGAACAACTGGTTTGACCGCTCTGAGACCCTCCTCAGAGGGAGCGAGCGTCCCTCGGGAAAGCGCTCGCTGGGATCGTCTGTGCCCCGGCATAAAGGCGGGGTTGGCAGAACGAGCCCCTGAGGGCACCGAGGAGGAATGGGCACCGTAAAAAGAGGTGAACACCTTTCCGCCTCGGTGGGGACCACCCTCAGTATCCTGAACGCCTTGGCGTCAGGACTTCTTCTTAGCCGAAGCCTTCTTAGCCAATATAACTGTCCTCAGATCAGTTCTATTGCTAGAAGGCTTCGGCTGAGAGTGTCGCGGCTGAGCCCACTGTCCAGCAGGGGGAGCACGAGACGCGACACTCTGCCTCTGCTGCGCTCTATGTGATGAGCTCATAGACGGCCGGGGCTGCTCCCGCCCAGCAGCCCCAGGGACGTGAACTTTCAGGGGAAGAAACTTTTTAAAAGCTGCAGTTTGTTTCTTTTCTTCCTGGAATTTATCGATAACTAAATTTACAGCATCACCAAACAAACCCAGGGGAGAGAGAGGAGCATCTAAAAGAAAAGCTTTTTCTTTCTCTTTAATATTGGTTTGATTTAACCACAAATGTCTTTCTGCGGCCACCAGAGCTGCCATAGAACGACCCACTAGCTTGGCCGATTCTCTGGTGGCACGCAGGGATAAATCAGCAGCCTGACGCAGTTCGCGAACTACGTCAGTACTGACCTCCTCACTCTCACTCACGTCCCTTAGCAGATCAGCCTGGTATGCCTGCAAGATTGACATAGTATGCAGGCATGACGCAGCCTGACCTGCTGCCGAATATGCTTTACCCACCAAAGCCGAGGTGTTTCTTAAAGGCTTGGTGGGTAATGCCGGTGCCTTAAAAGATGATGCTGCTTCGGGGGAGAGATGGCTCGCAAGCGTCTCTTCCACACG
The DNA here is from genome assembly GCF_029890125.1 of Rhinichthys klamathensis goyatoka. NCBI lineage: Eukaryota > Metazoa > Chordata > Actinopteri > Cypriniformes > Leuciscidae > Rhinichthys > Rhinichthys klamathensis. The sequence continues at coordinate 1,950,289 of NW_026606668.1, read as the reverse complement.
AGGCAAAGCACCATAACCATGAGCCTTGGCTCCCATTATATTTGCATATGTTGAAGTCTGGGGACTAAACACTCTATATGACACCGGTTTTCTCCATGATTTCGACACCTCGGTGTGGAGATCATGGAAAAACGGCAGGCACCGGCGTGGAGGCTGCACACGTGACGGCAAAAATCTCTCATCCAACTTTGATTTAGAAACAGACTCCTGTCTAGTCACTGGCCATTCAATATTGAGTTTTTCAACAGCTCTTGTTAAAACCTCCATAAGCTCATCACTTTCGGGAGTGTGGGGTGGCGAATCCTCCACATCTCCCTCAACACTGACAACATCCAGCTCCTCAGAACTGGATAGCTGCAGCATTGGTGCCTCAGCCCGAGCGGAAGAAACCGCAGCGCGTGCTTCCGAACCCGGGACTGAGGCACTGGATCTCACAGGTGAAGGGAGAGATAAGGCAGAGCCCGTCTCAAACCCCGCTGTGAGATCCATCTGCGATCCCCACGATAAGCGCCGCCGCTCTGCCTCGGCAGAAGCGGGACCCGAACCGCGGGGAGCGCGCACCGATCCGCTCTCCTCAAAGAGCGCTTGGCGGGAGCGGAGCGTCCTTAACGGCAGACGCTCGCAATGCTCACAGTCTGCCCCCTCGAGAGCAGACTGGGCATGCTGAACTCCCAAACAAACAACACAAAGATCATGTGTATCCCCGCTCGTTAAATAACGCGAGCAGGGAGGAACACACTTCCTAAACTGTTGTTCGTCCGCCATATCTCTCAATATAAGGATAAATTGTTTGTGTGGTGCAGGGTATGTAAAGACAGACAATATCACACAGGGACAGATTCACATGTAGCGCGACTGAAAGCACAGAAGCTAATGCGCTTGTGTTTTTGGGGTGCTTTATAGTTTCCTGGTCGATGACGTCACCCGCCTATGACGTTTCATCTCTCCATTGGGCTGATTCCATACGTGCTTCATGACGCACAACGCAGGGGCGTTCCCGCAGCGTTTGACGCAGCTCGAAGTTCCCTTGAAAGGGAACGGGTAAGGGAGGGGGCCCCCTACTGGGCGGGGCCCATGGGCTGCAGCCCAGTCAAGCCCAATGGTAAGTCCGGCCTTGCTTACAACTGAGGACTAAATCAAGCGAGTCATCGTGAAGAAGTGCTCAAAATACAAAGTTCAGACATTGCTCATAGTAGCATAAGCCAGACATGTGAGGATTTAAGGCACATAGTGGCTAAGTTTATGCAACTAGCCCCAGCGTTCCCTCACCTGAGGGAAATCTTAGTTTTCTCAATCAAAAAAGGATTTTCAACACCTTTTTAATCAAAAAAAAATAAAAATAAATTGAAACTTGAACGAATTCAAGCATGCCACTCTAACACCCCACGCCACACTCTCGCTTCCCAGCATGCAACACACGAGAGAGAAAGAGAAAGACTTTTGACTTTTAAACATCTCTTTAATTACACTCTATACCAAAAAATACATGCACCTTCAACACATTACTTCATAAATACATTCTCCAAATAAAATATCTAAAAAAAAAAAAAAAAAAAAAAGCTTCTTTTACAACAATACATTACATCCTCCCTCTTCATTGGGTTGACATACAAAATTTTCAACACCCCATAAATTGAAGAAAGATTCAGTATCATTCACCAATTCATAATACTCATACTCCATAACCAGCCTACTTTTTACCAAAGCTCTGAACATGTTCAAAGGATCAGTATCACTATTAAACTGCATTTTTCTCTTTCTTGTCAGCCACATTGCTATTTTTGCCTCACCAAATAAAACATTAATCAAAACAATTTTGCTTTTATTCGAGGTGCTATATTTTGGTCCAAAAAACAAAACAAAACTACTTGTAAAAATAAAACCATATGGCTCAAGTCTTTTAACACAACAATAATTCCTAATAGCCTTGAACATCCAATAAATATCTGGTAGACCACAAAACAGACACTCTTCTCCTTGCAAAGAATTTAGATGAAGTTTATAACGGTTTGTTGCTAAAAATCCAATGAGAAATCCTCCATTGCAAATCTCCACTTCTTTTCTCAATTGGTTTCTTATACAATGTCCTCCAACATCCCTTTGGAGAGGCATCTGATTCAACAAAATTAGTCCATTTGGTCTCTGGAAGATCTTTCAATGCTCTTAAATTTAAATTTTTTACAGAAACAAGATAAAGTGACTTCTTAGATATAGTGTCAAAGAGACCGATTTCAGGTGTTGTAAAATTACATTACAGTAAAAGACTCCTGCATCTCAGCTAATAATTTTTCAACCGTCCGAACAGAATGAATACCAATCTTCATGGCTAGTTTTTCTGCAGAAAACCCATAGCTGCCAACTTTTGAGTTTAGTTTGGAGTGAGATTTTTTTATTTTTGGTGCAATAATTGGTATAGGCTACTGCTTTTATTATTGCTTGATATAAATTTTACCATTTCAATTTAATTATTGTGTTTTTATTCCGATCTTGATTCAATTTGGATACATATTATACATATAGGCTACAGTAGATGTTAATTTTTCTCAAGAAAAAAAAATTGTACCTAATGCTGTAAAAATAGACTACAGAGAGCCCTGTCTGTATTATTAAAGGTTAAAAATAACAAATCAAATTAAATATAGGCCTAATGCGGTTTTTATTACAACTTTATAATATTTTAATGATATAAGTAAAAAATATAACAAATATGTAATATAGTGCACATATAGCAAAATACTAATTTATACTAATGCTAAATATATTATAAAATACTATTTTTTTCTAGCCAACTTACGTGCTATGGTCATTAAATGGCTTTCCTGAGGTAAATGTAACGTAATGTGACATTGTAGTCTACTCCAGCTATTTTATTGACCTCTTTCCGCGGTTGAAAAACACTGATTGGTCGATATTAAAGTATGTATGAGGCATATACATTTCGGTAAGTTACTGTATCTTTTAACACACACCTGATCATTCGTGTTTATTTACTATTAACTGGGCTAGTGAAGAGAGATGATCGGTTCATGTGCCATTTGAACTGAGGCGCTACAGCGATCTGTCACATTTAAAAGAACCAAAACGTCTCAGGTTACGACTGTAACCATATTTCCCTGAGAAAGGGAACGAGACGATGCGTCAACGATGCTTTGGGAACGCTCCCAGCGTGAATGCGTCTGAAGCATCTATGTCAACTAGTCCAATGGAAGGAATGAACGTTACGGACGGGTGACGTCATGACCAGGAAGTGATAAAAGAACATCCGGTGCAAACAGGCATTAGCTTCAAAAATTGCCGAAGCAAGCCGATCAGTATGGCAGGGTGACGCATCGTCTCGTTCCCTTTCTCAGGGAACTATGGTTACAGTCGTAACCTGAGACGTTCCCTTTCGAGGGAACTCGCGATGCGTCAACGACGCTTTGGGAACGAGAATACCAAAATCGCCAGACTTTCAAATGCCTGAGTGTCAGCCTGTTGTCACACTGCACCAAGCACCTGGGACCCTGGGGCAGCATCCAGGTCCAAGCTGTAAAAACCTCACAAATGTGAGCAGTGAGGACCAGCCCGCCGCATCACAAACGTCTTGGAGAGAACTCCAGATAATAAAGCTTAGAAGCCATACTCCTAGTGGAATGAGCCCTGACCACCAAATGGTTGGCCAGATGACTCACAAGCAAGAAGAATAGCCTCGACTATCTATTTGCTCAATAGGTTGGATATTCTCGACAAAGAAGTCAGATGAACATAAGTGTCCAGTGCTCGCACTGGGCACAAGAGATTCAGCTCTTCCTGGTCCGATAAACGGGGGAGGACAGAAACCTGCAGCACAATAGGCCTCAGAATAATGGTAGGCACCTTAGGACCATAACCATGTTTGGGGCAAGACCGAAAAGGCCTGAAGGTCTCGACTCTTAGAGGGACGAAATAGCTAGCAGAAAATAGTCTTAAAAGAAAGGAACTTCTCTGAGACCAAATCTAAGGGCTCAAAGGGAGCCCCAGATAGGCCTTCTAGAATTATCGCATGGTCCCAAGCCGGCACCCTAGTGCAAGTTGCAGGCCTCAGCCTCAAAGTGCCACGAAGGAAACGAGTGATCAGGGGGTCTCGACCCAAAAAGGGCGTGGAAAGCCGCTATGGCCTTAAGCGTGGAAGGACATAGACCTGATACAAAGCATTCTTGCAGAAACTCGAATACTGTGTTTACTGTACAGTTAACCGGATTCCACTGATACTGGTAACACCAAGAAGTGAAAAATTCTCGAAATAGTGAAGACAGTTTCCTTGTAGCGGGAGCTCTAAGGCTTAGAATGGTCTCAACAACCTCGGTTGAGAGACCACTCTCTATGAGTTGTGCCCCCTCAGAGGTCAAACCCACAGTTTCCAAATCCCCTGCCGGGGGTGCAATGTTACATCCCCTGCCTGAGACGGAAGGTCTCTCCTGATCGGGACCTCCAAGGGAGGGCCGTAGAGGAGAAGAATTAGGTCCGCAAACCAAATTCGTCTTGGCCAGGGTGGTGCTACTTTTTAGCAATAGGCTTATTCCATCCTGGCGAATTCACTCCAGAACTCCTGGGAGCAGAGCAACAGGGGGAAATGCATACAGACGTAGCCGAGGGGGCTGGTTGAGTGAGGGAGAACCAGAGTGGACAGTGCGTTGTATGCTGAGACGTGAACAGATCCACTTCTGCCTGGTCGTAAAACTCCCATATTTGCTCCACCGCCTCAGGGTGGAGTCCCCTGGCCTTAGCCCTTGCCTCGACAGGGTGTCTGCTCCAATATTCTGGCCCCCTGGAATATACCCTGCCCTCAGAGAGCGTATTTTCCTGAGGGACCAAAATAAGAGGTCACCAACGTGTTGTCTGTGGGACAAGAACCAGAGTTACCTCCATATAACCAAGGCGCGGGGATACTGCCTAGTGATCTTGATTATACAGAGTGGGTTTCCCCTCAGGGAGAACCCTCTGGTCCTGAGCCACCACTGCAAAGGTCTCACGTACAGCAGGCCAAAGGGTATCACATTGGACGCTGCTGCCCTGAGGCCTAACAGTCACTGTTCCAGAGCAACACATGATGGCTCCTCAGGTCTGGGAGGAGATGTCTCAATGCATTGAAGATGATCATCATCTCCAGGCAATGCATGTGCCAAGAGAGATGATGACTCCTCCACAAGCCCTGAGCTGAGCGGCCTTCCAAAACCGCTCCCCAGCTGGTGAGGGAAGCATCTGTCGAGATAGCAACTCGATGGCAAAGAGCTCCCCACACCGAAACCTGTATCCAAGGCGCGGGGATACTGCCGCGTGATCTTGATTATACAGAGTGGGTTTCCCCTCGGGGAGAACTGCAAAGGTCTTACGTACAGCAGGCCAATGGGTAACACAATGGACGCTGCTGCCCTGAGGCCTAACAGTCTCTCGAACTGTTTCACAGTGTGTGACTGGCCTAGCTTTAGCTCTTTTGTGGCAGTAAGGATAGCAGCTACACGAGCGGGCGACAGAACGGCTCGCATCGTGACTGAATCCCAGACCACTCAAAGAAAAGTGGTCCTCTGTACTGGAGAAAGCACACTCTTCTTGGCATTGAGTCTCAACCCCAACCTTCGCATATAAGCGAGGACGACATCTCAATGCCGAACCGCTAACTGTTCTGATTCCACTAGAATCAGCCAGTCGTCTATGCAATTCAGAATGCGTATGCACTGCAGCCTGGCGGGCCAGAGCTGCATCTATGCGCTTCGTGAATGTGCGGGGTGATAGAGCTAGACCGAAAGGAAGTGCCTGATACTGGTGTTCTTTGCCCCTGAAAGAAACCCTCAGGAACCTCCTGTGCTGAGGGAGGATGGAGATATGGAAGTATGCGTCTTCAGATCTATCGTGACAAACCAGTCCTCGGATCTGATTTGAGTCACGATCTGTTTGAGTGTCAGCATTGGACTTGAGTTCCAGCACCGAACACTTCAACAGACGAAGATCTAGTATGTGACGCAGTTCTTCATCCTTTTTTGGAACAATGAGATAACGACTGTAAAGACCGACGCATGTCGAGTAAGTACACCTGCTCTATAGCTTTTCTTTGCTAACAGGGCCTTTACCTCTTGCTCCATTACCAGAGCCTGCTCGGGATGCACTAACGTGAGCAACACCCCGTTGTAACCTGGAGGACGAGAACCAAATCTGCCTCTTATTACTAACTGCAGGACCCATAGAGATATATTTGACAGTAGCTTCTGCGCTGCCAGAAAATCTACCAAGGGAACCAGCCCCTCGAGGCTGGTCTCTCGTGTAATTGAGACAGCCAGTTAGGGGACCTGAAGCATACTGGCAGGAACCACCCAAACTGACTGTTTTCGAACCCCCCTCAGAGGGCGCGAGTCCGGCGCAATGTTGAGTTGACGCTGCGCCAGAAGCTCGCTGGAGACCGCTGCGCCCCAAAGCACCAAGGGTGGCGGGGTTGGCAGAACGGTCCCCTGAGGGCACCGAGATGGAAAGGGCACCGTATAATGAGGTGTACACCATTCTACCCCGGTTGGGGCTGCCCTCACCGGTCTGACGCCGGTGGCGCCAAGACCTTTTCTTTTGAGCCGAAGCCTTCTCAGAGTGAAGAACGGTCCTCGGATCCGGCTTCAGCTTTGAAGGCTTTGGCTGATGTGTTGCGTATGAGAAACTAGATGGCTGGAGCTGCTCACGCCCAGCCGCCCCAGGGGGTTGGACAAAGCGAGGGAGAGATTCTCTTGCATCTTTCTCCATGATTTCCATCAAAATGAGACAGAGGTGTCTCACAGTGACCACAAGGGCTGCCATAGACCGCCCAATTGCTCAGGCGGTCTCCTTAGTATCCCTGAGCGATAAATCTGTGGCCCGACGAAGTTCTCAAAACCCATCGGGCCAAACTCCCTCACTTCTGTCCAAATACCCCAGCAGGTCAGCCTGATATGCTTGTAGCACTGCTATTGTGTGCAAGCAGGCTACTGCTAGACCCACTGCCGTAAATGATTTTCCCACTAGATTAAAAATAGTTTTCTTTAATGGTTTAGTGAGAGAAACCGACACCTTCAGGGACGATACTGAACCGGGAGACAGATAGCTCGCAAGCGTCTGTTCTTCCCGGGGTATTGACCCATAGCCATACTCTCTTAACCCCCTAATATCTGAATATACATGAACTTGGGGGCTAAAAGACAAAATGGGTAAGGCTTTTTCCATGATCTAGACAGCTCGCTGTGCAGATCGGGAAAAAAAATGGAAGGCCCCGTGATGGAGGTGAAAAAATGAGGGAAGGAAGCTCGTTTAATTTATTTTTAGGACGAGCGCCCCCTTATTTCTGCTGGCCATTAAATATTTAATTTATTAGTAAACACCTCCACTGGCATTCATTTTATTTATTTTTTATATATACATTTTTTTATATATATTTATTATATTTTATATATAATATATAAACTATTATATATATATATATATATTTCTCATACGCTGGGGAAGAGATGGCAAATCCACTTCCCCCATGATTGTGTCACTTTCAATGCCCAGCACATCTACCTCCTCGGAGGTAAAGCACAGAAGCATTGGTCCCTCTCCCCGGGCGGAAGAGACCGCAATGCGGGCTTCCGAGACCGGAGAGAGAGCACTGGATCGCTCGAGAAAGGGAGGAGATAAGATCCGCGGCGGACCTGTCTCCAACCCCGTAAAGATATCCTATTTGCGATCCACAGGAATGCATTCTCCGCGCTGCCTCGGCAGACGCGAGTCCTGCACCCTGAGAATCGCGAGCCTGGCCACTTTCCTTTGAAAAGTGACAGGCGGGAGCGGAGCATGCGAAGCGAAAGCTTCTCACAATGTTGGCAATCAGCCCCCTTGAAGGCTGACACCGCATGCTCTACTCCCAAACACATCACACAAAGCTTGTGTGTGTGTCCCTACTCGTTAAATTACGCGAGCAGGGAGAACTCAGAGTTGTGCAATTGTTTCGTTTCCATAGTGTTTAGATATATATATATCAGACAGACAACAGTAAATATAACAGACAGTTTGACACAGATCGCTTGCTGAGGCAACAGAAGCTAATGCCGGTTTGCACCGGATGCTCTTTTATCACTTCCTGGTCATGACGTCACCCGCCCGTGACGTTCATTCCTTCCTTTGGACTAGTTGACATAGATGCTTCAGACGCATTCACGCTTGGAGCGTTCCCAAAGTGTCGTTGACGCATCGCGAGTTCCCTCGAAAGGGAACTGTATTTATTGTTAGAATTTCTTAATAAAATTGACATAATCTGAGAGCTGTGAATTTGTTCCATATCAAAAGTAACCTTCTCTGTCTAGTCTGTCAGTGTCAGTGTCCTCTTCGCTTCACGATTTTTCTCTGCGTGTGGCGTGAGTGCGTGTGAAAAGAGTCAATTGTGTGAGTCTCACGGTCAATGCGTGAGAGTTGGCAGCTCTGAAATCCATTTGTCCCTTGACCGAAGATGACAGATTTTACATATTACTGCTTTAACCAAGCTTTCGCAGACACCTTTAGATTTGAACATCACACTAGATAAAAGAGGATTACAAATCAAAGGTTCTTCAAGAACCTACTCATCAGACAGCTCTCTTTTAACAATAAATAATTGCCACGCATTTGAGATTGATGCATAAAAAGAAGAGAGTCCATTAAAATCCACTTCCTTCAAAATCATTAAAAATAGGTGTCTATCCAAGTTCATCCGCCCCACTCTTTTTAGTAAAGCACAAGCTATTTCTGTCCAGTTCTGAGACTGATTATATAGGAGTCTTTGTACAATCTGCAGTCTAAACGCAGCTGCCTTGGCCTCCTTCACTTAACTGCACTGGTAAAATCCAATTCCATTTTGATAATCTATTACAAATTTTATCTTTAACACCTTCCCAGTTTTTTCTTTGATGTACTTCTGAACCTAAAAAGATGCCTGACTTAAAACCATCTTTTTCCCACTTTACATTTCCAGGGATAACAGGTTTTGCATCGACATGAAAGCATTTATCTTTATCATTGCACCAAAATGCTTCCGTTTTACTCCAGTTCAGTTTTGCAGATGACGTTCTCACATATAAAGAGATACTAAATAACAACATCAATATCTCTTTGATCTTTCACAATTGCAGTAATATCGTCTGAATATGCTGTTATCTTAAACGCATTGCAGTTACCATCAACATTTAGACCAGACAGTTATTTTCTTAACATATATAGGAGTGGTTCCACTGCTAAAGCATATAACTGACCAGAGAGTAGGCATCCTTGTTTCATACCTTATTGGTTTACTTAACTTGCCACATATTTTTAGAATACAAGAGGCATTCATATATAAGAGTTTGATCCAAGAAATAAAACCATCTCCAAACCCAAAAGCACTCATTGTATCATACAGAAAACCATGATCCACTCAATCGAATGCTTTTTCCTGATCCAGGAACAGAAAGCCAACATTCACTTCATATAGTTTAGACTAGAGTAATCTAAAATGTCTCTGATCATAAAAATGCTATCATATATGGTTCTTTCTGGAATGCAGTAGGATTGATATTGATGTATTACATCTCCTAATACAGTTTTCAGCCTATTTGCCAACACTATTAGCTATTAGCTTATAATCAGTTGTTAGAATTGACACAGGCCTCCAGTTTTTAAGATCACTCAAGTCACCCTTTTTTGGTAATAGTGTTAATACTGCCCGTTGGCAACTTGTGGGAAGGCGTTTTTCTTTAAAACACTCTTGGATCACCACATAAAAGTCTTTTCCGATGTAGTTCCACACAGCTTTAAAAAAGTCCACTTATCTGACAAAAGTTATCATCTGTTTAACGGCATCAGTTAATTCCTCAAATGATACAGAACTGTCCAGATTCTCACTCTGTGTAAGAGAAGGCAACTGCTGCAGTATCTGTGACACACATTCAGGGCCAGATGTACGTACGCAGCGTTAATAGCGCCATGGCCAAGACGCAGAAAGCACTTGATGTGAAACCGCAGTGTGCGTGTTATGTACCAAACGTACAGTTCATCAGGTAATCAGCGCCTGTCCCCACCCACTATACCGTAAATTGCGCGTATTTAAACGCGCAATTGAATGGGCCTCCTCCTCTCACTGCTGATGCTTGCTATGACTGTTTGAAATGATCCTGATGCCAATAATTGTAATGTAGCGAGGAGTTTAACAACTGCCGGAATGGAATGGAATGTGAACGCTGAGACGGAGATTCGATGTCATCTTTGATTTCTTCCAGTAACTGTAATATTGCGTAGCTGCTTAAAGCTGCAGTCCGTAGCTTTTTTGGGGTTGAAAATTATCCAAAATACATATTTGAGAAAATACATAACCAGCCAGTGTTCAAAACTATTTGCTTGCCTTAGCTCGATTCAAAGCGGTAAGCTTGTAATAATGTTTTTTAATTCCAGTGGTAATGTCACTGGGTGAACAAACCAGGAACCAAAAAAATGGTTGACTCGTTTCCTAGGGGAAGAAATGCCGGTGTAACACCGGGCCGGCTCTGGGTTTACCCGTCATGGCCGCAGACCATAACAAGCGCCAGCTGAAGCCAGTGAGTATCGCTTTATTGAAGCATGTGTCTGGGAAAAATGAGTATAAAGAGAGGGGCGTGAAGCACAGGAGGGTGTGAAAAAAAATGCTCTGGCAGTAGGAAAGCTCCACAGGAGAGCTTGAGTGGATTGTAGCAGTGGCCGTGAGCGGCGGCAAGTGCAGAAAGCAGAGGTTTAAGACCTGATCGGTGTTCCATGTTGAGTCCCCCGAGACATGCTCATTAAGTGAGTCTTTTTAAAGAAACCACGAACAGCAATGCAACGAAGAAAGTGAGAAAACTTCACACAGGAAGGAGAGTGACTGGCAGAAAAGAGAGTGAAAACCCGCTGCAGGATTCACGTGATTCACCGAGGAAAAGTTAAGTGCACCCCTTTTATGATTCACCTTTTGGAGAAAAACACATGTGAAGATTGCCATCACCAGTGTACGACTAACCTGTGTTTGTGGGCAGTGTGTGTTATCCTGTTGACAGTAACAGTAGCGGCTGGGAAGATCGCTGAATCCATGTTCATCTTCTGAGTCCACTATTCTTTGGTTCATCCATCCTATGAAGAAAAGAGAAACGAGTTGATTAATCGCTGTGAAGATAGAGTGAGTTTGCAGTGTCTGAAAGAGTGAACTAAACACGTGTGGAGAGTTACAAGAGTGATTTATGCACGAGTGTGGTGAGATCAAACAACTGTGTTCTCTCTGAGTTTCTGATGGATTAAATTGATCCATAACTTTGAAGATTCTTTCGAATTGATCTGTCCCCTCAGCTGTGTCCAGGTCTCTGGGATTGTGTGTATGGTGCAGAGGAGAACAGCTCAACGCACCTCTATTGCCACCGTTCACGAGCACTGTACCCCACGCCAAAGAAGGTCCAGCCTCCCTATTTCTCCCAACGGCGCCGTTCTAACCCACCCAGAATGAGAGTGAAGGCTGGTAAAGTACCCCGTTTCTGTCTTCGAAGCCACTGCCTGTCCCACGAGCTTATGCAACGAGTCTGACGACGAGAGAAGTCACTGTCTTTCCCACAAGCTTATTCAACGAGTCTGCTGACGAGAGAAGTCACTGTCTGTCCCACGAGCTTATTCAACGAGTCTGACGACGAGAGAAGCCACTGCATGTCCCACGAGCTTATTCAACGAGTCTGATGACGAGATAAGTCACTGCCTGTCCCACGAGCTTATTCAACGAGTCTGACGACGGGAGAAGTCACTGTCTGTCCCACAAGCTTATTCAACGAGTCTGACGACGAGAAGAGCCACTGCCTGTCCCACGAGCCACCAAGAGAGGGATATGCTTACCTGAAGAACGGAAGAGTGGCTACCAGCACTCCCCTCCCCGTATCCTACCAAAGCCACAGCCACGAACGTCCCTGCCCCTGCTTTTATCCCTTTTTAAATTTAATAAAAACTTGCCTTTTAAACTTACCTTGGTTGTCTGCCTCTGGTGTCTGCTCCTCCGGAGTGTGGTAAATAACCCTTGGCCTTAACATCGGTGACAGAACTGTTGGATTTCCGCGGGAGATTTGAGCATGTCTTTGCGTCATTACGTCACATCTGTACACATAAAGAAGTAGTCTCGGCTAGTAGGCTATATTGCGTGTGAGGATGTTGGAGGTGGAGATTTATAGCCTTTTTCTCACAGATATAATTAAACTTATCAATTTGATGGCGGATCCAGAAAGGTTCAAACGACAATCACCAGTGACAACTGGAGATTCACGCGCTGTAAAATGCAAAAGACTTCGTTCGGACTTCGTAGTGGCTAACGTTACAGAAAAAAGAGACTGCAACCGGACCCATGCGAAAACTAGGATAAAAATCGGAAGGACATTACATGTAGTCACGCCATCCTGACGTTGGTTGTTAACATTAACAATTTGAGAACAAAGTATAATTTGCACGGTTTTGTGTGATATGATAACTTATAAGCGATTGTTAGATTTAATCAGCGCAATTTACTGCAATGTCAGAACCAGAACAAAGTTGGATGTTTCTTACTTGTTCAGATGACATTTTCCGGTGAAAATTCTTATGTTGGTCATACTTCCAAAAAGAATAATCTGTGATTCTGAATGACAGTATCCACATCGGCGCGGTGACTGACAGCCTCACAGTCTCCTCAAACATCGTGTTCATCTGCGCTGTGTTGTGTCGAGGGTTTGAACCAAGGATGAAAACTTAGACTAGTCATGCAGAGCTATTGTTGATGTCACAGATAGATCAGAATATTGGCCATTTACTCTGACTCTTTGTGTTCTGCCTGTAAGAAAGTCCAAAATCCATCCAGCAATACTACCCTCCAGACCAAAGTTATCCCTTAGTCTCTGGATTAGTAGATGAGGCTGAATAGTATTGAAGGCAGATGAAAAATCAACAAACATCAATCTGGCATGATTGTTTGGACTGTCAAACATTTTAAGTCATTAGAAGCTGAACAAGTCTGTTGCGGCTGGGTGCAAGACTTAGAAACCCCCAAACCTCTGTAACGTTAAACTGCGAGAGTTCAGTCATACTTGATGTTTCATTCAGGCCCCATTCATATGTGGAATATAAATCTGATATGAATCAGATACGTGCATCTGCACCTGCCGTGCAACGTTAAGCGAACAGATCAGACATTCCCCTGTCAATGCGAATCGTACGTCATTAAAAAAGTGTCTTTTTAAAACATTTCGCGGTACAGATATATCTATAACAAATGAAACAACTCTAGTTGAATAACAGCGTATTCATTTCGTTCGTTTGTGTTAAATAAAAGGCGAACTGTGCTGAAATGTTTTGCTTTTAAAAGCAAGCTTTGCTCGCTGTTGCTGCTGTCAATTTATTGACAAGCAGTTACTCTAAGCTGGCTAGCATTGTTATTTAGTCTCTCCCGATAGAACCTCTTTCATTTTTCTTCCTTCTCCATATCTTCCAAAGAAACTGCGGCGTATCGTTAAAATGTAAAATGTAAACAAATACTAAGTTGCGCTGTCTCTCTTTCGCTATTTCTGTAATGTTTAGTGTCGCGCCTATGTGAAGTTCTGAAGGTGTTGCCCCTGGCAACCGATAGCGTCTCCTACCATCATGGCCGACCGGCTCAGACCCCGCCCAAATCGGCACGTGACTCCTCACTCTCAATAGGAGAAAAGCAAGCCATTGTCAAGCTGAGAAAAGAAGGAAAGTCGACCAGAGCCATTGGACAAACATTGGGCATAGCAAGCACAACAATTTGGAATGTCCTGAAAAAGAAAGAAACTACTGGTGTACTGAGTAACAGACGTCGAACAGGTTGGCCAAGGAAAACAACAGTAGTTGATGACAGAAATATCGTGAGAGCTGTGAAGAAAACCCCCAAAACATCAGTAAGTGACATCACCAACGACCTCAGGGGTGAAGGTAGACTCAGAGAGCAGAAATATAGAGGCCACACCACAAGATGCAAACCACTCATCAGCAGTAAGAATCGGAAGGCCAGATTGAAATTTGCAAAGAAGTACAGAGATGAGCTGCAAAAGTTCTGGAACACAATCGTATGGACTGATGAGACGAAGATTAATATCTACCAAAGTGATAGAAAGGCCAAAGTGTAGAGAAAGAAAGGAACTGCTTATGATCCAAAGCTTACAAGCTCATCTGTGAAGCATGGTGGAGGTAATGTCATGGCTTGGGCATGCATGGCTGCTTCTGGAACAGGCTCATTAATATTTATTGATGATGTAACTGATGATGGTAGCAGCAGAATTAATTTAGAAGTGTACAGAAACAATTTGTCTGCCAATTTATGGAGAAACGCATTGAAACTAATCGGGAGGAAGTTTATCATGCAGCAGGACAATGACCCAAAGCACACTGCCAACAAAACAAAGGACTTCATCAGGGGGGAAAAGTGGAAGGTTTTAGACTGGCCAAGTCAATCACCTGACCTTAACCCAATAGAGCATGCATTTCACCTCCTTAAGAGGAGACTGAAGGGAGAAACACCCCGAAACAAAAAAGAACTGAAAGAAACTGCGGTAAAAAGCCTGGAATAGCATCATGAAGAATTCAACAGTTTGGTGATTTTGGTGGGTCACAGGCTTGAGGCAGTTATTGCAAGCAAGGGTTATACCATTAAATGTTATTTACTTTAAGATTATTTGTTCCAATACTTTTGCTCACTTGAAAAATGGGTGGGTTCAAACAAAGGGTGGTATGTCATGAGTTGTTTAACACATCTAGATGTGAATACCAGGAAATAAAAGCTGAAATTCTGAAGTCGTCTCATACTCTTCTCATAATCTTTTGATCTTAAACCCAAATGTCTTCAGTGAACAACAAAAACAAAGGAATTTGACTTACCGTTCCAATACTTTTGGAGGGGACTGTACATACCAGATGTGATGTGTAAAATCTCTTGTTCTATTTCAGAATGTTTTTGTTTTATATTTCTTGTTGAAAAACATGTATACTGCTGACAAAATATTTTTATTTGTGTCTTTCCTATTTTCCACCATTGTATCAAATTATCAAATTCATTTTTCTTGGAACCCCATTCATTCCAAAACATTTCAAATTTCTTTTTCTTTCAACAATGCAACATTACATTTCCAATACGGACTTTTACATTTAGCTTGTGTCAAAACAACATTAACTGTAATAAAATTGTGATCTGATAGACAACATGGAAAAATATTACACCCCATTATTCTATTATTTTCAGCACACTTGTCATAAAACCTGTCCAGTCTTGCTACACTTATCATTCCCTGCGAAACTTTTCTTCATGTAAATTGCTTCATCTCTTTATTCCTGTCTCTCCATACATCTACCAAATCATTCAGAACTATAATACTTTTCAAAACAGAGACTGATACAGGATGTGGTTCCTCATTATTCCTATCTAAAAGAAAATTAAGAGAACAGTTTCTGTTTTGAAATGACCTCATAACCCACCGTCTTCTGAGCTATCGTCGCCACTGATTTTATAAACTTATTAACATCGGGGAAAATTTTTGCAGCATCAACCTTTTTCCCTTTAGTTAAATCCAGAAACTCATTTAATTCTTCGACAGAATAAACGTCCTGACTACAACCAATCTCCAAAACTCTGAACAATTGTCACAATCCTCCATCAGTTCTCCATCACTGTTTTCACTCTCCATAAGCACATTATGCTGTAACCCGTTAACACTCAAAACCTCATCACTATAAAACTAGTGCTGTCAAACGATCAAAATATTGAATCGCATTAATGTCATAGTTAACTCGCAATTAATCGCACATTTTTTTCTATTCTAAATGTCTCTTGATTACTTTTTGTCCCATTATTTTTTCTCATTTTAATGCTCTTATCAACATGAAAAAGTGGATCGGCTTGCTTTGTGAAAATCTTTTTTATTGAAAACGTACTCGGTTACTAACGTCACCTCTGTTCTCTCTAGAGAGGGAACGAGTACTGCGTAATATCTCACGCTATGGGGAAAACCTATTTTCCTCAAGATATTGAAGCCAAAAATTATCCTTAATTTTTAATCAATGCAAAACGCTTTGCGACAGCTAGCAGACATAGGCGAGGCAGCTCGCGCGCCTATTGGCTGCTCTGTGGCAAAAGCAGCAGCCTATCGAGAGTGGCTCTGCGTGACGCCTTGACCAATGGGGGCACTTCGCGCCCATTTCGTCACGTCCCGCCAGAAAGGGCGTGGTTTCGCCCTATAAATATAGCTCGATAAGGCTGGTACACTGGTTTTCATCGCCGAAGCGAACCAGAGCGTGTTGTAGGCACGGCAAGATACGCAGTACTCGTTCCCTCTCTAGAGAGAACAGAGGTTACGTTAGTAACCGAGTACGTTCTCTTACGAGAGTATCTCTCGTACTGCGTAATATCTTACGCTATGGGGAACACAGTGTAACACGCCGTGCATACAAGGATCCAACACCAAAGTCCCAAGGGCCGAGGCCCGGGGCGCATGCAGTGCATAATCACCAAAGACTCATACGAGTGAAGGAAGAGGGGCTAAAGCGTCATTCCTTATAAAATCCATCCAGAGGTGCTAATCATATAGATATTAAACCACGTAGTCAGGGTGAAAACACTTTCAGCCTAAACTGGGTGGCCATACATGCATCGACACTCGTGGAGCTGCTGTATCAGCAGTGAGCGATACGCAGGCCAAACTCAGCATCTGGGCCGACACAGCGGGGCAGATCGTACTGAATTCTAGACCGCCAAAAGCTTAGCTTGTAAGGCGGGAACCTCCAGGTTGTAGTATTTTATAAATGTAGACGGCGAGGCCCAGCCCGCAGCCGTACAAATATCTTGCAGGGTAATCGCGCTAGACCATGCCCACAAAGAGGCCACACCTCTCGTGGAGTGCGCTCTGACACCCAAGGGACACTGCAGGCCCTTAGAGGTGTAAGCCAGCGCTATGGCATCAACTATCCATCTGGATAGGCTCTGTTTTGATGCGGCAAGTCCCTTGGAACGTCCGCCAAACAAAACGAAAAGCTGCTCAGTCTGTCGAAAACCAGACGAGCGGGACACATAAGCTCTTAGTGCCCTGACGGGGCAAAGGAGACTCGCGTCCTTCTCCTCATTGAGAACCGGAAGGGCGGACAGGGAAATCACCTGGGCCCTGAACGGTGTGTTGAGGGATTTTGGCACGTACCCGTGCCTAGGTTTGAGTATGACTTGAGTCATTAGGCCCAAACTCCATACATGACGCGCTTACCGAAAGCGCTTGTAAGTCCCCGACGCGCTTAACTGAAGCGAGAGCCATGAGAAACACCGTTTTGAAAGACAGATGTTTCATATTTGACAAATGGATTGGCTCGAATGGGGCACTTTTCATGGCTTCCAACACCGTGGAAAGGTCCCACATGGGGACTGAAGGGGGCCTAGGAGGGTTCAATCTCCGAGCTCCCTTGAGGAAACGCACGACTAGGTCGTTCTTCCCCAGTGGCTGGCCAGACGCCGGTTTTGCAAACGTTGCTATGGCCGCCACGTATACTTTGAGTGTGGATGGGGTTCTGCCCTTATCCAGCAGCTCTTGAAGGAAGGAAAGTACTTCCGCAGTCTACGGGTGAAAAGCCCTGAGCTTGACACCAGGCAGAGAACACAGACCATTTCGAGGAGTAGAGTCGTCGAGTAGACGGGGCTCTAGCCTGCGTGATCGTGTTTAACACTCCCTCTGGGAGGTTAGCGGGTACCCGTTGATGGCCCACACGTGCAGGGACCATAGATCCGGGCGAGGATGCCAAATCGAGCCCCCTGCCTGAGAGAGGAGGTCTCTCCTCAGTGGTACAGGCCACGGGGCGGTGCTGGCCAGCTGCATCAGGACCGGGAACCAGGTCTGGTTTGTCCAGAGCGGGGCTACGAGCATTGTGTGCAGCGCTGAAGCTGCTTGCCCGGCGGCGGTGTAAGCGCGTCCGTGCATGGCTGACGTCACTCGGCAGGCTTTAGAAGGTAGCGCCGTCTGAGCGCGCCGTCCAGCGGATGGCGGGCAAAGATGGGAAGCTACAGCCGTTTCCACAGGAGGAATGGAAAGGTAACCTCTATCCTTCGCACCATCAACAGAGGAGAATGCAGCAGAGGAAGAGGTACGCAGCCTGGCGAAGAAGGGGGCGTTCCACGATTTCGCGACATCCTCGTGAAGCTCAGGGAGGAAGGGAGGAAGATCTAGACTGTGACGGTGCTTCATCCTTCCTGAGAAAGCGACCGTCAAGTCTGTTGCGCGGTGGTGGCGCGGGCGCCTCCCAGTCGAGGCCGATGGTCTCAGCGGCTTGAGAGAGCAGACGCATCAGCTCTGCTTCAATGCCGCCTCGTCTCCCACAGGGCTGGGGGGTAGCGGAGGGAGGTCCACAGAGCTCGCCCAGTCCTCACTATCCGATGCCAGGAGAGAACATGCCTTGGTCGGATCAACAGCCTCAATGGCGGACGCGGGCGGCAGACGGCGGCCGGTGTCCATCCGTAAGCGACTCGAGCGATGCCGGCGAAGCTGGCGGGCGAACCGGCGAGCTTTGGCGGGCAGGAGAGAGCTCGGGTGCGCGCTGAGCATGGCGCTTTTTGCGGCGCGGTACCACAGCGGGCAGAAGTGCAGGCTCTGAGAACGATGCCAGGCGAGTCCTCAGAGTCACCATTGGCAGCAGCTCGCAATGAGGGCATCCGCCGTCGGCGAGCGCGAGAGCCATGTGATCTTCACCCAGGCAGGAAACGCAGATGACATGGCGGACCCCGTCATGAGTTGGGCTCGGCTCAAGCCACAGGAAGGCATCTTTAAAAAGACGCTGCTCTTTTAGAGTTAGGTAAACAAACACTCTCAGCAGAGTAAAAAGGATATGGGCGCCGGAAAGCGCAGCAGGTACGGCAGCTGAAGGCGGCAAGGAGAAGGCCAGCGACTCCAGACTCGAGGGCTTGTCCCGCTGAAAGGCTTGCGTCGAACGGCGCGGCTTCTCACTCCGGATCCAGCGATGCAAGAGGCTTCGCTGAAGAAATGAAAATCAGTGTACCAGCCTTATCGAGCTATATTTATAGGGCGAAACCACGCCCTTTCTGGCGGGACGTGACGAAATTGGTCAAGGCGTCACGCAGAGCCACTCTCGATAGGCTGCTGCTTTTGCCACAGAGCAGCCAATAGGCGCGCGAGCTGCCTCGCCTATGTCTGCTTGCTGTCGCAAAGCGTTTTGCATTGATTAAAAATTAAGGATAATTTTTGGCTTCAATATCTCGAGGAGAAGAGGTTTTCCCCATAGCGTAAGATATTACGCAGTACGAGAGATACTCTCGTAAGAGAACAACATTGACAATACTGTGTTCAATTTCACACTAACATTCTCACTTGGAGCAAATAATCTCTCACACAATGTAACACTGTCCATCAATAAAAGGGTGAAAGAAATACTGACGAGGTCCTGATATTGACGAGGGGGCGGAGAATTCGCATAAGCTGTGTGTGTGCTTGGCCATCATCAATGGTATTTCAGACTGGACGTGCTGCGATGATGATAGCTCAGTTCACAACAACAAAACACACAGATCACTTTGGTCTTGTCAATGGAACCATTTGGCAACTTTTTAAAAGTAAACTTTCCATTCAGAATCTTATTGGCATCCATTTCGGCGTCTCGCGCTCGTCATCCACTCAAAACGTAACGTTAACCTACTATTTGGCCGGCTCGCAAGCCTAAACAAGTGTGTGCGGCGTGCCTGTTGTTTTGTTTCCGGTCTAGCTAGATCCGCTTGCGTTAACGCCGTTAATAACGCGTTTAACTGACAGCCCTACTATAAACACATTCCTTATCCTTAACAGCAACAACTCCATCCCCCAAAACAATCGGGCCTACAACATTATCACCAGCTGTCATAGATGAAATAAACTCACTCACCTCTGACTTTAAACTTGGATCTAAAGCACTCCTCTCGGGTGGAGAACCAGTCTGAGGAATATGCTGGGTTCACCTGCCGAAACGGTAGCCTCCGAATCCTTATCATTATACCCGGTTTTCTTTTGTTTGTTTTGTAATCATTACATCCTTTACAACTATGGGCTGTTTTTCTTTGTCTTGACTTTTGTTTTGTTTTTCGCTTTGAACTGTTTGCTCATTATTATTTCCTTCTTTTTTTTCTTTTTTTTGCGGGCACGTAAACTTCTTATGTCCTAAATCACCGCATTCAAAATATCGCAAACTATCTGTCGTTGCAAAAATCATTTAGGAACTGTCCCCTTGTTGAAGGCGAAATGAGATATCTAATTCCTTAGATTGTGCATTTAAAAACATGAATACTTGTCTTCGAAAAGACATCACGTGTTTTAATGCGTTTTTACACCCAAGCGGCAACATTTTAATGGATCCAGCAAACTTTCCAAAGCGACTCTTTTATAATTTGCTCATTGCAAACTATTATAATGCCATTATACTATTATAATGCAAATTATAATGCAATTATATGCAAATTATAATGCAATGCTCAGTTTTGTGGCATTACTGTGACAACCAATGTGACTGTGCTAGCAAAAGCGACTCAATTCTGAACAGGGAAAAAAACAAAACCACTCAGATTTCAAATGCATTACTGTTAAAGCTGCAGTCCACAGTTTTTACTCTGTCGCCATCTCTGTTCGAAATCTGCAATTGCAGTTATTTGCGGAATTATCAACTTTACGTGGGTTGTGCCTCGGCGCAGCACAGTGCGGATGAATCCAATGTTTTGAGGACAATGTGTGGCTGTCAGTCACCGTGCCGGTGTGGATACTGTCATTCGGAATCACAGATTCTACTTTTTGGAAGTATGACCAACATTAGAATTTTCTCCGCCAAATGTCATCTGAACAAGTAAGTAAAGGGGAAAAAAGCATTGCCGTAAATCGCGCTGATTAAATCTAACGATCGCTTATCATATCACGTCAAACCGTGCAAATTATACTTTGTTCTCAAATTGTTAATGTTAACAACATAGCATTGCGTGATTACATTTACTGTGTACTAGGGCTTCCTGTAGTTCAGTACTCCGTACCTGTATGAATTAAGCGAACAAGTGCGCTACTGTTACACAATTGAACCATTGAAATGTCTCACCTGTCCAGCAGAAAAAAGCCATCTCTGCGTCCGCTTTGAACCCCTTCAAAACACGGAGTTCACGCCACCTTTTAAAAGCCCTTCCAATATTTATCCTTGTTTTCGCATGGGCCCGGTTGCAGTCTCTTTTTTTCTCTAGCCACGCAAGTATTGCTTGCTAATGCAAGTATTTCGCATTTTACAATGGGTGAATCTCCAGTTGTCACTGGTGATTGTCGTTTGAACCTTTCTGGATCCACCATCAAATTGATATTGAAAAGTTTAATTATGTCAAGTGCTGTGAGAAAAGGCTATAAATATCCACCTCCAGGCTCCAACATCCTCACACGCAATATAGCCTACTAGCCAAGACACTTTCTTTGTGTACAGATGTGACATAATGATGCAAAGACATGCTCAAATTTCCCGCGGAAATCCACCAGTACCACTGGAATTAAAAACATTATTACAAGCTTACCATTTTGAATCAAGCTAAGGCAAGCAGATAGTTTTGAACACTGGCTGGTTATGTACTTGCTCAAATGCATTTAGAATATTTTTTAACCCAAAAAAGTTACGGACTGCGGCTTTAAGTAATGATAAAAAGTAGTAGGCTATATAATTTGTTGAATGGCAACATGTCATTTTTTAAATTCTGTATACAAATGCTGGCTTGATTCAAGTGGGTACTTCGGTCATTTCTGAGCGGATTTTTTTAAATAAAAAAATGTAAAAAATCGTAGCTTCGTCGGAATGGTACGAAACTTGGTGACTTTTATGGTACTTGGTATACGAACACACACAAAAATTGGGGACAGGATTTGAAAAGTCTAAGTGGTCATAAAAAAAATAGTCACACTCGGGACCTTCGGTCAAAAATGACCGGCCATAGGAAATGAATGGGAAATTGGCAAAAATATGAAAATACAGAGTTTATTTGTGCGTACAATCTACAAATCAGCCACGATGCAGGAAAAAAGCACACAACAGTGAAGGGGGGAATCTCTAAAACATCAAGAGTGCAAAACAGACAAATACACTCACACACACACACACTTATACACACAAAAACACACGCATGTACACAAATGAACGCGTGTCTTTGCAAAAGCTAATTTTGGGAAACGTGTGAAATAAAAGCAATTATTCATCAATGTAAGAAATAAAGCGCACAGCAATGAACGGATGAGACTGTAAACAATCAAGGTTGCAAAATACACACACACACACACATAGGGAAATATGAGACTGGTGAAACTGTAACAGAGAAATGTGAGAATATGTGAAATAAAATCAACGAATCAAATAAAGGGGAGACATTGGGTCCAAAATGCAAAGGTCACACACTATGTCTCTCTCTCTTGAACACACACACACACACACACACACACACACACACACACACACACACACACACACACACACACACACACAGTGTAAGATCAAACGATGGAATTCTTCCTTAGTAACCTCCAGGCCTATTGTAGCACATAGGTGCTCATTTTTCTGCGTTTATTAGAGGTTTAATTCAAATCAAATACATACTACTTCTGAATAGGATGTCTACTTCATAAATTGTATGAAAATTATGGAAATACATGGTTCAGATCACTCAAAACATACATGAAAATGGAGGCGCCCTTATATGGTCAGTAAGGAAGCTTGGCTTTCCATCTAGTAAAAAAGTTTGGTATGCGCCAAAATAAAATCTTGACTGAAAGCTTATTTTTTGAGATATCAACCTAAAATTTGGAACACAACTTCTTAAGATTTTTGGCATTCATTTTCTTGCAGTTTTAGATTAAAATATATTTTGTAATATATATATTTTATATAAAATATAAATTTTAAAAATTTTACATTGTTCATTTTCATTAACTCAAACTTACATAACTTTTTTTCTGTTTCACTTTCATAATTTATTTCACTTCTACAATAATCTGGCAAATGTCTTCTTTAAAACAAGACCAACCATAGGTCTATATTTCAAAGCATTCTTGACTTACAACCATTTAAGTTTGGATAGTGATTTTCATGTCTATGTGAAAATAATAGAATTTTTTTTTTTTTTTTTTTTATAAAATAAAACAACCAAACAACCAAAAAACTTGACAAAAATAGTCTTTCTGAATCACTTATTATAAATTAAAATCCACAACCTGAAAAAAAATAGGCAAATATGTGCAAAAACAACTAGAATTCACAAGCCTTTCTACAGAGGCTGTAAATCCATCTAGTGGTTAAAATATGATATTGCATGATAATTATGCTCACTACATCCACCAGATGGCTCCAATGTGATTTAAAAAAATGTTTTCTATAGGCCAACGATCCACTTTAATCTGAAATACAGCATTAATTAAAAAATAATAAAAATAATATATATATATATATATATATATATATATATATATAAATTTTCTATTATATTCAATGGGAAAAAATGTATCATAATTATTGCATAAATATTAATTATTTTCATAAAATTCTCTCAAAACACACAAAAAAAAAATATATATATATACATTATTGAACAAAAATAAATTTCATTGATTTTACTGAAAAAAAATAAACATTGATTTCAGGGGTCCGGTCACTTTTGACCGCGAAGGTCCTGAGTGTGACTGGAAAACGAAGAACCCCAGAGGGGTAGAGGAAAAGCAAGATTTAAATATCAGTTCTCTTGGTTTCTTCATACCTTATTGTATACCTAAAGATGACTAGGAATTTAGTGCATTTATTGTATGGGCTACTTAAAAAAAATGTGAACATGAATGCCATTTTTAGAGATTCAACAAAGGTGAAGATTGTCACAGAATAACATCTTAAATTTCAGGATCACAAGACTGGGAATATAGTAAACAAGTCATTTTGTTGTGAGGGTATTGGTTTGGGGATTTGTGTTTAATGACCCAGTTAAACCATCAAAATCTGAGAAATATTTTAATTTTAAATATGAGGGAAGAACAAATCACTAACTTTAAAGGTGCCCTAGAATGTTTTTTTTTTATTATTTTATAATGTTTCCTGGGTTACCCTTATAATGTTAGTATGTTTTTTAGATAAAAAATAATCATAATTTAGAAATAAATGGCATTTTTCCTGGCCTGCTTTTAGCCTCTGATTTGAACACTCTGTTTGAAGGGGCGTGTCTACTGTGGGATTCAGTGTAACCGCGGCCACTGCTGTGATTGGCTGACATGCTTGCATATGAAATAGCAACGCATTACATGTGAAACTCTCTCCCGAATACTTTTACTACTGCTATTATACGTTTTTACTATAACAGCTATCGAGATTAACGAATCGTGAGATGTTTTTAAAGTATTTAGATCTATTCCCATCACATAAAATGTTGCCGTGATGAGCATTGAGCAGATGACTGTGTGTTGATCGCGAAAATGAAGATCTTATCATTGCAAAGCAGTTTCTGCACTCTCTCTAAGGCTTTTACCAATGCAAACACGATGATGTAAATACAGTAAGAGCTTCGTTGTGCAGTAACGTGCATCATTGATTTCATAACGAGTTTGGCAAGTGTCCAGATAAACTCGCGCTGTGTGGAAAGGTTGTTCTTTGATCGCTTTCTGTATATAATTTGTTCACAAATTAAATACGATTATTTTCATCCTACTAAAAGAAACGATGTGAAGCTGATATTTTAGTCACTGGCTTGACTTACTGATGCTTAAACAGTATTGAACGATTTTGAGAGAAAGATTACCTGTCTGAACTTGAACAATTACTCATCAGAAAGTGTTGCTTAGTATGGAAGCTTATGTGTAGCAATATTCAATTTTAAATGTAATATGCAAAATGATAATGAAATATGTAAAATGACAATGCAATATGTAAAATGGCAATGCATTTCTGTATTTAAATTTACATTTTTCATTACATTTGTGCAACGTTTGGTGCAAAATGAAAATGATAATTCAGTTATATAATTTACATATGCCATTTCATACATATGTTTTAATATGTAAATTGAATACATATTTTAACGCTTTATAAGTTGCAAAATTAAAATGAAAATGTATTAAAGAAATTATTAGATCTGTTTAAAATGGTCAAGCAAAAACTGTAGCAAAATGATCATTTAAATGTTATTTTTCTTAATTGCATTTACACTCACAGTCAGGGACGGACTGGGACTAAAAAACGGCCCTGGACTTTGACTAGGCCCGGCCCAAAGCAATCGGCGCGCGGAAACTCGACAACAACAACAACAACAATAACGCCTGCACAAATGAGTGTCACAAGACTTTAATTGTGGCTCATGATACTACACCATCCAAATTATAGCTAACAGCATACACTGTCAGAAATAGGGGTACAGTAGGAGTCCATTTCTGTCCCCCCAGGTACATATATGTACCTTTTTGAGGGTCAAAAAGGTACATATATGTCCTCAAGCATTAAAAGGTACATATATATACCGTTTCTTTTAAAGGTTAAGGTACAATATCAAAAGACAGCCTCTGCTAAGTAATTTTTTTTTTTTTTTTTTAAAGGTTTTAAGGTTTTAAGGATACCTTAATCATTTAAGGTAGATTTTAACTTATCACTATATTTGACTAGCCTTGAAATAGAGGAAATAAACGTTTTGTAAGTCAATTTACTGATATTAAATCATTATAAAACAGCAAAAACTCCAGTGTTAAATTAACTCTCCTGGGAGTTTATATGGCTCCAGACTCAAGAGTGTTAAAGTGTTAAAATATGACTGTTAAATTAACAAAAGTTAATGAGCTAATTAAGTGATTCATTGAGTGATGATTGACCATTATTGAAGACACCTGATGTTAACAAGCAGAATCACTGAAGTAGAAAATAAAATAAAATTAAGACACCGCTATGGTGATCAGTTTTAGTTAGCTTTAGTTGGGCTCTTGACCCTTAAACTGATAACATTAGATTTTGTTTCTCTGTTGTGTCTGAGTTACAACTGCCAGATGAACAAAGAGAAAAGTTGATCAGGTGGTGTTGGTTATGTTTTGACAATCATAATTTGACCTGAATCACTGAACTCATTTGAAGTCTAATCTCTGACTTAAATGTATATTTTTGATTACAGCAGCCTGTGATTCAACAGAATAAGATCCATCATTTTCTAATCTAAAGGGTTTCTTAAAAGTTTATCTGATAAAACAAATCTTTCTTTTAGGCACACACACAGATATCAAGAATCAGTGTATGAATCTCAACAATGGTGACAAAAAGAATATTCAATTAGGGAAAGGAAATTAGTAAAACAATTTGGATCATAATTTATTCATACCGCAATGCATGATGGGAGCCATGAATGAGTTTTGATTGGTGTCACCCAGAATGCACTGCAACATGCTTTATTATTGTCACCATTGTCGAGATTCACATGCTGATTATTGATGTCAGTGTGTCAACATAAAATAATTTTAAAAAAGTATTTTGATCAGAACAACTTTTAAGAAATATTTTGGATTATATGGAAATTGCTGGAAATCATTTGCTGTAGAATCACAGGCTGCTGTAATCAACAATATACAATTAAGACTGAGATTGAGAAAAAGAATGAGTTCAGTGATTCAGGCAAATTATGATTATGTCAAAACATAACCAACACCACCTGATCACCTTTTCGCTTTGTTCATCTGGCAGTTATAGCTCAGATACAACAGCCAAACAAAATCTAAAATTAATGGTTTAAGGGTCAAGAGCCCAACTAAAGCAAACACTGATCACCATAACGGTGTCTTAAAAAATTATGTTTTCTCCTTCAGTGATTCTGCTTGTTAACATCAGGTGTCTTCAATAATGGTCAATCATCACTCAATGAATCACGTAATTATCTCATTAACTTTAACATTCTTGAGTCTGGAGTCATATAAACTCCCAGGAGAGTTCAATTAACACTGGAGTTTTTGCTGTTGGACCTCAAGGTGCATACATGTACCTTTTTGAGGGTCAAAAAGCATTAAAAGGTACATATATGTACCGTTTCTTTTAAAGGTTAAGGTACAATATTGTACCCTTGAGGGTACAGCCCCAGTGACAAGCCATTGTACCCCTAAAGGTACAATTATGTACTTTATTTTCTGAGACTGCATGTAGAGCCAGCCCTGATTGGCTGCTTGAATCTCAATTTAAAAGATTGTCCAGTTTGCGGTCTTTCTTTTTTTTGGCCATCGGTGGAGAAGAAGTCAGAGCACGGTTACTCATGGTTCTTACAGGGCTTTTAACCGAGGAGGTCCTTCAGAAAATATCAGAAGCAGGCATAGAAGTAACCGACGTCGAGATGAAAGGAGATGAAATGGACTTTCAGGCAAATGACTCTTACTCAGATGATGATCATTTATATGTCACAGTTAAACATTGAGTTTAAAATGAAATGTTGGAAAATGTGAAAATTAAAAGGGTCTAATAAATTCTGATTTTAATTCAGCATGTGTGTAATATATATATATATATATATATATATATATATATATATATATATATATATATATATATATATATCATTATAGTCAACGATTGTACCCTGTCAAAGCCAATTTTGTACCATTTTTGAAGGGTCCATTTTTGTACTGTTAAATAAAGGTACAAAATTGTCACCACAGGTACAAGACTGGTCTCTTAAGGTACAAATCACAAGGGTACAAATATGTACCCTATGCCAAGGGTACAATATTGTACCCTTGAGGGTACAGCCCCAGTGACAAGGCATTGTACCCCTAAAGGTACAATTATGTACTTTATTTTCTGAGAGTGTATTATACAATTCCATGCTGTCTTAAAATGAATTTATTACTTAATAATCTTAATTAATTTATGCAGTAATTAATCTACTGCACAAATAATAATACCACATCTAAATGAAAATACACCATTACAAATGTAATTCTGTATTCAAAATCTTCAAAGTTTGTAAGCATTAACTGTAACGTTACCAACATTTTTAAAAGTAAAAGCACAACATATTTCTTAATATTAGCTCCTGCATACAGGCATTTTACAGCTAAAATGTTAAAGTTTAGCTGTTTTAACTACTGTAATCATTAAAAATGTAGCAAGCTGAATATCACTTCCTAACATCATCCCTAGCAAGTAACTTGCAAAGTAATTTCTGATTAATTCGGTTCGGGAGTAGTAGAGATAAAAGCCCTCCTGCACTGACAATTGATTGGTTGGGTCCTTACATGCGCTTTGTGAGGCACACGCGCACACTAGCACACACGCCCACACTAGGTCGCTAGCTCGCTCCCTCTCTCTGCCATGCACGCGTGTGCAGGCATGTAGGCTATCTATATCTCTGTGGCCATCGGGACTACCGGGAGATTCCCGGTGGGCCGACGTGCTTTTTCGGCCGATACATCTCATACTTTTTGTTTTGTTTTTTGTTTCGCTTAATTGGCGGCGCTGGGTTAGTGCCGGTGTAATGCATTGGTCAAAAAAAGTCAGCGTTAGTTTTTTTTCTGACACACCGGCCCATGAAACGTCATCATGTGCTTATATCTTTCAAGTATAGAAATTAGTACAAAACTAATTATGAAAGTTTACTTTATTTTTCAGTGCATTTGTTTTACAATATAGGCCTATGCTATTACTATCATGGGATTAATATTATAACTATTATTATGTAGTAAGCTAGTGTAATGTAGACAGACACTAACTAAAAGAGGTTTGAATTTTTCTTTGTTTAATTTGCACCCTGAATATGGGTTCGAGCTTTTAATTTTGAACTCTCAAAGTGCACCAGACTGCTGAATTTAACATTAAAGAACACAACATTTTCTTACAAGGGGGGTTTAGTTTTACCTAAAATCCTGTGAGAAACACTGGTATTGCTGTTCCAATTGAGCTTATAGTTTTTTTAGGGGGGTTCATCACGGTGGAGTAGCTATAGTTTAATTGTATTAATAAATGACAATTTTGCACTTTTATCTGTTGGCTCTCACTCGTTCCTACTCACTTATTACATGGCACACTTATTTATTTATTTTTCTTTGTTTGAGGGGGGGCGTGAAAATTGTTGCTGCATACCCCTCTGACACTGGGTAGTTGCGCCCCTGGGGCTGGCATTATGCAAATATCTGGAGGCGTACATATTAATGATCCCGACTATTGCGTCACAGTCGGTATTGTGTGGAGAACCGACCGTTTTTCAGGGGTGTTTTTCATAAACGTGAATTAAATGAGAACGCGAAAACAGTCCAGTTTGAGATTCACTCTATGTCATGTCCATGCACTGAACAATTGTTATTTGACTATACCAAGGTAAATTCAATTTTGAACTATAGGTGACCTTTAAGGTATTTATCTGAAAATTATTTGACAAAAAAAGGCAAACTACAGGTTTTATTGTATTGTTCATAATTTCTTTGTATGACAGTCAAAACAATTTGGCATGTTTCATTTGCGTTTTCACAAATAAAACTATTGACTCCAAGCACTACCAAGCAAATATGCTTACAAGCAATGCGGGGCCAAGAGCCATGGGAACGGAGCGAGCCTCGAGTCTCATGGAAGGAGATTTAGAAGGATAAAAGGAGCAACGACAGTGCAAGATGAGAGAGGACCAGGCCTGGACTTTATGTTATGGTTTTGTTTTAGATTAAGCGGCAGTCATCCATGAGGGGCTGCCGCTTTACTTGCGTTTGTTTATTTTGATTTTACATTGATCGTTTGTCTGTTCCCGCCTTCTTCCCTGAACATTTAACATTGCTACAATGTCTATATAGTTGTTGCTTTTTTTGTTAGTTTTATTTAGTTTTAGTTATTTTAGTACTTCAACTTAAACCAAATGAGAAATGTTGCCTTGACAACTAGCTGAAATAAAATAAGTTTACGATTTTCTATATTGTATTTCATTTCAGTTAATAATCTATTTATTTTATTTATTTAAGTAAATTTTTTGTTTTTTTGTTTTTTGTTTTAGGGGACATTTACACAAAACCGTTTTCAACTGAAAACTTTTTACTTGTTTTGGCCATTCATTTACACAACAACGTTTTGGAAATGCATAACAGGTTTCAAAGTGCAAGTTTTTGATAATTATACAGTTATTGTCTCCATGCACACTACAAAAACTACACGAATTTGTGAAAACGGTGTCATGCACATGCGTATTACGTGTTCAGTCTAGCGTAAATTGTAGTGTTTCTCTACAAAGTGTCTTCGCCAACTACCTGTCAGTTATTCATATCATAATACAGCGTTTTTAGTCGTTTTCACGGATCCGTGAATGAGGATCAGTTTGACAACACTGTCGTCTCTGTACGCGAAAAACATTGTTGTCGTGTAAACATAAAAAAAAAATGCATGACGATTCTTATGTACTTTTCTACAATTGTACTTTTGTGTTTCATGGGGGAAAAATAACCACATACAGGTTTGGAACCAGCATGAGGTGAAAATAAATACACAATATTTTAGCTTTGTTGACTTCACATTATTATGGTTGTATATTTATTTTTACACTTATTAGAGGACCAATAAACACCCACGTATTCACACACAAAGACTACACTGTGGGTTTCCTTCCACTTCACAGCTTCCTCATCTCCCTGGAGGCAGATTTCCCCTGAGTCTGAGATGCACTTTCTCTGTCACACACCTGCACATACAGATTAACCAACTATGCACATACCAACAGACACTCAAATTCATTTCTCTAAAGCTATTTAACATCAGCAGACTCAGAGCATTAATTTGTCCTACATAAATATGCAAACATTAAGTCCCTGTGAACGATCCATACACATTTACTAGATCAGTACACTCACACACACCCACACGTGCTCATGCTTGCCGCGACTGTCCTGAACCTGCCACAGCTAATCTGTTTTTGTGGGAAGGAAGAACTCCAGTTGCCTTTCTACAACAACTGGAGCACACACATGCGAACACACGCGCTTTGATATGCCACAGGCGATCCACACATTTCACTCATGAAAATATGAATGCGACTTTCTAAAAATATATACACTCTCTCTTTCATGTCTAAACTCATTCAGTTGATTTTGTGGCTCTGGTGCGTGTCTTGGTGGAGGCGTTCTAAAAATAGGAGTGTACCCCTGTGTATGCTAGAGATTCCTCTTCAAGTGTTGCCTTCTCACCTTGATTACTCATTCACCCATATTTTTAGGAAAAAAACAAGCTGCGAAGGAAAGAGTGACTTATTTTCATAAATTATAGAACATTGAATGTATTCCCTGACCGTTACATGAAAAAAGGGGACAGAAACACATCTTTCTGCTCTGTGTTTGTATTAGCATGCGAGTGTGCGTCTGTGAAAGTGAGAACAAGTATGCGCATGAGATTTTAATTTCCCTGCTGTGCTAGCACACTTACATGATGAGCAGCTCTTAGTTGTTTATAAACAAACAAACACAAATACGTATACCTCTGAGGCCATTTTATTGGGTTTTGGAAACTTTGAAGAAGTTGGACATTCTTGGATCCGCATACAGTAGGCTACTGTTTAATTATTTCCAGCAATAAAATAAGATACAAATGTTGAACTGCCTCTGAAGCTCCAGTTGAGGTGATTTCACATTCATTCAGTACTTTGATTGCAGTGAAACATCTGGAACTGGCTACAGTAATAAGTGATTCATTAATTCTCATGTTTGGCTCTGAGCTCCCAAGACTCATTTTGGTTGGCAGATTTGCATTACCCATTGAGTCAAAAACTACAAGCGGCCAAGTGCACACAGTTAATTAATTGAAATAAACTTAAATGAGTCGAGTCTGAGTCAGGCATTTGAATAAATGTAAGTTTTTTTTTTTATCTGGTGTGGTGTGAGGAACAAGAGAGCAGTCTGATGAAAAGGGCTCCCGCTAAGCCCGAGAAATCCCAGCATGAAACTCTGGGACACTGCAGCTGGTACATGCCCTGAGAAAGGTCAAACTGTAGTCAAATGTATCCACTTAGAGAAGGACAAACTGGAGTTACACAGACATATACTGTAGTGTGTGTAGCAAATTAGCTCTAAAGAAATATTAATAAATCAATCATAACTTGTTATAATTGATTATGAATAATTGGATCAGTTAATATAATTAACTTAATGTTGTCAAATTAATATTACAATCAATTAACCTGTTTGTCCTGTGAACAGTTAATTGTTTATTAATTCTAAGAAATTTACATTTCCGAGGTATGTGAAATGTATTTCTTACTTTACAATACTACTAAGAGCAAGTAGTCCACATCTGCATGATTAGGGACTCCAGTATATATGAGCTTGAAACACAGACAACTTTACGTGTGACATGAACAAGACTTTATTAACTAGACTAAACACTTAAACTACTCTAACATACATACATGCATACAGTTTACCAAGGGAAAGAGAACTGAAGCAGAATAACTAGGAGGCGTGATCTTGTGATCAGTGGTTTTTAAAGCGTGAAGATGTCACACCCTCTGGAGGGTTGTGAGCCAATAAGAAGTTGTTGATTTTGGTTAACCATAGTATGCAAGTCTGAAACATTAATACAAAAGAGTTTAAAAGAGAGAATGAATACATAGGCCAAACCACATAAAATGAAAATCATGAGATGTGAGAATTAGATACATGTTTATACATTTCTCAAGTGGTTATATATATATTATATAGGATTAAAAGGGTTTATTTCTCCTTCTCAGCCAGAATTAAGTTAATTAATTTGCACAACTCTCTGCAAATTCCTTTTGGGGTCGTAAAAAGTATTATCCCGTTTAATCCCACCGGTCACAATTGTGACCGCAGCTTTTTTCTTATTTCTGGAAGCTCTAAAAATGTTTTTATTGACTTTGGGCAAGAAAATCAACTTTTAAATGACAAAATAGATTGTCTTGATTAAAATCAATTAATGTCATGTGACTAGTGTGAAAGGTCACATGACCAGATCAGTTCACTTCCTGCTTGCACATCTAGAATAAGATGTCTTCCTCAGACTACTACAAAAAGTAGTATATAAAACATCTTAATTTACATATAGAACTATCATATTTTGTACATATATTCTTTAAAGGGTCTACTACTGATATATTTTGAGAATTATACTCCAGCATATATATTTTGCTCGTAAGACTTGTAAATTTGTTTACGGTCACAATTGTGACCGGTAGTATAACACGATCTCAAACGGCTCATCACCACCGGTACTCACAAGTCAGGCAACCAACTGGACCTGGTTTACACACGCAACTGTATCACAGACAACATTTTGGTGAAACCTCTCCAAGTTTCAGATCATTTCCTCATTACTTTCAATCTACAACTCACTACCCATGCTCCACCAACCTCCCCACCATTTACTTTCAGACGAAACCTGCGCTCACTTTCTCCATCCCATCTTTTCTCTGCTGTGTCATCTTCTCTTCCCTCACCCTCACATTTCTCATCTCTGGATGTGAATACTGCAACGGATACTTTATGCTCCATCCTAACCTCTTCTTTAGACAATATCTGCCCTCTCTCCTCTAGGCCAGCACGCACCACTCCCTCTAACCCCTGGTTATCTGAGGTTCTTCGTGAACACCGGACCAAGCTCAGGGCAGCGGAGAGGAAATGGCGCAAATCAAAAGACACATCTGACCTCAGTAGGTATCAATCTCTGCTCTCTGCCTTCTCTGTTGATGTTCACGCCGCAAAATCTTCATATTTCCACAACAAGATCAACAGCGCCTCTAACACACGTTCACTGTTCAAGACATTCAATTCTCTCCTCTGTCCACCTCCACCACCACCCACCTCCTCTTTAACTGCTGATGATTTTGCTAACTTCTTCACTAACAAAACTACAACTATCAGCAGTCAGTTCTCAGCTTCACACACACAGGAACCCAGACTAACCTCTCCCACAGCCAATAACCTTCTCTCCTCCTTCACTCCACTAACCAAGGAAGAAGTATCTAAACTTCTCCTCTCCAGTCATCCTACCACCTGCCCTCTAGACCCCATCTCCTCACACCTTCTACAAGCCATCTCTCCCACACTTCTACCAGCTCTCACACACATTATCAACTCATCCCTCCACACTGGCATTTTCCCTACAGCATTTAAGCAGGCTCGGGTAACTCCTCTGCTTAAAAAATCAACATTAAACACATAACTTCTAGAGAACTACAGACCTGTCTCTCTCCTACCATTCATTGCGAAAACACTTGAACGAGTTGCTTTTAACCAAGTATCATCCTTCCTGTCTCTAAACAACCAGCTGGATGTCAACCAATCTGGCTTCAAGAAAGGACATTCAACTGAGACTGCATTGCTGTCAGTCACGGGAGCCCTGCGGATTGCAAAAGCTGCTTCCAAATCATCAGTTCTCATTCTACTGGACCTGTCTGCTGCCTTCGACACTGTGAATCATCAGATCCTCTTGTCGGCCCTCTCATCACTGGGCATCACTGGAACCTCCCTCAACTGGTTTGAGTCCTATCTCACAGGTAGGTCCTTCAAGGTCACATGGAGAGGTGAGGTATCCAAAGCACATCAACTGACCACAGGCGTTCCTCAGGGTTCAGTTCTCGGACCGCTTCTCTTCTCCATGTACACCACATCACTGGGACCTATCATACAGGCACATGGTTTCTCTTACCATTGCTATGCTGATGACACCCAGCTCTACCTCTCATTTCAACCAGATGATCCCACAGTAGCTGTACGGATCTCAAGCTGTCTGGCGGACATCTCGGGTTGGATGAAGGAACATCACCTGCAGCTCAACCTGGCAAAGACTGAGCTTCTCGTCCTCCCTGCCAATCCGTCTCTACAGCACGACCTCACTATCCAGCTTGATTCATCCTCAATCACCCCATCAAGGTCGGTCAGAAATCTTGGAGTAATCTTTGATGATCAGCTGACCTTCACAGACCACATTACAAAGACAGCTCGATCATGCAGGTTTGCTATGCACAACATCAGGAAGATCAGGCCTTTCCTAACTGAGCATGCAACACAACTTCTCGTCCAGGCCCTGGTCATTTCTAGGCTTGATTACTGCAATGCTCTTCTGGCTGGACTTCCATCATGTGCAACTAAACCTCTACAAATGATCCAGAATGCTGCAGCTCGTCTTGTCTTCAACGAGCCCAAAAGGGCCCACGTCACTCCTCTGTTCATCTCTCTGCACTGGCTACCACTCGCTGCTCGCATCAAGTTCAAGGCTTTGACGCTTGCTTACAGATTGACCACAGGTTCAGCTCCCTCCTACTTCCACTCACTACTACAAGTCTACATCCCTACCAGAAGCCTACGATCGGTCAATGAGCGACGGCTCGTGGTACCATCACAGCGGGGCACAAAATCACTCTCCAGAACATTCTCATTCACGGTTCCATGCTGGTGGAATGATCTCCCCACCCTCATCCGGAATGCAGAATCCCTGACAACATTCAAAAGACAACTGAAAACTCATCTCTTCCGGGAGCACTTAACATAACAAAAAAAAAACAAAAAAAAAACAAAAAAAAAAAATCCTTTCCTCTAAATCCTCGCTTGCCTGGCTTATGCTACTCCGAGCTATGTCTGAACTTTGAATTTTGAGCACTTCTTGCGTTGTTTTTGCCTCTTCACGATGACTCGCTTGGTTTAGTCCTCAGTTGTAAGTCGCTTTGGATAAAAGCATCTGCTAAATGACTAAATGTAAATGTAACACAGTGCTTCAATAGAAAACAGAGGTATTGGCTGGTATTGGCAGGTTTTGGCAATCCTACACTGAACATGCCACACCTGTGAGGGGGATGGATGATCTTGGCAAAAGAGAATTGCTCACTAAAACAGATTTAGACAGATTTGTGAAGAATATTTGAGAGAAATAGGCCTTTTGTGTACATAGAAAATGTCTTAGATCTTTGAGTTCAGCTCATGAAAAATGGGGGCAAAAACAAAAGTATTGCTTCTACTCTGTGGCATAAAACAACTGATACAGCTACATGGACTTATTGAGGAAATTCAAAGGCAACTTGTGAATTTTTTTTGGTCTGGACAACACTGGATACGTGGTGCTGCTTTATACCTTCCGGTTCAAGAGGGAGGTCAAGGATTGATTGATATCAGATCCAGAATTATGGCTTTCCGGTTACAAGCAGCTCAGAGACTGTTGAATCACACGGATGCCTCATGGCTAAAGACAGCTTCTTCTCAGGTGGGTCAGAGGTATGGGATTGGACAAACAATTTTTCTTAATGGAGCTCCAGAATGATGACCGCGTGAATCTGACATTTTTTATAAGTCAGTTCTGTAGGCATGGAAGGTATTTACCACCTCCTGTTATTTTATCACATTTTTGGTGTATTATATAGTTTAAGAAAAAACCTGGTGTGATTAATTATTTTGATTAAGGCTATGGCGTCTCTCTCAGGTGAGGGAATGCCGGGGTTATCTATCAAGCATTTACCGTAGAAGACGTACTTTTAGCAATGGGCGAGATTGTAGGGCACGAAAACATAACATCGGCCTCCAGAATGAACAAGGTGGTGGTGGTGTTTCTAAAAGATAAAAAATTTGTAAACAGCCTTGTTGAAAAAGGAATTGTTGTTGCCGATACACTGGTGCAAGTAATGCCTTTGCGTGCACCAGCTGGGTTACCAATCTTTGTACTACATACTGCAAAATTATCTGATTGTTCAGACTGAGATACATTAAATTGATAGTTCACACAAAAATGAAAATACTGTATAAATGTACTTACCCTTATGAAAGCCAAACTTCTCTTCACAAATGATCAATGCGTGTCCAATGCCGTCCCTTTGATCTGGCATGTGTTTGAGTTCTTTCTGTGGGGAGTCGTCACGCTGTTGCACAGGTGGTTGTTTATCCTGACAGGTTTTCTGACGGTGTGCTCATATGGAACACACACGTAAAGCAGTTAAAGCTCTGCTGCACATAATCTCTCTTTTTTAGACACTTATTTGTGAAGACATTTGTGGAAATTAAGATATGCAGGAAAGGTATTTGAGACATGCTGTCAATTGAATAAGATTGAATTGCAGCCCCATTGTTAGTTTTCATGCTGTTTTAGCACCTGTTTCAAGGAATTATGCACATATGCAAACACAAATGTTGCAAACATGCTCGCAAATTTGGGGCTGTTTGAACAAAGTGATCATTTGCACGAGTTGCATTGGTTGTGTTTGTCATGGAACAGAAGAATGCAACACACAGGTAATATCCAAACAGGAGATTTTTTTGCCGGTATGCAGAGAACAAGCGTTGTGAGTAACTGAGTGAAAGGATAAGTTGTCTGATGAAAGTGGTTGAATGACAGTCCTTATCTGTTTCAGGGATGGGGGAAGACTGGTCGGGAAGAAGTGGTTCAGGTTAAGAATGACCAGACCAGACAGGCCTGGCTTGGCATGTGTGCTTGGTGCTAGCTTATATAGAGAGGTGCTGATGAGGGTAATCGAAGACATGTTTGGTAATTGTTGAGTGTGAGCCAGGAGGGATTCTGGGAAACATAGTGTGCTGATGACTGGACTGGTGAATGGAGATTGTGACAGTGTTTTTCATTTTGAGTTATGTGCACTGAGCAAAAATGTCTTTCCTTTATATGTGATATATTTTCATTTAATTCGTTTTTAGTTTAATTCATTAATAATTAATACAATAATTAATAATTAATACAATTATTATTATAAATTATTAAACTTGTGAAACCTTGCCATTTTAAAATAATTATAAAAAATAGCAATAAAAATAAAAATGATTAAAAATATATATAATTCAATTTAGTAGACCTGAATACCCTCATAACACCATATTTAACATCTTATGGTTGAATTCTAAAACATTTGACTATCTATCAAGCCGTTTAAATAAATGAGGGAAAATTCAAAATATTTTCTGTTGTAACTGACAGCATGGCACAAATGTATTGCATGGGCAATAACTTGGAAATTACCTAGAATATTTCTTTGAGGATCTGATCTCTAAAGTATGCTGCTTCAATCCTAAGTAAAAGTGACGAAGGAAGCGGTCAGAGTCCAGTCCAATTATCACTGTGCCCTTGAGCAAGACACTTAATCTCTTGTTCCTTCAG
Source organism: Rhinichthys klamathensis goyatoka (assembly GCF_029890125.1). Lineage (NCBI taxonomy): Eukaryota > Metazoa > Chordata > Actinopteri > Cypriniformes > Leuciscidae > Rhinichthys > Rhinichthys klamathensis. Next base: position 1,912,225 of record NW_026606668.1, on the reverse strand, counting down.
GGAGACTTTGCACACAATTAGTTTAGCATAAGTCTCTCTGGATGAAATGTGTCTGCTAAATGGAAAGTAACCAAGACGGACAGTTTTGCTCTCTCCATTACAAACCCATCCTTTTCTTCAATCTATCTTCAATTTATTTCTAAATTCATGATAAATTAAGGTGTTTTATCACTTTACTGGAGCATTCACTCAATAACCCAAACATTCAGCTGCACAACACACCAGCCATGAGAGCAAAGAACAATACAAAGAACAATAAAGAACAGCAAGATTTCTGGTTACCCTAGTCTCACAACTATGAGTTGAAGGCTTTCATTTTGAGAGCTGGGTGATCAGCTCTTGCTGTTCTGTGAGTAAGAAAATGGCTCTCCTACCTTGTGTTCTTTTTTTTGTTTTGTTTTTTGTTTTTAATCTCGCAATATTACTATTCTTTTTACACCATCGTCCTGGAATAAGATTCCAATAAAAGGTTCCCTTTTGTTGTCACTACGAGTTCCGTCGTGATGACGAATGGGGTTTCGCTTAGAAAGCCTATCGACTTCGAGTATACAAAACGAGCCAATGGCAAAGAAATGCTATGGGTCTGCAGAATTTGCATGGCGCAACTCCGCCCCACCTCGTGGGTATAAAAGGAGGACGCCGGCAATATGCAGGTATGTTTTCGCTTCAGAGCCAAGAGTTTTTCTTCACTCCACACTCCATCTCTGATCGACTGTTAGCTACGAGACGAGCGACTCTCTGGTGTTGGTGTGACGGCGTTCTCCAGCGAGTGCATACTACCTGCTGATCTGTGCAGTGGTCTGCCAGTGAGTGCGTTTCTCCCTGGGCGCTTCAACATCCGCAGAGTTTTCCTCTCACAAAAGAGCTTTGCACGCGGCACGTCTTTTTAAAGATGCCTCCCCTGTGCACTTATGGTTGCGGTAGATTCATCTCTGACTCTGATGGGCACGATCGCTATTCTGCGTGTTTGGGCATTGATCACACTGAGATGACTGCCATGCTTTCCCGGGCAGCCGTGAGCATCTGGTCAGAGTGGAACCCTCCACCCTGTCCCGAGCGCTCGCGGATGGACGATTGTTTTTTGGGTGCGGCCGTCGATCCCCGTCGGCGTCCAACCCCAACACCTTTCTTCCTGGACGTGCATGAGGAGATCTCGAAATTCTGGAGGACTCCCATGTCTTCCCGCGATGGCTCGTTGATCTCCTCCGCCTTTCCTCCCCTAGATGGGGCCGCTGTCCATAGGTACACTGGGGTCCCTCCGGTTGAACGCTCTGTTGCGATGCAGCTGTGTCCTCAGAGTGCGTCCTAAACACCCGTCCAAAGCCTGTAGGTTTTCATCTACCCTGATGGCGAAATCCTATAGAGCCGCAGGACAGGCAGCCGCCTCTCTGCATGCCATGGCCACTCGGCAGGTCTACCAGGCCCAGATTCTCAGGGAGATGCACGAGGGTAGGACAGACCCAGGGCTCTTTGATGAGCTGTGCGCCGCCACCGACCTCGCTCTCTGGGCGACGAAGGTGACCGCACGCTCCCAGGGTATGGTGATGTCCACTGCGGTGGTCCAGGAGTGACACCTGTGGCTGAACCTGGCTGATATGCGGGATGCCGAGTGGTCTCGGCTGCTCGACACCCCCATATCCCAGGCCGGCCTCTTCAGCGGTGCGGTTGAGGACTTCGCCCAACAGTTCTTAGCCGCCCAGAAACAAACAGAGGCGATAAAACATATTCTGCCCCGGCGGCCCGCTGCTGCCTCCACCCAGCCGCTGGCGCAGAACCCTCAGTCTGTTCGCCGCCATGGGCCCTCCTGCGCCACCGCCCTCTCCAGCCCCACGCCCCGCTAAACGCCAGGCCAAGCGGTGCTCCTGAGACGGGCAGCTCAGGGATGGGCATCAGTTCTTTGCAGGAGGTGGTAGCAGGGCCACTCCTTCCCCCGGTGGAGGGCCAGGGGAGAATCTTTTGTTCTCCACTCCCCGCTGCTCACCCTCGGGTGGGCAGCACCCTAATGTGGTTAAAGAAAGAACTGATATCCCCATCCCTGAGCACACAGAGTTCTCGGACGGCAGTGGGCACCGCCCACGGGCCTCACCACTCTCGTCCCCCTCTGACCCAGAGTTCTCGGATGACAGTGTGTGCCGTCCCTGGACCGTACCACTCTCATCCCCCTCTGTCGCCAGACCCCTGGCAGAGCAGGCCCCCGCGGAACGCTGGTCCTTCCCTGGCCTCCTCTGTCAGGGGGCGGTTTATGACCGTGCCCCCACACCGGGCCGCTATGCCGTCCACGTCCGGGCCGGTCATTCCGCTTCGCTGCACCACCGAGGGGACGTCTGTGGATCGCATGACCCCGCTGGCACAGTACTTGGGAGCCTGGCTAGAGCTTCCCAACCTGTCCCGCTGGGTCGCACGAACCATCAGGCTCGGCTATGCGATTCAGTTCGCACGGTCTCCTCCCCGCTTCAGGGGAGTCCGCTCTACTATGGTCGGTGGCAATGCCCCTCTCATGAGAGCAGAGGTTGCTACCCTACTGGCGAAGGGTGCGATCAAGACTGTCCCTCCAGCCGAAATGAGGTCCGGGTTCTACAGCCCCTACTTCATTGTTCCGAAGAAATCCGGTGGGTTACGGCCAATCCTGGACCTCCGCATCCTGAACCGCTCCCTTCACAGCCTGCCGTTCAAAATGCTCACGGCCAAACGCATCTTCGAGTGTGTGCGGCCCCAGGATTGGTTTGCAGCGATCGACCTGAAGGACGCCTACTTCCATGTCTCCATTCCCCCTCGACACAGACCGTTCCTGCGGTTTGCTTTCGGATCTACTTTCTCAGGGACGGGGCACCCTATGGAACCTCCACGTGTGGCTCCTGGACAGGACGAGGTAGGTTTGAGTACCCTACCACCAGGCATCGTCCACGAGACATGTCTATGCGTTGAAGTGGAACCTCTTCGTCAACTGGTGCTCTTCTCACCGAGAAGACCGCCGGAGATGCCTGATCAGTGTCGTGCTTGCCTTCCTGCAAGATGGGTTGGAGCAAAGGCTGTCTCCCTCCACCCTGAAAGTGTATGTCGCCGCTATTGCCGCACATAATGACACAGTTGGAGGTAAGTCCGTGGGAAAGACTAAATCCTCCTTGCCCTCCTCTCGTTCCCTCTTGGGACCTCTCAGTGGTTCTAACTGCCCTGCAGAGTGCTCCATTTGAGCCTTTGCAATCAGTGGAGCTTAACTTCCTATCTATGAAGACTGCGCTTCTGGTTGCATTGGCCTCCATCAAGAGGGTAGGGGACCTGCACGCATTCTCCATTGATGAAGCGTGCCTTGAGTTCGGGCTGGCCGACTTTCACGTGATCCTGAGACCCCGGCCTGGAAATGTGCCCAAGGTTCCCACCACTCCCTTTCGGGACCAGGTGGTGAACCTGCAAGCGCTGGCCCTGGAGGAGGCAGACCCAGCATTGGCACTGCTCTGTCCAGTACGTGCTCTCCGCGCCTATGCAGACAGAACGCATTGTTTCAGGACCTCAGACGAGCTCTTTGTCTGTTATGGTGGGAAGCTGAAGGGAAAGGCTCTCTCCAAGAAAAGCTTGTCTCACTGGATAGTGGACGCCATTGCTTTGGCTTACCAGCAGCATGGTCGACCATGCCCCCTTGGTGTGACAGCCCACTCCACCCGGAGTGTGGCTTCCTCTTGGGCTCTAGCGCATGGCGCCTCGCTAACAGACATCTGCAGAGCTGCAGGCTGGGCGACACCTAACACATTCGCCAGATTCTACAATCTCCGAGCAGAGCCTGTGTCCTCTCGTGTACTCGCTTCAACCAGCCAGTACTAGGACCCGCTCAGGTGGCTTGCTCGCCATTCCACTCCACGGACTAGATACGTGCGATATTTCCTCAGATGAGCTTCCACGACAAGCCCTGAGTTCCTCCAGCACTGCTGACGTCGACGCCAGTGTCTATTGCCTGCGCGTTGGCTAGGTGCCTGCGCAGTGTACCTTGGTATTCCTGTGTTAAGTAGGAGTTCTTTTTCCATGCTAGTCTCACGACAGGGAGTTGAGACTTACGCAGTGTAACGAATCACACAATAATAATATACATAAAATGTATTTAAGGGGGGCCGGAAGGCCAATTTAGCTCAAAAGGAATGATTCATCGATTTGCAATGAATCTTGACCGAATCACTATGGAACCGAGCAAATGACTCGTTTAGAGTTCATTTGAACGGGCCGTAATTATAACCTTGGCAACAGATATGAATATCCAATCTATAGTGAAACACTATGTATTAGCAAGGTAACTTTAGATCGACAGTACAAGACATTAAATGTGCAAGCACAACACAAGGCAAATATCTTTTCAAATATATTGACGACTTTATTAACTATTCTAAACACATAACTAAGGTCTAAACACAATCACACACACAAATTCATACAAGGCGCAGAGGAGGAGAGAGAAAGAGTGAGTTTTCAGAGTGAGATGCACTTGGTAAGACATGACCTGAACGAACCACCAAGCATTAATTTAAACCTTCGTTTCTTAGACAGGTTATTCAATTTACATTTAAAGCACCAGTTCAGTTAAGAGTCTGGAGTAGCTGCTACTTGCTTGTCTTTGCGTTGCTTAGGGAGTTCCCTTTTTGCGGTGCTTCGTCAAAGGGGTTTCCCGACCGGGTCCGTGTGGCTGGTTGTCTTTGAAGTGCCTGGATGGAAGTTTCTGAACAGCCGGTCACGTGTAATTGGCAGGCGAATAAGAGTCTTTACAGTTCGAAGCGCGTTGCAGGAGAGACGTTTAAACGAACTTCGCAGCAACTTAACGTTGAACCGAGACTTTTATGAAAAAGGAAAATAAAGGAAGAAATGAAAGTAAGACGAGTTAGATGGCTTGAATGAGCTGTTTCAACCCCGATCTTGATTTGTTTATTTGTCTGCTGGTCTAATTTGGTCTGGTCGATGTATAAGCGTGCGAACACGCTCTTTGGTGTTTTCAGAGAGAAGCACGAACAGGAACACTCTCTTGCTGTTGCTAGAGAGAGGCGCAAACTTAGTTCAACACCGAACCGAACTCAAAACCGAACGGCAACCCCGAACTGCTCTCTGAACCGAATTTCTTTTTCAACAACTCTAACTCCTTTGTTCGGGTCTTTAACTTAAACGTTAATCCAACCTCTTTTGGAGAATTCTGACCAATGAGACAATGGCATCATTTTAGGAGGTGGATCGTTCCTACTTATCGTTATCTGGGATCTGCTTGGGTTCCAGCACTTAGCAGAGAAACAAGAGACCCCAGTTTAAACATTATAGATTATTATAATCATACAAAACATTTTACACAGATTTCAAACAAGCCACCTTTTGAATTAAGGGCATACGATTCTTTTGATTGGAAGCACGATACCCTTTCATCCATACACACAGTTATATCACAATTACATGATTTATATGTGATCTACGCATAATACAAACATGAATTGTAGGAACAACAAGAATTATGATGTTTGATTAAGTCCACGGAGCATTGTTCTGCGTGAGTTTTAATGGGTTTGATATGTAAAGTCTGTGTAAGTCTCTCACGTTCCATGGAAGCGTGGTCTGTCTTACATCGCTGTCCTGCTCAGCAGTGGTGATGCTGAGGGAGGTCAAAGGTGGTCAGGCCCCTTGGCGGTCAGGCCTCGTTTCACCATTTCTGAGCAGCTTTGTCTTGCTTAAGGATGAAACAGTGACAACGTTCTTCCTGTTTAGGCTTATCTCTGATGCCTGCGGGGCCATAAAAGACTTCTCTGGGGGGTTTTCTAGACAATTTGGAGCCAGTCTTGTGACTTTGGAATGTGGTATTCAGATCCGAAATGCTGAATCACATTTGAATGAATCCCATGAGAGATTAGAAAGATTAATTTGTGTTTGGTTCATCCTTAAAGTCTCTACATATTCCCCCCTTCGATCGATGATGGGTTGAGAAGAAGACATCATTGAACGCTGGAGAAACAGAAGAAGCAAACACACACAGCAAACAACACGGCAACCACCTCCAAGACTGGTCACTTTACTGGTGCAGGGCATTAGATTATCTAGGCCTAAAACAGGTTCACTCTCTCAATGTAGTCAATCATGTGGAAAAAGTTTAGTTCAATTTTAGGACCGTTATTCTAGTTTGTTTTAAAACTGTGATTGATCAACTTTGTGACTAAATTTGATTTGTTTGTTTTATTCTCTTCTAAATTGTTCTAGGTTTAGACCAATTTACCTTTCACATTTTGATTCGAATGATGCAGGGAGTTCTCTAGGCTAACATTCGTCAGGCGTGGTGCGTCAATCCTTATATGGTAACCTTGACCCTTATGGGGTAACAGGGATTTTACCTAATAAAGGAAGAAGAAAAGGAAGAGGTAAAACAAAACCAAGCAGTTGAGTGACTCCTGTATGGCTACTGTTGTGCAGTGTCAGGTGTCACAATGTAATGAGAGGGTTATACTTGTTGGGTGTATTGCTACATGTTTCCTATGGAAAGGATAGCTAAGTCAGTGTTGCGATTTCCGTGTCTACCTGTGGGAAGAACATGTTTGTTGAATGTTTTTCACGGTAGCTGTGTTTAACTGGTGTATGTTAGTGGTACAGTGTAGTGTAGTGCATGTACTGCATGTATGTCAGATCTGTCTCAGTCTGTTTGCTCCCCCCTTTTGCTTGATGGCTTAGCTTTGATGGGCTTGTTGCATCTTTGCCTTGGAAAGGGATCTTCTGTGATCTGCTGGGGGTCAGTCCAGTAAGGCAGGAAGTTCTCTGGCAGACATTGGGAGGTGGTTTGGCATGGATGCGTGAAGCTGTAGTGCAAAATGTGGTCTCCTTTGTTGCCTTCCTCTTGTGATGCCTTCTGGTCGTGACAGATTTCTGACCTTCTGTGCTTACTGTCGTTGCTGTAGCACACACATGGTTCTTGAGTTTGGAGCTTGTGGTGTGATCGGTAACCAGGATGGTGTTTTCTGGTACCTCTGGGTGTTTGTCAGTGGTTGACTGTGAGAGACCACTTTGTTCTGGGTTGTTGTAGAACAGGTGGTCGTCTCAGGAAGGTGTACAAGGTGATCACTGGTCTTCTGTGTTCAGCTTGTCTTTGATTAACACTTGCAGTTGCCTCAGTAGTTGCTCCATGTCTTCTGAGGGGAGACTGTCCTGTTCTTGGGCACACTCAGTGTGGTGTTTGGCTGAGTGGTGCGGAGGTGGGTTTCGTTGTCGCTTACCCTCATAGAATGCTTTTGAATGCACTCGTTGATTCCAGTTGTTTCCTTCTGGTGGGTCCCATGACTTTTCCATGTGGTTGGAGTGGTAGCTGTCATCGGCATGGGAGTAACGTCCTCTGTGCTCCTTATGAAGGACTGTGGAGTTGTCATGCCACTGGGTGTCTTCCAGTGCAAGGCTTGTGTCTTGGCTGATGGAGTTTAACACTGTGGATGTTTTCAAACCTTTCTTTGAGGCCATCTTTTGTTTGATGTAGGCCTTGTGGGTCAGGTCACGTAGCTGCTGAATTGTCATTGTGCCTGGGCAGGCCATGATGCCAAGATGATGACTCAATCCAGGGTGCAGGTTTCTCAGGAAGAGGGTTTTGAAGTTCACATCCTCTTCAAGTTCAGGTTTGCTATGTGCACCTAAGTAAGCTTGTCGAAAGCGGTGGTAGTAGGCTTGGGGAGTCTCTTGTCGACATTGTTTGGTTTCCAAGGCGATTAACACACCGTGTTCTGACTCTGGGCCTGTGAATTCTTTAATCAGTGTCTCACGTAGTAGCTGGTAGTTTGACATGACATTAGCAGGTTGTCAGTCTAGAAAGCTTCGTACCTCTGGACTGGATGTGGATCTGAGGAGGTATAACCTGTCTCTGTCAGTCATATGGGGTCTCACCTCTAGGTGGAAGTCGATATCTCGGAGGTAGGCCTGGATGTCGGGACCCTCTGTGGAGTTCGGGTTGAACTGAGTGATATTCTTAACCAGCTGGTTGAGATCTTTAAAGGTCATCCCATGTGCAGCTTTGGAGTCTGCCTGGATGAGCTCTCTTCGTTTGTTGGCAGTGAACAGTTCTGTGGTGAAGGCCGGTGACGTTTTGGGTTGTGGCCATTCACTTCTTTCACTGTATGCCAGTTCTTGGATGGAGGACTCTGTTCTGCTCAGCAGGGGTGATGCTGAGGGAGGTCTCTCCCTTCTTGGCTCTGGTTTCTGTTGGAAAATGTGCTGGAGTTCATCTCTGACTGCGTAGAGCTCATCGTTGGCGTCGTCTCGCTGTTGGGTCAGATGGTCCATTTCAGCGCTGCACCTTTCCAGGTGGTCTTTCAGAGCAGTGATTTTAGAGTTCTTACTTTCAATGTCAGCTTTGGCTTTCTCTAACTGATGTTCAGCAGACTGGAGTTGGTTTACCAGGTGTTTCTGGACAGTCTTTAACTCTTGTTTGTCACGTTCAGTGACTGCAAGGGCTTCTTGGAGCTTGTCAACTTGTGTCTTTGTTTCTTGCTCCGCTTCGTCGGACACTTTGAGTTTGTCTTGAGCTTCACCCTTGAGCTGGTCTTTGCAGTGTTGAGTGTGCATCAGCTCTCTCAGGAACTCGGTGGTCTTGGAGTCATCCTGGACTTTCACTTCAAGCTTGTCTATGCGGCTTTGGGCACGTGTCAGCTCCTCCTGAAGGTAGGTGACATGCTGGTGGCTTAGGTTTAGCTGGGCTGTGAAGGCATTGCTTAGGGAACAGGTTATTTTGGTTAGGTCCCTATTTTGGTTCATCCTTAAAGTCTCTACAGCAGGGCACTGGAAGACATCTGTGAAGGTGGCGTGATTAGACTGAAACCCAATTCGTCGTCACGACGTAACTCGTAGTGACAACGAAAGGGAACATTCCCTTTCGAGACGTTCCGTCTTCCTGCCACTTCCGCTGTATCGCGGGGACCGCCTGAGTTCAGTCTCGGCTCCTCAGCGAAGAAACATACCTGCATATTGCCAGCGTCCTCTTTTTATACCCATGAGGTGGAGCGGAGTTACACCATGCCGTAGACCCATGGTATTTCTTTGCCATTGGCTCATTTTGTATACTCAAAGTCGATAGGCTTTCTAAGCGAAACCCCATTCGTCGTCACGACGGAACGTCTCCGTTCCCTACACAGGGAAAGAGGGTTACACACGTAACCGAGATGTTTGTGTGTGTATCTTTAAAGGGGTGGTTGATTATGATTTCACTTTTTTTAGTTAGTGTGTAATGTTGTTGTTTGAGCATAAACAATATCTGAAAAGTTACAACACTCAAAGTTCAAAGCAAAGGAAGATATTTGGTTTTAAAGAAATAGCTTTTTGAGGACTACAACAAACGGCTGGAAGGGACTACACAGCATTCCAATATTCACAACATGACATAACCAACCCTAGGATTTACATAAACCCCGCCCCCTGAACACGATTTATAGATTATCAAAACAGAATATGCTAATCAATGACTAGAAGATAACTACACATAGGCTACATAAATTCATCAACTAACCATTCAGAAATGTCCTGTTGCATTCTACATGTTGTCACTTCTTGAGTCTCTCCATCATTGACTCCGTTGACATTATCTGACTCCGGTTTGAACGTAAAAGGCTAAAAGTTTTTGAAATTTTAAGTGTATGTCTGTATGTCTGTGTGAGGTAAAATGACACAAGCTGTTGAAGCTCTGCCCCCTGTGCCGCGAGCAGCAGCTCATTTGCATTTAAAGGGACAGACACAAAAAGGTGCATTTTTGCTCACCCTCAAAAAGTGACAACTTTAACATGCTATATAAAAATATCTGTGGGGTATTTTGAGCTAAAACTTCACATACACACTCTGGGGACATCAGATATTTATTTTACATCTTGTGAGAAGGGCATTATACCACCCCTTTAAGTCTCTTGTGTGTAAGAAGGGAAGAAACGCTTGCTACTTCTGCAGTAATTGAAGCAGGTTTGTGAAGAGCAGCACTATAATCTGTAAGGAATAGCCCTATTATATGCTTCCCTCTCTCTCTGTATTTCTCTTACTTGCATTTTTCCCCAAAAAATATGCGAAATTAGAACAAGACACTCCAGGGAGAACAGCAGGTTATTCAAATATGATTGTTCATATTGCTGTCAAATCCTATTGCATTAGCATATAAATCAGAGATAGTGAAGCCCACATGGAGGTGCATTCACACAAACACCTTTCTTAAAGGGGCAGGTCAATCAAAAAACAAGAATGCGGTCATCATTTACTCATGTTGTTCCAAACCCGTATGATTTTCTTTCTCCTCTTGAACAAAAAATAAGATATTCTGAAGAATATTCATGCAGTTATTTTCCATAAAACAGCAGTTCATTCATTCATTCATTCATAATAATAATAATAATAATAATAATAACAGATTTTATTTATAATGTTCTTTTCTCATACCCAAAGCACTCCAAGCGTAGTGTTGTTGGGACTGCCAGTATTAAGGAAGCTACTGTACATTAATGGCACTTGAAAATTCTGTTATCATTTATTCACCCGCATGACCTGTATGACTTTATTTCTTCTATAGAATACAAGAGAAGATATTTAGAAAAATAGTGGTAACCAAACAGTTTTAGTTATTATTCAATTTTATTGTATTTAAGAAAAAGGAAGCAAAAAAAAAATAGACATTTCTCAAAATATCTTCTTTTATGTTCCAAAAAAGTAGTGAGTAAGGATGAAGGGTGAAGTAAATGTGAAGATGTGAAGTAAATGCAGTTCTGCACTTGAAAAAAATCGTTATCCATCCATTATACCTCTGCCTTTATCTCTCCTTAAACCAAGATCTAATGTTTTTTTTGTTTTGTTTTTTGTATGTTTGTTTGCAATGAATGTTTAATCACTCAACTTGTTTGATATTAGAAGTGGCAGCAGGCAACATTTGTTAAGCTTCGCTCTGTGCGCCTGTCTTGTTCAATATATCTAGCATGTAGCTCTTTAAAAAATAGTTATTTAAACTCGGGTCATCACAAAGCACACTGCTCCAGAGTCCCTCATGGCAGTACTTAACAGATTTAAATCAGACCCTAAGGGGCTCAGAGAGGTGCTGGATGTAGCAAAAAGTGTGGATGGCTAATTAGTTAATGACCTTGTTAAACTCATCAGAAGCTGTCTGGTCTGAGCTGAAGATCACAGGGTCATTGTCAGAAGCCCCTAAAGCTTTTACGCTCATTTACTGCTGATACTCCTCAAACTAATGAGCAAACTTTTTTTTTAAAAAATCCTCTCTCATGGTTTAAATATATCTGTAAACAGGAACACATTTTCTTTGAACAAAAATTATTTTGATTTAAGTACGTTAAGGGGAAACTCCTGCAATTCCTGCAGAGCTTATTCATTTCGCACCCCCTTGGCTACTATTTCAGCTACAAGATAGCTAGCCTTCAATGCTTTCTTGGACACTTTTGCACTCTTAACCATAACTTCCTCTCGGTTTTCATGTAGCCTTTTTAGTCAAATAAAATATTCTGCATCCTTGCTTACTAGTGATGGGTGATTTTTTGTCAGATGCCTTTTCAGTTTGCTAGGAACCATTGCTTCATTCGACAATTTGTCCCCACATATACCAGACACAGAGGAAGAGGACATGATGGATCTCTGATAAAGGTGAAGCCATATGACAGTAATTGTTGATGTACTGTCTTCTCGTCTTCTTGCTGCTGCTCTCAGCTGCCCGTTCTGGACTGCTACATGAGGATGAAGTTGTTGGTCCAAAAGCATCTGGAGCTATTCTTTTGAGAAATCTGTCCATATTCTTTTGCACTACACACACATCGTCACACACTATTAATTCAGGATAAAACACACATACGCACATTGGCATTGACGTGCTGCTGACAGGTCGTCGAGGGGAGGGAATTTGATTCTTTTATTATTATTAGGCTATTATGCATGTATGTGTGTCTGTCTTATTTATTATTTCAGACATCAGATATTTATCATATATATTAAATGTTTTATACGCATTTTAGAAAAGTTTGAATGATTTTTAGACGGCACCCCTGCTATCGTCAGACGGCACCCCGGTTGGGAAACACTGCTCTAAAATTCTGTAATGAAATAATATTTAAATATTAGTATTTATATTAGCATTTTGTGCTTTATAATATTTGTTTATTGTCTGAATGTCATCATGTACAATATGTACATTGTCTGCTTTGCTTAAAAATTAAATTCATCCATGAACTTGTGTTGTTTAGTGGTGCTGTTGATAAAGGTCAGCAGCATTTTCATGATCAGTATGGACAGGGCCGTCGCTAGAGGGCCGAAAGGTGGTGACGATTCTACGATTTCTACAGAGGGGGGTGGGAACCCGATTTCAAAACAACTTGTGCATGTTTTCATCTCCATCCAAGCCTTTCTTTCCATTCTGTTTTTCCCATCCTATTCCACTCCTCTCCATTCTGTTTTCCATCTTTTTGTTTTAGTCTTACTCATCATCTCCATTTCCCTCTCCCCTCGCTTCACTTAACATTCCTCTCATGTCATTAAGATTAAAGTCCAGAGCAGCCAGAATGACATGTCAGTCTGAATTATTTAAACAAGGGTGAATGGATGACGAGGACTGCAGTGGCTTCAGAAGTACATTATACTGATGGTCAGCTACCCAGAGCTAAAGAGGCAAGAGGCACCTTGCTGGGAGCAGGACGAGGCCGAGGGCCGTGAGAGAATGGCTGAATAGATGAGAATTGCTGAGGAGCGACACCTGCGCGACGCACCGGTCTCGTATCTCTCACGGAGGAGCGGAAGCATGAAAGGAGGACTGACGATCGTGAAGATCGAGAGAGGACCAGGCCTGGACTATTTTATTTGATGTTTTGTTTTATTATGTGTGGCGGCAGTCGCCCGTGAGGGACTGCAGTCTTTACTTTCGTTTTTGTATTTGTTTATTTAATTTATTAAAATCTTGGGAATGTTCCCGCCTCCTTCCCATAACATCTAACTTCATTACACACCTAAAGAAAGCCTAGCGATGCTATTGTTTGTTCATAATAGAACAAATTATTAGTATGATTTAGTTTATGACAAAAGGCTTATTCAGCTATTTTTTAGCATGATGTTTCTTTTCACTTGTATGGCTTGGTATAATGAATATTCCACATAATTGTTGCCACAAGGAGGATCCTCGGTGAACGCCTGATGGCAAATATTCCAAGGTGCATAGTTTGCTTTCTTGGAGCAAGGGTGAAAAGTGAAAAGAACATTCGCATTATCAGGAGAATTCAGATCCAATTCAGGCTGTTTGGGTTGAGACCACCTGCGGTTAGCATAGTCACCTCAATCATGGTGTACCATGTGGCATAAGGTGAAAGAGTAGTAAAAAATGACTGCATGCAGACTCATTCACATACCTGCTCAACGTTAGCATCTCCCACTCTGGAGGCTCAAAGCGTCTGGGTCGGTTGCCCTAAGATGAGGAGTAATTGTACTTCTAACACATGGGAATCAAAGGACAGCGATCCCTAGCTTTCCCGCTGATAGAAATAAAATGAAACACCTTTGATGAGGCTACTGGCTATTTCTCTTAGCTATAAAGTGCCTGAGATACAGCAGAGAGAATGACAAACAGAACAGAGGCTGAAGTTGGTGGAGGAGAAGGGCTGAAAGGAATGAAAGGAATCACATGAACAAAAAGCTGAAATCAAAAGAGTCTAGAATCCCTGGAAAAAGTAACAAGTAGTAAATCGCCCGGTGAGACTGGGGTGAGTAAAGTGAACTGAAGTGGCAAATTTGGTATGAGACAAAGTGAATTTATAGAGGGAGAGACAGTGGAAGACATTGTTTACCTGGCCACATGCAGCGGTTCTCAGTTCTCATCTGCTCTCTTGCTTACTGTCCCAGAATGCCCCGCTGTGATGCCATCTCGTTGTTTTCAAGACTACAAAACATTCCACATCTCATGTGGCCCAAAGAAAATCTAAAACCAGACAGCATAAAACAAAGATTTGCTTTCAAACAGTGCCACATTCCACTAATGTATAGTACACATGCTGTTTCAAAAAGTCATTATTTTGTTTACTAGGTGCTAACAAATGGGTTAACATGCTTTATGTAAAAAAAAAAAAAAAAAACATGTCTGAAACATGCTGACTGAGTTCTGGTTTGTACAAAGAACCTCCTTCCGAAAAGCCCAGAGTGTTCTGATTGGCCAGCTGACCTAGTGCGTTGTGATTGGCCAAACACCTTACACGACTCAAAATAAGCTTCCAAGATTTCCAAAGCAATTGTAAACACAAACAGTTAATAATGTAATTGGTTTTATCACACCATTTCGAGCCCAAGTCTGATTCTGAAAATGCGTATGACCAAGCAGATAGATCGGAACCAACTTTGTTGTATTGTCACGATAGCCTACTGGAGTTTCTAACTTCGATATAATATCTTGAAAATATATCAATATTTGATAGCATTTTCGATACCACAGGTAAAAATGCTGGTTACGAACGTAACTGTGGTTCTATGACTAAGTGGAAGACCGCCAGAGGCAGTGCTGAAAGCATTGGTGGAAAATCCCTCGCGCTTGCGCCTGATGAGAATTCGAATAACAAAGTTGTCACCTCATGACTTATGACCACTGATCTATATAATGACTGGATAGATCATGACGTTCTAAACTGCCACCAGGCAGTGAAGCCACCGGAAGTGTTCGAGCGGCCATCTTACGATTCCCTACCAGCAGAGGGCTCCAACGGCCGTTATACAAAGATTTGTAGCTCCGACGGCACTTTTAAGATGACCCGCTGTGCATCATACAAGTGTAAAACGAAGTTCACAAAAGGATCTACAAAAACTGCCCACAGGTTATGCCCATAAGTAGTCATTTATATGCACAATTGTCGCTATTTCCGTGTTGTTTTCTCCGAGGCAAGAGTAATGCTTCTTCAAAAAACAAACGATAAAACGTTCAACAATAGCCGATAAGGAACCCCAGACCAGCAATAATCACAATTAAGTGTCCAATAGTGACCCCATTTGACTGCTTCAAAAGAGCTTCGTGCAGAGTCCATTTACCATTACTAACGCCTGCGGTGCGTATGCGGTGCAGGAGCAGCACGCCCTTGTGCTTCCACATGCTGTTTGCAGTGCGCAACTGATGTACAACTGTACCACAAACAACATTTATTCTCTATTTTTATTTCAAATCACTATTTTTATTATCAGCGTCTTCTATAAAAACAATTTTTTTTAATAAAAAACAAATTTGTAGCCTAGGCTACTATGCATTCTTTCACAGACGTATTCAAGTTTAAACCCAATAAACTTAAAAAACATATTATTCAATGCATTACTTCTTATTAATTTAATTACATGCATTTATTTACTATATTTTCATGTCAACCCGTGTTCAGTTTGACCACGAACCATGCGCTGTCACTTTAATTCAGCGCCTGCACAGCAGAAATAGACTCGGTGCGGGAACGATCTCTGCACTGCTGCATACGCACCGCTCCTGGAACGTATTGACGGGCATCCGCATGCAGTGAAAGCTCCAACCTGTTAACATGGGTATGGTAAAAAATATGCACTGCAAACGGAGTAGGCCTATGTGTAACCCCTTATTTACACTGTCGGAGCCATAATGCACCGCAGATGTGTGCAATGTTTTATTCCGTCCTTCACGCGTCAACTCACACCAGGAGCATTTCCACATGATTTGCCGATTTGTGGGCGCGATCAGTTCCGGTAGCCGTGTCGCAGCTGTAACGCGCCGCAGACGTACGTGTGCAGTGTAAATAAGGGGAAAATAAGAGGTGAAACAGGCGTACATTAACCCATACAATTTGTATTTTGCATTTCCTAAACATGTTCTTGCTAACTAATCAAATACGTATACAGACTACTGATCTATCTGTAAAACACAATCAGAAAGAGCTATATTTTAAGTACATAATTCACATATACTTAATTTTTAGTAAGCAGGAATAATTTCTGACTTTAAACAAATACCCATTTAAATGCTTATGATGTTTGCGTTGTAAGACTATTCAGGGAGACTTTAGATTTCAAAACGGTGTCTCGTTATGCAATGTTTTCTCAGTCAAATCATACAATTTCCTATTGATTCAATAGAACGCGTGAGCTCACTAGGGAATACCAATATGGTGGCGCGGTGGCTTCACTGTTTATGATGTCATGAGCTATCCAGTCATTCTATATAGATCAGTGCTTATGACGTGTCTTCAGCTATAACCACCTCCTAACACGTCAGATCGATTTCTAGATCATTCTCGCGATGCCGAGTAACCAGAGACTCTGGGCGGTCTCCCACTTAGTTATAGAACCACAGTTACGTTTGTAACCAGCGTTCTATTTCCTTTCGCTCCTGACCGCCAAAGGCAGTGCTGAAAGCACTAGTGGAAGACGAATACCTACGCATTAGGTGTAAAATGCTAGTGGTGTGACAGGGTAGATAGCAGCATAGGTAGCAGGCTATCTTCAAAATGCCTCCCATGCAGATATCTCATGAGTGTTGTCAGGTCTTTCTCTCTAGAGAGTAAGAAGCAGTATACTCAGGCCTCCACCCTTTACAGTATTGAGTATAGTAGCTGGTATATCCAGCAAGCCCTTAACCTGTTAAGCTTCAAGCCCATTTTTGAAAAATCCCCAGATATGGCATTCCCAAACTGAAACAGATACAGTTCATGAACCCTTTGTACTAAAAGCACAAGTAAGATCTCATTTGAAAGCTGACACCTGGAAGTTTATTGTAAATGTAGAATTAATTATTATCATAATGAAAAAAATAGTTATAAATAGCTTCAAAGTTTTGTAAAGTTATTATACATTTATTTTTATGAAACATCTTCATGAAAATAAAATTGAAGTTGGCATTGTAGCAATCTAGAAATGCACTGCAGCTAAAGCCACATGTCTGGCCATGTTATATTTAAAATTTGAAGATGATAAGTCTAAAACTCTGTATTTAGTTCAATGTTTTTCAAGATCATGTCATATGACTTTATTTTGATTAGACTGGTGTTTATTGTTTTCTTATAAGCATCTATTCAGTCTATTGCCTCTATTGTTTTGTGATGCAAAAACGAGCCCCATTCAGTCTCAGTCTCCCCTGCACATATTCACACCTCTCCAGCCAGTTTATTGCTCTAAATATGCTTTTCTTTTGTCTGCATTATAATCACTAACGACTAGCAATTCACACTGTTTCAATCCCTCATTTATTTTATAAAAGTTCTCACTTCACAGTGAAACTGTATCAAATGCCCTTTTTGAAAAACGAAACATTTCAGTAAGCATTCTTATTTAGAAAAAAATCATAAAAATTACACCGAAGTAAGGTAGCAGGTGCTCAGTACTAGCTAGCATGTTAGCTTAGCACACCATCAATACACGACAATTTATGAGAATAAAACTATGTTTGTTCTCCAAACTTACTTTATAGCGCAAGTCGAGTGTTTTAAATAACTTTCTGTAATCTGATTTGGCTTCAGATAAAAAAATCAGATAGAAAATATATTATTTTATTGTATTCTGCACAATTTGAAAGTCTATCTCGATTAGCATTACATTATACATATAATCAATTATTATGAAAATACCTGACATGACTCGAAGAACACAGGTAAATCAAATATCATTGCAATCATGTTTATTGTCTTCAAAACATCTTTATCTGCACTTTACAGCGATCTCGGATAGCTTTGTTGTGGCAGGACTTCCTGAATGTCACATGATTATGGCTCTTCTTCATGTGATCCATATATTATGGACTTCTGTTCAAACAGCGCCCTCACTTTCAGGATGAATTGATAACACAGTACAGAGTATACAGCGCTCAAAATGATTACATCGACGCATTTGGGTATAAATTCAATAAATATTATTCCTGTCTATAGAAGTCTAATGTAAAGCTATGAGAATCTATCAATATTTCTCCAAATCTGCACATGTTTGAGCTAAAAGCCCTGAGGGACGTTGTTTTGTCAAGCGCTGTCATGACGATCGCACGGGAGTTTTTTTCTGAATGAGACCGGCTGAGGCTCATAATTCATATTAAAGGTAACGACTCATTTTTTAATTTCATAACTCCTGACACAAATTAAGACATAACTGTCACTATAAGTTTCTCAGAATACAATAGTGGTCAAATACTGAATCTTGAGTCTTATATCTTTTTAATGATGTATAGTTTGTCAAGGTATAACATTAAATCTGATAGTATATTTGAACTAAATAAATAAAAAAACGCTTCAGTGCGCCGACGCTCTGGAGACGGTTAAGAGGTTAAGTTGAAAAATTAAAAATTTCCTCTGAGCCCTTTGAATAAAATAATTCAAGTCATAAGGTCGAATGCTGGAATACATGGAAGGTGGCGCCCAAACCGACGGCACAATCACCATCAATGGGAAGGAGCTGAAGAAAGTGGAGCAGTTCAAGTACCTCGGCTCCACCCTCTCGGCTAATGGTGATAGCCTTCCAGACACCAGAGCAGGAGTCAACACTGCCTGGATGAAGTGGCGCCAGGTCACTGGTGTCCTCTGTGATCGACGCATGCCCAGCCACCTCAAGGCAAAGGTTTACAAGACGGTACTTCGCCCAGTCGCCCTCTATGGAGCAGAATGCTGGCCTGCAACCACCAAACACGAACAGGCCCTCCACACGATGGAGATGCGTATGCTCAGATGGACATTGGGACTGACCCGACTGGACCACGTTATGAATATCAGGAAGATCATGGGAGTAGCACCAATCACGGAGAAGATGCGAGAAGCCCGCCTCCGATGGTATGGCCATGTGATCCGCAGTGAGGAAGAGTCAGTGGCGAGAAGAGCACTGCGGCTCAGCCCTGAGGGGAAAAGCGAAAGACGTGGAAGACCGAAAAAGAGGTGGATGGACCGAATCAAGGAAGACATGAAATACATCGATGTCGCCCCCGAGGATGCCTTGGACCGGAGAAAGTGGAGAAAGGCTTGCCGACAAGCGGGACATACGCTAGGAAGAAGATAAGGTCGAATGCCGTTGGCCACTTACTGAGGCCTCCAGTCCCTTGGGTTTAGTAGAGAATGTAAAATCTTTCTTGTAAAAATTACAAGATAATAGGCCCTTTGGGCTGGCATCCAGGCTACCCATACTGACTATTTGTTCACAAGACTTTTGAAAATTGTATCATGTAGCCTAGAATTTTTGCTTCAAAACTATGTGAAAATCATCCTGCCCACTCATTCACATAAAACAATATATTGCTTTAAAATTTGTAAGACATGTTTTGTGTAAGAAAGCTGTATGCAAGGAGGCGTTAATCATCATGAATATCGATGTGTTTCACACCTGGGAAGACAAAGACCCTAATGGGACCCCTAATGGCCCTATCAGGTGGGACTGTGAGGGCATTTGCACAAAGAATGTGAGGAGAGATTATAGAATGGCTTTTTGATCATTTGGATGTATTATTTAACACAACATAATCCAAAGATACACAACGAAGGACAAAAAGGCACATTATTGAGCACAATAATCTAAACAGAGAGACTCAAACAGTCACACACCTTTGTGCCGTTCCTGAAACAGTTCCTGTTCAAAATACCTGTCATTTCCAAGTTGTTTGCTTTTTCATTTTACCATGTTCAAGTCAGCAGGACTCATCAGTGGCATCTGGAATCTGGTCCCTGTAAAACAACAACTGTGAACATGCTGATATCAGGGAAAACAATAGGGCTGCACGACTAGGGGAAGAAAATCTAATTGTGATTTTTCTGGTTAATATTTAGATTTAACATTCACAAAAATATATATAAAGAACACCAGGTTTGTTGTATCTTGTAGGCATATACTTGTAGGGTGCATAAAATAATAATAACAATAATAACAATTTTTACATTACAGAAAACATTTTTTTTGGGAAAGAAATGCAGACGGCCTATAACTTTAAATCATTGGAAAGGAACCCTTCAGTACAATACACTAGAGAAAAATATATGGATTATCATGTTACTTCAAATGTTTTCAAATGTTATGACGTTATGTTTGGCGTGTTTTGCTTTTCAAACTCTGCTTTTCTGGGCCCTGGAGGTGTTCTGACATATGCTGACATCTGTGCTTATTTGTGTTACTTGTGACATTTTCATGGCTAAAGTCTGATTACACTGTATTTAGCACAAACTCTGCTACAATAATATGTCAGCAGCATGTATGTAAAAGTTTGTAGTTTTGAGATATTGACATTTATGCGTGGTTTGTGAAAAAAACTGAAATAAGGTCATGATACCCATACTGATTATTTCTTCACAAGACTTTTGAAAATAGTATCACGTAGCCTAGAATATTTGCTTTAAAGGGATACTCCACTTTTTTTGGAAATAGGCTCATTTTACAACTCCCCCAGAGTTAAACTGTTCAGTTTTACCGTTTTTGAATCCATTCAGCCGATCTCCGGTTCTGGCGGTACCACTTTTAGCATAGCTTAGCATACATCATTGGAGTGGACAAGACCATTAGCATTTCTAAAAAAAAAATGACCAAAGAGTTTCGATATTTTTCCTATTTAAAACTTGACTCTTCTGTAGTTACATCGTGAACTAAGACCGACGGAAAATGTAAAGTTGCGATTTTCTAGGCTGATATGGCTAGGAACTATACTCTCATTCCTGCGTAATAATCAAGAAACTTCACTGCCGTACCATGAGTGCAGCAGGCGTAATGATATGACGCAGCGCCTGAAAATAGGCCACCTTCCGTCAACACAACGGAACTATTTTCATATAATAGATTTTGAACTGTACTATTTTTGTATTGCAGGTTATAATAAAGACATTTAATTATACATTTTTAAAAGATCTTGTAAATAACTTTGCTTAATATTAACATTATTATTAGTAGTATATAAATGCTACAAAATTTTCATCATGAGCTATTGGCATGTAAATGAACATAATGAGAATAGAGAGTGAAAAAAACAGCTCTATCTAAAACTTTTCAATTAAGTCAAAGGAGTACCAGCTCCTGTTGAAAAGTTATAGTACACAGTACACACACATGAGAGGTACAGCCTCTCCCTACTCTTACAAAATTACAAACAACCAGCCTGAAAAACACGTTGTATGAAGAACCAATAACGTCCAAGCTTATCGATACTGCGGTCTTCCTTAATTTGGCCCCAGGGCCGGTTTAATACTGGGTTTCGATACCCATCCCTACATATGGGTGAGTTCATATGGATGAAAGCATGTTGTGTTCTGTCTCTTGGTTTGTGATAGTGGCAGCTACTGTGAAACTCACCTTCTTCATCTGAGTGTGGATGGCATCAAGAGCTTGTCCTGAAGAATCACAGGGCCAAACGCTAGGGATTATATCTCATCTGGTGACAAGAGCATAGCCATAACTTTAAGAACTCTAATGATATCTTTACCCCCTGATATTGCATTGGGGATATAAATTCAAACATTTTAAAGGCTAAGAGTATGAGACATGAGTAAGCTGGTCAGATATCTGTGAAAAATAACTTGCGAGCCTAAAGTTGTCGACCCCCTGAACCACATTCAGCATTTATAAGTGTAGTGATAATCAGATAGGTAATCGAGCCAGCTCTGGTATGTGGAGTAAATTAACTAGATTCTAATTTACTAAAGTCTCTTCCATTCGTGAAACAAAGGGGACAGTGTTTTGAATTGATTAAATCATTGACTCCATTCGCACATGCAGCGTCTTCTCTGATGAATGAACAACGAAGTGCTTTGCTTACGAGTTGAGCCAGCTCTGAACATGTGACTCGAGATGACATCTCGTGAGTCCGGCCGAAGACCACTCGACCCCTTAGGGTCTCCTCTGTTTTAATCACCTCACACACAGAGCACAAGTGTAATAACGTGATCACCACCACTCAAATTATTAAACTCATCAACTCAGAGGAGTACGCACACACACGAAACTCCCCAGAGGGGGAGTGAGCGAGAGTCCACCACCCCGGCAAACTCTAACTGAACTCTGCTACACACACACACGCAGAAACACTCATTCATGAACTTTTAAATGCCTACCTCTTTAAACGTATGAAGTGTTTCTCTTGTTGTGTTTTCCAATCCCCATGTGACCAAATTGATGTAACTATAAGCTTTTATGGTATGTAATCAGTTTGACATTCGTTTAATCACGAAAATCATGTATCTGCATTTTACTAGCCCTAGGAATGTCGCGCTTGGTATGATTGGAATCAGAGGAATCGAATAAGATCGAATCACTGACCCAAAGTGCAACATGAGGCATACTTTTATCAATACCAGTTTAGAAGTGTATTTTTACTAAATGTTATCTTCCATGCACATGACCCGGAGGGCGTGTGTTTTCGCAAACACAGAAGTTTGACAACACGCCCCCTCCCAAACGATTGGATAGGACACGCAACAAAGGCGTGCCTCTAGCTCCTTCAAAACTCGAACGCCACAATCTGTTCGATGCAGTTTCTACGCCACATGAGAGCTTTTCCTGTGAGAGGATCCATGGCTCCTTCGGGGAGCTTTCTCCGTTTTCTTTAATCTTTCTTTATTTTCGTCTTCGGACTTTTCTTACGTTTAGTTTCAGTGAAATGAACGTAATCGGCAACTTCAACCTGAAGGAGACTCTTCGAATCTGCAGCGACCACGCTCGCCCAGAAGAGCTGAGAAAGCACGCACCCGCTCCTAAGGACACGCACGCAAGACGCGGTTTTCCTCAGCAACACCAGGAGAACCAAAGACCTTTAAGTCTTCATTCAAACTAACGCGCTTTGCCCGCTCTGAAATAACCACGTGAACGCATGACGCGAGGACAGAGACACGCACCCTTATTCACATCAACCACAAAGAGCTTTACCTGTGCAAGTAACCGTTTACCATTCTTTCGAGGTTTAAGATCTGTTGATTCTTGGTGTCTAAAAAGGTTCTGTGTCTATGATGAATTTTGCCAAACCAGAAGATCTCTCATCTTCTCACTCTCTCTCTCTCTCTCTCTCTCTCTCTCTCTCTCTCTCTCTCTCTCTCTCTCTCTCTCTCTCTCTCTCTCTCTCTCTCTCTCTCTCTCTCTCTCTCTCCTCTCTCTCTCTCTCTCTCTCTCTCTCTCTCTCCCAATCTTGCGCTCTCGCAATCTCTCTCTCTCACTCCTGTTTGTTATTCGTCTGTCTCATTTGTTTTACTGTTTACTGTACATACATGTATCCCGTGTTTAAAGGTAGAATTCTGTATCCGTAGTTTCATTTTATTAAAACCATTATATTCTTGATTGTTTTGAATGCTCATATTTTACAAGTCAATGAAATGCGATCCTATAGCTACAAAGCTTTACAAGTTGTTACTATATCAGTAACGTAAATTTTATAAACACGAGAAAATTAATGTTCACGGCCGGAACATTGAGATTTCTTGGAGTTTATAAAAAGGGATAACGTTGTTGAATTAATTGATGGGTTAATCTTACAGCCGTTTGCTGGACAAACCGATTGTTTGATAGCCAATTGATTCCCTTTAAGTTATCTCATATAATCGATCTGTAATGAGACCATTGATATATGAATGAGGAATTATAATTCGTTATGATTGATCATTCATATATACAATCGATCTATTTTCCATTTCGATAATTTAACTGTAATATGCAATATATTAATCATATTCATGATTAATTATTAAAATTCCCTATGCATAATTTGAGCTAATTAAGGCACATCTCAATGTGACTACATAAGTAAAAGGAATTTCAGTATTTATCAATAAAAAATACATACAAATAAATAAATACCTTTGAGTTGGACAATATGGTGTCTGTCTCATTGGCCAACATAATTCAAAACAGATCTAGAGAAATAAAATATACCAATGACCATGATATCCTGTTATCATAATAGTTAAATGAATTATTATAACTACGACCATTATATTTGTCGCTTAATATTTAGCTGATTATTTAGCCTACAGGCTTCTCAAGGATAATCTCATTGAAAAAACCTGGAGTTAATGATTTTAAAAAGTGAGATTTCTTTCAAAAGCATAAATCTTACAGACCCCAAACTTCTGAAAAGTAGTGCACTGTATGTTTGAGGTTTTGCTCATGGATAGCCATAGGGGAAATTGACCAACACCTTTCAGATACATTTAGTGACCCCTCCAGAGAACAAGAGTTGGGCCAGTGTGATGCCTTGATAACACCACCAGAGCCTGTAGAGGCATTCGACCTGATGGAGCCACTCCTCAAAGAAGTACAGGAAGTGGTAAGGAAGGCAAGGTCTAGGTCTGCACCAGGACCAAGCAGAACATCGTACAAGGTGTACAAGCACTGCCCAAAGCTGCTACATCGGCTGTGGAGGATCCTAAGAGTCATCTGGAGGAAAGGAAAAACTCTAAAACAGTGGTGGTGTGCAGAGGGAGTGTGGATCCCAAAAGAAGAAGACTCCAAGACCATCAGCCAGTTCAGCATCATCTCACTCTTAAGCGTTGAAGGAAAGATCTTCTTCATCATAGTTGTGAAGTGGTTGGCAGAGTTCTTCCTCAAAAATGGATACATAGACACCTCTATGCAGATAGGCGGCATACCAGGTCTTCCAGGCTGCCTAGAGCACACAGGCGTGGTTACACAGCTCCTCAGAGAAGCAAAGGAGAATAGGGATGATCTGGTGGTGCTGTGGTTAGACCTGGCCAATGCCTATGGCTCTATGCCCCACAAACTGGTACAGGAGGCTCTGGAGAGGCACCATGTTCCTGCCATAGTGAGAGACCTTATCCAGGATTACTACAGTGATTTCAAGCTGAGAGTCTCATCTGGGTCAACAACATCAGAGTGGCACAGGCTGGAGGTGGGAATCCTCACAGGCTGCACCATTTCAGTGATCCTGTTCGCTCTGGTCGTGCAGAGGCCCCAAATCCATGACTGGAACGCGGCAACCACCAATCCGTGCCTTTATGGATGACCTCACAGTGATAACGGAGTCAGTGCCTGGAGCCAGATGGATACTGAGGGGTCTGGAGAGGGTGATTGAACGGGCCAGGAGGTCATTCAAGCCAACCAAATCCAGGTCTTTAGTGCTAAAGAAGGGCAGGATGGTGGAGAAGTTTCGTTTTATCATCTCAGGAACTCAAATCCCGACCCTGTCTGAAAAAACAGTAAAAAGCATGGGAAAGATCTTCGACAGCAGCCTCAGGGATACAACATCCATCAAAAAAACATGTGAGGAGCTGGAGAGGTGACTGAAGAATGTTGATAAAACTGGGCTCCCTGGGAAATTTAAGGCATGGGTGTACCAACTGCCAAGAATACTGTGGCCTCTGCTTCTGTACGAGTTTCCGATTTCCAACATCTCAGAAATAGAAAGGAGAGTCAGCCGCTACCTAAGGAGATGGCTGGGATTCCCGAGGAGCTTCACCCTCTGGGTCGGCTATCGCGCCGGCGCGACGAGCTCACTTTTTTCCTTATCAGTGCAAAAGAGACTCAAATTACTCTGTTGATTTTGATCTTACATATAAGTGTTGTACATCATTAGATCATGTTAAGTGTCAAATTTTTTTGTGGATACTCACAATAAAAACAAACTGTTCTGCTTTTTGTCAAATAAAGAAAAATAAACATGATGCAAATTTTGAATAGTGTCTGTAATGACAACATTTCATTGACTAGTTTTGGATAGATTATAAAGTTTTTAATATAAAATAGACATCAAATAAGCTTTTGTTAGACAGTTTCTGCTCATGTGTTAAATATATAGTATGTTTTGTCAAAAATAAACTAATCAACTGTTATAGTGTTTGTTCCAATGCAAACTATATCAAAATAATGAATCCTTAACTTTTAAATATGTATGATAAAATGTATTGGCCTACTTTAAAAAAATAATACTTTATAAAGACATTTATGGAAAAAGACCATTTTCTTTTCAAGATGTTTCCAACTCTAACTTTGAACCAATTCTGTAGAATGGCCAATACAACCTATTTGAACAGGATTTGTTTCCAGGTATGACTAAAAATGTGCTTTTGACTTTCATTTATATTTTGATTATATATATATATATATATATGTGTGTGTGTGTATATATGTATATATATAGTCCTTGCATTCTTTCTTGTGTGACACACCTGAATGAAAGGCTCATCAGGTGTGAACCACCTAATTATTCATGAGTGGGTTGGGCCGTTCACGCCCCCACGCATATTGCCTTTCCAAACAAAAAAATGTTTTTCACAATTTAAAACAATCTATTGTTTTATGTGAATGATTAGGCAAGATGATTTTCAGATCATTTTGAAGCAAAAACTCTAGGCAACAACATCCATTAGTCAAAAGTCTTGTGGACAGATATGTAGTATGTGTTTTGTGGCCTTATTTCAGAAACTTTAATTTTTAGTTTTTTCAATAACCATGCAATATTCTCTCAAAAATACAAACATGTACATACATGTTGCTCACATAATATGGTAGCCTTGTTTGTGCTAAATAGAGTGTAATTTCACCTGTGCCATTAATATGTTTATAAGCAACTGAAAAAAGCACAAATGTCAGGTCATGTCAAAACATCTCAAGGACCCCAAAAACACCTTAGAGAGGGTTAAGCAGCATTGCCTTTTATGGAAACACCTGCAAGCTGCAGCTCCCGCTAAAATCCATTGAAGAGGAGTTCAAGGTCTTGCGCGCAAGAGAGGTGCTGCAGCTCCTTAAGTCTAGGGACCCCAAAGTCTCTGGGGCAGGTGTAGAGGTCAAGACGGGCAGGAAATGGAGGGCAGAGGCGCCAGTAGACCAGGCAGAGTCACGGCTGCGCCCTGGTGTCCTAGTGGGAGCAGTGGCCAGAGGAAGGGCTGGGCTAGGAACCTTTCAAGGGCCCCGGTTCGACAAGGCTCGGGGGAAGGAGAAGAGTCAGCTAGTTCAAAGTGAGGTGAGGGCAGCGGTGGAGGAGGAGAGGTCCAGCAAAGCAGTGGGAATGGCACGTCAGGGTGCCTGGACTAGATGGGAACAAGCTGTGGAGCCACACCGCATCAAGTTCCTGGTCCAGGCAGTCTATGACGTCCTCCCCAGCCCATCCAACCTGCACACCTGGGGTCTGGTCGATACACCAGGATGTGCCCTGTGCCAGAGAAAGGGAACCCTTGAGCACATCTTGAGCTGCTGCCCAAGAGCTCTGGGGGAAGGCCGATATCGCTGGCGGTATCCAGGCTACTATCAGCAGCTGCCGGAGGTCAAAGCCCTGCAAACAAACCATCAGCTTCATCAGGGCCGGAGAGAAGCCAAAATATTTTAGGACAACATCAGGGCTTCTGAACACTGCACAGGATTGGCAACTGAAAGTGGACTTAGGCAAACAACTTAAGTTCCCCCAGCATGTCGTCGAGACCACCCTGAGACCTGACATTGTCTTGATATCTGAGGCAACAAAAAACCTGGTCATGTTGGAGCTCACTGTGCCATGGAAAGAGACCGAATGGAGGAAGCCTTTGAGAGAAAGAGGGAGAAATATAATGGCCTCGTCAGCGACTGCCACAACCAAGGCTGGAAGGCAAGGTGCTTACCTGTGGAGGTGGGGTACAGAGGCTTTGCAGGGAAGTCCCTCTACGGGGCCTACACTGCACTCAGCATCACAGGTGAGAGAAGGAGAAGGGCTAATAGCAATACCACAGAGGCTGCAGAGAAGGCTTCGATGTGGCTCTGGATCAAAAGAGCGGATCCGTGATTAAATGCTGCTAGGGCACAAGCTGAGGCCTGATCAACCTCAGCTGGGTCACCTGAAGGAGGGTGTCTGATGTTTCGAAAGACCTGAAACACCCAATAAGATCAGGAACATCACTGATGATGTGCCCTAGCTTAGCATCAAAAGATGTATCATTACAACAATTTTCTTTATTTTACGAAAAACACAACATTTTGTTTTTATTATGAGTGTACACTGTAATGGCATGTTATGGCCTCAGTGGGGCACTGGAGTAGTTGAAGGTAGAGTGATGCCAGAGTAAGTGAAGAAGAATAAAAAGTTATCTGTTTACAGCCTGAGTGTTGTGTCCTTGAATACGGAGTATAGAGGAACAATACATGGTGTCAGAGACGTATAACCCACAACAGAAAGAGTCTAGTGGTACAGAAAAATAGTCGGAGTAGCTTTAATGGTGAGTAGA
This sequence comes from Rhinichthys klamathensis goyatoka, assembly GCF_029890125.1. Taxonomy (NCBI): domain Eukaryota; kingdom Metazoa; phylum Chordata; class Actinopteri; order Cypriniformes; family Leuciscidae; genus Rhinichthys; species Rhinichthys klamathensis. Next base: position 1,884,152 of record NW_026606668.1, on the reverse strand, counting down.
GTGAAAACGCGGGACCTGTAGAGCAAGAGAAAGAGCGAGTCGGCGAGAGCAATAACAGCTAGCGGCAAGCTAAAAGCACACAGGATGGACCACATATTCACTATCACACCACCGGGACCATTCGACTTTGAGCCAAGCTCGTGGCCCGCGTGGATCAAAAGGTTTGAACGCTTCAGAATGGCGTCGGGACTGAAAGAAAAAGACGGCGCATACCAGGTGAATTCTCTCATCTATACAATGGGCGACAAGGCCGATGATATTCTGAGCTCACTGCAGTTGACGGATGAGAAAGAAAAGGACTTTGACGAGGTAAAAAAAGCCTTTGATGAACATTTTGTAGGAGTACATAATGTAATTTATGAACGAGCCAAGTTCAATAAACGATGTCAAGACGTCGGCGAATCTGCAGAAAACTTTATCACCGCAGTACACAAGTTAGCTGAACATTGTAAATATGGCGTCTTACGTGAGGAAATGATTCGAGATAGAATTGTTGTCGGCATACGTGATGCTAAATTGTCTGAAAAACTTCAGCTCAACCCAAAGTTGGATTTAGCTACAGCTATAGTCCAAGTGAGGCAGCACGAGGAAGTTAAAAAGCAACAAGCTGTTCTGCGGTCAGCTGATTCACCAGGACAAATTGATGCACTGTCTCACAACAGTAAAACACAGGCTCATAGAAAAAAATCTTTTCAACGCGGAAGCTATTCTCAGCCTCAGCCTACCTCATCAAAGCCAAAACAGTGCGGGAAGTGTGGTAAAACCCCAAAACATTCATGGACTGAATGCCCAGCAAAAGACGTTGAGTGTAGAAAATGTCAAAAGAGGGGACACTTTGCGGCAGTGTGCAGATCAGCTCAAAAGATGGATTCAATTGAAGTGGACGAGGCAGCTTATCTGGGTGCGGTTGACTATCCACAGTCCTCCACATGGACTGAAATACTCACCATAAACGGCGGCCCGTTGCGCTTCAAAGTAGACACAGGTGCGTCTGTGACCGCTATCCCAGAGACAGAATTCAAACAGGATAGATATGGCAGACATTCAGCGCCGTGCAGACCCCTGCTGGGCCCCGCCAACCAACCTCTGGACGTAAAAGGGCAAGTGCATGCGGTCATTCAGAGAGGTGACAGAAAGATTGAGGAGGAGGTGTTCATCGTGAAGGACCTGACTATACCCTTATTGGGCCTCCCAGCTATCCGCAGACTACAGATGATCCCTCAGCTCAACAGCATCGACGACGCAGAAAAACACTTTCGCTCCACTTACCCCGAGGTATTTAAAGGGCTGGGTAACCTTAAGGGGGAGTATAAAATTAAGCTGAGAGACAACGCGGCACCCTATGCCCTCTCGGCCCCGCGACGAGTGGCCATTCCTCTTCGGGCCAAAGTCAAAGAGGAACTAGACCGGATGGAGAAGATGTGGGTCATAGCTCGTGTGGAAGAACCGACTGAATGGTGTGCGGGCATGGTCCCTATAGTGAAAACGTCGGGGAAAATTCGTATTTGCGTGGATTTAACCCGTCTGAACGAGAGTGTTATCCGAGAGAGACACATCTTACCGGCAGTGGATGAGACACTGGCCAAGCTGGAAGGAGCCAGAGTCTTCACAAAGCTTGACGCGACATCAGGCTTCTGGCAGGTCCCACTTCACAAAGACTCCATGCTGTTGACTACGTTCATCACACCAGAGGGGCGCTATTACTTCAAAAGGTTACCTTTTGGTATATCTTCGGCACCAGAACACTTTCAGAAGAGGATTTCTCAACTGATTGATGGTGTTGATGGAGTCCTATGTCACGCTGATGATGTCCTGGTCATAGGAAGAGACCGGGCAGAGCACGACGACAGGCTGCACAGGGTGCTACAGAAATTCAGAGAGGCTGGGCTCACTCTAAATGAGAAATGCCAATTTGCCCTGACAGAGATCCGTTTCCTGGGCCATGTCATAAATTCTCAGGGCATCAGAGCAGATCCAGGAAAAATAAAGGCAATCCTGGAGATGCCAGAGCCAAAGGATGTGGCGGATGTTCGCCGTTTCATGGGCATGGTGAACTTTGTAGGCAAATTTTCGTCACGCCTGCCAGATCTGACAAAGCCCATTCGTGACCTGTTGAAGACAGAGAACAGCTGGACATGGGGAGCACCCCAACAGAAAGCATTCCTGGAGACGAAAAAAGAATTGGGATCAGAGACTGTGTTAGCCCAGTACAGCCCAAATCACGAAACCATGGTATCGGCGGATGCTTCGTCATATGGACTTGGAGGTGTCCTGACACAAAAACAGACAGACGGAGAGTGGAAACCTGTCGTCTTCATTTCTAGAAGTCTGAGCAAAGCCGAATCAAGATATGCCCAGATAGAAAAGGAGGCTTTGGCTGTGACCTGGGCATGTGAGCGCTTGCGTGGATACGTGAGTGGACTGGACTTTACCATAAGAACTGATCACAAGCCACTCATAACACTCCTGAAATCCAGAGCACTAGATGACCTCCCGCCGAGGATCATCAGATTCAGACTCAGGCTGCTCAGATTCAACTTTAACATTATCCATGTTCCAGGTAAAAATCTGATAACAGCTGACGCCCTGTCCAGAGCACCTCTTCCAACTGCAGCCACAGAGGCGGAGCAAGACCTGGAAAGAGAATGCAAAGCTTACCTGGACAGCGTAGTTGAAAGCCTGCCAGCCACTCCAACGAAGCTGGAACAGATTAAGAGTGCACAAATGTCAGATAACACCTGCAAACGTCTCAGCCGATACATTGCAAATGGATGGCCGGGACACAGACGAGATGTGCATGAGCAGCTGCTGCCCTACTGGCCCAATAGGTCAGTTTTGCATGAAGGAAGAGGACTGCTCATGAAAGGAGAGAGACTTATAATCCCTGAGTGCTTGAGACCTGACATCCTGCAGAGACTGCACCAGGGACATCAAGGTATCAACAAATGCCTAGCAAGGGCCAGAGAATCAGTCTGGTGGCCAGGTATCACGTCTGCTGTAAAGCAAATGGTCGAGAGATGTGAGATTTGCGCACGTGAAGCTCAAACAACAGTCGAGCCTCTGCTCACAACAGAACTACCAAACAGACCGTGGCAGAGGGTTGCTGCTGATCTCTTCCAATGGCAGAATGGGAACTATTTAGTTATAATAGACTACTTCTCTCGCTATATCGAAGTTTGTTCCCTACCTGGCAGTACATCAGCAAAACAGACCATCGCCAGATTTAAAGCTGTGTTTGCCAGATATGGATGCCCAGAAGTGCTTGTCACAGACAATGGTCCGCAATTCTCCTGTCATGATTTCACTCAGTTTGCACAGGAATATGACTTTGCCCATGTGACAAGCAGCCCCCGTTACCCCCGCAGCAATGGGGAGGCTGAACGGGCCGTTAGAACTGTGAAGTCTCTTTTAGTGAAAGACAACTGCTGATGGGGAGGAGAATTAGAACACCAGTCCCCATATCATCGGAGCAGTTACAACCACAGTGGCCCGATCTTGAGAGGTTCAGAGAAAAGGACACGGTGTTGAAATTGCAACAGCAACAAACGTTCAATCGCAGACACCGTACTCAAACCTTACCACCTCTCCAGCCTGGACAGCACGTGTGGATCAAACCCACACACACAAAAGGGACTGTTGTTAGTCAGGCACATACACCACGCTCATACGAGGTGGAGACCCCGGAGGGAGGACGGCTGCGACGCAACCGTTCACACCTCAGGGAAGTTCCAGGGCCTTCAGCATCAGGTGATATGACGGTGACTAGGTCAGGGAGACTGTCTAAGGCTCCTGAGAGACTGGACCTTTGAGCATGAAACAAATGCATACACACCAGAGAAAAAAAAAAAGTAATAATTTTCTGTTTAAAAAGTGAAATGTTCATTACAAAAGGCATGTTCTAAGTTATTGAATTTTCCAGTTAATTTAGGATAAGGTCTATAAAAAGGGCTACGGTGAAGTAAAATATCTTCTGTTCATTTCTCTATGAACACTTTCAAGTTTGAAAAAGGATTTGAAGCCTCGTAAAATCACAAGTTCAGTGAGCGAAATAACTAAGTAGCCATACTGTTGAATGTATTGTGTTATTTAAAGGCTCTGTTAAAACAGTTAAACTTTCATCTAAAAAGGGGAGATGTAATGGCATGTTATGGCCTCAGTGGGGCACTGGAGTAGTTGAAGGTAGAGTGATGCCAGAGTAAGTGAAGAAGAATAAAAAGTTATCTGTTTACAGCCTGAGTGTTGTGTCCTTGAATACGGAGTATAGAGGAACAATACATACACAAATAAAAGAAGACATTTAACAGTTTTGAATGATGTATAACACTTATATGTAAGATCAAAATTAATAGAGTTTTTTGAGTCTCTTTTGCACTGATAAGAAAAAAAGCGAGCTGGTCACGTCGGCATGACCGCTAACCCCATAGGGTTAAAGGAACCCCATCCAAGGAAGCTGTTGGTTCCAAGCCTTTGAGCGGCCTTGGTAGGCCTTCATTGTACCTCTTTGAGGCTTATAGCTTGGGAAGTGGCCTTAGGGAATACAGTCACTGACAGCCTGTATGTGAACCGAAGGGGGAGTGTTTGGCATTTCAGTGAAACTGCCATTTCTGACGTTTTTGTCACAGCCATAATTTGGCATGCACTCCCCTCAGCACGACTGTAACCTATGTTCCCTGAGAACAGGGAACGAGACACTGCGTTGCTAGCCATGCCACGGGATGCCTGCTGAACAGTCCCGTCAGACGATAAGTGATTTACATGTTTTCTAGGCACCCCTTTTATACTTCTGGGTCGCACTTGTAGTGACGTCATAGGCTGTCGCCGGTCAATAACGATTGCCGTGATTGGATAAGCTTTCAGACACCGGTTCACGTTGAGGGCTTTCCCCATAGCATCATCAACGCAGTGTCTCGTTCCCTCTTCTCAGGGAACATGGGTTACAATCGTAACCTGAGACATTTTCAGGCCATTTCAAGTTTGATTTTGACATGACATAAAGCGGTGATATCAAAGTAAGTGAGTCGTTCAGTTACTTTTTAATTAGTCTTTCCATTAATGCCATCATTTTCTTCATCCAGGCCAATTCGAGAACGTGCACAAAAACAAGAGGCGGGACTTATCTTACGGACAACTCATATCCAGTCATAGCCAATCATATCCAATCATAGTGATTAACATTTTAATGTCACATTTCATAATATGTGCATTGTCTTATTTTTGTAATATTGATTATTTTCTCATCCAGTTTTTTTGAGGAGATACTGCCTCCCTTGCCTCTGAGGAAACACCCCTGAAACAAAGAGTGTTTTATCAATTCCAAAGCTTACCCATATTCAATATTTTATGGATTGTTTTTTTTTTCAAATGGCTTCACTGTCTGTCTTATGATGTGGATAATGCATCAGCATCTTTTAAAAAGGTTTAGCCAAAATAACCAAAAGTGCCTATATACTGGAGCGAGAAGCTTATGTCACAATTAACAAATAAAACATTCAGCTCTTCCTGACTCACCCAATCAATGTGGCGTTTAGCCTGTTCAGTTATGGTAAAGTAGGTGTAGTGATAATCAGATCGGTAGTTGAGCCAGCTCTGGTATGTTGGAGTGAATTAACTAGATTCTAATGTAGTTAAGTTCCCCTTAACTTCCATTCGTGAAACAAAGGGGATAGTGTTTTGAATTGATTAAATCATTGACTCTGACTCGCACATGCAGCATCTTTCTCTAAAGAATGAACAACGGAATACTTTGCTTACGAGTTGAGCCAGCTCTGGACATGTGACTCGAGATGAGATCATGAGGCTGGCCGAAGGTTCACGCAGAGAACAGGCCCTTAGGGTCTGTCATGATTTGATCATCTCACAAACAGAGCACTGCCTGAATGCTGACGAACAATTACCCATTCCAACACACACACACACACACAAATCTTTCTCCAATATCCTCACTGAAAGACATTTAACCAGATGTATTCGACGTGTTTTTATGTGTGTCTGTTTGCCCATGTCACATGGGAATAACTATGACTTTATCGTAGCATAAAGTGAGTTATAAATACCTTCATTATGCATTTTGAATATAACTGTATATCCCTCTTACAATAACGTTCTTACTACCTGTAGAACACTTGTGGCGTGAACAACGCGAATATGCATACAAATATTGAGTAAAGTGTATTTTTGATCAGTTTTACTCTCATTCAAGATCGAAGTGTCTTTAGACTGTAAACCCTCCCCGCTCGCACACAGAGATGAGGAGCGTGCGCTCTCAGACAAAGAGTAATAAAAGCTGAATTCCCGCCTGTGACTTCCAACTCTCCGATTGGCCAAGCCGACAGGGAGAGGCGGGATTTCTCCCAGGTGATATATGTCGGCGCGCTCACTCCAACTCTGTTGCTTCTGAAACCTTCCGGAAAACTCTCTTCCTAAACTCCCTGGCTCTTCCTGCTCTTCGGGGCTTCATCATGTGACTCCTCGTGCATCTGGACCTCGCCTTAGTGTGATGATCCATCGTTTCTCTTTTGTTTTCTTCAAGTTTATTTTATCTTTTTCGAAGTCTCCTCTGTTCATGTCTTCTCGCGAAGAAATGAACATAGCCAGACTGGCAAGCTTCACCTACAAGGACATTCAAACACGCCGCGCTCGCGCGCGCTGGACGAACCCGAACTCGTGACACGAGGACAGAGAGAGACACACACGCTTTCTTCACATCAACCACAAAAGAGCTTTACCTGTGCAAGTAACCGTTTACCATTCTTTCGAGGTTTAAGATCTGTGATTCTTGTAGTCTCAAAAGGTTCTGTCTGTGATGAATTTTGCCAAACCAGAAGATCTCTCATCTTCTTACTCTCTCTCTCTCTCTCCCTTCCACTCTTTCTCTCTCGCAACCTCTCTCTCTGTCACTCCTGTTTGTTATTCGTCTGTCTCGTTAGTGTTACTGTTTAACTGTACATACATGTATCCTGTGTTCAAATGTAGAATTCTGTATCCGTAGTTTCAATTATTAAAACCATATTCTTGATTGATCCTGAAGTGCTCATTTACAAGTCAATGAAATAATGATCTCATAGCTACAAAGCTTTACGAGTTGTTACTATTTCAGTAACGTAAATTTTATAAACACGAGAAAATTAATGTTCACGGCCGGAACATTGAGATTTCTTGGAGTTTATAAAAAGGGATAACTTTGTTGAGAAGTTGGTAAGTTAATCTTACGGCTGTTTGCTGGACAAACCGATTGTTTGATAACTAATTAATTCCCTTAAAGTTATCTCATATAATCGATCTGTAATGAGACCATTGATATATGAATGAGGAATTATAATTCGTTATGATTTACCATTCATACATACGATCGATCTGTTTTCAATTTCGATAATATAACTGTAATATGCAAATATATTAATCATATTTCATGATTAATTATTAAAATTCCCTATAAATAATTTGAGCTAATTAAGGCACATCTCAATGTGGCTACATAGGCTTCTGACAGCCTGTGGCTCTTGTGGGGATTTTCTCCTGACAATCCCAGATCATGGCATTCTGTGAGGGATAATTCCCTGTGGACTCCTTGGGTATAAGGTCAGATGAGACATTACCTTCCAATTAAAGTTCCACCAGGCTTAAACCATTGGGGTTTCAGACTGGCCTGTGTGACCCAATGTAGTTAAGGATGATTAGAGGACTCATACAAACCTGAGGCTATATTAAACACAATGCTGTATGTGGATCAGCTCGAGACTGCATGACATGCAAGACGATGAGCACTTATTTTCAAGTGGATTTCCTTTTCAAGACAGTTTGGGTTATCTAAACGACTGGATTGATGTCTAATCATGGATGTCGTGATTGTAATTGTGGTCTGCTTTTTCAGCAAGCTTTCAACTACCTGGATGTAACAGTATCCAGTAAGGATGGGGTGCCAGTAGCTACAGTACATCCAAGCATGGCGAGCTGGAGTTTACTCTATGGCACATTTACATAGGTTGAGGCGAATCAAGCTTACAACTTCCAAGCGCACTTTCCAGGAGTGGAATACTCAAGCGTAAAATCCTTGCCCTGGGAATGTAAAGATATTAACACTCTGCCATGGCCTGCTAGGTCTCAGAAATCTCTGTTCAAAGGTCCAATTCTCTGAGCTTCTTGCCCAGGCTATGGCCTGTCATCATGCCAGGTCCCTCGTTTCTCTAATTAGTCATACCTCAACATCTTCAGCCCGCTATCGGCTCAGTCTGACAGCTTGCCACTCCTTGTGCATGTTAATCACTTGTTATCTTGCTAACGGAGCAGCACTGCACGCATGCACCAATAACAGCAGACTGACACTAGTCAGCATGAGTGGACCATTTTACCTGAGAGTCATACCCAATTGAACATTTATCCAATAACACGAAAAAAAAAAAAAAAGTTGTTGGAGACAGATTTAAAAAACAGTTTCTTGTGGTGACCAATAAAACATTTAGTTCATTTTCAAAAGGAAATGAGCATCTCTTACAGATCTCTCAAGGTCTGTTGCAAGGCCAATAAACCGCAAGAATTAATGAGAAACTGGTCACATTTAAACGCAAATGGCAGAGATTTTATTATTTGTTTCAGCATTAGACTAGTTACTTGGTTGTCCATTAAAATTAATTTCTTTGTTAATGAATCTTTCAGGCTGAGAAGCACAAAAAGGATAAGTGTGTCACTCAAGGATGAAACAGCACTTAATAAAATATGACATTGGCAAAACGGCCATTACATTTACAGTTCACTTAATGCCAAATGTATAGGTTATGGGGCAAGATTCGCCTCATATTGGAGGGCATCAGAAGGTTTCATTAAAAAGGTGAGGAGTTTATCATTGAAATTCTCCTAAATTATTAATCATCCGACCTCCATTGATCTTTTTTTTGGGGGCCTTTTCTGTACATAATGTCTGTGCTTTTAAATGGAAGTATGTGGTAAAATCAAAGACTCAATAGCTAAATTATAGCCTATAGTCATTGCTGCATACAGTTTTTCCTGTTTCTGTTGTAGTAAGAAATCATGTGTGAAAAAATAATAATAAAATTCAACCCCAAGAAGCATTAGTTAAATCAAATAGGAAAGGAGTGATTAATAATAATGTACGTGTTAAAGGGTTAACATTTAGTAATTTGCAGAACTTTCTTGTATTGATCCTTAACTACTACTAGAACCAAAATAGTATCTGCCTTAATTTTTGCCAGAAACCACCTGGACAAAAAATGGGTCTTCCAACAACCAATGACCAACAACTTCCAATGACCTAAATGATTTACGGTAGCAAATCTAAGATGGCTCAGGAGAAAGAAGGATCAAGTCAAAGTCTTAACTGAATTCCAATTGAGATGTTGTGGCTTAACGTGAAGCAGACAGTTCATATTCATGTCAGGACAGAATTCTTGCAATGCTCCTGTTTTGGAGAAGAGCAATTAGAGGTAACACTTTAGAATACGGTTCCTTCGTTAATGAATAACTACACAGGAACAAATGAGTAACACAATATTAACAATCTAGTAACTACTATTAACTAACAAGAAATTCTGATGAACAAATTAGTAAGTAACAGCGCACAGATGAAAGTGGTAGTTCACTATTAACTAATCAATAACTACTTTTTTTTAATGCTTCCCAGAGAACTACTGTAAGAATCATGGTAACTAACTAGTAATGACTCAAGTGTTACTACATACTTCTAAAGGAATGACTAATTATTTGGATCCGTATTCTAAAGTGAAGATCACGGTAACTAACTAGTAATTACTCAAGTGTTACTAAATACTTCTAAAGGAATTACTAATTCTTTTAAGCTTTTGAGGGTTTTGGTGAAGTTTTAGATAGTAATTCCCATAGAAGTATGTAGTAACACTTGAGTAATTACTAGTTAGTTACCATGATCTTCATTTTAGAATACGGATCCAAATAATTAGTAATTCCTTTAGAAGTATGTAGTAACACTTGAGTAATTACTAGTTAGTTACCATGATCTTCACTTTAGAATACGGATCCAAATAATTAGTAATTCCTTTAGAAGTATGTAGTAACACTTGAGTAATTACTAGTTAGTTACCATGATCTTCACTTTAGAATACGGATCCAAATAATTAGTAATTCCTTTAGAAGTAGGCTATGTAGTAACACTTGAGTAATTACTAGTTAGTTACCATGATCTTCACTTTAGAATACCGATCCAAATAATTAGTCATTCCTTTAGAAGTGTAGTAACACTTGAGTCATTACTAGTTAGTTAGCATGATTCTTACATGAAAAGCCAATCCTAAAGTGTAGAATCTTCTAATCCTTCACAAGATATTTGCACACACGTATGAGGTAGGAGACATTAATACAATTTTTGGTAACGCTTTAGATTACAGCCCGGAAAGTACTGGGTAATTAAAGCAATTTTATAGCGTAACCTTCGGTAATTATAGTGTACCTATAACGTACTTACAATATAAGTATAAGGGAACATTATTTTAAGTTTGGGGAATAAAGGGGTAACAACCAGGAGAATTAAAAAAAATATTAATATTGTGAGTATTATAGAACTAAGGGATACTTATTCTACTATTATGATATAACAATCTTACATTTGTGATCAATTTAGCAAGAACATACACTGCGTATACCTTTTTTGAAATAATGGTGAACCAGTACATACTGTATAGGCTTTATAAATAGATATAATAGATATGTACCCTGTAACTTTTAAAATGTAATTTTTTTAACAAAAGTGCACTGAAAACGAAAACTTTTGCATAAATATTGGGGAAAGATACTCTTGTTTCATGTAGTGGTGCTTGTTACCCTCTTGTTCCATGTAGTTACAGGGTAAGTGTGAAATTGCGGGCTGTAAATTAAAGTGGTGCTTGTTACCCTCTTGTTCCATGTAGTTACAGGGTAAGTACAATAAAAATACATACAATCTTATATCACTGACTCGGAAACCTTTATTTATTATACAAGCACCACTTACCCTGTAACCACATGAAACAATATACATTTCCCAGTATTTAAAAAAATTGCAATAGTCTTAGCTTTTCTTGCCTTGAAACATGTTAGCCCAAACTTAAACATCTGCACTTTTGCTATCAAAAAAAATAAAATAAAAGTATAAATGCATAGATATGTACCCTGTCATTTTTAAAAAGCCTATACAGTATGTATTGCCTTGGTACACAATTATTACAAAAAGGTACGCAGTGTATGTTCTCGCTAAATTGCTCCCAAATGTAAGATTGTTGTATCATATAGTAGAATAAGTACCCGTTCTATAATACTTACAGTATAAATATTTTTTTTAATTCTCCTGGTTGTTACCCCTTTATTCCCCAAACTTTACATATTGTTCCCTTATACTTACATGTAAGTACTTTATAGGTACACTATTACCGAAAGTTACTCTTTTAATTCCTCTTAATTACACAGTACTTTCCGGGCTGTAATCTAAAGCGTTACCAAATTTATTTATTTTTTCGAGGTAGGTTAAATAATAAAATCACTGTATATGGTATTTGGATCGCCGATAACTCAATATGTTCCAGCCGTCACCGTGACTCTGGCCAATTTTCTGGCATTCCTCTGGACTGGCATTGAATCACTACAGGACAAGTAAGGTCCCGACAACTGCATTTAAAAAGCCATTTCTTTAAAATTATTCAGTTGATAAATAGTTCTCTAGGAGATAGCATAGGCTAATTATTTCCCTAATTATTTATAAGTCTGCTATGCTATTACATATTGATAAACCTTGTGTATTTGTTTACAGCAGTTATTAATGTTAATGTAGTGCTAGTCATTTGTCCTGCATTAGTTATTGATTAGTTTTGCATGAACTATTAATCTTCTTCAGTAGTTCTCTGGGAAGCATTAAAAAAAAAGTAGTTATCAATTAGTTAATAGTGAACTACCACTTTCATCTGTGCGCTGTTACTTACTAATTCGTTAATCAGAATTTCTTGTTAGTTAATAGTAGTTACTAGATTGTTAATATTGTGTTACTCATTTGTTCCTGTGTAGTTATTCATTAACCCTTTGATGCACAACATGGGTCTAAATAGACCCGACTGAGTTTGCATTTTCTATATCTTTGCAAGAAATTAATTTCATCATTCAGTATTCCAGGTATTCCTCAATTAACTCGTTTTAGATCATTACAAATCCTTATTTAAATTTTTCCTTTCTTACTTTTCGAATAAAAATCGTTTTTGTTTCACTACCCTTCTAATGCGCAACATGGGTCTAAAAAGACCCGTATTCATGTTTCTTTGCTGAATATTTGAAAGAAATGTATTTTATCATTTATTCATCCAGGTATTCATTAAATATCTTGTTTTTGATTTCCACAAATCATTATTTTTATTTTTATTTTCTTACTTTATAAACAAACACGGTTTTTGTATTTCTACATCAATTTTACACACATGGGTCAAAAATGACCCATATAAGAACCTTTGATATTTATAAATAGTATAAATATATTTACTGCAGAAAACAATTCACCTGCCACACATTTCACAATTCAACACAATTCTTACATATATTTTATGCATGTAAGTTTTATTTAATACATTTTTTGTCACAGAAAATATTTGATATTTTGTGAAAGACATCTAGATATAGCCTAAAATTTGAACGTTTAGGCTAAGCTTACCTTGACCTTGAAATCCATTACTAGTGCAAAAGAGAAACATGTCCAATACTATTAGCTTGCGGTCGACATATTTTATTTTATCTAATGTTAGCTAGGTCAACAAAATAAAAGTTGCAATAGAAAGTTATATATTCAAGTATATATTGGCGCTGTTGGGCAGAAACCTTACCTGGTCAGTACCTCCATATTAATTTTTATAAATGGTCATAAATCAATGCTATCGGTCACATAAGCCGTCGTGTGGTGGCGTTCTGGTGCACTATGGCTGCTGTCGCATCATCTTGGTGGATGCTGCACATTGGTGGTGGGGAGATCCCCCTACAGTTGCACTACACTACAGTTCAATTTCAGTGTTATCGGTTATGTGTGTTATGCGTGACAAAGTGGCCAATAAACATATTTGAAGTGTTACAGTAAATGTGTTGATCTAAACAACTGTGACAATGGTTATTTTAACAAAAAGTTTTCTTTATTCTTTTGTTTTATCACGCTTGCATAGATGGGTCATTTTAGACCCATGTGTGTCAACTTGATGTATTTACACAAAACCTAGGAAATATTAAAATATGAATTTGTGATAATTGAAAACAAGATATTTTGAATATTCATAAATCATGAAATTTATAGAGCATGAAATATAAAATGCTCAAATAAAGTGATTTCAAAAGGTGAAACAAAAAAATGCAGAGCCATGCATGAAATAACATAGGAAATGAATACGGGTCTTTTTAGACCCATGTTGTGCATTAGAGGGGGTATCCATAGCTTGCGCATCAAAGGGTTAATGAAGGAACCGTATTCTAAAGTGTTACCCAATTAGACAACATTTTAAGATAAAGAGGTGCTTTTTGCTATTCAATTGCGATATATAATGTGCTCATCCACAGAATCAGACACTGCTGCTTTTTATATACACATTTACAATTGTGAATTATGATACATCTTGGTTCGTTGGTTTGTTGGATTGGTTTCTCACCACAACCGAACTGATCCAGAGCTTGTTTTCAATTGGGCCGAGAGTCTCTAAGCAGGGTAGGAAACTTTTTTTTTAGTAGAGAGGTAATTTTAAGCAGGATTTGTGGAGATAAAGGTTCCTCAAACAGGCAGATTCTGTGGACGATAAATTCTCACATGAGACAGGAGATTATGTGTAGCTATTATTTAAGGGTGACATGGACATGATGATGGGGAAAGGAGAGACAGCCAGAGGTCTGATGGGATCTGGAAGCAAACACGCAACTTTTTGTCTCTTGTTCAGTTACACTAACACACTGTCTCTCTTCCTCTAGAAGTGATTGACAGATTAAAAGAGTCAATATGACAGTAGTTATGTCTTAGGGAGATGACATATCAAACTTGAGAACAGCTGGAGTAATATGAGAGCAAAAGGAGACTCTGACCCTTGTTAATGTAATGAGATTTGCAGAGTATGACAATTTGGCTTTTAGAAAAGAAAAGTGTTAAACAAAAGTGCTTGGCTCTCACACAACCACTCCTCTTATACAAAGTATTGACCATATATCTACATACCCCCTGCAGGATCTACTGTGCTATACTGTATCTAAACTGTATCTATATTTAGAATTTTTAAGAAATAAGAAACAAAATCTGTAAAATAGCACAATAAATGAAGTTGTTATGCTCACTGCCCCGAAGAAGCTGCATTACAGATATTTATCTATTTTCTGTGAGTCATAATAACTTAATTTACACATTTATGTTAGTTTATAACTTTCTTATTTTGCATGTTCCCTCCTTTAGCATAAAACGGCTTGCAGCCTTTTGTGAAAGTTGTGTATAAGTCAATTGTCCTCCGCTGTCCTACGTGAGTTGCGAAACTGGACCTCAACATCCTAAAGTTATTGTGGGGGAAGACTAAAATGTGCAGAGCTGGCTGGGAGAATTTATAGGATTTATATTTGTATGTCAAGAACATCAAGGGCCTCATTTATAAAACGTGCATACTGTACATGCATACTAAAATCCACACCAACGCTCATATTTATAAAAAGGTCTTTGACGTGGAAAAGTGCTTAGCTCCACGTCAAGTTCTAAACAGACTTACGCACTATTCATTGGGCCAGAGTTGGAGTAGGGTTGAGCGGGGCACAACCTAACGCAGGGCTAGTTGTAACCCACATGGTTTAAAAGTTTCCGTACATGCCAGGATGACAAAACTTAGGGTGTGTTCACTCTTGTAGTTCGGTTAGCTTGGTTCGTTTGGTCCTGACCAAAAAAAAAAAAACATTTAGTCCTGGTCCGCTTAGCGTTCACATGGGCATTTTAACACCAAACCTAAAGATTGAACCTAAAGGCATAGGGATATGTTCACGACCTGATTAGTCGGCTTTTATTATGCATATTTCGTGAACTGAACATCCAAAACAATACTGTATGCTGGGCCAAATGCGCTCGTTGTATGTGCTATAGATGTGATGGTATTTTGACCAGCTGAGAACTTGTGAAGCAGTATAAAATGTGTAAAGCAATAAAAACAGCTGCAGGAATCCTCCGTCACACACCCAAACAAAGATCTGATGCGAGGAGACGCGGTTCTGATGCCTGTACCGAACTGTGATGGGCAACATTGCGAAGATAGAAGATACTAGCCGGGTTTAAATCCCAGTTTCGTAGGTGGGGCACATTGTAACACTGCGTTACAATTAGGGATGGGAATTGAAAACCGGTTCCACTCGAGAACCGGTTCTAAGTTTTACGATCCATCGATATTGTCTGCCCTCGACGTTAACGAGTCCTCTTATCGATGCTCCTGCTCTGAGTCAGCCATAGGCTACAGACTGTGAACTCACAACTGTCCCTTTTGTCCTTTATCAAGCACCATAGCACGGCGTCCAAAGCGAATTTTTGTACCGCCAAAGCCTTATTTCATCGGTGAGTAATGTAGTTGAACTGCTGCACTTGTGACAGGGCGCATGTTAAACTGAACGAGCAGAGAGAGAGAGAGCCCGGTCGCGTGCGCGCACTCTCTCTCTTCGGAGCAAGGCTTCACCGTCTCAAAACTAAGCGCTGTCTTGCTCTCTCTCCCTCGCACATATTAATCAAAATAAACGACACGATGGTAAGGTCGGGAGACTAAAGTTTCATGTGGAGCATTCAGAGATTTGTTTTTCCTGAATTAGGCTACCGCTGGGTGTGAATTGTGCTAAAATACGTTGTCTTATCTTCTCTGAAAAGCGTTCCGCACATTCAGCTGACATAAACCACACTTTAAATAAAAGGAAAAAAAAAAAAATATCCATTGATGAAATATTTCCTGTGATGACACACACATCTTGTGGGATGTCCCAACCCGCCGGGATAATCACACAACGCGCACACGTCCGATAATGACACGTCCAATTCGCGAACTAATGACTCATTTGAACCGATTCGTTTTAATGAATGGTAAAAACAACTTCTCTTTCCAACACTGAACTCACGGGACGTTTAATCATTAATCGGTAACACTTTACAATAAGGTTCCATTTATTACATAAATTACATAAAAAGTACAGTTTGCTTACTCAAGTGTAAGCTTTAAAACAAATAAAACCACCATTATTTTATATGAAAAAGTTAATAATTGTATTTTATTGACAAAATATTTTTGTTTGTTTTGTATATTTTTTGATTAGATCAGAAAACTATTTAAGCTGTCAAATGGTCATGTCACAATGTGCCCCTCACATGTTACAAACTCTCCACATGGGACATTGTCACATTTCACTTCCATTCTTTCGGGGTAAATAAAGAAAAAAGTACACACGGTATTGATGAAACAAAACCACATACAGTAATTGTTCTAGACGAGGGAAATTAAAGCGAGGAAAAAATAAATACTCTGAACCCCAAGTGGATTTACACAAATGGAGAAATTGTTTCCCCTACTGGTATTTGGAAATCTAAGTAATTATTACAGCTCACCAATCTCAAGTAAAGG
Source organism: Rhinichthys klamathensis goyatoka (assembly GCF_029890125.1). Lineage (NCBI taxonomy): Eukaryota > Metazoa > Chordata > Actinopteri > Cypriniformes > Leuciscidae > Rhinichthys > Rhinichthys klamathensis. Next base: position 1,867,560 of record NW_026606668.1, on the reverse strand, counting down.
ATTTGGACGTTGACTGGTGCTCTTTTATATGTTAATGACATTAATTAGGTGGCATTTACAAGGCAGAGATCTGAAACCATTCAGCTACACACAATTTCAAGATCATTTGCGATTAATAGATTTCACATCTGGAATAGAGGTGTACGCACATCTTTAGTGCATACGCTCATTCTCTGAATCACACGTATGCACTTTTTAGAAATGATCGTAAGATCAAATGTAGGATGGTTTCTTCGCATCATTTTATAAATGATGTACTTGTATTGTTAGTGTATGTTAACTAATGTAATTTCTGTTAACAAATGAAACCTTAATAAAGTATGTGGCATGCACGGTGCGGCCGAGGGCCGTGAGAACGATTGATAATGAGCATCACCTGCATGCTACACCGGCCTTGTATCTCTCGTGTAAGGAGCTTCGAAAGCATATAAGGCTGCGTTTACACTTGGCATTAACATGCGATCACCGTGATCCGATCATTAGCCAATCAGGACATGCGTTTATATTTGTTCACATTAAGCAGCCTCTGTATCTGGATAACCGATCGAATTTCTGTTTCCCGCATAATATTTAAATCAGGTCTGTGGCACGACACCAGATTAATAGTAAAGATGAGATTGATAAACATGCTGAAACAATAAAAACATTCAACATTTAAAACATTAAAAAATTCCGATTCCGATTATTCCTCTGGCATAGCAGCGTTCAGCTCTTCATTAAGATCTCATGACTGACTGTGAGTGTACAGGCGATCGCCTCGTTCAGATAATGTTGCACAATTAAAATGAAAAATGACACACATAAATAAACTGTTTTAAAGATTGACGTTTATTGTTCAGATAAGTTTAATTTTGTGTCTAAACTGCGTCTGGCCATTACTTTCTGACAGTCACGCGGGGAGACTGGGCGGGGATTTAAATTACGTTCACCTGTGAATGCAGACACGTTGGCTGGATTGCGTTTACATTACACTGAGATCCGATCACAATGCATCCTCGACTACCTCCGAACCGGGACACGCTGATCGGATAACATTCCGATCAGATGTGCGTTTACACTTGTCTTTTCAATGTGTATGTGGACAACATCCAGATACAGGTCGCATGTTAATGCCAAGTGTAAACGCAGCCTAAGAAGGAGCGAGGACAGTGAAGGACGAGAAAGGACTAGGCCTGGACTTTTCGTTGTGTTTTGTTTATGCGGCAGTCATCCGGGAGGGGCTGCCCCTTTACTTTCGGTTTGTGTTTGTTTATTTTGAATGAATGAATGAATGAATGAATTTAATTAATTATTTAATTAATTTAAAAATTAAAGTTGATGAACATTCTCCAGTTCCAGCCTCCTCCTTCCCTAATTAACAAAACATGTTGCAAAGTGATTCCTATATTTATATATTAAAGTGAAAGATACAACAACATAGATAAAAAATAAATTAATACATCAAAACTACTAACTAGACTTTGACATTTTCTGAAGAAAATGTTGCCAGGACATCACTATCCGGTTACTGAGGTGTGCAAAGAGTGTTATCTGATATTCCGGTACATAAATATGGCTCGATACTCTCCTATGGGATATTTTTTTATCCATTTTATTAAAATACAAGGCAAAGGTCATAAGTTTGATTGCTTAGAAATATAATGGCACCACCTTCTTAAAAAAAAAAAAAGTTCTGAAATAATAACCTTTTTAAAAGTACCAACAACAGTTTATTTTCCCATATGGAAAATTAAACTGATTCAGATTTATTCCAACAATAAGAGCCACCTGAAGAGAATGAGATGAGATTAGAGACTGTCTTCAAACGGGAAGGAAACAACATGACAACAGATGCAGTTTTTCTCGAATGCTATTTAGAGTTTCAACAGAACCTCTGCGCTCACATTGGAGGAGAAGCTCAAGGCAACGTCAAGATCAGTAACAGGTTTGGTGGAAATGGTCACGGCATCCATTGATGCATGATCTGATTCTGTCAGTCCTAATGAAGTTAATGCTCCAGAGATAAGCATTGTTTTGACTCAGCTCTCACAGAATGTTGCCGGCCACTTTAAAATGAGGACAGGTGAAGGTCAAAGAGGTCAAGTTCTGTTCAAAAGCTCAGCATGAACACATGTATAGCCCCAAATGTGCATTTACAAACACATACAATTGTAGATACTGCTGCCTACAAACATGCAACTGCAGAGCTTCATGTTTCCTTTCAGCAGACACATGTAATTGCAATTTCAATCACGTTCAAAATTGTACACGTCATCAAGTGCATATGAATACATTTCTGAAATAGACGGTTCACAAAGGAGTTGTAAATTATGATATGGCTCATTTATACCATTCAGGGGAATCAAACCTCAAATGGTTTACTAATAGTTGTCTTGAAGTACAGTTAAAGTACAGTAGACAAATCCCTCAGTTGAGTTCATACAGGCTGCGATCAGTCAATTAATCAGTGCATCTATCTTATATTTATAGTATGAATATTCAGTTACACAAGACTTGTTTTAAGAATAAACCTGAGCAAAGTTATTATTTCTGATTTTCTAACAGCAATTCCAACAGCCTCATCTGGTAAAAAAAAAAAAAAAAAAAAAAAAAAAAAAATTGAATATCAGTAGCAGTGCATTCAGGTGTATAAAAGCTGAGATATGGGATATTATGAATGCATAAATACTATGAATAATAAACTATTTTTTTCCTTTTAACTACACACGACTGATAAAGAGGGCAGAGCAACCTGGTGAGAATGGACATATCATTTGAATACTAATTAGAGAACAAATTATTCTATGATTACCACGAATAACAGTCAATGCTTAATAAATGTCTGATCAACCTAAATGAAAGTGAATTAACATTCTTCAGTGATTCAGTAAGTTCTGAAACTGGTCAAAAAGGGGTAAAAAAAAAAAAATGGTGATGACACTTTGTGCCCCTGCACTGTTTCGGGCCTCATTCAACTCCCTTTCTATTCTTTCATAGTATAAACAGATTTGTGTTTCTTTTCCTGACATCATGACAACATGCATGAACTTCTCTCCTCTGTGTTGTTACAGAAAGTCCAGTAGAGCACATGATAAGAATATTAGCATAGATAGGCTACTTGCATCAGATAGAGAATGATTTTTGCATTTCTGATGATCCAGTTTTGCTTCCAACTTTTAATTAAGGATTCAAAATTAGTTTCCCATTTGGCATTCAAAACACATCCAGTTTTGTTAAAAAATAGAACTTACATCACAGATTCTCATTTTCAAATCAAGATAATATTAAGACAAAAAAAATCTAAATTGGGTTAATTTAAGATTGATTTAAGATTAGATTACAATTGCGTTTCAAATTTGAACCACTGGACCATGTCACAAGAATAGAGGGACCCTGACAGCACAAAATACATTAAATTAATTATACTGGATCATATATTAGACTGGTAGTAATAGTTCCCACCTTTCACCCCATTTGAAACGTCATGCGTTAATGTGTTTATTGGATACTCTGGTGCAGATCTCTTTTAAAGAGTGAAATGCATCTACGCTAATTTTAGTGTCTTTGTTTATCCCGAGGTTTTCCCGCAGCCTGCCGGATCCAGGCCGTTTCCAGATCTGACAAAGGACCTTTGCCTGGACCGATGACAACGCAGTGCTGAAGTGCCAACTAGCCTCTCCCTATGGAGGATCCCTAATTCACTATACAGATAAAGTGTTGTGGAAATTAGGGTTCACGTACCAACCCAGAAGTGATAAAATAAAATAAAATTCTGTATCAAAATTTATAGGCAAGACAAGTAGTTTGTTTAAGCATGGTTTGTAGGGAATTGCAAACCTGCGCACATAATTCAAACGCACATGACTATAGAATCAATTCTTAACGCGCATGTGAACGCCATCAGCGTTTATCACAGGTTCGCGTTTTAAGTCTGTTTAGAGAGAACTCAGTCATCTTAGCGGCCCCTAATTTTAATAAATGATCATTTCACCGGAAGTGAATCAATCAAAACTAACTTTAGCTGGAAAATAACATTATTCAAGAAACGCTATAAAACCAAACCAATCTGTGTTACTTTAAATTATACTAAGTTTATCTCTGTTTAGCAGCTTTAAACAATCTACATTGTTAAAAGCGCTATATAAATGAGGATGACTTGACTTGACTTTTAGGAGCACTGTTAATTCACTTTTCTCTAAAAAACAAAGTGCAGACATAAGACAAGGGAACAAGTATAACAGCAGATCTGTCTTGTTTCTGTACACCCTCTCATTACAGACCCTGACCCATCTGGACTAAACAAAAATCCAAATACCTTTCATTTCCTTCAAATTGATTCTCATTCAAGTAAAGCTCAGACTCACAAAAGTAAGTTTTGAGAGAAAAGTTGATCAATCATCTCCAGTTAGCATCAGAGAACACACAAACTACAACAATGTTAAGGAGAAAGTATGGACAGATACAAAACGAAAGAAAGAATAATTTCAAAGGTGCAGGACGGCGGGGGGGGGGGGGGGGGGGGGGGGGGGGGGGTATGGGAAGGAGTAATATTCTCTCCATTAGATTTATAACAAATCTCCCAAAGGGCAGAAGGGTTAATGATGCTTCTCGCTCCCTCATTCTCCGTTTTACTGTGGGCAATCAGTAGGGATGTTCTTCATACCTTACTTTTTCATTCTGTTTGACAAAGTGAAGACCTTTCGCCCCTAAGAACATCTGAAAGCTAACAATCGTCCTTCAGGGAGAAGACAAAAAATACATGAATTTCTTAACCACTCACATCCTTTCAGGCACACTGATCAATGTGAGAAACACCTGTTCCTTTTCTCACCTTCCATTTAAAGTAATAATCTTTCTATTTTGTGATATTTGGATTTGTTTAGAGCTGGGGGAAAAGCACAGAAGTTTTTTTTGCCATTACAAAAAAAGTTTATTCAAGTGTGCTATTAGCACTATATTAGTGTGCTATTTTTAACTAAAATAAGAAAGTATACTTTGTTTACTTTTTATGCACTCCAAATATACTTAAAATTACACAAGTATACTTGACTTATGACAGAAAAGTCTAAGTATATTTGGCCTATATATATTTTGATTGAGATATACTTAATTAAGTAGTCTAAGTATACTTGACTTGTAGTTGTGTTTACTCTGTTGATTGAGTAGCCTATACTTTTCCTGTCTTACAAACTTGCATTGTTTGAAAATATTGATTTTATAAATAAAACAGATATGTTCCTAATTCAGAGTATGTGAATTTTTGTTAAGTCCACTAGTGTAAATAGGTATTTACTGTACTTCAAATCTACTTAATTTAATTCTGCTAACACGTGCTGCAAGGGCAGAATTTCCAAACACTTCCAAACTTCTGCCTACAGCGCAAATGTAACAATGAGCAATTTGCAAATAAAATTATTTAATTGGTTAAATATTTAAGTAATATAAAGTGTCACGACCGCTAGTTTCCCCGTTCACACACAAAGGTCGAGCTCTCCCGAATACTGACGGGTTCTGGAACTACAATTCCCACCATGCTTCACTCAGGCACTGATTACACCCTCACCTGTGGATAATGATCACGCTCACAGCTGCACCTCATCCCCAGCCTTATATATTCTCACGCTCACTGCTTGGTCACTGCAAAGTATTGTTTCACCATTGTGTTCAATTCCAAGCGCTTTCCCCGATTGTAATCCTGCCTGTGTGTTTGACCTACTGCCTGCTCTCTGGATCTCATCCTGTCTGCTGCCTGCCCATTGACCCACTGCCTGTTCTCTGGATCTTCTCCTGTCTGCTGTCTGCTGCCTGCCCACTGACCCTACTGCCTGTTCTCTGGATCTCATCCTGTCTGCTGCCTGCCCAGATCTCCTGCCTGGTTCCCTTTATGCCACTGTCTGTTCTATTCCATTGATTCTCGCTGGTACTGGACCCTTGCCTGTTGACTCTGCTTTTTCTCAATAAACTGTTGCAAATGGATCTGACTGTATCTGATGATTCACAACAGAATACTTCGCCGGACGAAGATCCAGCAACGGTATCAACGTGGTCAGCCGCTTATTCTGCTCAAGCCAATCAGCTCGCGGCTCACCATCACCTGTTAAACCACTTAACCACGCTAACTGAGGAGTTAATTAAAGCGGTCCGAGCGTTACAAACCTCATCCGCCATCTTTGAGGTCCTCGCCTCCTTCCGTGCCGCGCGCTCCTGAGCCTCAACCCTCTGCGGGTTCAAACCCCCGTCTTGCTCTTCCCGAGAAGTGCGACGGAAACCCAAGTAATTGCAAGGGTGTTATCCTCCAGTGCACAATGTATCTGGCCCAACAACCCATGTCTCATCCCACTGATGACAGCAAAATCGCCTTAGTATTCTCGCTGCTCACCGGTCGCGCCCTCGATTGGTTCACAGCAGTATGGCGACCGGATGGTTCCTCCTTCCCCACCTTTGCTGATTTCCTTCAGAAGTTTCGGGCGGTCTTCGAACATTCCAAGGAGGGTAAGGGAGCAGAGGACCATCTCCTGGAAATCGTGCAGGGTCGGTCAACAGCCGCTGATTATGCTCTCGAATTCCGCACCCTCGCGGCTCAGACGGACTGGACCGACAATGCATTGAAGGTGGTCTTCCGGCGAGGCTTAAACCATGAGCTGCAAGCCGAGCTGGCCTGTCGCGATGAGGGAAAGGACCTTGATCAATTCATTCACTTATCTATCCAAATAGACCACCTCATGCGAGCTCGCCGTCCCGGCCAGCGACTTATGTCTTCCATCCGCAACTTTCCCTTCCCTCGAGGTTCTCACTCTGCGTCAACAGAGACCAGCGAACCCATGCAGATAAATACCTCCCGCCTGACTCCAGAGGAGAAGGAGAGAAAAAGGTCTCAGAATCAATGTCTGTACTGCAGAGGGGCTGGCCACTTTCGTCTCCACTGTCCCACACGACCACCTCTGAGAGATGTAGCACCGGTGAGTCTAACTATTGATTCTCTCAATCCCAATTCCTGTGTCTCTGTACCCCTTGAGTTCATGATTAATGGCCAAGCAGTGTTTACGTCCGCCTTAATTGATTCTGGGGCCGCTGGGAACTTCATGTCCCGAGATTATGCCAGGCATCACAAGATTGCTCTGATTCCCTGTTCTTCTCCCCTCACAGTCGAAGCAGTCGATGGGCGGCCGCTAGGTTCTGGCCTGGTCACCCACATCACTCAGGAAGTTCGCATGCAGACTGGTGCCCTTCACAGTGAGACCATTCAATTTTTCGTATTACATGCTCCAGACACACCTGTCATTCTGGGCCTGCCCTGGCTCCGTAAGCACGATCCTCATATCCAATGGGCAACTGGTCAAATCATCTGCTGGGGGAGGAACTGTCATACTACCTGTCTCACCACTGTTACACCCTTACCAGTCCTGAGTATCACTGAGCCCCAAGAGTACACTATTACGAATCATCTTCCATCTGTATATCACGATCTGTCAGAGGCTTTCAGCAAAACGAAGGCTTCAAAGCGTCCTCCTCACCGCGCCAATGATTGTGCCATTGATCTGGTGCCAGGGGCTGTTCCTCCCAGGGGTCGCATCTTCCCGCTCTCTCAACCTGAGACCGAGGCCATGCGAAGATATATCGAGGAGGAATTGGTGAAAGGCTTCATTCGACCTTCAACGTCCCCTGCATCGGCAGGTTTTTTCTTTGTGCAGAAGAAAGACGGGGGTCTCCGACCCTGCATTGATTATAGAGCTCTCAATGACTGCACGACCAAATTCCGCTACCCACTACCCTTAGTGCCTGCTGCCCTGAAGCTCCTTCGCAAAGCCAGAGTCTACACCAAACTGGATCTGCGGTGTGCCTATAACTTGATCCGCATTCGCGAGGGTGACGAGTGGAAAACCGCCTTTTCCACCTGCACGGGGAACTATTAATACCTAGTTATGCCATTCGGCCTGGCGAACAGTCCAGCGGTCTTCCAGTCCTTTATCAACGAGGTATTTCGAGATATGGTCCATCGAACTGTCATCATCTACATTGATTACATCCTAGTTTATTCAGACAACTTAAAAGACCACATTCTTCACGTCCGGGCAGTCCTCCAGAGACTCATTCAGCACCAGCTTTACGCCAAGATTGAGAAGTGCGAATTCCATCAAACCTCTACCATCTTCCTAGGCTATGTCATCAGTCCCGAAGGCGTGGCTATGGATGAGGGTAAGGTCAAGGCCGTTGTAGAGTGGCCGCAACCCACCACTCTGAAGGCGTTACAACGGTTCCTTGGGTTTGCGAACTTCTACCGACGCTTCATCAGGTACTTCAGCACGGTGGCTGGGCCCCTGACGTCGCTGGTCCAGAAGAACACAGTACGTCTCTCTTGGAATAAGGACGCAACCCACGGCTTCAATCAACTCAAACACCGATTCACTACGGCTCCCATCCTGCACCACCCAAATCCGGAGTTACCGTTTGTAGTTGAGGTGGACGCCTCCAACACGGGCTTGGGCGCCATCTTGTTCCAACGGCAAGGATCTCCCTCCAAGTTACACCCCGTCGCCTACTACTCCAGGAAGTTCAATGCAGCAGAGCGGAACTATGACGTGGGTGATCGGGAACTGCTGGCTATGAAGGCCGCTTTCGAGGAGTGGCGGCACTGGCTGGAGGGGGCCTCACATCCCTTCACGGTATTTACGGATCACAAAAATCTAGAGTACCTCCGTACAGCGGAGTACTGAATCCCAGACAGGCCAGATGGTCTTTGTTCTTCAGTCAGTTTCAGTTTACGGTCACTTAACGTCCCTGGTCTAAGAATACTAAAGCAGATGCAATGTCTCGCCAGCACGACCCGGACCTGACCTTCCAGTCCCCTGAAACCATCCTGAACCCCGACCTTGTTCTCTGCCCAATCCAGTGGGATATCGAGACCAAGCTCATCCAGGCCAACGCCCAGGAAGAAGTTCCCCCAGAATGTCCTCCAGATAAGGTTCACGTCCCCGAGACATTCCAAAGACGAGTCATGGAACACGTACATGCTCTTCCCAGCTCTGGGCACCCAGGAATAACGGCAACCATCCAACTCCTTCAAAATCACTATTGGTGGTCCACGTTAGTCCACGATGCCACCCAGTTCGTCCAACAGTGCCAAAACTGTAACGCCCAGAAGGCGTCTCGACTACTGCCCGCCGGTCTACTTCAACCACTTCCAGTTCCACAGCGCCCCTGGTCACATATCGCCGTTGACTTTGTCACCGACTTGCCCTCTTCCAACGGTTACACCACCATCCTCACTGTGGTAGACCGTTTCTCTAAGGCCTGCCGCCTAATCCCACTCACCAAACTTCCCACTGCCCTACAGACAGCCGAACACCTCTGCAACTCAGTGTTCCGGTTCTGCGGGCTGCCCGACGATATCGTATCCGATAGGGGTCCCCAATTCACCTCTCGAGTCTGGGCAGCCTTCTTCCAAATGCTTCAGGTTAACGTAAGCCTCACGTCCGGGTACCATCCCCAGGCCAATGGACAAGTCGAGCGCCTCAACCAGGAGATCATTCGGTTCCTTCGATCCTACTGCAACCTTCATCAGGAGGATTGGAGTCGGTACTTAATGTGGGCTGAGTACGACCATAACTCACTTAGAAAACCTTCTACGGGACTGACTCCTTTCCAATGTGTCCTCGGATTCCAGCCACCCTGTTCCCATGGTCCGGCGAACCAACGAATGTCCCATCTGTGGAGGATTGGTTAAAGCGCAGTGAGGAGACATGGAACCTTGCACACACTCACCTCCAACAGGCCATCAACCGCTGCAAGAGACAGGCCGACCGACACCGCCGACCCAACCCGGAGTATCGGCCTGGTCAATGGGTCTGGCTCTCCACTCGAGACCTCCGTCTTCGGCTCCCCTGCAAAAAGCTCATATCAGCCCGAGATATGTGGGTCCTTTCAAGATCCTTCGGCATATCACCCCAGTGTCACCTCCACCGAGGGAGGAGAGGAGAGAGCCGCAGATTCGACTCCGCAATCCCTCTTGGTGGAGGGTGAAGAGACCTATATAGTGCATGAGCTCTTAGACTCCAGGCGCCGGGGTGGCTGTCTACAGTATCTCGTTGACTGAGAGGGGTTTGGTCCAGAGGAACGGTCGTGGGTCAACGCCAAAGATATTCTGAATCCCACGCTTACCCAAGAGTTCCACCTAAACCACCCAACAAGACCGGCCCCACGACCACGTGGTAGACCCCGTCGTCGCCAACATTCTCGCGCCGGGAGTCGCTCGCAGGGAGGGGGCTCTGTCATGACTGCTAGTTTCCCCGTTCACACACAAAGGTCGAGCTCTCCCGAATACTGACGGGTTCTGGAACTACAAATCCCACCATGCTTCACTCAGGCACTGATTACACCCTCACCTATGGATAATGATCACGCTCACAGCTGCACCTCATCCCCAGCCTTATATAATCTCACGCTCACTGCTTGGTCACTGCAAAGTATTGTTTCACCATTGTGTTCAATTCCAAGCGCTTTCCCCGATTGTGATCCTGCCTGTGTGTTTGACCTACTGCCTGTTCTCTGGATATTCTCCTGTCTGCCGCCTGCCCACTGACCCTACTGCCTGTTCTCTGGATCTCATCCTGTCTGCTGCCTGGTTGCCTTTATGCTACTGTCTGTTCTATTCCATTGATTCTCGCTGGTACTGGACCCTTGCCTGTTGACTCTGCTTTTTCTCAATAAACTGTTGCAAATGGATCTGACTGTATCTGATGATTCACAACATAAAGTAATCCTCTGTTATGATTAAATGTACAATACAATGAACTGTATTTGATTTCTACTTGCTGAGTATACAAATAGTATAGCCTAGAAAAAAGTTAATGTCTTTTGAGTTGCAAAAAAATAATCATGAATTAAGTTTTATAATTATTACCTTTGCCTTTTCAATTATTTAACCACACTTTGAATATCAGGTATTGTTTAATTCAATTCAAATGTATTTCTATAGTAGCCTATAGTAGTTACTTTTTAATGCACAGGGTACACCTTTAGCATAATTTTTCGACTTATATAATTTATATAACCCAAATTATATATTGGGATAAAATTTTGACATTATGACATGTTGGAGTGTGATTCTCAATTTAATCAGCAAGCATAATTTAATTTACATTTTTTATTTTATTGTATTTACGCTGTTTAGACCCGTTTGAACACGTGTTTGACCCGTTGAGGATAGTCTATCTCTGATGCTACATTTTGATGAGGAGAAATTACCTGAAAGGGTATATTTAGGATACATGAGCTATATGGTTAGACCCTATGTACCTCCCCCGTTAAGATGTTTTAAATGTCAAAGATTTGGTCATGTTGCAGCAGTGTGTAGAGGTAAGCAAAGATGTGAAAGATGTGGAGGAGAGCACGATTACGGTAAATGTGAACAAGGAGTAAATCCCAAATGTTGTAACTGTGGGGGAGATCACAGCGCAGGGTACGGAGGATGCCAAGTGAGACAAAAAGTCTTGAAAGTACAAAATGTCAGAGTGGAAGATGGGTTAACATATGCGGAGGCCCTAAAGAAAGTTGAACAGGAAACAAAAACAAAAGAAATTGAGAAAGTTGTACACCAGAGAATGAATAAAGGCATAGAAGAAACTGAGAATGATCCACTGGAGATTGATAAAGTGTCTTTTGTAGCATTTATAGTTGAAGTGGTAAATTGCTCAGCACAAACAGAAAGTCGGACAGAGAGAATTAAAATCATAGTGAGAGCAGCAGAAAAGTTTTTGGAAATAGAGGGAATCAGTGTGGAGATGATAAATGAAAAACTAAAAGTACAGGTAGGTAGGAAACACCCAGACAACACGTGGTGGTTCGTAATGGTGTTACTAATATTGCAATGGAACGCAATAAGTTTGATTGCAAACGGACAGGAATTTAAGAACTTTATATTAAAACAAGAAATATGCCCAAATATAATATGTGTTCAGGAGTCTTGGTTGAAACCATGTCTTAATTTTACACTACAAGGATATATTGCCATATGTAGAGACAAAACAGGTGGAAATGGAGGGGGGATAGTAACGTTCATAAAACAAGATATAGGATACAGGATTTTAGAGATTAATCAGGAACAAGAGGTATTGGTCGTTGAAATATGGGAAGGATCAGAAAGAATAAAAATAGTAAATCTTTATAATCCATGTAAGAAACTAAATATAGGAGATTTGGTAAAAATAGATGAGAAAGGTGATCAATTGATGGTATGGTGTGGAGATTTTAATTATCATAATACATTATGGGGGAGTGAAAATACCGATCAAAATGGATTGGTAGTGGAAGGAATGTGTCACACTACTGCAAGGATGAAGACACAGAGAATGACGTTAACAGGTTTTATTTTAGACACTGTATGCAACTCCTGAATACAGGAAGAGCTTCGAGATCCACACAGGCGAACACAGGAGAAGACTTGAACTTGATGCTGTCTAGTAGATACTGGGAATAGCTGACCACTGGAGTCCTGGTTAGAGATCCGAGAATTACACTGGAGAACACAGAGAGGCGGTTTGGAGAATCCCGGCGAATCACCGCACACAGAGGCTGCTTGGAATATACACACACACTGAGAGGTTAGTGTAGAAGGACAATACTTGCGTAGATATACTGAGTTTTCTGGAACCAGACTGAAGAGTAAGGAACCGGAGAGTCACTGGTTTCAAAAGACGAGACCTGACAGTGAGCTGTAAACTGACTGGGGTTTATATGCAGAGTTGGTGTGGTAAGTGAAGTGATGAAGGTGCATGTGTGGTAAATCAGAACTCTGGTGATTGCGATCGGGACCAGGTGTGTTGGGTTGAAGCTGGCTGGGGTGTGTCGTTGGGTGAATCCGTGACAGTACCCCCCCCTCCACGGCCAGCTCCTGAGGGCCGTAGACCCCGACGACGAGGGCGACCCCGTGGACGGGGGGCTGGACGATCCGGGTGGTCACGGTGGAAGTCCTGGAGAAGTATGGGGTCCAAGATGTCGTCTCGATGGACCCAACAGCGTTCCTCAGGTCCAAACCCCTCCCAGTCCACGAGGTACTGCAGCTGACCCCCCCGTCGTCGGGAATCCAAGATGATGCGGACCTGGTATACGGCTTCGTCTGTGGGGTCCACCGGAGGAGGAGGGGGCACTTCGCCAGCTTCGGCTTCTGTGGAAGGGGAAGAGAGAGGTGCAGTGTAAGGTTTTAACAAGGAAACATGGAAGGTGGGTGCAATCCGGTAGTGACGGGGTAGTGCAAGTCGATAAGTGACTTCATTGACCTGCCTCAGCACCGCAAATGGACCTATGAACCTGGGACTCAGTTTACGGGAGGGCAGTCGGAGGCGGATATCCCTGGTGGAGAGCCACACCAGCTGGCCAGGAGTGTAGTGGGGTGTGGGTCTTCGACGTACATCGGCCTGTTGTTGGAATCTCCGTACTGCCCCTTGAAGATGGACATGGGCTGAGTCCCAGACCCTCTCACTCTCGGTGAACCAGTGTTGGACCGCAGGAACGTCCGATGGTTCGCCTGTCCATGGGAACAGGGGTGGTTGGTATCCCAGAACGCACTGGAACGGCGTCAAGCCTGTAGATGTTTGGCGTAGAGAGTTCTGGGCATACTCTGCCCATGGGAGGTACTGATCCCAGCGGTCCTGTGCGTCATGACAATAGGTTCTCAGGTATCTCCCGATCTCCTGGATCTTACGCTCCGCTTGGCCGTTGCATTGAGGATGGTACCCCGACGTCAGGCTGACCGATACTCCTAGAAGCTTGAAGAACGATTTCCAGACTCTTGATATGAACTGTGGTCCCCGATCCGATACTATATCCTCTGGGATTCCGAAGTGGCGGAAAATCTCGGTGAATAACATCTCTGCTGTCTTGAAGGCTGTGGGAAGTCCGGAGAGGGAAATCAATTGACAGGACTTGGAAAATCTGTCAACGACCACTAGAATGCAGGTCTTGGAGTTGGATGATGGTAGATCGGTAACAAAATCCACGGCGAGATGGGACCAGGGTCTGTTCGGAATTGGTAGAGGCATAAGCTTCCCTTCTGGGAGACATCGAGGTACCTTGGCCATAGCACAAGCGGTGCACCCCTGCACGTATCGGGAGGTATCCTGGGCCATGCCGGGCCACCAGTAGCGCTGTTGGAGAAGTTAGAGGGTTTGTTGGTTGCCTGGGTGTCCAGAGCCCGGAGAAGCGTGCACAGAGTCTATGAGGGGAAGGCGGAAGTTGGTAGGTACGAAAATCTTCCCCTCAGGACCCCCCGGCGGAGCAGGTTCGGCAAGGGTGGCGTCGGCAATGAGTTCATCGATGTTCCACTGGATGGGACTGACAAACATGGCTGGAGGGAGTATGGTTTCGTTGATTTCAGGGGAGGTTTCGGATTGATGGAGGCGTGATAGAGCATCTGCTTTGAGATTCTTGGAACCCGGGCGGTAGGTAACTGTGAAATTAAAGCGTGTGAAAAAGAGAGCCCACCGAGCCTGGCGAGGATTTCATCTTTTGGCCTCCCGGAGATACTCAAGGTTGCGGTGGTCTGTAATCACTTGGAATGGATGGTTGGCTCCCTCCAGCCAGTGTCTCCACTCCTCTAACGCTAATTTAATGGCCAAGAGTTCTCGATTACCGACATCATAATTCTGCTCCGCCGGGGAGATCTTGCGTGAAAAGAAGGCGCATGGATGGAGTCGTGGAGGGGTCCCCTGCCTTTGTGAAAGAACAGCTCCAACTCCGTTGGTGGACGCGTCCACTTCCACTATGAACGGGAGATCAGGATTGGGATGACTCAGAGTAGGAGCAGAACAGTTGGATTTCTTCAAATTCTCAAAGGCCTCGGAAGCTTCAGCAGACCAGGTTAACTGTTTGGTACCCTTCTTCACCATGGATGTTACTGGAGCGCAGATCTTACTGTAATCGCGGATGAACCGGCGATAAAAATTGGCAAAGCCTAGAAAACGTTGCAGCTCCTTCAGGGTCTGGGGTTTAGGCCAGTTGATCACCGCTTCTACCTTATTCAGATCCATAGAAATGCCGTCTGGTTGAATCACGTACCCCAGGAAGTGCATGGATTCTTGATGGAACTCGCATTTTTCTAACTTCAGGTACAGTTGGTACTCACGGAGGCGTTTAAGGACTTGCTTCACCTGTAGTACATGCTCATCGAGGTTGGAGGAGTAGATTAGGATGTCATCAATGTAGATGACCACAAACCGATGGAGCATATCTCGGAATATCTCGTTCATAAAGCCCTGGAAGACTGCTGGACTATTCGACAGCCCGAACGGCATAACCCGATATTCATAGTGCCCAGCAGGAGTGATAAAGGCAGTCTTCCACTCATCGCCTTCACGTACACAAACCAGATTGTAAGCACTTCTCAAATCGAGTTTGGTGAAGACCCGAGCTGAACGGAGCTGTCCGAGAGCCGAAGGTACCAAGGGCAATGTATATCTGTACTTGACGGTAGAAGCATTAAGGATGCGGTAATCAATGCATGGGCGAAGTCCTCCGTCCTTTTTCATGACGAAGAAGAAGCTTGAGGCGGCAGGGGACGTAGAAGGACGAATGTATCCTTGGCGTAAGGCTTCCTCCACATACTCCTCCATGGCCTTCTGCTCCGGGATGGACAACGGGTAGATCTTCCCATGCGGTGGAGTGGCCCCAGGCAGCAGGTCAATAGCACAGTCCCATGGCCTGTGAGGTGGTAGTGTGGTGGCGAGTTGTTTACTAAACACGTCCTGGAATGCCCGGTATTCACGAGGAATCTGGTGAGAAGAATCTGTGACTGGACTTTCGACGGAGGTTGAACCCAGGACTGCAGTGACAGCGGATATGGTGGCAGTGGATTGTTTCTTGACAGGACGTAGACAATGCATTTTACAGTGGTCACTCCAACGACGCACTTCTCCAGAAGTCCAGCAGATGTCAGGCGAGTGTTGATTAAGCCACGGGCGTCCCAGGACGATATCTGCTGTGGAGCCCTCCAGTACCAGTAAAGAGCATCTTTCTTGGTGTAGACAACCGATGGAAAGGTATAATTCGGGACTGCAGTGTTGAATACTTCTCTTACAAAGGGGTTTTCCAAGGATGGAGTGTATACTCAGTGGTTGATTTAATCGTCGACGGGGAGTTTGCAAACGGTTGAGTAGTGAAGCTGAAATGAAGTTCCCCGCCGCGCCGGAGTCAATCAGTGCTTTCGCTGGAATAGAGTGTTTCAAATATGTTATTAAGACCGGAGTTTGTTTTAGGTTTAACACTGGAAATGGTAGATCTACCGTACTCACCGCCGAACGGCTGGGACGGACGGGACATTCGACACGATAATGTCCAGAAGCACCACAGTAGAGACATTGGTTATTGGTTCGACGTCGGTTACGTTCAGATGCAGTTAAACGTCCTGTATCGACTTCCATGGGCTCAGGTACTGGAGGGCTTATGGACGAGGAGATGTGAGGAGGACGTGCAGAGGAAATAAACAAACATACAGTGCGATGTTGGGCTATAAGGATCGAGTGTTGGATGAGTTTTTCAATCCCGATGCCGTCATCATATATGGCCAATTGTAGCCCGACATCTGGGTTGAGTCCTTGACGATAAGCGGTCATCAAAGCGATTTCGTGCCATCCGCTGCTTGCCGTGATCGTCCGAAACTTCAAAGCGTAATCTGAAACAGAGGAGGTGCCTTGTCGTAGGCGAAACAGCTGATCATGAACGGAGATGGCACTAGAAGTTTGAGCGAATACAGTGCGAAAATGTTCAAAGAATCCATTTAGAGACTGTAATGCGGGTGCATTCGATTCCCAGAGAGCTTGAGCCCAGTTTAATGCTCGACCCGAGAGTAGAGAAATTATAAAAGCAATTTTGGCTCTTTCAGAAATAAACTGGACAGCGTTTACCTCCATGTAGAGTTTGCATTGTAGTAGAAATCCTTTGCACTCCTCCTCGCCTGAATATGAAGCTGGTTTGGCCATGGGACTTACTGAGGCAGGTCGGTAGTTCTGAAGAGCGTGACGGAATTCCGTGAGGGATTCTTGAAGCGATTGTTGCAGTGCGACGGCTGCATTAACCCTCTGGGGACCAGAAACGCGCCGGCGCGTTTTGCTCGTTTTTTTTTCACATAGCTGAAAAATAGACTTAAAGTACTACCATCATTTTTGTTCATATAGAGTTAAGAAATATGAGAAAATAATCTGTTAAATGTCTACTTTTTTATGTGCCCACATACAATCGAAATAAAATATTGTGCTTTTGTAAAATAAAGAAAATAAACAGGGTGTGCGTTCTGCCTCTCGGTCACCGTGAACTTTTTTTCTGGAGCACGTCTCTAATCTTCAACACAACTCAGCTAATAATATTCACCCAGCCATAAGCAATATATCTTTTAAATCATTTGAGTTTGTACTTTTAAATGATCCGATTCAAAACTAAAATTATTGTTCTCCGTTTATGTCATCTATATAAAAAGAGAGACGTGTCAGCCCGTCTCATTATCGTTCCCTCAGCTGATTATCTCTGGTAATGTGACACGCCCACGGAGAGCACGCGCTATTCAAACGCAAATATGTGAAGCAACACATTGAGACGCGTTAACGCCCATAAACTCTGAAAACACACATTATTTTTTAGTCAGATTAATCTACTGTCGTCTTGCGCGGCTATATGAGGAACAATCCTGGGACATTTACCACTGGGTTTATTTTCACTTCGAGGATGAACAGATTCAGCTGAGAAGTAAGTGTTTTTTGTTCTAATCGCGATATAGAATAACGTAGTGTCTGTAAACGGAAAAATAGCATACTGTTAAATGTGAATCATGTTTGTGTGTGTGTGTGTGTGTGTGTGTGAATGAATGAATGAATGAATGAACGCACAGATACGCACTGTTACAGACTAAATAACAGACAACATTTCGTTGACTCGTTTTGGATAAAGTTTTTACTCTAAAATAGACATCAAATAAGCTTTTTTTTAGGAGTTTCTGCTCATATGTTAAATATATAGTATGTTTTGTCAATAAACTAATCAACTAAGATGTTATAGTGTTTGTTCAAGCTATATCAAAATAATGAATCCTCAACTTTGAAATATGTATGATCAAACTAAGACATTTATGGAGAAAGACAATTTTCTTTTCAAGATGTTTCCAACTCTAACTTTGAACTGAAATAAAACCATGTCTATATGGTGAAGGGTGTGTGATAGAAGTGTCCAGACGTATGCACCCTGTATTTTCCTTATATAAATCCAAACAATCTAAAAGCCATTCTTTTTTAAATCTCCTCCTTCTTTGTGCAAGGCTCCTGTAATGATATGGCCTGATAGCACCCAATAGGGCCATTATGGGGAGGGTCCTTGTCTTTCTCAGGTGTCGAATGCCACACATATTAATGAGAGATCACGCCTCCTGCATAAAGCTTTCTCAAACAAAACACGTCATTAAAAATGTAAAAGACTTTATTGACTTATCTGAATGAGTAGTCAGGATGATTCTCACATAGTTTTGGAGCAAATATTCTAGGCTATGTGATACAATTTTCAAAAGTCTTGTGAAGAAATAATCAATATGTGTTTTGTGGTCTTATTTCAGCAACTTTCATTTTTATTTTTTTCAATAACCACGCATAAACATTATTCTATTAAAAATACAAACATGTACATACATGTTGCTCAGATCTCATGGTAGCCAAGTGTGTGCTAGTGAATTTACACCTTTGCCATTAACATGTTTATAAATAACTGAAAAAAGCACAAATGTCAGTGCATGTCAAAACATCCCAAGGGCCCCAAAAACACTCTGGTCCCCAGAGGGTTAAAGGGTCACTCCACCCATTTCAACATTAATCTTTATTGAAAGTGGGTTATATATGTAGTCGAAATGTAAAAGAAATTTTAAATTTGGTGCCCTCTTGACCGAGAAAAGACAGAAAATAACTTTGGGGCGCATTTGTATGTAAGACAACAACTCCCACAATGCACCATGTTGCACAGCTCCGCAAGCCACTCCCACTAATCCAGAACAGCGCAAACATCAGAGAAATCGCTCTTCCGTCTACAAGAAGGCTAGCTGCCAAATGAGTTTAAAATTCATTTCACAAAAAATGTCTAGTTAGTTGTGGCGAGCAGGACGAGGGCGAGGGACGTGAGAGGACGACGCGAGTGATAATGAATGGCACCTGTGCAGCGGTCTCATATCTCTCACGGAGGAGCGGAAGCACAAAAGGAACAGGCCTGATTTTATGTTTTGTTTCTGTTGTGTGTGGCCAGCTGGCTTATACTTTTGTTTTGTATTTGTTTATTTTACTATTAAAACGTTTAAATGTTCGCCGGTTCCAGCCTCCTTCTTCCCACAACAACGAACCCCGTTACATTGGCAAACTCATTAGTGAATTACTCGTTTGTATTTCTTTCTATATGGTGAATTATTGCATGATACCTGCATGTTCAGTCAGGCGAAACTAGGATGGTTCACATCACAACACAAACGTCCGTGTGGTCGTCTGATTCAGAGATTTCGTCCAGGAGAAACTGCCTTGTTGAAATTCTCTGCAGCAGACGGACTCTATCTGTGTCCGTAGCGCACAGCGAGAGCACACGCACCAGCAGTCCGCCCAGCTCAAGCCAGCCCGGGCTCCTCGTCCGCGACAGGCAGCCGCCTCCTGTTCCACCATCAGCCTCAGCTGCTCTTCACTATATTGCGGCTCGTAAAGATAGCCACGAACAGCGGATTCGAGCAGCAGAATTTCAAAATCCTCTTCTTCCATATCATGTTTAGTTTCTTCCGTCATTGTCGTAACTTCCTATATCCACAGCGCTTGTTAGCTTAGCTTATAAACAAGATGGCTGATATTGCTTTCAGTATCTGCAAGTGAAGTCCCACCCACTGATCTGTGATAGCTCTGTTAGCGCATTAGGTCCAACCCCCTATGGGCGGGTTTGAAAGGGTGGGAATTTGTGCTTGTAGTCTATACAGAAATCCCCCCTTTTTACACTTCCTCCTACAATGACGTCAAATGACGATTTTTGCGTCATTGTAGGAGGAAGTGAAAAAGGTAAATAGTAGATTTCTCTCGTCTCAGGGGAAAATGAAAGAATGTTGCACGACCATTCAATAGTATGACTGGTTGTCTAACAATGGACCTCTTAATGCAAATGGGTGGAGTGTCCCTTTAACAGTGGCATCCATAAACGGCTGGGGTGCAGCGGCAGCATGTGCGGCGGCGCCCCGAGGGGCTTCGGTGGATGCAGCGGGGATCTCAGAAGCTGAGGAAGCTTGCATGGTTTGTGGTCAGGTCTTCTGTCACACTACTGCAAGGATGAAGACACAGAGAATGACGTTAACAGGTTTTATTTTAGACACTGTATGCAACTCCTGAATACAGGAAGAGCTTGGAGATCCACACAGGGGAACACAGGAGAAGACTTGAACTTGATGCCGTCTAGTAGATACTGGGAATAGCTGACCACTGGAGTCCTGGTTAGAGATCCGAGAATTACACTGGAGAACACAGAGAGGCGGTTTGGAGAATCCCGGCGAATCACCGCACACAGAGGCTGCTTGGAATATACACACACATAGTGATGTTACGTCTGACACCGACACTCCGAAGCTTGCTTCAAACTCGAACGGTCCTTGCAATGAACCACTGCTTCGGAGCTTGTATCATTACGTCATTAGTCACGTGAAAATGACGTCTGAAGCAAACACACTGCTTCACTCCTGTAGTGAACCACCTGACTGCTTTGACAGCCCAATCCAGTGTTGACAGGTTTGAAACCTGGCGGCTGTATTTCTTATAAAAGTGAAGCCAAACCAGACCCGGCGCCAGACACAAATTCACGGACGGGCATTCATTTTTTTCAGGGGGGCACAAATGAAAACAACCTCATTGCATCATAACAGAATCGATTATGATACTATGCAATGATCGATAGAGCATAATAATTATATAATAGGCTACTGACGCTAAAGGTACGTTTACACACTGCCTCCGCAAATTTCGATTTAATTTTATAAGTTTGAGAGGTGTTTTCAGGTCATTAGTGGGTGCTGTGAATAATTATTGAAAAAAAATTGGGCATGTTGTGTGGACCTCTGTCCCTAGGGGGGTTCGGGGGCATTCTCCCCCGCAAGAAAATGTTGTACATTTTAAGTTTAAATGCATCAATCTGGTGCACATATTGAGAGCTCAAAATTAAGAGCTTCAACCGGCTTCGACCCAAACTGTGCACATTGAACAAAGAAAAAGCATTGACTTGTACCTAAAGAGGGCTCAAACATCTTGTTAATTATAGTCTCAGTCTACATTACATCGTATTTTATATTAAGCTATAGAATAGGAAAATTACACTACTTTTGTCCTAATTTCTTCACTTGTAAGAAATAAACCTTTGAGCTTTTATTTAGGAGAAAACACAAGATCACCATGCTGATCGTGTGAGCATAAGCGCACTTTTCTTTAAATCACGCAGCACAAACAGAATGGCTAACGTTAGCCTACTTAATTAAAGTCTTGTGCTGTTTAGCCAAAAAAACGAAATATAATACCGAAAAAACTCGACATGTCAACAAAACATAAACATCTTCCCAAACACATATCAAGAAAACCTCGAAAGCAAAAACACTCATTCAAAGTAATACAACGTATTACGTATTCAGAATACAAATTATGAGTAGGCTAACAGTATCTCCACAGAGCATAAAATATTCATTTCATTTTATTTTTCGTGTTCGGATTTATGAGGAAAAAACAATGTTACGGACGTGAGCGCTCTGAAAGCGGCACTAAAAGATGCTTTAAAACTTTCACAGAGACATCAAACAGAAAGCAAAACCTTTCTTTAAAGTGAATTTCGTTTTGTATTAATTGTATCTTAATTTTAATCAATATTTCATCAACCAATTGCCTGGATGGATTTAATAAATAAGAAGTAAATATAGCAGACGATAATGACAAACCGGAGGCGCCAGCGCGTGAACTGGAGCTCGTCGCAATTGAACCGAAACTCGTGTAGGCGTATAAGGTAGCCCGCCTCACAGACATGTCTACTTTTAAACAGAACAATTCAAAACGAAAGAAAACAGACTACAGACTGCTCCCTGCTCATGTAATCCGTATGAAATGTGCATTTCTCTATATGGCGTTTGAACGAAACGTTTAAATGAATGACTCAAAGACTCGCTTAATAAGACCGCTATCACATGCATTTCCGCGTTCTCTATCGACAAACCAATCAATCCGTTTACAATTAGAAAAAAATCAGACCAAACACATTTTTATTTTTATTCAGGAGTTATGTATATTCAAAAGGATAACTTTTGATAACAGTAGCCTATTGATAAAAAAGATATTGTGCGAACAAGCAAGGACTCAGTGGTGGGACTTGAAGTGGAGTTGGTGAAGGGAGAGACTCGCTCAGGGCGGGCACTAGTGACTCACAGGGCGGGCCAGGCCCTCCAATGCCCGCCCATGGCGCCGGGACTGAGCCAAACCATGGCAACACCGTGGGTTGTAGTAGTCGGTGTTTGGATTGGTGTTATTGTTGAGGAGAGTTTATTGTTGAGGAGAGTGGATTGAGTTTATTGTTGAGGAGAGTGGATTGAGTTTATTGTTGAGGAGAGTGGCAAAGAAATAATTACACACACACACACACATCATGCTTAATGTTTTATTATCAAGGTGAACACATGAAATTCATCAGTGTCTGGAAACTTCACCTACATAAATGAGTTTCACAGCACTACACTGTTTCAGCTTTGATCGCCTCGGTAAACACGTCATAAACGGGGCGTTAACATAAGCCTTCTGGCATTTTATGGTTGTCAGCTTTGTTGCATTACATTTACTTCACCAGGAGATGGTGCTGCAATTTCTATCTGAATGAAGCTTCGAGTAATGAACCATTTTCGACACAATTGTATCGGAAAGCAATAATGCTTCGAAACGCTTCATTTGGCCATCACTACACACACACTGAGAGGTTAGTGTAGAAGGACAATACTTGCGTAGATATACGGAGTTTTCTGGAACCAGACTGAAGAGTAAGGAACCGGAGAGTCACTGGTTTCAAAAGACGAGACCTGACAGTATGCTGTAAACTGACTGGGGTTTATATGCAGAGTTGGTGTGGTGAGTGAAGTGATGAAGGTGCAGGTGTGGTAAATCAGAACTCTGGTGATTGCGATCGGGACCAGGTGTGTTGGGTTGAAGCTGGCTGGGGTGTGTCGTTGGGTGAATCCGTGACAGAATGTTAGATTTAAGAGGATTAGTGTGTATAAATGATGGATCGGGCACAAGAATTGATATAGGAAGTGGAATGATGTCAGCTTTAGATTTAACTTTGGTATCAGATAATTTAGCTAGGAAAAGTACTTGGAACGTAATAACTCAAAACAATATAGGAAGCAATCATTTTCCAATATTATGTAAAATAGGAATAGATATTCAAAAAGAAAAGGTAGAGAGAATAGAAAGATGGGCATTTAAAAAGGCAAATTGGAAGCAATTTAAGGAGATTTGCGAAGATTATTTGGAGGGAATTTTGGGTGTAACAGAGGATGTAGATGAGTTAAATACAAATAAAGCAATACGGAGAGCAGCAGTACACTGTAAAAAAAAATCCTAATTTGACAGAAAATAACTGTGATTTTTTGACGATCATTTTCTTTAATTTTAAATTGTACTCAAAACACTGTAAAATTACAAATAATATCTGTCAAATAAAAATTCAGCTGTTATTTTTGGTATTGTGACATTAATGACAAATTGCAGTAATTCACATTTTCTATACAGGAAATTGATTGTATTTTTCATACAGTATTTTTTCTGTTTTCTTAAATTACATAAAAATGTATGTAAAATGACAAATATAATCTGTAATTAAACAGTAACAAAACAGTTGAATGATAAAACGGTCAAATGACTGGCAGCCCCCAAAAAACTGTAACATTAAAGTAAAAAATCCTAAATTAAATAAACTGAAAAACACTGTGATAATTCAGGATATACCTGTAAAATAACAATCATATACCTTCAGTGGAAAAAAAAATCGTAAAAAAAGGGTCAAATGACTGGCAGCTACGGCTGCCAAACAAAAACCATAAAATTAAAGTAAAATCTTCTAATTCAAATAAAACAAAAAAACACTGTTATTTCACAGGTATTTCCTGCATTATTATGATCATATCCCTTTATTGTAAAAAAATCGTAAAAAAAGGGTCAAATGACTGGCAGCTACGGCTGCCAAACAAAAACCATAAAATTAAAGTAAAATCTTCTAATTCAAATAAAACAAAAAAAAACACTGTTATTTCACAGGTATTTCCTGCATTATTATGATCATATACCTTCATTGTAAAAAAATCGTAAAAAAAGGGTCAAATGACTGGCAGCTACGGCTGCCAAACAAAAACCATATAATTAAAGTAAAATATCCTAATTTAAATAAAGTGTAAAAAACTTTAATAGAAATGTGATGTCACCATGATTGAGATCAGTGTTTGCTTTAGTTGGGGTCATGACTCTTGAGTTTCAACATTACTTTTTCTCTGGTTGCTTTAACTGTGTTTTGATGCACATTTATTATGGCAATAATTGCAAGAGAAAATATAAGATGATCTTGGTCATTTATTGATGATTTTATAGTCATCATATGATGATCTGATTCATTGATATGACAGTCAAATCTCTATTGGCTGTGAATACATTATATATAGATTGACTTTAGTGTTATACAAAGTTATACTTTTTTTCACATGATTTGTTGAAATATTGTGGGATCAGTATTAATGCAATCTCAAATTTAAAAAAATTATATATTCTACATAATTTTTTTTGAGTTGGCTTATTTTGTTAGGAGTATGGAGACATCAAGAATCAACATATGAATCTCAACAATGGTGACTATCAACAAAGCCTTTTTGTGACTTTATAATAGGTCAGATTTTGTTTTCATTGTCACCATTGTTGAGATTCATACGCTAATTATTGATGCCTGAGTGACTCTGTATGATCCTGTCAAAACATTTTTTGCATAATGACTTCATAAAATCTTATATCAAAGCATTGTAGGATCTTCTATAGCAATACTGGCATTCTAAATTAACAATTAACATTTTACAACTTATTCAGTCATTAAAAAGTCATACCAATCAGGTGGTATCAATACAGCATACAACTGCTTGATGAATATTATCACTATTAAGTGACCAACATCATCTGATCTGAGTTTCTCTCGATTTCCTACATTAAGAAATATGCATCAAAGACATGCACAGTTAAGAGAAAAACTAATGTTAATATATGAAGGGTCAAGAGCCCAACTAAAGCAAACACTGACTTCTATCATGGTGACATCAAACTTGATTATTTTCAATAAAATATCAACTTCTAAACCTCTGTTATTTCTCAATAGGAATGTTAGTATGAAAGAAGTCTGGATTGTAATAAGTGAAGATGCTGAGATCTTGAGAGATCTGTTAGTGTTTAATGTTCTGCTGGGATGTAAAGTGTTTCTGTATGGTGTGTTTTGTGTGTCACCATTGTGTTGAAGAGTAGAGCCTGAGCTTCAGTCCAGGATGAGCAGAGAAACACTGATGAAATGTTGTGTGTTGCTTTATTTAACAGACAGTAACTGTGTAGTTGCTGATGACATATAATCAGTAAATCATGCGTGTAGTTTATAGCAAGATATTTACTTTTTACAGTGAATATGTTTTTTAGTAAAATTCAGTATATATATATATATATATATATATATGTGAAAGAACAGTGTTTCTGTTAAAAAGCTTAATGAAGATTTCTGCAATAGTATTTATTATTTAAATTAGGATATTTTACATTCATTTTATGGTTTTTGTATGGCAGCCATTGCTGACAGTCATTTTACCTTTTTTTCACAGTGAAGGTATTTGATCATAATAATTCAGGAAATAACTGTAAAATAACAGTGTTTTTCTGTAAAACATTTAAGGACAAAGTTTGGAAAAGTTTTTTTGCACTCAATTTAAATTAGGATTTTTTACTTTATTTGTACGGTTTTTGTTTGGCAGCCGTAGCTGCCAGTCATTGACCGTTTTTTTACGATTTTATTTTTTACAGTGTAGAGGCGATAGGGAAAAATAAATCAGGGTATAGGAAAAAGGTGGTTACTTGGTGGAATGAGGATTGTAGTGAGGCAGTTTATATAAGAAATAAAGCTCTCAGGAAAGTAAGAAGAAGTATTCATTTTAATGATTTAATAAACTATAAAAAGTGCTTAACTAATGCACAGATAATACTGAATTAATGTGTACTTATCTAAGCTATTCATTAATGATTACCACATTAGGAACTAATTAAGAGTCTGTATTGTTAATGTAGTTCATACATTAATTATTATTAATTAAATATGTAATGGTGAATTAATTCCCTAATAACTCATTTTTTTTAACTAATAGTGTTATTTAATATATTAATTATCAGAATGAGCCAAAGCCTTGTATTTCAATTTGCAGATAATACAGGTACCCTAATATGCATTAATACATGATTAATTGCTTCATTGTTAGTGCAAATTCATGTGTAAATTACTACAATTACTAAATGACTAGTTAATAATGATGTGCCTCAACAAGTAAAGTCATAACATAATGATACCTTTGCAAATCATTAGCTAATGATTAATTAAAGCAGACAACTGGAAGTTGAAGTGCTTATCTCCTTTGACTAATTGTGGTAATTAACACATTAATTTACACTATTATTTAATAATAAAATATGTTATTAAGCAATTAATACACAATGACACACGGAATTAATAGCAATTCATGTATTACTTAATTTATTAATCATATAGACTCTTTATTAGTTGCTGATGCAGTAATCATTAATTAATAATTTAGTTCTTCATGAATCATACATTAACTCATGATTATCTATGCATTAGTTAAACATGAATTAATGCATATTAGTGCAACTGTATTGTAAATTGTTACCGAAAAACTTCTCCAGGTAAGGATGAAATTTGTGTAGAGTTGATAAAAAATTTATCAGAAACATCATTAAAGATAATTTGGAGGGAATTATCTTTAAAGGAACACGCCGACTTTTTGGGACTTTAGCTTATTCACCATATCCTCCAGAGTTAGATAAGTCCATACATACCTTTTTCATCTCCGTGCGTGCTGTAACTCTGTCTGACGCACCCACCACTAGCCTAGCTTAGCACAAAGATTGGATGTAAATGGCTCCAGCTAGCATACTAATCCCAAAATAACGCAAACATTTTCCTATTTACATGTTGTGATTTGTATAGTCACAGAGTGTACAAATAACAAGGTCATATGAGACACAGCCATTTTTTAAGCGTATAAATATTGGGAACTATATTCTCAGAAGGCGAAGCTGCTACTTGGGCGGAGTGATTACTGCAGCACCTGAGATGCACCGTGGTGAGGAGCAGAGAGTTCGTTCAGAGTTGGAGTAATAGAGTCAGCAATTACTAGATAGTAAAAGCATAGTTTACAATCATCATGGGTGTTCGCTGTATTGTAAAGAGCTGCGACAATAAACAGGGGAGACCAGGTAATACCATGATGTTTCATAGAATTCCAACCAAAAACGCTGACCTGATGAGTCAATGGCTAAGTTACTGGCTCTGGATATAACGATAAGATCCAAACACACCTGAAGAGATCATCAAGGACCATCGTGTTTGCTCAGTACATTTCATTGAGGATGACTATTTTGAAAAAATGGAATTTGCCACACGGACCATGAAACGTGCTGAAGCATACGGCAATCCCATCGATAGCACAGACAGGACAAAGTGGATCAACTGCGGCTGCGGTAAGTGTTCCGTTATGTTTTTAGATGATTAGCCTACTGTAACAGTGCCATTAGCCAGATCTAATGTAACGTTAGTGACACTATTATATGAACAGGGTGGTAGTACTATTGCAGTTGTTCCCGGTCTCCATGTATCCCTGAAAAGTTTAGATGTTTTTATCTCGATGCGGCGCGGACGCGCTTGGAAAAAAGCCTAAAGTGACCCTATTGTGACATAGGAAAATATTTTTTTGAGATGTCACTCAAATCTATTTCTCCACAAGTCCAAAAAAAACTCCATAGCTGCAGCGAAGTATGGTGGTGGCAGCATCATGCTGTGGGGCTGCTTTTCATCAGCAGGAACTGGGCATCTCATTAAAACTGGAAGAATGGATGGAGTAAAAGACTGGCAAATTCCGCAAAAGAAAATAAAGCTTAACTAGGTTTATTTGTCAGCTCCATTATTCTGTACTCACAGAATCCAAATACAAGGTAACAAAACACTATAAAATAATGTGTTGGCTCAACAATTAAATAAATAAATAATAATAATAAATAATGAAACCGTTTGCATCAATCTTTTTGAGTTATGACAACCTTGATTGAAATGATCTTCAACCAACAAACTACATTGTGTAGCTGCCTGGCTTAAGAAAGGTTTGATGATTTGATGATTCCCACACTTTATTTGAATGTCCGGCGTCACAGATAAGATCACCTTTGGACGCCATAAAAGGTATTATACCAAACACACCTACAGTGGGTACGGAAAGTATTCAGATCCCCTTCAATTTTTCACTCTTTGCTATTTTGCAGCTAAAATCATTTAAGTTATTTTTTTTTTTTCTCATTATTGTACACACAGCACCCCGTATTGACAGAAACACACAGAATTGTTGACATTTTTGCACATTTATTAAAAAAGAAAAACTGAAATATCACATGGTCCTAAGTATTTAGACCCTTTGCTGTGACACTCATAAGTTTAACTCAGGTGCTGTCCATTTCTTCTGAGCATCCTTGAGATGGTTCTACACCTTCATTTGAGTCCAGCTGTGTTTGATTATACTGATTGGACTTGATTAGGAAAGCCACACACCTGTCTATATAAGACCTTACAGCTCACAGTGCATGTCAAAGCAAATGAGAATCATGAGGTCAAAGGAACTGCCTGAAGAGCTCAGAGACATAATTTACAACATAGCAAGGTTACACATTTTTTTTTTCTGCACTTAACCCTCTGGGGTCCGAGGTGTTTTCGGGGTCCTTGAGATGTTTTGGCATGCTCTGACATTTGTGCTTTTTTCAGTTGCTTATAAACATATTAATGGCACAGGTGAAATTGCACTCTATATAGCACACACAGGGCTACCATAATATGTGAGCAACATGTATGTACATGTTTGTATTTTTGAGAGAATATTGTTTATGCGTGGTTATTGAAAAAAATAAAAAATAAAGTTTCTAATATAAGGCCACAAATAACATACTAAATATCTGTCCACAAGACTTTTGACTAGTGGATGTTGTCGCCTAGAGTATTTGCTTCAAATTGATCTGAAAATCATTCTGCCTAATCATTCACATAAAACAATAGATTGTTTTAAATTGTGAAAAACATTTTTTTGTTTGCAAAGGCAATATGCGGATGGGCGGATCGGCCCAACCCCCTCATGAATAATTAGGCAGTTCTCACCTGAGCAGACTGCATACTAATGAGCCTTTCATTCAGGGGTGTCACACAAGAAAGAATGCAAGGACAATATATATATAACTAAATAAATATTTATATACACACACACACACACACACACACACACATATATATATATATGTGTGTGTGTATATAAATATTTATTTATTTATATATATATTGTCCTTGCATTCTTTCTTGTGTGACACCCCTGAATGAAAGGCTCATTAGTATATATATATATATATATATATATATATACAAACAATCAAAATATAAATGAAAGCCAAAAGCACATTTTTAGTCACACCTTTTAGCCATCCACATACCATTTTTAGCCATCCACCGCGGTAAAAATAAACCAGTCTCATTTCAAAGTCGTACGCGAAATGACCGCCAGGTGGCGCAAAGGGACATTTAGCAAAACGTAAGTGGGGCTAATGTCTATTAACAGTATAGCCTAAGGATGAAATACTACAAGTTATGGTAATTTCCAAATAAGCCTATACAAATTGTTGGTCATACAGATAAGATATAATCTTTTAAAACTGTAAAAGGCTAAAGTAGGCCTACACTCACAGGCTAAAGACAAAACGTTTTCTCGCCCATGTGAGAATCAAACGTTTGGATGTTTCTCAGTAACAAAATTCATAGCCGAGCGGTAGAACTTACGGTTCATCATCAAGATGACACAGGTTCAAATCCCGCACATACATGGTCTGCTGTACATTTTATATTTATTATTGCAGAGAGATTTGTCTAGCTCTAAAACTCTGTTACACCATACAGTTTTTTTTATATAGGCTATATATATATTTTTTTTTTTTATTCCAGGCTCTCACGCCACACCCCCGATTTCTCACGCTGAAGTGTCAACCCGGTCGGTCAAATTCCTGAAAGATATAGTTTATCTATAGATCTACCTGTTGAGCCTCTCGTGATCGACTAGTTATACCGCGAATTAGTTAAAATATCCCGTAATCTATCTAGAGCGAGCGTGCATGCAAGACAGATATTGTGCTCCAAACCGTGCGCGCGCATGGCAGAGAGGTCTGTTCCCTACAACCTAGAGTTTTTAAAAACATGGTTTTAAGTAAAGTGTGATTTGCCAGGGGGGACTGGGATTTCCTTCTGGTCTAAACATCCCTACTTCTGCTGAATTGTTTTAATCCCCACACCCCTCCCTCCACAGCTAATCAATGCTATAGGCTACTTCACCAATATCAAATATATAAAATAGAGATATGCAACAGGCACGTTTAAACGACAAACAATAAAATCAAAGCCAGCGTTTCAGTTGTTCATTAGTTCCAGTGGCCTGAATGCATGCACGGCTTTTCAAAATTTCACAAAGCGTGTTGAGATTATTTTGAATGAAATATTGAAGTTTATAATTAAGTGTTTTGGCACACCACGCCGAGTGGCCCTATGCATTTTTCTAAAGTCGGGTTTTATTCTGGCATCGTGAGTTAGTTTTCGACAAACGCGGCGGCGCGTTCATTTAGATTAATTTATTTATCTCATTATTACAGCTAAAATAACTTAATAGGCGACTCCGTAATTTTTTGGTCATACAGATAAGAGTAGAGTAGCTTACATCGTTCAAAACTGTAAACTTGTATTCATATTAGGCTAACGACAAAAACAGTATATCTGTCCTCTCTGTCTCCGGGAACTGCGCGTCACAAAAAATGAACCGAAAGCCACTTCAGCTCAGTCACGATAAGAAATCGGCTATGTCTAAAGAATTTAATGTCTAAATATTTAGGCTAATAAATGTTATCTGATTATGTAGGCTAATCCATATGAAAACGAGAGGTACAGAGGATCTACTCAAACATGCGCTTCCCAATGAGAAAATGACAAGACAAGGGTGAAAATCTCGCTCTAATTAAATGTAGGCTAAATCGCCCTGAATTAAAATGTAAAAACATAATAATGTATTTGTCGAAATGTTGCGATATTGTTTCATTTAAGTTCATATTTATTCTATAAATGTTATTTAATTTAGCAGCATTACCACGAAGCACCGTGTTTCGATATTTATTTGAATACAAAATAAAATAAAAACTTAATTCACAAATTGCATGCCTGGTTGTAAGGATCCAAAGATCCCTGTAGACTTTAATATTAAGTTGAACATTTTGTTCATGACAACAAATTAACAAGTGTTTTTTCAGATTATATTTAGTTTTGCTTGGAAAAAGCTGCCCCAAACCAGTTTTATTTCATTAATTATTGAAATAATGAAATATTTAGTAATAAACTTTTATGACAGAAATATCACTAGGCTACATGTAACTTAAATCATTTAATTCCTTCATTATCAACACTGTCTAGAATAGCGATTTAAGTGTGAATTGCGACTTCTCTTTGTGTTAAGTCAGCCTCAGACTCCGATAGCCTGTGGGGGGTTGGAGGGACATTTGCTGGACAAAGGTGTTAATGTTCCTCTTTCATATGGAGAGTGTCGGATAGCCAGCCTGATGAGCAGGCAAAATTATTGTAAGGATAAATCTGTGTCCAAATGTAGGCCCCATATCTTATTAAATTATAAATATTGTAGTTTATTTATTGTAGCCTATTTTAAGTTTTTTTTTCACACAAAATTTCAATTGAAGTTATTGTAAGGTGAATTCAACAAGGCATGCTGTGTCTTTGAAGCAACAATTAAAGGCTAAATAATTATCATGCATTGATCATATCATGCATGCGCAGCGAGGGAGACTAAATAAATTTGTTAAAAAGAGTTCCAGCGCGAGAGAGGCAAAGAAAAACGCATGTTTTTAATTTAATTATGTTTCTTTGGACAATTTTCGTTTTGTAGGCCTACTGTTTTAATTGTTTAATTTAGCTGTAATTTCTTTGGCAATACAAATTTAAAATGTCGCAATAATAAGATTAGCCTAGTGTTTCTTATTTTGCATCGCAAAAGAAATAAACTCTAAACCCGATGCAACCCTGTTTTAAATAAAAAAAACTGTCCCGACACTTTATTTAAACCTTGAAATGTTCGAACTTGGTTTCAAACTTAAGTAATTTTAGTGTTCTTTTACATTACACAATAATTTAGCAGACTAAAGACGAGCTTCTTCATTTTCATTTTCTGATGCAATCGGCTGACAATCTTCCTTCATCCGTTTATGTCGTTTGTGCAGCGGCTGCGGTTCTACAGGAATGTAGCAAATTTATGTTGTAATGATAATTAAACAAAACTCTTGACTTTAAATAAGTAAACAGTTACAAACAGTTAGCTATTTAAGCATCAAGGTGGTAAAATATAAACGCTGTAGGGCAACATCGATTAACAACATGTAGGCCTATGCTACATTGAGATTCGATCTCGGGTCGATTGAAACTCCTCGAAGCTCGTGTTGTTGCGTTAACCACTGAGCTATCGTCTGTACGCTGTTTTAGTTGTAAAGCCTCATCCATGTAGCCTAAATGTTTTTATTGCAATGTTTTATGTTGAAATGTTTTCATTATTTATTCAATTACATTTCAGTAGCCTAATTTCAGTATTGTGATTATGAATTATTTTAACCACGTTTCACTTGTTGAATTCATCTGCTACCAGCTTTCAATCGCTCTGAATCAGCGCGGTGCGGCAGCAGATTACGCATTAGAGAGAATAAACCGGAATAAACGAACACTTTTCATAGTCTATGATTGTAGCGCCTCTTAGCGGTAAAAGGCAGCAAATACACCACACATTTTACCACCGCGGTGGAACGGCTGATGTGGGCATTGTCATGGCTTGCCGACATTTGCGTTTGAATAGCGCGCGTCCTCCGTGGGCGTGTCAGATTAACGCGTAATGAAGTGTAATGAGCTGGGGAAAAAAATACTGACAGCACTCTCTTTTCATACAGATTGCATAAACTGAGAATATTTGTTTTTTATATAAATTACTTCATTTAAAAGAAGAGAATTCAAGCTTCATAAAGAAAAATCTCTCGTGCCTGTATGACAAGTAATCGCGGAGTTACAGTTAATCTTAGGACGCGTTTCAGAATGGACTTCACTGACAGAGAGAACGCAGAACTCGCATCATGTTTGTTTTTCTTTATTTGGTGAAAAGCACAACACTTTGTTTTTATTGTGAGTATCCACAAAAAAATAGAAACTTAACAGGATCGATTGATGTATAACATTTGCCTGTATGACAAAAATCGACTGAGTTATTTGAGTCTCTTTTGCACTGATAAGAAAAAAAGCGAGCAGATCACGCCGGCGTGATTGCAGACCCCAGAGGGTTAACTCCCTCTAAAACAAATGACATATTGTCTGTAATAGGTGATTTCCCTGAGATATTCGGAGATGTCCCGACTGTGACTACCGTTCTGGAGCATGACATAAAGGTAGGTGATGATAGCCCCGATCAAACAACATCCATATAGGGTAAACCCAGAAAAACGCGCCATTGTACAACGAGAAGTCGAGTACATGTTGAAGAATAATATTGCTGAGTCTAGTTCTAGCCCTTGGAGCTCCCCATGCCTTTTAGTTGGTAAACCGGATGGCACTTACAGGTTTTGTACAAACTACAGGCGTGTTAATGCAATCACACTGCCAGACTGTCACCCATTACCGCGAATGGATGATTGTGTGGATCGAGTTGGCTCGGCTACGTTTGTCACAAAGATTGACCTCCTTAAAGATTACTGGCAATTGCCACTTACACTAAGAGCAAGACAGATCTCAGCTTTTGTGACCCCAGATGCGTTTATGCATTATAAGGTTATGGCGTTCGGAATGCGTAACGCACCTGCCTCCTTCCAGCGTTTGGTAAATATTGTTTTAGCTGGAATGTCCAATTGCGAGGCGTATCTGGACGACATAGTCCTGTATAGTACACACTGGTCCGAACACATAACGCAACTTCAAGAGCTTTTCCGTAGATTGTCTAGTGCAAACCTCACAATTAATTTAGCAAAATGTGAGTTCGGAAAAGCCACTGTCACTTACTTGGGGCGGGTAGTAGGTAGAGGACTTGTTTTGCCAGTAATGGCTAAAGTGGCCGCTGTTCAAGAGTTTCCCGTGCCTCGCGATCGGCGTGTGCTACGCCGATTCTTAGGAATGGTAGGCTACTATCGCTGTTTTTGTAAAAACTTTTCGACCATAGTTTGTCCCCTCACTAACCTACTGAGCCCCAAAACTAAATATGACTGGACAGAGTCCTGTATTAGAGCGTTTGAAAACGTCAAGGCTCTCTTGCTAACTGCTCCCGTGCTCGCTGCGCCAGATTTTAATAGACCGTTCCAGCTTGCTGTGGACGCCAGCATCGTAGGCGCCGGTGCTGTACTTTTGCAGTCTGGCGCAGACGACATAATCCATCCTGTAAGTTTCTTCTCTAAGAAATTTAATTCTGCCCAGCAAAAGTATTCCACTATTGAACAGGAAACTCTGGCTTTAGTCTTAGCCATTCAACACTTCGAAGTGTATTTAAGTTCAACAATTCATCCAGTCAAAGTATATACTGACCATGACCCGCTCAAATTCCTCAATCGCATGTACAACTCGAACCGTAGGTTAATGCGCTGGAGTCTATTACTTCAACCCTTTAATCTCCAAATTGTGCATGTGCGCGGAAAAGACAATATTGTTGCGGATGCATTATCTAGAATGGATGCTTAATAGTATTCATTTGTTTTATTGTGATAGATATAAAAAATTAAATAAAAACAAAACAAAAACTATTGTTTATTGTAAGTCTCACGTGTGTTACTGATTAAAAATTACCTACAATTCTAGGTAACAGACAGTTAAAGACAATTATTTATAATAACCTTTTTTTTTCTATGTTGAATCACGTGTGAAGATGAACAAAAGTCGTGAGTAAGTATGAATATTCTCAAGATTATGGTATGGCGACAAGTCACCATTT
Source organism: Rhinichthys klamathensis goyatoka (assembly GCF_029890125.1). NCBI lineage: Eukaryota > Metazoa > Chordata > Actinopteri > Cypriniformes > Leuciscidae > Rhinichthys > Rhinichthys klamathensis. The sequence goes on along the minus strand of NW_026606668.1, from coordinate 1,832,198 downwards.
TGGGGTGGGGGTGTTACGGCCCCCAGCTCTAGTGTTTTTACTACACGTGTTGGCATGCGGAATCTCCTCCCTTTGTTTGATTTGATTACAGATGAGCTACACCTGAGCGCACCCTGCTTGCACTTTAAAGGGCTGAAGGAACCATTTCCCGGGCGCGCACACAGAGACTGAGAACAGAAGCGAAGCACTGCCGTGCTTTCTGTCTTTGAAACATCTGCCCACTTGCTGTCCACCCGGTAGTACTGAAATGTGTTCCGCCTTTGCAGTAGACCCTGTAGCTACCCTACTTACTGTTTGAACTCCGAACCTGTTAAATAAACATACCCCATATTATTTTGCTACGAGCCGATCTGTGTGCGTCTCTCCTTTATGTTAAGGGTGGTGTCCGACCGCCCGTAACACATCTTGCAGTTGATGGAGATTTGTGGGATGCACATCCAGGGCACGAAGCTCCCGTTCCACAACATCCCAAAGATGCTCTATTGGGTTGAGATCTGGTGACTGTGGGGGCCATTTTAGTACAGTGAACTCATTGTCATGTTCAAGAAACCAATATGAAATGATTCGAGCTTTGTGACATGGTGCATTATCCTGCTGGAAGTAGCCATCAGAGGATGGGTACATGGTGGCCATAAAGGGATGGACATGGTCAGAAACAATGCTCAGGTAGGCTGTGGCATTTAAACGATGCCCAATTAGCACTAAGGGGCCTAAAGTGTAAAAATGGTAAATGGACTGCATTTATATAGCGCTTTCACAGACCCAATGGCCACCAAAGCGCTTTACAATTTGCCTCACATTCACCCATTCACTCTCTCATTCATACACCGACGGGCGACGGCAGCCATGCAAGGCGCCATCCAGCTCGTCGGGAGCAGCTGGGGTTAGGTGTCTTGCTCATGGACACCTCGACACTTGGTCAGGTGGAACCGAGGATTGAACCACCAACCTTCCAGTTTGTAGACAACCCACATGAACCACTGAGCCACTGCCGCCCCAAGAAAACATCCCCCACACCATTACACCACCACCACCAGCCTGCACAGTGGTAACAAGGCATGATGGATCCATGTTCTCATTCTGTTTACGCCAAATTCTGACTCTACCATCTGAATGTCGAAATCGAGACTCATCAGACCAGGCAACATTTCTCCAGTCTTCAACTGTCCAATTTTGGTGAGCTCTTGCAAATTGTAGCCTCTTTTTCCTATTTGTAGTGGAGATGAGTGGTACCCCGTGGGGTCTTCTGCTGTTGTAGCCCATCCGCCTCAAGGTTGTGCGTGTTGTGGCTTCACAAATGCTTTGCTGCATACCTCGGTTGTAACGAGTTATTTCAGTCAAAGTTGCTCTTCTATCAGCTTGAATCAGTCGGCCCATTCTCCTCTGACCTCTAGCATCAACAAGGCATTTTCGCCCACAGGACTGCCGCATACTGGATGTTTTTCCCTTTTCACACCATTCTTTGTAAACCCTAGAAATGGTTGTGCGTGAAAATCCCAGTAACTGAGCAGATTGTGAAATACTCAGACTGGCCCGTCTGGCACCAACAACCATGCCACGCTCAAAATTGCTTAAATCACGCTCGATAATTGCATTAATGAGAAATTGAACAGGTGTTCCTAATAATCCTTTAGGTGAGTGTATATATTTAACATATGAGCAGAAACCATCTAACAAAAGCTTATTTGATGTCTATTTTAGAGTAAAAACTTTATAATCTATCCAAAACTAGTCAACGAAATGTTGTCATTACAGACACTATTCTATTTCGCGATTAGAACAAATCTCAGTAGGCTATAGCAATATAGTTTGAATGTGTTCATGTAAAAATAACGTTTACTAATGTAGGAGCGAGAGTGAATGAACGCACTAGTGATCGACCGATATATCGGCCAGCCGATATATCGGGCCGATATTTGCGGTTTTTACGTGTATCGGAATCGGCCGATACGCGGCTGCTGCGTTCGCCGATAGTTTTTTCCCAGCATTATTTATAGACAGGCGTCCACAGGCAGCTCTGTGCTGCTGGAGACGCTGCAGTTCACGTGCAGACCCTGCACTGCCCCTCCCCCACTAGCAGAGTGCAACCTGCGCTTCAAGATAACGGTAACTTTTAAACTTTCAAAGCATCTTTTAACTGTTTGACTGCTGAAATATTGTCAAACACTTTGAAAATGGAAACACGTTGCTCTATAACTGTTATGTGGTTGCAACTATATAGCTAAGCAAGTTTGTGGGTCCAAATGGAAAACGCGAATGACTAGTCTATAAAACTGCTTGGTTGCCATTGTATTTAGGGAGCTGCAAATAGCTGTAGGCTATCCGTTCAGTATGCATTAGGGCTGTCAATGAATATTCTAAATACGAATATATATTCGAATAGTTTAAAAAAACTGAATTTTGAAGGTGAAAATCAATATTCGAATGTGGAAAAACACGCCCGCGGTAGCAGACTAACGTTACCACAGCACAGCTCGCTCGGAGCGCTCAGTGTCGGTTCTATGTAGGCTACTGTGAAACTTCAATTAATGTATTTGTTTCAATCACTGAATGAAGCCTGCTATATACCTTAAATTGCTTGCACAAAACTCTTGATCAGCACTCAACATTTGTTTGTTGTTGTTCATTTAAACCGGTATGCGCGGAGAGCGTGAGGGTGAGTGCGAGAGAGAGAGAGAGAGTGCGCCTGCGAGTCCGGGCGAGCCAGAGTGAGCTCTGCGGTCTTGGCCATTAGTTGATTTACCGGTACTCGGTTTTTTTTGTAGTAATACGTTGTCAAATATGTTTAAACTCAAATAAGCTACTTAATACTAGTAGTTATGTCTCTTTGTATTAATTTGTCCTGTTATTGACGTAATGCGCGTCATTGACCAAATGCACGACGATATGTTCAAATATGTTTTTTAGAGGGAATATACAAACGCCATTTGAGCAATTTTGACAGCCCTAGTATGCGTACGGTAGCTGTTACGAACACTGGTCATAGGATTAAGTAATTCCAACGTTGTTCCGTGCTTTTTGTGGGAGATTTATTCAGCGACCACCTGGCTGAGGTTTGGACGCGTGTGGTGTGTGTCTCCCTCGCCATCGCAGTGATATTAGAGACTAGACATGCTCATTTTATTTTATGTAGAAAAATTTAAACCATGGCAGTAAATAGTTCGTTACTTTTAAAATGAAGTACAGTGTGCACTGTGCACTTTATGCTGGTTGCTACTGTGTGCAATAGTGTAATTATTTTATTTATGCTTAAATATTTATTTTCAGCAGTGAACTTTTTTTTGTTCTACCTCATGTTTTTAATATTTGTTAAATATTGTTTATCTACTTGTTCTTGTTCTACCTCACATGTTTTTACTATTTGTTAAATATTGATTTTTTTACGTTAAATATATGTTACTTTTATTAAATTGAGACCTGTAACATTTGTTAACATCATGTCATTTTTTATGATGTAAATTGAGGAAGCAAAATGTATCGGCTCCAAATATCGGCTCAAGAAAATCGGCAGCCCATATCGGTCATCGGCTAAGGCTGATGGGAAAAAAATCGGTATCGGTATCGGCACTAAAAAAATCCATATCGGTCGATCCCTAGAACGCACAGATGTTGTAGTAACATCGCGCGCCTATGTGCCATTCATTCATTCACACACATACACGCAATTCATATTTAAACAGTCTTTGTGCAGTTTACAGACACTATTCAATAACGCGATTAGAACAAAACACTTAAGAATAAATAACTTACTGAATCAGCTGAATCCGTTGCTCATCGAAATGAAACTACCAGGACTTCTGAGGTAACTTTTCCAGGATTATTACGATAGTATTATTCCTCACAGCGCAGCAAGACGAGGTAAAGAACAAGATTCTTATTAAACTGGATGTTTTATCCAGCTGATGTGGGCGTTTTCGTGGCTTGCCTCAAAATTTGCGTTTGAATAGCATGCGCTCTCAGTGGGCGTGTCACATTAACACGTCATACGCTATAATTAGCTGAAAGGAAAAAGACTGACATCTCTCTCTTTTCATACAGATTACATATACTGAGAATATTTGTTTTTATTCATTTAAAAGAAGAGACTTTCAGCTTCATAACGAAAAATCTTCCGTGCCTGTGTGACAAGTATTTACTTAGTTACAGTTCATTTTCGGACGCGTTTCAGAATGAACTTCACTGACAGAGAGAAGGCAAAATTCGCATCATGTTTATTTATTTTTATTTGACAAAAAGTAGAACACTTTGTTTTTATTGTGAGTATCCACAAAAAAATAGACACTTAACAGGATCTAATGATGTACAACACTTATATGTAAGATCAAAATCAACAGAGTAATTTGAGTCTCTTTTGCGCTGATAAGGAAAAAAGTGAGCTTGTCGCGCCGGTGCGATAGCCGACCCCAGAGGGTTAAAGTATCAACAAATTGTAAAGCTTGTAGCTTATATCGAACATTTAAGGGACTTCGTAATATGAGCAACAGACAGAGTCAATAAATGAATATAATGGATTTAATAAAGGAAAACTACGTATACAGGTGACTACCGTTACAAGGAATAAATGTATATACAACATACAGTGGTGGACGAAGTACACAAACCATGTACTTGAGTAAAAGTAAAGATACTCAAGGTAAAATATTACTCAAGTACAAGTAGAAGTGCTGCCTTTAAACATTCACTTGAGTAAAAGTACAAAAGTATTTGCCTTCAAATGTACTTAAGTATCCAAGTACTTAGATTTTTTTTATGGCTATAATGTCCTATTATAATTTGTCACAAGACTCTTGCTTAACTCAGTCTAAGTGAAGACTAATGTCACTCTTGGCACACCGATCTATTAATGAAATGACATTAATTAGTCTGATATATATACACTACCGTTCAAAAGTTTGGGGTCGGTACGATTTTAAAAACTTTTAAAATAATTCTCTTCTGCTAACCATGGCTGCGCTTATTTGATTAAAAATACAACAAAAATCAGTTATAGTATTAAATATTATTCCAGTGTAAATCAGCTGTTTTCTGTGTGAAATATAGTAAAGTGTAATTTATTCCTGTGATCAAAGCTGAATTTTCAGCATCACCAGCATCACAAACTTTTGAACGGTAGTGTGTATATATATATATATATATATATATATATATATATATATATTTGAATTGAATTAATTTTTTGTGTGTTTAATTTTGGAGGGAAGGGGAATGATACATTCACATAAACCTGCACGACGCCATTAAATATGTGTATGTGTGTGTGTAATATATACACACACACATACACATACACATACACATACACATACACATACACACACACACAGACACATACACACACACACACACACACACGCGCACACACACACACACACACACACATACATATATAGGCTATGTATATATATATATATATATATATATATATATATATTCTATATTCTATATTCTATGTTATGGGAGCAGCCAATTTCCCTCCAAACACAAAAACGTATTGATGGAGTGTTTCTGCTAGGCTACTCCCCAGAAAAAAAAGCTATTATATGCAAGTCATTTTAGTGGCAACGTAAGCAGTACATTATGCGTCAATACTTACCGATAATTACTGCAATAATAGCTGCTGCTCTCTGTCCCGCTTAAAATCATTGTCAACGCGATTTGTTTGGAACTATTGAGAGCTACACGAATAACATGACCGCGCGGCGGCGAGATCACAACCATCTATGTTCGCAACTCTCATATTTAACGGCTCTGGGGTGCGTTTCCCGAAAGCATCGTTATCCAACTATGATCGCAATTTCCATTGAACTCTATTGGTAACGACGGAACTTGCGACCATAGTTGGCTTTGGGAAACGCACCCCTGGTTCGCGCTTAGTAGATTCCGCCAAGGCAAGTTCAAAACAAAGCGCGCGCGCTGTACTGTGATTGGTGGCTCGACCAGTTACGTTTTTATCCACTCATAAATAAAAAGGAACGACTGATTTTGAAAATGTAGTAGAGTAAAAAGTAAGATATTTGTCTTTGAAATGTAGTGGAGTTAAAGTAAAAGTCTCCCAAAATTGAAATACTTGAGTAAAGTACAGATACGCAAAAAAGCTACTTAAGTACAGTAACGAATTACATTTACTTCGTTACTGTCCACCACTGACAACATATATATATATATATATTAGGGATGGGGCCGATCCGATCCAGTATCGCTATCGGACCGATACCAGCGTAATTCACTTATCGGATTTTCCCGATCCAACCTGCGGAGATATCCGATATCCATGAGCCATGTCTGCGCTTTAACGTTGTCTGCTGAAATGACTCCAAAAGTGATTCCTGCCGGCTAGTCTGCTAGCTGGCTGCAAACTGTGGAATGGATTTCCTGAACGGAGGCGCGGCTCAATGAGACACAGAGTTATGAGGCACGCCTCCGCTCAGGAAATCCATTCCGCAGTTTGCAGCCAGCTAGCAGGAAAGCATTGAGCAGCATTGTGTCCGCTGTGTGGAAATAGGAAATACTCGCGTCGGTCAACACACAACGAACGCAGTCAAACATTTAAAAAAGCACCAGGTTTAAGAGCACAAGGATTTTTAGCCAGGGAGCAGAAAGACAACGGGAGCCGTTTTATTGATAGATAGTGTGTGTGTGTGTGTTTTAAGGCCCTTGCACACGGAGTCCAAATTTTCGCACCTTAAAAAATAAATACGACCTCACGTTATGTCAATCACGCTTGCACACTGCCTCCGAAACTTTCGTCCGTCATAAAAAAAATCGAATCGTGTTCGATTTTCTGCGTTTTCCGCATCCGTAGCAAGCAGTTTGAATGGTGTTTTGACAATTCAGAGCCACCGAATCAAGAATACGAAAAAACGCATACGAAAATTTCGGACTCAGTGTGCAAGGATGTTTACTTTTCTTATATTTCTAATATTTGACATTTTAAGACCTTGATTTGTTGATGCTACAAGAGCCAGTATACTTGATTTGTGCTGTTCAGATGCACACTGTTTTATTGATAGTGTGCGTGTAAGATGTTTACACGTGCACTTTTCTTATATTTCAAGACTCAAGTATTTGACATTGTGTGAATGTAATAAATATTGACATGACAATCAATTTGAAACCCTTACAGTTGCATATTTGTTTTCAGAATGGGATTTTGGTAACGCTTTAAATTACAGCCCGGAAAGTACTGTGTAATTAAGAGGAATTTAGAGTGTAACTTTCGGTAATTATAGTGTACCTATAAAGTACTTGCATGTAAGTATAAGGGAACAATATGTAAAGTTTGGGGAATAAAGGGGTAACAACCAGGAGAATTAAAATAATATTTATACTATAAATATTATAGAACTAAGGGGAACTTATTATACTATTATGATACAACAATCTTACATTTGGGAGCAATTTAGCGAGAACACCTTTTTGTAATAATTGTGTACCAATACATACTGTACAGGCTTTTTTAAATTACAGGGTACATATCTATGCAGTTATACTTTAATTTATTTATTTTTTGATAGCAAAAGTACAGATGTTTAAGTTGGGCTAACATCTTTCAAGGCAAGAAAAGCTAAGACTATTGCAATTTTTTTAAATACTGGGAAATATATCTTGTTTCATGTGGTTACAGGGTAAGTGTGACATTACGGGCCGTAAATTAAAGTGGTGCTTGTTACCCTCTTGTTCCATGTAGTTACAGGGTAACAAGCACCACTTTAATTTACGGCCCGTAATGTCACACTTACCCTGTAACTACATCGAACAAGAGGGTAACAAGCACCACTTTAATTTACAGCCCGCAATGTCACATTTACCCTGTAACTACATGGAACAAGGGGGTAACAAGCTACATGAAACAAGAGTATCTTTCCACAATATTTAAGCAAAAGTTGCAATAGTTTTCGTTTTCAGTGCACTTTTGTTAAAAAGATAACATTTTAAAAATTACAGGGTACATATCTATGCATTTACAAAGCCTATAGTATGTACTGGTTCACCATTATTTCAAAAAGGTACGCAGTATATGTTCTTGCTAAATTGATCCCAAATGTAAGATTGTTATATCATAATAGTAGAATAAGTACCCCTTAGTTCTATAATACTTACAGTATAAATAATTTTTTTATTCTCCTGGTTGTTGCCCCTTTATTCCTCAAACTTAAAATATTGTTCCCTTATACTTATATTGTAAGTACATTATAGGTACACTATAATTACCGAAGGTTACGCTGTAAAATTGCTTTAATTACGCAGTACTTTCCGGGCTGCAATCTAAAGCGTTACCGGGATTTTTTTCTGGAACAGGATTTCCTGTTTTTCTGACTTACTTTCTGACTTATCAACAATAATGATAATAATACTATTAAAGCAAACACAGCTCTGGTATCAGAATAGAATCGGTATCGGCCGATATCCAAATTCAGGTATCGGGATCGGATAGGAAGTGAAAAAATGTGGATCGGTGCATCCCTAATATATATGTATATATCTGGCTTAGTGAGACCAAGAGGATCCTGAAGGTATCAAGAACTACGCGAAACGGACATAGGGGTACAGATATCTTAATGCATAATTACAAGCACCTATAGTTCATTTAATACTACGATAAAATCATAGATACCCCAATATGACATGGGCAAGCAGGCAAACATAAAAACATATAAAATATATCAAATATATCTTAGTAATGTCTTTATATGAGGAAGTTAATGAAAAGTCCATGTATGTGTGTGTGTGTGTGTGTGTGTGTGTGTGTGTCTTGGGGGGAGCTTTGCTTCGGCCACCTGGAATTCCTTTCTTGCCGGGGAGGGGGTGTTGGGCGATACGAATCTGTTTGAGGCTCACGCGTTCGAGTTTATGGCTGTTTGTTTTCTCTCACGTATGCCACAAAAGTGTCAATGGGACCAATTAGCCGCCAGCTCTTTGGCGCCCTACTTGTGAGTTACCGGACAAAGTCAGGAGTTAGAAGTGTTGGAATGCATAAGTCACCCTGACACTGTTCAGATACGCTACAGTTGAGTGACTAAAAACTTGATCATGGTAACTGGCATAGATCCAGGGCTACAATGTGCTGTTAAAAGCATAATACTCTGCACATTTGACCTGTCTCTTTATATACATTTCATATATTTATTTCAGGTTTCTGTCTTTTCACAATGATTTTGCATAATGTATTTTCCTTTTCACTATGTCACTAAATATAGTCTACCTTAATGATCTTTGAAACAAAGGAATCCTGATACCTTCAGATCTTTATGGTATCGTCAAACCTTTGTGAATACGTATGTTGCATGGTTTGTTGTACCAGTATTGATTGGCAGGTTTGTGCCCAGAGGAAGTAATACCTCACAGAACGCTAGAAAATGGGGCAGCTCAGATCTCTGTATGACAGCTAACATGCTCTTGTAACTGTCACACGGATCCTGATTCACCTTGATCTCAATAAATCCTTAATAAAAGTCTACAGGTAGTAAAGGACTGACATATTATCAATAAGCCACATCCAATTGAATATGTTTTCATTATTAGGGCTAACTTAAAGGACAACTCCGGCGCAAAATGAACCTCGGGTGTAATAACACATTGGTACAGACTAAATCGTTCCCTGAGATTTGTTTTCATGATAATCGAATATAAAGAGTTTTATCTCTAAAAACAGTTTAGCTTATAACGCTAGTATATTGGGCATTGAGTAAGCAAAAAGAGATCGCTAGTTAATACCATTAACAAGGCTCAAATTAGCCCCACACTAACACGGCAGCATAATGAGTGTCCTTACATGCAAACCGAAGCATTGAGAACTTTGTAAGTGTATAGACAGTTTAATAAGAAGATACTTTACACAGACAGTACAGTTAGCGCATACAGACAGCAGCCATCTTGGAAAACAGCCTCGATCAATCGAACCACGAAGGTGAGCGAACAGTACGTGTAGATATTGAAGATAAGATAAATTATATTTATTTTTTTATTTTCTCTGTTGCGTTCAGTGCTTCTCTTATGCGCACAGTGCTTTCTTCCGGAAACAACAGACCATATGAGATTCCAAGTCACAGTTCAGCTCACGTATCACCGTGTTCGTGGTTTGACTGATCGAGGCTGTTTTCCAAGATGGCTGCTGTCTGTATGCGCTAACTGTACTGTCTGTGTAAAGTATCTTCTTATTAAACTGTCTATACACTTACAAAGTTCTCAATGCTTCGGTTTGCATGTAAGGACACTCATTATGCTGCCGTGTTAGTGTGGGGCTAATTTGAGCCTTGTTAATGGTATTAACTAGCGATCTCTTTTTGCTTACTCGATGCCCAATATACTAGCGTTATAAGCTAAACTGTTTTTAGAGATAAAACTCTTTACATTCGATTATCATGAAAACAAATCTCAGGGAACGATTTAGTCTGTACCAATGTGTTATTACACCCGAGGTTCATTTTGCACCGGAGTTGTCCTTTAATGTGTTAACTTTGTGCAATTAATTACATTAAAATAATAATAATAATAATATAGCTGCAAGCAGCCATTCCGGGGCCAAGCGCAAACGCAGACGACAAGACATGCCAACATGGCTGGAAGTTTCAGACCGACAGCAGCAAGGAGCAATTAAAGACATTTAAAGATGAATTTAGGCAAATGGCTAAAAAATCATATATACAGTAACTTTTAAGATGATTCAATGGATTATCACTCTGATCAATAGGTGGCGCAGTTACGAAATCGATGTGATGTGGTCAGAGTGAGGTGACAGTGACACATACAAAGTTTGGTGTCAAAATATTAAGGCATTGCAGAGATAAAGACTTAATAGTCATTTTGGCAGCATGTCTCAACTTTGCTGCTGCGGTATACGAAAACGGTTTCGTCTATCGTCACGAAATCCATAACTTTTAGTCGGCACGGTATGGAGATGACACGATTCGATTTTGGTGAAAATCGGACGAATGGTCTAGGAGAAGTTCGAAAAAGAAGGTTTTGAAAGTAAATAAAGATGGCGGACAGGAAGTTCGTCCAAATACGTCAAACTTGGTATCTATGTTCTCGGCATGACCCAAGGAATCTATTAAGACCAGTGTCATTACAATAAGCACATTTAAAAAAAAAGTTATTAGCATTTTTGGAAATGTAATTTTAACTTTTGACCAACAGGTGGCGCTGTCTTGAAATCTTTTGAGTACCTTCAAGGCAAGGTGCTGGTAACAAATTCCGAGTTTCGTAATGTTACAGCAATGTGTTCATTAAGTATAGCATTTCACGTCACAAAACTGCATTGAAATCAATGGGATTTTCATGTTTTGTTCTATTATAGCGCCACCAAGAGGCAAAATCCCACAATTTTTTTCATGTGTCCTCAGAGTGAGCCCCTACATCTGTGTGTCAATTTTGGTGAAAATATCTCGATTAACTTCAGAGTTATAGACATTTATGTGAAAAAACACGTAAAAAATGACTGACACGTGACTTTGATTGAATTTTACGACCCCTTACTATCAATATTTTGGCATTTGGGCATTGGCGTATAGCTATCGACCTATGTTTCCAATTTTCTGACGGTGGTTTCGTCTCGATCGGACTAACTGTTTCGAAGATATCGGCAAATGTTTTTTAAGCGCTAAATCACAACGCTACACAAACCGTAAGTCGAAACCTAGCATATTTGGTATCTCTGGACTCGGCAACGATTCAGGACCTCAACGAGATGACTCCCGTGAAAATAAGTCAACCACAGCCAGAGTTATAAGCATTTGAAAAATAAATTTTACCACTAGGTGGCGCTGTTTCGAAACTTCTCAGGCTCCTTCAGGGCATCGTACTGATGACCCATACCGAGTTTCGTAACAATTCGTTCATGCGTTCAAAAAATACAGCATTTTAGCACATAATTCAAAATGGCCGACAGCCAAAATGGCCGATTTGGGAAAATTGGATATCAGTCGACTCGGCATGACGCCCTGAATCTAAAGAGACCACTTTTATGATTTTTGGACAAACCGTTCAGAAGTTATGAGCGAAAATAGCCGTTTTTCATATCTCCGGACCAGTAGGTGGCGCTGCGCCGAAACGCAGCATGTAGCCTCAGGTCATGCTTGTGATGACATGTACCAAGTTTGGTCTGAATACGATTAAGCGTTGCGGAGATACAGCCTTACGTCTGTTTTCGCAAGCGCTACGTAAAATTTGTTTGCGCGTTTATCGAAAGCGGTTTGACGAATCGACTTGAATTCCATAACTTTTTGTCGCCAATGCCTGGAGATGATCTGGTGCAATTTTGGTGAGAATCGGACAAACCGTCTAGGACGAGTTCGCAAAAGTAGGTTTTTTTGACAATTCAAAATGGCGGCCATATTTTTATGACGGAAAATGACGTCATAGGGTGCGATCGAATCGTCATGAGCTCAGGAATCAGAGGAAAAAAGAATTTTGTTGATAGGCCAAACGGTTCAAAAGTTATTAGCATAATAAAAGTGAAACTTTGGACAGGTGGTGGCGCTAGAGGCAATGAGTTAGAGACACCAAAATTGGTGCAATTGATGTTGGGACTGTCCTCTATCAGAATGTCAAACCAAAACAACTTTCCCGCAAACGGTTCTATGGGCTGCCATAGACGCCCAGTCGGAAGAAGAATAATAATAAATATAGCTGCAAGCAGCCATTACCGGGGCCAAGCGCAAGAAGCGGCAACAGATGCCCTCATTGGTGGGAGTGGCAGACCAATTGCAGCAAGGAGCAATCAAAGACATTTTAAGATAATTTTGGGCAAATGGCTAAAAAATCATATATACAGTAACTTTTAAGATGATTTAATGGATTATCACTTTCGACCAATAGGTGGCGCAGTTACGAAATCGATGTTATGTGGTCAGAGTGAGGTGACAATGACACATACAAAGTTTGGTGTCAAAATGTGAAGGCATTGCAGAGATAAAGACTTAATAGTCATTTTGGCAGCATGCCTCAACTTTGCTGCTGCGGTATACGAAAACGGTTTCCTCTATCGTCACGAAATCCATAACTTTTAGTCGGCACGGTATGGAGATGACACGATTCGATTTTGGTGAAAATCGGACGAATGGTCTAGGAGAAGTTCGAAAAAGAAGGTTTTGAAAGTAAATAAAGATGGCGGACAGGAAGTTCGTCCAAATACGTCAAACTTGGTATCTATGTTCTCGGCATGACCCAAGGAATCTATTAAGACCAGTGTCATTACAATAAGCACATTTTTAAAAAAGTTATTAGCATTTTTGGAAATGTAATTTTAACTTTTGACCAACAGGTGGCGCTGTCTTGAAATCTTTTGAGTACCTTCAAGGCAAGGTGCTGGTAACAAATTCTGAGTTTCGTAATGTTACAGCAATGTGTTCATTAAGTATAGCATTTCACATCACAAAACTGCATTGAAATCAATGGGATTTTCATGTTTTGATCTATTATAGCGCCACCAAGAGGCAAAATCCCACAATTTTTTTCATGTGTTCTCAGAGTGAGCCTCTACATCTGTGTGTCAATTTTGGTGAAGATATCTCGATTAACTTCAGAGTTATAGACATTTATGTGAAAAAACACGTAAAAAATGACCGCTACGTGACTTTGATTGAATTTTACGACCCCTTACTATCAATATTTTGGCATTTGGGCATTGGCGTATAGCTATCGACCTATGTTTCCAATTTTCTGACGGTGGTTTCGTCTCGATCGGACTAACGGTTTTGAAGATATCGGCAAATGTTTTTTAAGCGCTAAATCACAACGCTACACAAACCGTAAGTCGAAACCTAGCATATTTGGTATCTCTGGACTCGGCAACGATTCAGGACCTCAACGAGATGACTCCCGTGAAAATAAGTCAACCACAGCCAGAGTTATAAGCATTTGAAAAATAAATTTTACCACTAGGTGGCGCTGTTTCGAAACTTCTCAGGCTCCTTCAGGGCATCGTACTGATGACCCATACCGAGTTTCGTAACAATTCGTTCATGCGTTCAAAAAATACAGCATTTTAGCACATAATTCAAAATGGCCGACAGCCAAAATGGCCGATCTGGGAAAATTGGATATCAGTCGACTCGGCATGACGCCCTGAATCTAAAGAGACCACTTTTATGATTTTTGGACAACCCGTTCAGAAGTTATGAGCGAAAATAGCCGTTTTTCATATCTCCGGACCAGTAGGTGGCACTGCGCCGAAACGCAGCATGTAGCCTCAGGTCATGCTTGTGATGACATGTACCAAGTTTGGTCTGAATACGATTAAGCGTTGCGGAGATACAGCCTTACGTCTGTTTTCGCAAGCGCTACGTAAAATTAATTTGCGCGTTTATCGAAAACCGTTAAGCGAATCAACTTGAATTCCATAACTTTTTGTCGGCACTGCCTGGGGATGATCTGGTGCAATTTTGGTGAGAATCGGACAAACCGTCTAGGACGAGTTCGCAAAAGTAGGTTTTTTAAACAATTCAAAATGGCGGCCATATTTTTATAACGGAAAATGACGTCATAGGTTGGGATCGAATCGTCATGAGCTCAGGAATCAGAGGAAAAAAGAATTTTGTTGATAGGCCTTACAGTTCAAAAGTTATTAGCATAATGATTTTGAAATTTTGGACAGGTGGTGGCGCTAGAGGCAATGAGTTAGAGACACCAAAATTGGTGCAATTACTGTTGGGACTGTCCTCTATCAGAATGTCAAACCGGAACAACTTTCCCGGATACGGTTCTATGGGCTGCCATAGACGCCCAGTCGGAAGAAGAAGAAGAAGAAGAATAAATATAGCTGCAAGCAGCCATTACCGGGGCCAAGCGCAAGAAGCGGCAACAGATGCCCTCATGGGTGGGAGTGGCAGACCAATTGCAGCAAGGAGCAATTAAAGACATTTTAAGATAATTTTGGGCAAATGGCTAAAAAATCATATATACAGTAACTTTTAAGATGATTTAATGGATTATCACTTTCGACCAATAGGTGGCGCAGTTACGAAATCGATGTGATGTGGTCAGAGTGAGGTGACAATGACACATACAAAGTTTGGTGTCAAAATGTGAAGGCATTGCAGAGATAAAGACTTAATAGTAATTTTGGCAGCATGCCTCAACTTTGCTGCTGCGGTATACAAAAACGGTTTCCTCTATCGTCACGAAATCCATAACTTTTAGTCGGCACGGTATGGAGATGACACGATTCGATTTTGGTGAAAATCGGACGAATGGTCTAGGAGAAGTTCGAAAAAGAAGGTTTTGAAAGTAAATAAAGATGGCGGACAGGAAGTTCGTCCAAATACGTCAAACTTGGTATCTATGTTCTCGGCATGACCCAAGGAATCTATTAAGACCAGTGTCATTACAATAAGCACATTTTTAAAAAAGTTATTAGCATTTTTGGAAATGTAATTTTAACTTTTGACCAACAGGTGGCGCTGTCTTGAAATCTTTTGAGTACCTTCAAGGCAAGGTGCTGGTAACAAATTCTGAGTTTCGTAATGTTACAGCAATGTGTTCATTAAGTATAGCATTTCACATCACAAAACTGCATTGAAATCAATGGGATTTTCATGTTTTGTTCTATTATAGCGCCACCAAGAGGCAAAATCCCACAATTTTTTTCATGTGTCCTCAGAGTGATTCCCTACATCTGTGTGTCAATTTTGGTGAAGATATCTCGATTAACTTCAGAGTTATAGACATTTATGTGAAAAAACACGTAAAAAATGACCGCTACGTGACTTTGATTGAATTTTACGACCCCTTACTATCAATATTTTGGCATTTGGGCATTGGCGTATAGCTATCGACCTATGTTTCCAATTTTCTGACGGTGGTTTCGTCTCGA
The DNA here is from genome assembly GCF_029890125.1 of Rhinichthys klamathensis goyatoka. Lineage (NCBI taxonomy): Eukaryota > Metazoa > Chordata > Actinopteri > Cypriniformes > Leuciscidae > Rhinichthys > Rhinichthys klamathensis. The sequence goes on along the minus strand of NW_026606668.1, from coordinate 1,816,387 downwards.
TCGGACTAACGGTTTCGAAGATATCGGCAAATGTTTTTTAAGCGCTAAATCACAACGCTACACAAACCGTAAGTCGAAACCTAGCATATTTGGTATCTCTGGACTCGGCAACGATTCAGGACCTCAACGAGATGACTCCCGTGAAAATAAGTCAACCACAGCCAGAGTTATAAGCATTTGAAAAATAAATTTTACCACTAGGTGGCGCTGTTTCGAAACTTCTCAGGCTCCTTCAGGGCATCGTACTGATGACCCATACCGAGTTTCGTAACAATTCGTTCATGCGTTCAAAAAATACAGCATTTTAGCACATAATTCAAAATGGCCAACAGCCAAAATGGCCGATCTGGGAAAATTGGATATCAGTCGACTCGGCATGACGCCCTGAATCTAAAGAGACCACTTTTATGATTTTTGGACAAACCGTTCAGAAGTTATGAGCGAAAATAGCCGTTTTTCATATCTCCGGACCGGTAGGTGGCGCTGCGCCGAAACGCAGCATGTAGCCTCAGGTCATGCTTGTGATGACATGTACCAAGTTTGGTCTGAATACGATTAAGCGTTGCGGAGATACAGCCTTACGTCTGTTTTCGCAAGCGCTACGTAAAATTAATTTGCGCGTTTATCGAAAACCGTTAAGCGAATCGACTTGAATTCCATAACTTTTTGTCGGCACTGCCTGGGGATGATCTGGTGCAATTTTGGTGAGAATCGGACAAACCGTCTAGGACGAGTTCGCAAAAGTAGGTTTTTTAAACAATTCAAAATGGCGGCCATATTTTTATGACGGAAAATGACGTCATAGGGTGGGATCGAATCGTCATGAGCTCACGAATCAGAGGAAAAAAGAATTTTGTTGATAGGCCTTACAGTTCAAAAGTTATTAGCATAATGATTTTGAAATTTTGGACAGGTGGTGGCGCTAGAGGCAATGAGTTAGAGACACCAAAATTGGTGCAATTACTGTTGGGACTGTCCTCTATCAGAATGTCAAACCGGAACAACTTTCCCGGATACGGTTCTATGGGCTGCCATAGACGCCCAGTCGGAAGAAGAAGAAGAAGAAGAATAATAAATATAGCTGCAAGCAGCCATTACCGGGGCCAAGCGCAAGAAGCGGCAACAGATGCCCTCATGGGTGGGAGTGGCAGACCAATTGCAGCAAGGAGCAATTAAAGACATTTTAAGATAATTTTGGGCAAATGGCTAAAAAAATCATATATACAGTAACTTTTAAGATGATTTAATGGATTATCACTTTCGACCAATAGGTGGCGCAGTTACGAAATCGATGTGATGTGGTCAGAGTGAGGTGACAATGACACATACAAAGTTTGGTGTCAAAATGTGAAGGCATTGCAGAGATAAAGACTTAATAGTCATTTTGGCAGCATGCCTCAACTTTGCTGCTGCGGTATACGAAAACGGTTTCCTCTATCGTCACGAAATCCATAACTTTTAGTCGGCACGGTATGGAGATGACACGATTCGATTTTGGTGAAAATCGGACGAATGGTCTAGGAGAAGTTCGAAAAAGAAGGTTTTGAAAGTAAATAAAGATGGCGGACAGGAAGTTCGTCCAAATACGTCAAACTTGGTATCTATGTTCTCGGCATGACCCAAGGAATCTATTAAGACCAGTGTCATTACAATAAGCACATTTTTTAAAAAGTTATTAGCATTTTTGGAAATGTAATTTTAACTTTTGACCAACAGGTGGCGCTGTCTTGAAATCTTTTGAGTACCTTCAAGGCAAGGTGCTGGTAACAAATTCTGAGTTTCGTAATGTTACAGCAATGTGTTCATTAAGTATAGCATTTCACATCACAAAACTGCATTGAAATCAATGGGATTTTCATGTTTTGTTCTATTATAGCGCCACCAAGAGGCAAAATCCCACAATTTTTTTCATGTGTCCTCAGAGTGAGCCCCTACATCTGTGTGTCAATTTTGGTGAAGATATCTCGATTAACTTCAGAGTTATAGACATTTATGTGAAAAAACACGTAAAAAATGACCGCTACGTGACTTTGATTGAATTTTACGACCCCTTACTATCAATATTTTGGCATTTGGGCATTGGCGTATAGCTATCGACCTATGTTTCCAATTTTCTGACGGTGGTTTCGTCTCGATCGGACTAACGGTTTCGAAGATATCGGCAAATGTTTTTTAAGCGCTAAATCACAACGCTACACAAACCGTAAGTCGAAACCTAGCATATTTGGTATCTCTGGACTCGGCAACGATTCAGGACCTCAACGAGATGACTCCCGTGAAAATAAGTCAACCACAGCCAGAGTTATAAGCATTTGAAAAATAAATTTTACCACTAGGTGGCGCTGTTTCGAAACTTCTCAGGCTCCTTCAGGGCATCGTACTGATGACCCATACCGAGTTTCGTAACAATTCGTTCATGCGTTCAAAAAATACAGCATTTTAGCACATAATTCAAAATGGCCGACAGCCAAAATGGCCGATCTGGGAAAATTGGATATCAGTCGACTCGGCATGACGCCCTGAATCTAAAGAGACCACTTTTATGATTTTTGGACAAACCGTTCAGAAGTTATGAGCGAAAATAGCCGTTTTTCATATCTCCGGACCAGTAGGTGGCGCTGCGCCGAAACGCAGCATGTAGCCTCAGGTCATGCTTGTGATGACATGTACCAAGTTTGGTCTGAATACGATTAAGCGTTGCGGAGATACAGCCTTACGTCTGTTTTCGCAAGCGCTACGTAAAATTAATTTGCGCGTTTATCGAAAACCGTTAAGCGAATCAACTTGAATTCCATAACTTTTTGTCGGCACTGCCTGGGGATGATCTGGTGCAATTTTGGTGAGAATCGGACAAACCGTCTAGGACGAGTTCGCAAAAGTAGGTTTTTTAAACAATTCAAAATGGCGGCCATATTTTTATGACGTAAAATGACGTCATAGGGTGGGATCGAATCGTCATGAGCTCAGGAATCAGAGGAAAAAAGAATTTTGTTGATAGGCCTTACAGTTCAAAAGTTATTAGCATAATGATTTTGAAATTTTGGACAGGTGGTGGCGCTAGAGGCAATGAGTTAGAGACACCAAAATTGGTGCAATTACTGTTGGGACTGTCCTCTATCAGAATGTCAAACCGGAACAACTTTCCCGGATACGGTTCTATGGGCTGCCATAGACGCCCAGTCGGAAGAAGAAGAAGAAGAAGAAATATAGCTGCAAGCAGCCATTACCGGGGCCAAGCGCAAGAAGCGGCAACAGATGCCCTCATGGGTGGGAGTGGCAGACCAATTGCAGCAAGGAGCAATTAAAGACATTTTAAGATAATTTTGGGCAAATGGCTAAAAAATCATATATACAGTAACTTTTAAGATGATTTAATGGATTATCACTTTCAACCAATAGGTGGCGCAGTTACGAAATCGATGTGATGTGGTCAGAGTGAGGTGACAATGACACATACAAAGTTTGGTGTCAAAATGTGAAGGCATTGCAGAGATAAAGACTTAATAGTCATTTTGGCAGCATGCCTCAACTTTGCTGCTGCGGTATACGAAAACGGTTTCCTCTATTGTCACGAAATCCATAACTTTTAGTCGGCACGGTATGGAGATGACACGATTCGATTTTGGTGAAAATCGGACGAATGGTCTAGGAGAAGTTCGAAAAAGAAGGTTCTGAAAGTAAATAAAGATGGCGGACAGGAAGTTCGTCCAAATACGTCAAACTTGGTATCTATGTTCTCGGCATGACCCAAGGAATCTATTAAGACCAGTGTCATTACAATAAGCACATTTATTAAAAAGTTATTAGCATTTTTGGAAATGTAATTTTAACTTTTGACCAACAGGTGGCGCTGTCTTGAAATCTTTTGAGTACCTTCAAGGCAAGGTGCTGGTAACAAATTCTGAGTTTCGTAATGTTACAGCAATGTGTTCATTAAGTATAGCATTTCACATCACAAAACTGCATTGAAATCAATGGGATTTTCATGTTTTGTTCTATTATAGCGCCACCAAGAGGCAAAATCCCACAATTTTTTTCATGTGTCCTCAGAGTGAGCCCCTACATCTGTGTGTCAATTTTGGTGAAGATATCTCGATTAACTTCAGAGTTATAGACATTTATGTGAAAAAACACGTAAAAAATGACCGCTACGTGACTTTGATTGAATTTTACGACCCCTTACTATCAATATTTTGGCATTTGGGCATTGGCGTATAGCTATCGACCTATGTTTCCAATTTTCTGACGGTGGTTTCGTCTCGATCGGACTAACGGTTTCGAAGATATCGGCAAATGTTTTTTAAGCGCTAAATCACAACGCTACACAAACCGTAAGTCGAAACCTAGCATATTTGGTATCTCTGGACTCGGCAACGATTCAGGACCTCAACGAGATGACTCCCGTGAAAATACGTCAACCACAGCCAGAGTTATAAGCATTTGAAAAATAAATTTTACCACTAGGTGGCGCTGTTTCGAAACTTCTCAGGCTCCTTCAGGGCATCGTACTGATGACTCATACCGAGTTTCGTAACAATTCGTTCATGCGTTCAAAAAATACAGCATTTTAGCACATAATTCAAAATGGCCGACAGCCAAAATGGCCGATCTGGGAAAATTGGATATCAGTCGACTCGGCATGACGCCCTGAATCTAAAGAGACCACTTTTATGATTTTTGGACAAACCGTTCAGAAGTTATGAGCGAAAATAGCCGTTTTTCATATCTCCGGACCAGTAGGTGGCGCTGCGCCGAAACGCAGCATGTAGCCTCAGGTCATGCTTGTGATGACATGTACCAAGTTTGGTCTGAATACGATTAAGCGTTGCGGAGATACAGCCTTACGTCTGTTTTCGCAAGCGCTACGTAAAATTAATTTGCGCGTTTATCGAAAACCGTTAAGCGAATCAACTTGAATTCCATAACTTTTTGTCGGCACTGCCTGGGGATGATCTGGTGCAATTTTGGTGAGAATCGGACAAACCGTCTAGGACGAGTTCGCAAAAGTAGGTTTTTTAAACAATTCAAAATGGCGGCCATATTTTTATGACGGAAAATGACGTCATAGGGTGGGATCGAATCGTCATGAGCTCAGGAATCAGAGGAAAAAAGAATTTTGTTGATAGGCCTTACAGTTCAAAAGTTATTAGCATAATGATTTTGAAATTTTGGACAGGTGGTGGCGCTAGAGGCAATGAGTTAGAGACACCAAAATTGGTGCAATTACTGTTGGGACTGTCCTCTATCAGAATGTCAAACCGGAACAACTTTCCCGGATACGGTTCTATGGGCTGCCATAGACGCCCAGTCGGAAGAAGAAGAAGAAGAAGAAGAAGAAGAAGAAGAAGAAGTATAATAATAAGAACCGGAACAGATACAATAGGTGCCTCCGCACCTTCGGTGCTTGGCCCCTAATAATAATAAGAACCGGAACAGATACAATAGGTGCCTCCGCACCTTCGGTGCTTGGCCCCTAATAAGAACCGGAACAGATACAATAGGTGCCTCCGCACCTTCGGTGCTTGGCCCCTAATAATAAGAACCGGAACAGATACAATAGGTGCCTCCGCACCTTCGGTGCTTGGCCCCTAATAAGAACCAGAACAGATACAATAGGTGCCTCCGCACCTTCGGTGCTTGGCCCCTAAATATATATATATATATTATATATATATATATTTTTTTTTTTTGTCACAAATGACCTCAACTACTGTGACAACATACAGTAGGCCTATCTCAAAATAACTGATAGCTTTACTAGACAGATATAGCTACCTTGTTTTAAAACTTGAGAGATCTCCGTCAAAAACTATTATTCACAGCTGTAACAAAAATCCTAGTTTCCCCTGTGTGGAAGAAATTTAATATGTTACTGTATGTACTATGTTTGCATTTTCTATATGTTTGGCATAAATATTAATGGAATTGCTTAGAAAGGCAGTAATAATTTGTACAAGGATTGCATGTGACCACATGCTCTGCTGATGTAATAGAACAAAGAACAGTTATTGATGGATGTAAATTACCATTATATGTGTGCTTGACAAAGGGGCCTCTGCCATAAGTAATGTGACCATTGTACATGTGAATCATTAATGATCCATGTATGGTTGAAAATATTTCCATTAGCCTAATGGAGATAACATTCGGGGAGTCAAAACTATAAAGGAGGAAGGATGCCCTCCCTTCATTGTCACACTCGGCAGCCACTCTGTGTGACTGTATGACTGCTGGCCTTTTCTTGCAAGAAAATAAACCTCATCAAAGACAATTCGAAATGTGTGTCTCTTATTAAGTGATATAATTTGATTTGCCACTACACCCTGCTAAATATTCATACCATCCTTTTGACATGCATTCCTGTTGTGCGTCTCTGTTTCTGGAATGGGGATTGGAGGGCCAGGGCTACAAATACAATGATTCATTACAGTTCCTTACCGAGTGTCATGTTGGTCTCATCTCCTCCTACCGCTACAACCTTTTTCAGTTCCAGAGTTGGAAATGTTTGCTACTTTGTCACTCCAGAGGGAGTCCACCTTTTCCATACTACTAACCTCTCCAGGGTGTCTCTCTCCTGTTCACCCCATGTTAGCCACAGAGGAGCATGAGTCTGTACAAAAGCCAAAAACCCTCACTCATCCGCTCAGCGGCTGGAAGCTGTCCTGAACTCCCCCCATGCTGCGCTGTCTTCACCCCAGGCCAACTACAGCCTCCAAACAGAAAAGAGAGAGAGAGATGTCCACCACTGTGCGTTACATATTCCCAACTGTGCCTTCTCTACTCATCTTGTCGCCAAGTTTTCCATTTCCAGGGATTGAAAACAGGCATAGCGTGACTAGTGGTGACACACTTTGGAGAGACTTTTATTTTAAATCAAATATCCAATGTAAAAGGTGATTGAAGTATCCAAGGGAAAAGATGCAAACAGAAGAAGAGTGCAATTTCCTTATCGTGCTGTTTTATGTTTGGGACATACAGAGGAGTCATTGGACAGGTGGAAATTATTTTCACAGATAATTATCTTCAAACCTTTCTTTATAAATTAAAAAAAAATTCAAAGGCCTCTAAAATGTAAACATGATCAAAATTTTGCTGAAAAACCTGTTGTACAAACTCTACTATATGCCTTCTGTGGTCTGATTGGTAGTTTTTAACAAGTAAAAGGCCTTTAGTATAATTCTAAAACTGTCCACCTTCAGGTTCTGATAGTCTTGATTGCTATGAAACTGATTTTTCGAAAGTAAATGTAAGAATAACTTTTATATTGTAAATAATATTTCAAGACAAATAATTACTGGAGTACACTGTAAGAAAAGATACACCATATCTACTCAATAAAAATGAGGCAACAGATTACAAGCAATATTATTAATTAAATTTAACAAGGTTTGGTATTGAGTAAATATAAATTAAATTAGACCCTTAATAGTTATCCATTTAATATGAGTATATTCCAATAGAAAACACAAAAGAATTAATTAAAACCTAAACAAAATTATTGACTTGGTTTGAATCAGAAACTCCCTAATTGTGTAAATAGTACTAATAAAAATTAATTTAATTCTACATATCAATGATACATAATTGACTAATAATCATCTATTTTAATCCGCACAATGAGTTAAATTTAATCAATGCAATTAGTTAAATCTAATCCGCACAATGAGTTAAATTTAATCAATGCAATTAGTTAAATCTAAATATTCCTTTCTTAGGAATAATACAGCTCAGAAAGTACAGAACTAAACAAATACTCTTAATTCTTAAAGAATTTTATTAATTCACTTTTGTGCTTTAGACACATTGTAGCACAACTTTGTACTGCAACCAGTCTTATTTCAAGAGACAGAAGTTGGATCTTGCATTTCAAACATGCTGAAACAAAAATAAATGCCATATTACAGAATGGTGATGTATCCAACCTGTTTCCATGCATTTTCACCTTACTTTGACACTTAATTGGGTCAATAATGATCTTAAAGATCCCACATAAGTTAATCTACCAAAAAAAAAACAGAAAAGTGTAATTTGTATGGAGTACAAAACATTTTGAACATTCAACTTACCACTGACATTCATGGGATAAGAGTCCAAATCAGTGCTATCTTACAAACAGCACTTTCAGATGTGCAATTTACAAGCTTTGTAAAACATTGGGCAGCACAACATGTACACCGCAACTACAGTCTCATTTTCGAGGTTTGCTTATCCATTTTAAACTAGAGCTTTGAAAAGGACAAAATGCTGATTCCAACTATTAAAAAACAAAAAAAGATAAATAAAGATCTTAAAGAATGTGCCAAAACATAAATCATAAAGTGCAATTTGTACAGATTAAAATACATTGTACTTTAAACATACAACAATTTAAATGCCATGACATTGGACAAATCAGTGCTAACTAACAAACATATAGCACTTTCAAATATACAATTTAGTAGTAGATGGCATTGTGTAGCACACAAGTCTGCACTGCAATAGTCTAATTTCAACTATGAAGTTTGCTTTTGAGGGACTGGACTTTGTTTGACAGCTTAGTATCATCCAGTTCCAAGAAAACTTTTTGGAACACCTCAAAGGTATACTTCAGCTGTCTGGGATAATTGAGATTAAGTGCGTAGGTCAAGCCAAGGAGGACGGAGCAAGCCTTTGCAATATCTCCAAGTCCTGTGATGACTTCCACTCCATCTATGAAAATTCCAATGTTCTTTGTAGAAGCTCCAGGCTTTGGGGTGAGAGTAATGGCCATTATGACCTCCTCAAGTTCCTCCAAGTTCTCATTGTCCTGCAGTGCAACATGAAATTGTTAGTGTCTTAGTATAAAACTTTCAGAAATATATTGCAAGCATATCACATTACTAGACAATACGTTCATTATTGTTTTCATAGCTTATAAACCTATTTTATTAGATTTTATTTTCTCGCAGACCTTGGTCTCAAATTGTTCTTTGTTTTGTTTCCTTCTCTAGTTTGATGTTTTTGTAGTCTACAAATGTTCTTCCATCGTAATGAAATCGTCTTTACTTAATTTAAGACCTATTCAAACTAAAATGAAGACATTTACCACACTATTTGAGAAATGAAAGCCTATTTATGGCCTTAAAATTATGAAAAGTTAATTTAAGACATAAGGACAGACGGGAACCCTGCAATTGACGGAAATCCGTCATAGACTCGCTGCAATTAACGGAAATCCGTCGTAGCGACGGAGAACTTTAATCCCTGGTAACACTGATATTAGACTGACTTCACGTGGATTTAGACAAGTTACCTTTACATTTGCAAATTGCAACAAAACAGTGAAACAACAGAGAGAAGTTACGTTACCTGCCAGGGCGGGATGACGAGCTCCACACACAGGAAATATAGCCAACTGAAAAAGTGCGCCAAGTGTCGTCTGAAAAGATGCTCTTCCAGCGATAACCCCAAATATTCCTCTTTTTGGAACCTTAAAATTAAATACAATGTACGTATTTAAGCAATTTCATAAAAACATAACGTTACTGAGGATATAACGTTATGATATCAACACGCAAAGAACGTAGCTAACTTAGAAACCATGATAGCGAAAATTCAAACCCACATCTTTCAAAACGAAAGTTTGACTTCGATATATAAGAATTCTTCCAAAATGCATAATGCTGTGTTTATATTATAGCGCAACAAAATCACACTAACGTTACTACATTAATATATTATAACGTTATAAGTTATCCTTGCTAACAGAAGACAACTTTGTGTTGCTGATTAACGTTAGTCTCTTTTTCTGTAATAGGCTAACTCGTTTTAAATTGTAATATACCACTAACGTTACATGCGTTCTTCTTACTAGCCCAGTGATGACAAAAGTAGTTTTCTTACCTCAAACAGTTAAATTTGCAAGATGAGCAAGACGAACATCCACTGTCGAACATCCACTGTCGAACATCCACTGTCTTGAAATGTCTTCCTGAGGCAGATGGTCAGTTAGCCACTGCCAGCTGAATTTAAAAAAGGCGCAATTTGACAGGAAGTGCTATTCAATTTAAATTTGCCTGATTACATTAATTTGAATTTACTCAATATTCTCTCCATTTGGGATTAAATAAATAAAATGCTTAAATTTTATTTAACTAGAATGTGTGGATTTTATTCTAAACATTTTTATTTGAAATTTAATTAAATATTTGCCTCAAAATCAAAAACACAATTATATTGAATAAATTTTAACCATAAACATTAATTGAAATCTACATGACCACAGAATCATTTCTTACAGTGTAAAGCATCTTACTTGATTATCCATACACATTTATTTTTGTTTACTTTTTTGAAAAAATCACGTTAAAATATGAGTAGCCTAACAAATATGATACATCGAGCTTTTGAGGAACATTTATTTGTAAATCTCTGAATCATCGTATTGCATTACATTATATATTTTGCCCCCCACAATAAAAACTAGAGCTTTGATTTTAACTGCTGGATTTTTATAAACTAACATTAACAAAAATGAATAAATACAGTAACAAATGTATTGCTCATTGTTAGTTCATGTTAGATGTTAATACATGAACTAATGTTAACAAATGAGACCTTATTGTAAAGTGTCACTGACATTATTGTGAGATATAGAGTGACAACTGATATTTATATGGATTTTATGTAAGAATTTGATGATACTTTTAGCCATATAAATATTAGCAACTGCACCAAATTGCATATTTTTGCTCAATTTGAGCCTCTTCCCATTTGAGGAGGAAAAAATTACTCAAATTTATTCACTCCATATTATCATGCAAACATCCACTGTAATTGACTATTTATTTAAACTCACGTGTACGATAAAAGGCAGTTGAAAAGTATGCTTTTAGAGTAAGGAGAGCAAATTATCTATAACTCTTTGTGGACTGAAAATCAATAGGCAGGCAGACAAAAGCACCCTTTCAGTCTCTCACAGTCTCTCACTCAGGTTTACTGGCCTACATTTTCTCAGTCTGTTATCAAGGACACAGATTTTTTTTGCAATTTAATCTCTCACAATGCAATATTATATCTCAAAATGTGACTATATCTTTTAAACGTTATCTCACAATTAAGTTTGATTTTTACACTGAGACAGAAATGGTGTCCCTTATGTAATAAACAGCAAGGAATAGCTGGAGAAGAATGTGCAAATCTATTAGTTTTTCCAGAACATGATTAGCATACAAGAATATTCCAATAGTTGTACACTATCATGAGCATGTGTTGTGTTACAAATGTATTAAAATGTTTAATTTAGATTCCAATACAATAGTATTTTATATTGAGAAAGTTCATAAATGATCAGAGGTGGGTAGTATCCAAAAACTGTACTCAAGTAAAAGTACAAGTACTTATAGAAATATTTACTCAAAGTAAAAGTAATAATCTTAAAAGTTACTTGAGTAAGAGTAAAAAAGTATCCAATGAAAAAACTACTCAAGTAGTTAGTTACTAGTTACTTTGGATCACATAGGCCTATATATATATATATATATATATATATATATATATATATATATATATATATATAAATAACATGATACTATTTAGATATTTTTTCATTTAAATGACTAAAATTATCATAATTAGATGAGCTATCTTTGCAACAAAAACAGAAGAGACAAACATTATTTCTGTATATTATATCTATAGCCCGAAAACCATTGCCTGTCCTTTGGTTTGTATAATAGTATAATAACTTATACAACTACATTTGGATTATCAGACAATGTCGGAATAAAGTGACTCGAGTTTTGCATTCATATGTAAAGGGATGGGAACCATTGACACAGATTAGAAAGTGTTAAAACTCTGGACATGTGCTCGCAGTCATGTCATGCCCAACACAAACAACGATCAAATGCAAGGATCTTCTTCTGTCTGTTCTCCAAAATGTATTTAAATGTAGACTATATTTATGAAAGCATCTTTAAACTGATTAACTGTGTCTAATAAGGCAGGCAAAGGCATTCGTTTTCAAGTCGAGTTCGCACGCCACTGCGCAATACACACATTGTGTGTGTACACACATTCATAAACTGGACGATGATAGCTTATTTAATGTATAAAGTAATGTATATGTCCAAAAAAAGGGTAATGTCATACTTTGTAGTACTATATGGCGTAATAATCTTTTTGGTTGTAAAATGTATTACCTGAATGAAATGAAATCGAATGTATCGTCGTGTGGAATAATTCAATCACAGACAGCTTACGAAGTAACATACGAAGATGTTCAACTAATAAAGATCTTCATCGCTGGCAAAAAATATGATGCATTTGCAGATTTACTTTCTAGACTGTACTGTAGACTGTGGACCGCCACTCCATACAACGCTCTTGATGTTCTTAAATCTTCCTGTTACGACTCCGAGACGATTCAGTGCGTGCAGGAAACTGAACAGATCATTCAAACTGATTCGCGAACCGATTTAGACAGATCTGCCCAACTTGTTTGATGAAGTCTTTGAACAGAATCGACTCAAAAGTGTGATTCAATTGTGAATTGAGCATCGCTCATGCCCAGAAAAAAGAGAGAGCGCGCGCTTAGAATAAACTACGCTTTTAACAACATATTGCATTAAAATACAGTAACGAGAGGAACGGAAGTAAATGTACTTCGTTACTACCCACCTGTCACGTTTCTATGTGTTTAAGTTCTGTTTTGTGATCTGGTTTCCCCCTGTCTTTGTGATTTTGGTTCAGTTAATTATCCCATTAGTCCCCGTTCATTTAAGCCCTGTGTTTTCCCTCAGTGTTTGTTGATCGTCGTCTTTGAATGGTTGTATATTCTGAGTTCCTGGAGTTTTCATTTGTTTCTGTTAAGTTTAGTTTGTAATTAAAGCAACTATACTGCAGTGCCCGTGTCCTCGTATTCAATAACCTGCACTCAACCCTGACAGAACGATCAACCCTAAAAACTGAAAATGGGCCGAAGGAGGAAAAACAAGGAGGTGAGCCCCTTTGAAACCCCATTCCTCTTCCAAGAGGAGCACTCACTAGAAGAGTATGTGGGGCTTTACCTAGGTCTGTATGAGGATGTGACGTTGGGGGAAGAGGAACTGACAAGGAGTTTCTGGGGTGGTCTGAAGGACCCGCTTGCCCAGATACGTCTGGTGAAGGACCTCAATATGTCCTTTTTTAAGTTTGTGGATCTCACACTGTGGGCGTGTGGATCCAAATACCTCGTGGAAGATCTCCCACTCCAGCCAGTTCTAAGCCCGCCAGCGCCTGAGCCCATCGCCTGCCCTCCAGAGCCTGAGCCCATCGCCTGCCCGCCAGAGCCTGAGCCCATCGCCTGCCCGCCAGAGCCTGAGCCCATCGCCTGCCCGCCAGAGCCTGAACCCATCGCCTGCCCGCCAGAGCCTGAACCCATCGCCTACCCGCCAGAGACTGAGCACGCCGCATTTGAGCCAGCTCATGAAGACACAGTACTAATTGTGGTGTCTACAGCTCTTCTGTGTGTGTGGGCAGCACATTCATCAAGTATGGCAAATGAGTCCAGCCCAGAGCTTCCTTCGCCGCTGGTCCCGTCCAGCCCAGAGCTTCCTTCGCCGCTGGTCCCGTCCAGCCCAGAGCTTCCTTCGCCACTGGTCCCGTCCAGCCCAGAGCTTCCTGTACCGCTGGTCCCGTCCAGCACAGAGACTGTCCAGCCAGGGACCGTCTGGCCGGAGACCATCCAGCCGGAGACCGTCCAGCCAGAGACCGTCCAGCCAGAGACCGTCCAGCCAGAGACCGTCCAGCCAGAGACCGTCCAGCCAGAAACCGTCCAGCCTGAGACCGTCCAGCCTGAGACCGCCCGTTCTAGGCCCTCTTCGCCGCTGGTTCCGTCTAGCACCAAGCCCTCTTCTCCGCTGGTTCCGTCCAGCTCAAAGCCCTCTTCTCCGTTGGTTCCGTCCAGCTCAAAGCCCTCTTCACCGCAGGTTCCGTCCAGCTCAAAGCCCTCTTCGCCGCTGGTCCCATCCAGCACTGGGCCTTCACCACTGGTCCCGTCCCGCACTGCCCAGCCAGAGACTGTTCACGTCACGCCCGCCGAACCAGAGCTTCACGTCACGCCCGCCGAGCCGGGGTCTGTTCCTGTTCCCGAGCTGGTGTCGGTTCCTGAGCTCGTTCCTGAGCCAGTCCTTCTCCCCAAGAAAATTTTGGGGGGGGGCTATACGCCTTCGCCGTGGCCGGCCAAAGACCCACGGAGGCCTGAAAAAACACCGCCACGGCCGCTCGAAGGTTCCTCACCGCCACGGCCGCCCGAAGGGTCCTCACCGCCACGGCCGTCCGAAGGGTCCTCACCGCCACGGCCGCCCGAAGTGTCCTCACCGCCACGGCTGCCCGAAGGGTCACCTCCGCCCTGGACGCCCGAGGGTCCGACAGCTCCGCCCTGTACGCCCGAGGGTCCGACAGCTCCGCCGTGGTCACGCCCACAGCCTGCTCCGCCCTGGTCCCCTGACCAGCATGCTCCGCCTAGACTGTCCTGGAGTCCAGGATGCCCACCCTCCCACCCCTTTGGATGTTATACGGCGCGAGGACGCACCTTCGGGGAGGGGGGAGGTGTTTTCCCCCTGTCTTTGTGATTTTGGTTCAGTCCTGTTAGTTTTCCCGCTCTGCCTAATTAGTAATTCCCTTCACCTGTGTTCTGTTAATTATCCCATTAGTCCCCGTTCATTTAAGCCCTGTGTTTTCCCTCAGTGTTTGTTGATCGTCGTCTTTGAATGGTTGTATATTCTGAGTTCCTGGAGTTTTCATTTGTTTCTGTTAAGTTTAGTTTGTAATTAAAGCAACTATACTGCAGTGCCCGTGTCCTCGTATTCAGTAACCTGCACTCAACCCTGACACCACCTCTGTAAATGATGAGATCAGGAAATCTCTGCAAACGGTAGGGGTTCCCAGCGGGATATTCCTGACTGTCCTGATCTCTCAGTCAGATTACTGAGACCATCACCTTTTGTCTTTGATTTCCTGTCTCAGTACGAGAAGTCCTGCCCGTCCTGTTCTCGTGTCTCAGCGTTTGAATAGTCATGCTAAGCAGGTTCCAAAACCTGCATACCTCATTTACATGCTTTGTTTCAGAGTGTCTCCCCCTCGATGTAACTCCTCCCCCTCTAAATGTATAAACTACTGTCTGTATTTTATTTTAGTCAGACTTGGGTGAACAAGACTTGGGTAATATTTGACAATACTACAGCGATGCAACAGCAATAAAGAACCCTGCTTAAAAGATACACCTGAGTCTCCTGGTCTTCGCTTCTGAGTTTTCAAACACTTTAGAAGAAAAAGTTCATAACAGATGATGCCATGACCCGGATAGAAGCGACTCACTTGAATCCAGATGGAAACTTCAACCTCAAC
Source organism: Rhinichthys klamathensis goyatoka (assembly GCF_029890125.1). Taxonomy (NCBI): domain Eukaryota; kingdom Metazoa; phylum Chordata; class Actinopteri; order Cypriniformes; family Leuciscidae; genus Rhinichthys; species Rhinichthys klamathensis. Next base: position 1,801,039 of record NW_026606668.1, on the reverse strand, counting down.
AAAGATCTCAACAAAGGATGAACTTTTTTTGACTGAGTTCCAGACGGAATCTTGAAACCTCAAGTAACCTTTCTGACTGAGTTCCAGGCAGCATCTTTTCGTACAACCAACGATTTGGTGAGTTTTCACTCTATTCAAAGAACCGCTGAAGACCAGTACGGATTTGTTATCCTCTGCGCCGTCAGAGAAGAGTTAACATACAGCTGTAGAGTTTGGTTAACTAAGTTTATCCTCTAAAGTTTTCTGTTAGAGATGAAAGTTATCCTCTGCCCAGTCAGGGAAGATTTTAGCATGACTTGATAAAATATTGTTACCCTCTTTGCAGACAGGGAAGATTAGCATTCAAGTTAATATTGGTTATCCTCTGTTCACAGAGAAGGAGTAGCCTTACGTGCTAGTGATTTTGTTTACCCTCTGTGCAGACAGGGAAGATTAGCATCACAAGCTAATATTTGGTTATCCTCTGTGTAGGCAGGGAAGTTAAGTGTGAAGTGTTGGAAATTTGGAAGGTTAACAATAGTTAATCGGAGTTAAGAAGTGTACCCTCTGTTGATCAGAGAAGTTTTAGTGTTTTTTTTTTTTGTGTGGTAACAAAGAAATCCACAAAATGTTTAGGAAAAGTGCTAGACTAATCCCCACAACTGAAGAAGGTGGTCTTGCTACTCCTTTGTGGTCAGATAGTGAATTCAAAACATTGTTAGGGGAACAAATGAAACTAATAGTCACTGATAAAGTTAGACAAGAACTAACGCAGAAATATGAGATTCATCCAGACAAGACTTGGTCGGTAGATGAGTGTAAAAAGGTACTAGGAGCAAGTATTTGCAAGAACAATGCGAAAGCAATTATCTGTTGTCAAAGAAAATTTGGTTTAGCCCTAGCTACAGAACAGTCTAAACGCAACTCAGAGCTAGAGAAAGAGAACAAAGAGCTACGTGCTAGAGTTTCCGCATTGACCAAGAAATTGAACCGCAACAAAGATGCAGAAAAAAAATGATGTGGAAGTAGTAAGTCAGCCTGATAACAGTTACCCTGACTTACAAGCGTTATTTGAAACAGATGTAGCCATCCAATCAGTAACTGATAAGCATGTAAATTCAGTCAATGTGTGTGGGGCTAGAAAAAGATCACAGGGAATCGAGGAGACGGAAAGTGTTCCTCCCAACTCTTCTGTTGTCCAAATCCAAACTGTTGCCAAACCGCTAGGACCAAAATATATAGAGAGACTATCCCAGAGCTTACCATCAGCACGCACACAATTTTCTGAATTTAGACGAGCATTGATCAGCAAAATGCGTCTATATGACATGTCGTTAACATAAGTCACACAGTTAATGTCACAAATTTTAACTGAATCTGAATTCAACAGTTTTGAATCTGCAGTGACTTCTGAACTACAACATGCCAGTAGAAGTGATATGAGAGACGGTGTTTTGAAAATCCTAAAGAATATCCTAGGACCCAAAATAGATTGGTCTAAAATCACTAACTGTGTGCAAAGGAAAAAAGAGACTGTGACTGAAATCAAGATGTCACATGGTCCACTAGAACCCTGCAAAGTAACCTAGACAGGTTAGTTACTTGGGAAAGAGACTCTGATGTCAAGGCTAGAGTAAAAATTGCAGCAGCATCCTTTAAGGTCAATGCAGAGAAGCAACAGAAACGTAAATGTCCTAAGAGAGAGGGCAGTTGTTATTACTGTGGTAAGCATGGACACTGGAGAAAAGAGTGTAGGAAAAGCAAAAAGAACTTTAGAGAAGTTAACAATGTTGCTCAGCTCCTACTCAGGGGGCTTTCACACTGGCAGTTTAGTTCGGAACGGGGCACGGTTCACATGAAAAATCGCTAATGTGAACGCTGTCATGGGACCCGGGTGCACACTAGGGTACCGAACCCGAGACTACCTGGAGGAGGTGGTCTGAATTCGGTTGCTCCCGAACCGTGCCGCGGTTCGCGTGAATGTGAAAGCAGCACGGACTCGGGTGCGCACTTGTTCAGGAAGTAAAGTGACCTGCGCATGCGTTTTAGCTTATTGTGATGTATTCAGTTAAATAAAACACTTGTAAGGGATGAAAGTGTTGACGATTTACCTTGGGTACGAGCAGGCCCGCCCACAGAAATGACTGGGCCCCTGAAAAGGTCCAGTGAATGGGCCCTCCCCAAATCTGCAATAGGCTACTCATATCATGCCTGTGCTCTCTCTCTCCTACATTAACACATACGTTTAGACTTACTCAGTGATGGGGTCTATGTACACACACACACACACAGGGCTCTCAAGTGTCACGCATTGAGCATGACAGTCACTCATTTCGGTCTTTTGTCACGCACTCCCGCCACACATTGTATTTCTCACGCGGAAAAACGATTTAATAATATATTTAATATGCCGCAGCGCCCAAAATGTCTCTGGCCGCGCCGCTGTCACTTTGGACCCGGCAGGAATCAAGCGCGTCTCCCCTGTGTGCGAGAGTGAGCCTGCAGTGTATTCGTGCATTGCGCGTGAAATCTAGGGCACCAAATTTGGAAATCCACTGTCTCCTCAAAAGAGTCCGTTTGCAAGCAGCAGAAGGCCACCTTATGTGACACACGCACAGTAAACCTGTATTGTTCACTCAACTGCGCATAATAGCAGCGAATTAATAAAAAACACAATATTGACCCGCATTCTGTTTTCTATCATGCGCCGTGCACGTTTGCGATGACGTAATATGCACGCAAACGCACCAGGGTTCGATAGAATCAAGTTGAGTGTGAAACCAGACCAAACGCTGCGGGGGGCGCCGGGAACAAACGCGCCCTCAGTCTGCTTCCTACTCTGAAGCAGCCCCTCCCCTCGTCATTAAAATTGTGGGGCCGCTTGTCGAGGTGTCAGCCATTTGAGCTGTGAGTGCTTAATTTCCCCAGTAACTTACAACAGAGATAAAATACTTATTTTTGTTTAATAGAACAAAAGGAAAGTGACTGTCTCAGCTTTCCTTTGGGGGACACTGGTTAAGTAGACTCACAGCCTTAAATGCTATGCTACAGCACAGGCCCTGCATCAGTAATGAGTTTAGGTCAGGCTGTAAACATAAAATGCACTCATGTAGTGACCGCAATTATGAATCAAGCAAAAGTCACTTTTGTCACCTCCTCCCATTGGGGAAATTGATTAACTACCCTCACAGTACAGCGTGCACCAGTCACAAACCCATCCTCATGAATGATGTCTACAATGACTGAAGTTGTGTTAAAGGATGAAGGAGAAATGACTCACGATTGTGTTATGCAGATCAAGGTACACACTTCACAGAACAGGTAGTCAAGGAAGTGTCTAGAATGTTGCAAGCCAATACAGCCTAAGTGGCACAGACCACATCAAGTGATGTTGATTACAGCAGCTGCAGTATTGTGTCAGGGAAGGAAAACCTGGACTCATGTGTCACACTGTAAAGTTGTTCCCCCACCTACAGGGATAGGATAGGACACGGAACAGTGAGGAGCCCAGGGAAGAACTGATTGCAACAGGCTTCGGGGGCCAACCCTGCGGTGAAGACTCCCTCATAGGCCTTCCCCACCCACTAGTCCATCCTTACCTCACTGTTCTTTAGGTGTCACAGGAATTAAGAAATAGGGAAAGAAGGAACAACAATAGCAGACTCAGAAAAAATATAAAACCCTAGTGTTTGAACAAATACTGCTCTGTCGTCTTTTGTTTTCTTTCTTCCTCTGTGCAGGTACCACTTGATGGCTGTCCCGAGACCCATACGCACCAACCTCCTCACCTGCGTATGAAGCCACAACCTTCCAGAAAACAACTAGACCCACTTCCGAGCCAAATATCACAAAAGAAAAAAATACACAACGCAGAGACCCACATACGGAACCTTCAGTCATCCATCAACATGATCAAGATTGTCATACTACTAACCATCATGGACATAGCACAAAGTCTGGACTCCAGAATCAACATATTTTTAGAGCTGATGAATATGTCAAAAACGCCTTGTTTGCTAGAAAGAATGTTTGCATGTCACACCCGAAGATGGCTGCATTCCAGGACTCACTTGTGCACAAACATGGTGGTCAAGAACTCTTGGAGCATTAATCCCGTCTTATGGTGTAATACAGGTCCTTGATCAAGTCAATTCTGTACAGAAATTGGCCAATGATACGGCTTTGACCCTGGGTAACATCACGGACACACTCGCTTCGCACAAGATAATGATCTTACAGAATAAGAATGACCTTGGATTACATTCTTGCAACACAAGGAGGAGCCTGCACCATTATCGGCCCTGAATGCTGCGGACCGGGTTAACCCTCTGGGGACCAGAAACGCGCGGGCGCGTTTTGCTCGTTTTTTTTCACATAGCAGAAAAATAGACTTAAAGTACTACCATCATTTCTGTTCATATAGAGTTAAGAAATATGATAAAATAATCTGTTAAATGTCTACTTTTTTATGTGCCCACATACAATCGAAATAAAATATTGTGCTTTTGTAAAATAAAGAAAATAAACAGGGTGTGCGTTCTGCCTCTCAGTCACCGTGAACTTTTTTTCTGGAGCACGTCTCTAATCTTCAACACAACTCAGCTAATACTATTCACCCAGCCATAAGCAATATATCTTTTAAATCGTTTGAGTTTGTACTTTTAAATGATCCGATTCAAAACTAAAATTAATATTCTCCGTTTATGTCATCTATATAAAAAGAGAGACGTGTCAGCCCGTCTCATTATCGTTCTCTCAGCTGATTATCCCTGGTAATGTGACACGCCCACGGAGAGCACGCGCTATTCAAACGCAAATATGTGAAGCAACACATTGAGACGCGTTAACGCCCATAAACTCTGAAAACACACATTATTTTTTAGTCAGATTAATCTACTGTCGTCTTGCGCGGCTATATGAGGAACAATCCTGGGACATTTACCACTGGGTTTATTTTCACTGCGAGGATGAACAGATTCAGCTGAGAAGTAAGTGTTTTTTGCAAGTGCTTTGTTCTAATCGCGATATAGAATAACGTAGTGTCTGTAAACGGAAAAATTGCGTACTGTTAAATGTGAATCATGTTTGTGTGTGTGTGTGTGTGTGTGTGTGTGTGTGAATGAATGAATGAATGAATGAACGCACAGATACGCACTGTTACAGACTAAATAACATTTCGTTGACTCGTTTTGGATAAAGTTTTTACTCTAAAATAGACATCAAATAAGCTTTTTTTAGGAGTTTCTGCTCATATGTTAAATATATAGTATGTTTTGTCAATAAACTAATCAACTAAGATGTTATAGTGTTTGTTCAAGCTATATCAAAATAATGAATCCTCAACTTTGAAATATGTATGATCAAACTAAGACATTTATGGAGAAAGACAATTTTCTTTTCAAGATGTTTCCAACTCTAACTTTGAACTTTGAACTGAAATAAAACCATATGGTGAAGGGTGTGTGATAGAAGTGTCCAGACTTATGCACCCTCTATTTTCCTTATATAAATCCAAACAATCTAAAAGCCATTCTTTTTTAAATCTCCTCATTCTTTGTGCAAGGCTCCTGTAATGATATGGCCTGATAGCACCTAATAGGGCCATTATGGGAGGGTCTTTGTCTTTCTCAGGTGTGGAATGCCATACATATTAATGAGAGATCAAGCCTCCTGCATAAAGCTTTCTCAAACAAAACACGTCATTAAAAATGTAAAAGACTTTATTGACTTATCTGAATGAGTAGTCAGGATGATTCTCACATAGTTTTGGAGCAAATATTCTAGGCTATGTGATACAATTTTCAAAAGTCTTGTGAAGAAATAATCAATATGTGTTTTGTGGTCTTATTTCAGCAACTTTCATTTTTATTTTTTTCAATAACTACGCATAAACATTATTCTATTAAAAATACAAACATGTACATACATGTTGCTCAGATCTCATGGTAGCCAAGTTTGTGCTATATAGAGTGAATTTACACCTTTGCCATTAACATGTTTATAAATAACTGAAAAAAGCACAAATGTCAGTGCATGTCAAAACATCCCAAGGGCCCCAAAAACACTCTGGTCCCCAGAGGGTTAATGGATCCAACAGAGAATTTGACCAAAATCCAACAAGACATTCTTGATCTTTCAACTAAATTACACCAGATGACCGAAGATAATTCTTCATGGTTCGGAAACTTGATTGGTAAACCCTGGCTGTGGATAAAGGAAATAGCAATTATGTTGTTGTTTGTTCTACTGGTGTATTATCTATGCGTCCACAGTATCAAGTTTTTCATTCAACAAATGAATCACGCCTCTCACGAGAAAATCACAGTTCTAACCAGAAAAGACTATTATCCGTAAGAACTTCACGGACCCTAATTGCATGTTTGTTTTCTGTGTTAGCATGCAAAGCAAACACAGAGCATGAATTATGTGCCTGTAACGATCACAAGTTACAAGAATGAACTTTTAAGTGTTTAAATTTTGTGAGAGTTATTTTTGTGAGAGTATATATTTTTATATTTTGTGAGAGTTATTAGAACTCTCAAAGGGAGAAATGTAGTGTTACAAATTTATTAAAATGTTTAATTTATATTCCAATACAATAGTATTTTGTATTGAGAACGTTCATAAATGATGAGATCAGGAAATCTCTGCAAATGGTAGGGGTTCCCAGCGGGATATTTCTGACTGTCCTGATCTCTCTAAGGTTAACCCTTTAGGCGCCAGAGGTTTTTTCCTAAAACGTTCGATTTTGACATCTCAATTTCAAAAGGCTATATCTTAAAAGTGATAAAAGATAGAGACTTTCTGTCAATTAGAGAAATATTAAGGATGACCCAAAGTTTATGTAGGGATTACATTTTTCCATCTAATTTGTATATTATGACGTCATATGGTGGCGGCAATCTTGGATTATAGAATTTTCATGAAAAGTCTGTAGTGATAATCAGATAGGTAATCGAGCCAGCTCTGGTATGCGGAGTAAATTAACTAGATTCTAATTTACTAAAGTTCCCCTTTATTCTTCCATTCGTGAAACAAAGGGAATAGTGTTTTGAATTGATCAAATCATTGACTCTGACTCGCACATGCAGCGTTCTTCTCTAATGAATGAACAACGAAATGCTTTGCTTACGAGTTGAGCCAGCTCTGGACATGTGACTCGAGATGAGATCTCATGAGTCTGACCGAAGATCACGGGGCTCCCCTGATCTGATCACCTCACAAACAGAGCATTGTGTAATGAGTGGGTCGATCCACAAAGGAATGCCTGGATGCTGATGGACAATTACCCACTCCAACACACACACACACACAAACCTTCTCCAATATCCTCACTGAAAGACATTTAACCAGATGTATTCGATGTGTTTTTATGTGTGTCTGTTTGCCCATGTCACATGGGAATAACTATGATTTTATCAGTAGCATAAAGGGAATTATTAATACCTTCATTATGCATTTTGAATATAACTGTATATTCCTCTTACAATAACGTTCTTACTACCTGTAGAACACTCGTGGCGTGAACAACGCGAATATGCATACAAATATAAAGTAAAGTGTATTTTTGATCAGTTTTACTCTCATTCAAGATCGAAGTGTCTTCAGACTGTAAACCCTCCCCACTCGCACACAGAGATAAGGAGCGTGCGCTCTCAGACAAAGAGTAATAAAAACTGACTTCCCGCCTGTGACCTCCAACTCTCCGATTGGCCAAGCCGACAGGGAGAGGCTGGGTCTCCAAGGTGATATATGTCGGCGCGCTCACTTGAACACTCACTTCCTGAAAACTCTCTTCCTAAACTCCCTCATTGTTATCTTCCTGCTCTCTTCGATGCTTCATCATGTGACTCCTCGTGCATCTGGACCTCGCCTTAGTGTGATGATCCATCGTTTCTCTTTTTGTTTTCTTCAAGTTTATTTTATCTTTTTCGAAGTCTCCTCTGTTCATGTCTTCTCGCGAAGAAAATGAACACAGCCAGACCGGCAAGCTTCACCTACAAGGACATTCAAACACGCCGCGCTCGCGCGCGCTGGACGAACCCGAACGCGTGACACGAGGACAGATATACACACACACGCCTTCTTCACATCAGCCACAAAAGAGCTTTACCTGTGCAAGTACCCGTTTTACTGTGCTTATTTTAAGATCTGTTGATTCTTCGAATTCAAAGGTTCTGTGTCTGTGATGAATTTTGCCAAACCAGAAGATCTCTCCAGATCTTCTTACTCTCTCTCTCTCTCTCTCTCTCTCTCTCTCTCTCTCTCTCTCTCTCTCTCTCTCTCTCTCTCTCTCTCTCTCTCTCTCTCTCTCTCTCTCTCTCTCTCTCTCTCTCTCTCTCTCTCTCTCTCTCTCTCTCACTCCTGTTTGTTATTCGTCTGTCTCATTAGTTTTACTGTTTAACTGTACATACATGTATCCCGTGTTTAAATGTAGAATTCTGTATCCGTAGTTTCAATTATTAAAACCATATTCTTGATTGCTTTTTGTCTAAAAAAGCTCATAATTTACAAGTCAATGAAATGATTGGTCTAGCTACAAAGCTTTACAAGTTGTTACTATTTCAGTAACCTAAATTTTATAAACCCAAGAAAATTAATGTTCACGGCCGGAACATTGATATTTCTTGGAGTTTATAAAAAGGGATAACTTCGTTGAGAAGTTGGTAAGTTAATCTTACGGCTGTTTGCTGGACAAACCGATTGTTTGATAACTAAATTAATTCCCTTAAAGTTATCTCATATAATCGATCTGTGATGAGACCGTTGATATATGAATGAGGAATTATAATTCGTTATGATTTACCATTCAGATATACGATCGATCTATTTTCAATTTCAATAATTAACTGTAACATGCAAGATATGAATCATATTCATGATTAATTATTAAAATTCCCTATGAGCTAATTAAGGCAAATCTCGATGTTGCTACAAGTCACATGTTTTAATGATAAAATGCAGCACTTCTTTCCCCCCAAAATGTCCATCACCTTCTGTATGTTATATTGCACAATACTGAATGCTCAGGTATATAGTAAGTAGTAAACAAACTGTGTAAATTATTACTAATAAATGGTAGAAACAAACCGAATGCATGTAGTGGTTGCCTTTTGCTGTAGAGATTTTCCATTTACAAAATACAGTAGACACTCTGATTCCATGTATGGGGCACATATATATTATTCATATGACATACAAACACAAGTAGACAAGACCTGTTTAGTTCAAACGCTCACTCGCACAGATCATGAGTGAGATGATACGAGCAGCGCGGCCAGATCTGCCTCGCGCGCGCGCGCCGAGTGTGCACAGCTCGGACTACTGTCATTGTCATTGCGACTCCCCACCCTGCATCCACGTTGTCTCCTAACTGTCCTATGAATACTTCGACCTCGTCTAATATACCCAGTGGCATTAGACAAAGTCTCCATCACAATACTGTCGGCGCGATTGCGGAGAGGATCTGATAACATGGCTCACTTGCACACTAGCTCCGCTTTTGATCTCACTGATTCAATGCGCTCTAACTCGAACATTTTGTATAGAAACATGGCGTTTTTTTGATTCGGGGATGAAGTATGACATGTCTGCCATCCAGTGGAGGGAAGGTCGAACGAAATTTGACACCCAATTTGACAAAATCGGCCGTTTTATTCAGTGCCTCATCTTGTCGAGTAAACTCGACCGTGGCGCCTAGAGGGTTAAGTTAATCAGATTACTGAGACCATCACCTTTTGTCTTTGATTTCCTGTCTCAGTACGAGAAGTCCTGCCCGTCCTGTTCTCGTGTCTCAGCGTTTGAATAGTCATGCTGAGCAGGTTCCAAAACCTGTATACCTCATTTACATGCTTTGTTTCAGAGTGTCTCCCCCATCGATGTAACTCCTCCCCCTCTAAATGTATAAACTACAGTCTGTATTTTATTTTAGTCAGACTTGGGTGAACAGGACTTGGGTGAACAAGACTTGGGTAAGATTTTTGGACGAAACAGACTTGAGAATACTACAGCAATGCAACAGCAATAAAGAACCCTGCTTAAAAGATACACCCGAGTCTCCTGGTCTTCGCTTCTGAGTTTTCAAACACTTAGAAGAAAAAGTTCACAACACATGTAAGCCTCTATAATAATACGTTAATGAGACTATCGGATTTATAGATCAGAGACTGGTGTGCAGTGGTCAAAAAAAAGAATATATTATACTGTCTATGTAGTTTGAAAAGTATTTATAAGAATACATGTTAAGGGCAGAAATCATTTTGATTATAGGGTTTTCTAGATGTAGATGTGTAATGATTGCATATTCACACAACACTGGCAGTGGACTTTCTCTTTTAGATCTTAGCATTAATATCATCATATGTGTGCTTCTGCATTTTTCCTCCGTCACAAATGACCATCCGTGTTAAAATCGACTTTTAAACCCTGAATGAAAGCAGTCTGTTGTCTAATGCAATATTTCATAGTACACTTGACGTTTCATAGCACTGTAGTCACAGTGAACGAATACATTACACACAGTATAGCACTGCATGTGTTTGAAGGATGTGTACTATTTGTCTCAATGTTTTTCAGATGAGGCAGTTTGAGATCATTTCATCATTAACCCTTAATTATTACATATTCGGGTCTTTAGCGACCCGGATCTATATCTAAAACGGATGGATCTCTACCTGTCGCGATAATATAAAACTCTCCTGATATTAGAGTAACAATTACAGAAGAATAAAATAAAGCATATTTTGTTATCTTTTGGAGCTTGGAAGGGTTCACTTTGAGCAGATGTTTTATATCATCATCACTGTCCTCATCAGAGCTCATTTCCCAGTAGCCTACATTCATCGTCTGGCTCATATTCGCGATCTCAAACATATTCTCAAAACTATAATTTTCAACATCTTCAAAATCAATATTTTGATCGCTGACAGCTTCGTCAGCAGATCCACCATCAAGTGACAGTAACACTAAAATTTGATTGCGTTCGTACTTGCTCTGCAGTAAATCGCTGAGCCATTTCAAGTTTTGCTGAAGATACTATTCTTTTGTTTTCTGCCTGTGGTAACTATGAGTGAAACGTCACTTCATCATTGTGTATCAGACATTGCCACCTTGTGGATAAAAGGTTAATTGCACTTAAGTCATCAAAGATTAAATTATTGTTGTGCAGAACAGAAATTACAGTTACACACCTCGGGTCGTTACCCTATACAATTTTTACAAAACGCACAGTTAAAAAGGAATGAAAAGAAATAGGAAGAAGACAAACCCAAAAAATCTCACTAAGACAGTGAACCATGAACCATCAGTTACTATGGTTACATTGTAAAACAAAAAAAATCAAGAGCACCTATAGCAACCTTTGTGACTGTGAAAGAAACACCACTTACATTAATGTAACACTGATGAGAACGGACAAAGAATAAAGGATAACTCAGGGTTTACATATATGGAACAAACCAAGAGAACTAATGAGATAATTAATGAGACAACAGGTGAACAGAATGATTAATCAAACAAACTGAGATAGGTCACAGGGAATAACAAAACACACCGTTACAGTGGCAATGTGACAAACCAGATAATGCTTAGCAAACACATTGATAGAGTATCTTTATTTAAATTTATTTAAATAAATGCAATGGATAAAAAAAAATCAAAATGGCTCTTTTTAAAGACTTCATTTTACAATCTTGATTAAAATTCAATGAGTTGTAAAAAAAAAAAAAAAGAAGTACTGTCTCTCCCCTTCAGGAAAGATGTTTTTAAATTCAGGTCCGTCATTTCGTTGACTTTCACTGGGGCTCCTGACTGAAAAATGACACCCTTCAGAAAGGATGGCATGTAATACATCTTCTCCATTAGATATTTGCAGTGTTTTAGCCTGGTTTGTCTCATGAGCAGAAGTGCTTTTGTGGACATGCATTAAGATGGAGTGTTCTGTTTGGAGGAACCACAACCGATCACATTCCACAACAAGAGTTTCAGTGTCACTGCTGTATATCTGTTAAACATTTGAACTTTTAAACATCTGTTCTAAAATTAATATAAAATATTCTTGAAATTCATGTCGTCTTCTTGTTTCCTTTCTATAGCAAGGCTGCAGAAATCACAAGTTAAGAACAGAGAAAATAAAAAAAAGTCATGCATTCTATTTTTACTTTTTTATATTTCATCTGCAAAACTCTTTTTTTTAGAGAAAACCAAAAGAGTGGATTTATTTTGAATGTTTAAAATTTGTTGAACAGATCTGATGTTATTGGTAGCCAAAGCATAACATTTTTGTTAACTTATATATACCATTACATTCACTCGTATTAAGGCCCGTTCACACCAAGGACGATAACTATAACGATAAAAATATAGATTTAAAAATAATTCCAAATGTAAAAGAATAGCACAGTCTACACCACAACTATAACGATAACGGCACAGAGAAACAATATAACTGAAATCACTTTCTCAGTGATTTTTCCAGCTGATGAACAATCAGAATCCATTCAGCTTTAAAGTGCTCAAGCATTTAAAGTGGTAGACAACATAACTCCAGTGTGCGCTTATAATATAACAGAATAATATAGCGCATTGGTGTGGATGCTAATATAGTTATCTTAGTTAGCATTATTGGTATGAAAGGGCATTTATTATGAATGGGAGAAATGACAATGTGCAATATTGTGAAACAAGTCATGCCTTCTAAATAAAAGAGCCAGTCACCAAGAAGAAGAAGAAGCTCTGTTCCCATCCTGACCTGCACAAGCGCATTGGCAGGACCAACGTGAAAAATGCTTTTATAACGCTATATGGGGATAAGAACTTGACTTTTACTTTTATTATCCTTTATTTTAACTCCACCAACATAATTTAGGCATCTTGCTACCATACTCGTCATCCAAGCATGAGTAGTCCCACTAAACTCTAAGCTTGAGTTTAGCTGCTTCCTCAAGCCCCTATATTGCGGACAGCAAGCCAAATACGCTTAACCTTATTAGCTTAAAGATTATATGGGCAAAGGAACACGTTAAATAGAGCTTGGCTCTTATTAGATTATAGATGCCACCTGTGTTTATTTGGCTGATTTCTAATGTATTTTTGTGTTCTCTCTCTCTCTCTCTCTCTCTCTCTCTCTCTCTCTCTCTCTCTCTCTCTCTCTCTCTCTCTCTCTCTCTCTCTCTCTCTTCATGTAAACTAAGCTAATCTCAATATAAACACTCTCTGATCCACTTTTTATCTCCTCTTTTCACACGGGGGCAGGTACGGACTGATGGGATAAAATGAAGAAAGAGTGGAGAGGACAGACAGAGCCAGTGAAAGCCAGACACACAGTGCGAGCATGTCAGCAGTTTAAGTCCAAACTGTCCTCTGAGAATCTACTATATCAGCTTATAGGAGGCTCAAAAAATATCAGATTATCAGCTGATGTCTCACAGACACAACATACAGGAAAATGTACTGAAAGATCATTTCAGCGGCTAATAAAAATTGGCATAAATTAAATGAATACAATCACGTGAATTCTTTGAACCTGTTTTTTTCTGCATACCCACAATAGATGTTGAGTCTCTAAATATAGGCATATTACCACTACTTTTTTTCACAAGACTTAAGAAATAGTTCAGCTGGGGTTTGATTCAGAGATGTTCAAAAATGTTTGACTTGAATAAAATCAATTAATGTTGATGTTACCACATTAAGCACATGGTTAAATATATATGTTATATATATATATATATATATATATATATATATATATATATATATATATATATATATATTTATGTACACTGTATATATATATTTTTTTTTACTGGCCACTATATTTTATTTTTGGTAAGTAATTTTTGAATGGTGAGTAAATAACTACATAGTTTTCGAGTGAACTACTTCTTTTAGCCCCAGAGCTGTGTAATTTGTTGCACCTGATCTGTGTTTTACACGCGGCTGCTTTGGAGCTGTATTTGCAGTATCCTGAGGGAGCCTAACAACTCACCAGCCTTCAAAGAACTGCATTAAGACTGACTGATGGGATGAGACATGGCAGCGAGCGATCAACTTCTGTGTCCTTCACTCCATCTCTCTCTCTCTCACGCACGCTCTCTCTTTTTGGTGAATTATGGTGCAATCACTTTAGAATGTCTGTTCCATTTGCTTTTATTTCTATGCACACAAAATCATGATAGCAAACATACAAGGACATGCTTTTGAACACTGATTGTTGCACACTGACCAGCAAATATTTATTCATTTATTCAAAAATTATTATTTTATTACCTCTTGGCTCAACACAATTATTATTATTTTTTTGGCCTTGATCATTCTCTTTCTTATGTTTATTGGGATTTAAACGCATTTGCCAATCCGAGAACAGTTCTGATAGGACGCTCTTCGCTCTGAAAGCTCTTGAATAACTTTATCCTCTGAAATTGGTTTTTATCCATGTTTACGGTTGATCAGCTCTGCAGCCATAACCTCTCAAAGATAGACAGCTAAACTGGAGATTCCAAAAAGGAAAGCGTTTAAAATCTTAAGCATGTATTAGATGTTAGATCTCATGAGTTGATAAAACAAAACAAAAAACAAAAAAACATGTTTGCTGTTAACCTGAAGTGTGAGGACATGCTGTGGACATGCATTATCTAGGAAAGAAGGGGAGATATGGCAGTTTCATCACAGCTCTCTCAGCAACAGCAGGAACAAGTTATTGTAAGACAAAATTATCAAATATATATATATATATATATATATATATATATATATATTAGGTACACCTGTCCAACTGCTCGTTAACACTTAATTTCTAAGCAGCCAATCACATGGCGGCAACTCAGTGCATTTAGGCATGTAGACATGGTCAAGACAATCTCCTGCAGTTCAAACCGAGCATCAGTATGGGGAAGAAAGTTGATTTGAGTGACTTTGAACGTGGCATGATTGTTGGTGCCAGAAGGGCTGGTCTGAGTATTTCAGAAACTGCTAATCTACTGGGATTTTCACGCACAACCATCTCTAGGGTTTACAGAGAATGGTCCGAAAAAGAAAAAACATCCAGTGAGCGGCAGTTCTGTGGGCGGAAATGCCTTGTTGATGCCAGAGGTCAGAGGAGAATGGCCAGACTGGTTCGAGCTGATAGAAGGGCAACAGTGACTGAAATAACCACTCGTTACAACCGAGGTATGCAGCAAAGCATTTGTGAAGCCACAACACGCACAACCTTGAGGCGGATGGGCTACAACAGCAGAAGACTCCACCGGGTACCACTCATCTCCACAACAAATAGGAAAAAGAGGCAGTTGAAGACTGGAAAAATGTTGCCTGGTCTGATCAGTCTCGATTTCTGTTGAGACATTCAGATGTTAGAGTCAGAATTTGGCGTAAACAGAATGAGAACATGGAACCATCATGCCTTGTTACCACTGTGCAGGCTGGTGGTGGTGGTGTAATGGTGTGGGGGATGTTTTCCTGGCACACTTTAGGCCCCTTAGTGCCAATTGGGCATCGTTTAAATGCCACGGCCTACCTGAGCATTGTTTCTGAAGGGGGTCCAACCCGTTACTAGCATGGGGTACCTAATAAAGTGGCCGGTGAGTGTAGATCTGTGCTGAAGTTATTAGGTACCCCATGCTAGTAATGGGTTGGACCCCCCTTTGCCTTCAGAACTGCCTCAATTCTTCGTGGCATAGATTCAACAAGGTGCTGGAAGCATTCCTCAGGGAGTTTGGTCCATATTGACATGATGGCATCACACAGTTGCCGCAGATTTGTCGGCTGCACATCCATGATGCGAATCTCCCGTTCCACCACATCCCAAAGATGCTCTATTGGGTTGAGATCTGGTGACTGTGGAGGCCATTTTAGTACAGTGAACTCATTGTCATGTTCAAGAAACCAATTTGAAATGATTAGAGCTTTGTGACATGGTGGAAGTAGCCATCAGAGGATGGGTACATGGTGGCCATAAAGGGATGGACATGGTCAGAAACAATGCTCAGGTAGGCCGTGGCATTTAAACGATGCCCAATTGGCACTAAGGGGCCTAAAGTGTGCCAGGAAAACATCCCCCACACCATTACACCACCACCACCAGCCTGCACAGTGGTAACAAGGCATGATGGTTCCATGTTCTCATTCTGTTTACGCCAAATTCTGACTCTAACATCTGAATGTCTCAACAGAAATCGAGACTCATCAGACCAGGCAACATTTTTCCAGTCTTCAACTGTTCAATTTTGGTGAGCTCTTGCAAATTGTAGCCTCTTTTTCCTATTTGTAGTGGAGATGAGTGGTACCCGGTGGAGTCTTCTGCTGTTGTAGCCCATCCGCCTCAAGGTTGTGCGTGTTGTGGCTTCACAAATGCTTTGCTGCATACCTCGGTTGTAACGAGTGGTTATTTCAGTCACTGTTGCCCTTCTATCAGCTCGAACCAGTCTGGCCATTCTCCTCTGACCTCTGGCATCAACAAGGCATTTCCGCCCACAGAACTGCCGCTCACTGGATGTTTTTTCTTTTTCGGACCATTCTCTGTAAACCCTAGAGATGGTTGTGCGTGAAAATCCCAGTAGATTAGCAGTTTCTGAAATACTCAGACCAGCCCTTCTGGCACCAACAATCATGCCACGTTCAAAGTCACTCAAATCACCTTTCTTCCCCATACTGATGCTCGGTTTGAACTGCAGGAGATTGTCTTGACCATGTCTACATGCCTAAATGCACTGAGTTGCCGCCATGTGATTGGCTGCTTAGAAATTAAGTGTTAACGAGCAGTTGGACAGGTGTACCTAATAAAGTGGCCGGTGAGTGTATATATGTGTGTGTGTGTGTGTGTGTGTGTGTACCTTGTTCATGGAAAATGGTAGCAATAGAGTGAAGTATGGCGTAAAAAAAATTCCTATGTTTTATAATGGGGTTTGTTAAATTTATGAGTAAAATAAAGCCTGTGGTAAACATACTTTACGTTTTGTTCTATAACAGCGTACACTGCACACACTCACACCGCAAGCTGTCTTACCTAGTTACTTATTAAAATGTAAATTTTCAAAAATGAACATAACTGCTTCAAAATTTGCATTTTCGATATAGATCTGGGTAATTTATGTTGTTCAACAAAACGTCAAAGTATAGTCAGGTTATGTTTGCCACAGGCTTTATTTTACACATAAATCGAAAACGTCTCGGTTACGTATGGTAACCCTCGTTCCCTGAGTAGGGAACGGAGACGTCTCGTCGGAGGAGTTTCCAACGAATTGGGATCACGCTAGGGAGACCAATTGCCTTCGAGTGAATTAAAACGAGCCAATGAATATTGGCATGCAGGACTTGCATTCCGCGGCCCGCCTATCAGTGCGGGTATAAAGCGGATGCAAGCGCATAGACAAAACGCTTTACGCTGAGGAGCCGAACGGAGTCCAGTCCTCCGCGAGGGTACAGCACGCATGGCGACGGGACGAGACGTCTCCGTTCCCTACTCAGGGAACGAGGGTTACCATACGTAACCAAGACGTTCCCTTTCGTTAGGGAACTCCTACGTCTCGTCGGAGGAGTTTCAAATGAATTGGGATCCCTAATAAAACGCCATGGTGCTGGCCCCTTCCAGCGCCCAGCCTAGCTACCCGCCTAAGCAGTTTCTTAGTTTCTTTATGCCGGGAGCTAGCTAGGAAGAGTCACACTGCTGTTCCGCAAGACCCGCTCAGTGGACTTTGGATAACACTGGGGAAGCGTGCCCCGTAGGAGGGGACGCTGCGGAGCCCCTGCCCGCCCGAAGGGAGGCACTGGAATACACGTATGTACTAACCCGTAGGGTAGTGAAACATACGGCAGTCCTTGAGGTAGTCCCAGCCCGAGGGGTGGGAGCGTACTCAGCAAGGACGACAGAACGGGTCTGTCGAGGGGAAGACACGGAGCTAACCCGGAGGGTAGCTGGAACGTGGAGAAAAATTTGGGTCACCGAAGGGACCACTGTAAGGCCCCCCAGTCTAATAACAACTCACACGAGAGGTAGTAGACCTGGCGCCGGGCGATCCGCCTCGCCTGGCGCCGGAGGGGTGATGGAGGAACTCACGAGGTTAACCGTTTGTTGGGGAACCAACGGAGCAAAAAAGACGCACGTATCCGGCCCCTGGGGCGGGAATGGCGTAGCAAGCCGACATACCTAATTCCTCGCGCTACTGGCCGTAGCGAGTACACGGGAGGAAACCGGTACAACACGGAGGCTATAAAATCTAGCGAACGTGTTAGGTGTCGCCCAGCCCGCAGCTCTACAGATGTCTGTTAGCGAGGCGCCTTGAGCCAAAGCCCAGGAAGCGGCAACACCTCTAGTAGAGTGAGCGCGCAACCTGGGAGGACAAGGCTCACCTAGAGACTCATACGCTCTGGTGATAGCATCCACTAGCCAGTGGGCTAACCTCTGCTTGGAGACGGCCTTCCCCTTCTGCTGGCCTCCGTAACAGACAAAGAGCTGATCTGAGGTTCTGAAGCTTTGCGTTCTGTCGATATAAACCCGCAGAGCGCGGACGGGACAGAGAAAAGCTAGGGCTGGGTCTGCCTCCTCCAGGGGCAGCGCTTGCAGGTTCACTACCTGGTCCGCGAAGGGAGTGGTAGGAACCTTGGGCACATATCCAAGCCGGGGTCTCAATACAACGTGAGAAAAAGCCGGCCCAAACTCCAGGCACGATTCGTCGACCGAAAAAACTTGCAGATCCCCGACCCTCTTGAAAGAAGCCAATGCTAACAGGAGCGCTGTCTTAATGGACAGGATATTCAGCTCTACTGTCGACAGGGGCTCAAAGGGAGGACTCTGAAGAGCTCTAAGTACCAGAGCTAGGTCCCAAGAGGGTACAGAGTGCAAAACACGAGGTGGATTCAACCTCCTAGCACCCTTAAGGAATCTGATGATCAGGTCGTGCTTTCCCAAAGACTTACCTTCTACTGCATCGTGATGTGCGGCTACTGCGGCGACATACACTTTGAGGGTGGAGGGAGACAGCCTTCGCTCCAACCCATCTTGCAGGAAGGAAAGCACGACTCTGACCGAGCAAGTTCGGGGGTCCTCCTGACGGGAGGAGCACCATTCGACGAACAGGTTCCACTTCAACGCATAGAGGCGCCTCGTAGAGGGGGCTCTATAGGTTCCACTTCAACGCATAGAGGCGCCTCGTAGAGGGGGCTCTAGCGGAAGTGATGGTGTCTACCACTGCCTGTGGTAGCCCACCTAGAACCTCCGCGTCCCGTCCAGGGACCAGACATGGAGTCTCCAGAGGTCTGGACGCGGGTGCCAAAGAGTGCCCCGTCTCTGAGAAAGCAAGTCCTTCCTCAGAGGAATGGGCCAAGGAGGTGCTGTCGCGAGGAGCATAAGTTCTGGGAACCAGGTCCGGTTGGGCCAATACGGCGCAACTAGCAAGACCTGCTCCTCGTCCTCCCTGACTTTGCACAGTGTCTGTGCGAGAAGGCTCACTGGGGGAAACGCATATTTGCGAAGGCCCCGGGGCCAGCTGAGCGCCAGCGCATCTGTTCCGAGAGACCCTTCGGTCAGAGAATAAAACCACTGGCAATGGGTCATGTCCAGAGAGGCAAACAGATCTATCTGAGCGGCTCCGAAGATTCCCCAAATCAGCTGGACCGCCTCGGGATGGAGTCGCCATTCTCCCGGAAGAGGCGGCTGCCGTGAGAGCTCGTCGGCTGCACGGTTGAGCACACCCGGGATGTGAATGGCCCGTAGCGACCTCAGATGCTTCTGACTCCATAGGAGGAGATGGCGGGCGAGTCGCGACATACGACGGGAGCGTAGACCACCTTGATGGTTGATGTACGCAACGGTCGCAGTGCTCTCCGTACGGACCAGTACATCTTTGTGCAGAAGGAGCCCCTTGAGGCGACACAAAGCCAGGCGTACTGCTTGCAACTCTAGGCAGTTGATGTGCCAATGCAGTTGAGGCCCCGTCCACAGACCTGAAACTGCATGCCCGTTGTACGTGGCCCCCCATCCGTTGGCAGAGGCATCTGTGAAAACCACAGCGTGCCTGGACACCTGGACTAAGGACACTCCGGCCCGTAGAAACGCAGGGTCCGACCAAGGACCGAAGGTTTGGCGACAGTGCGGGGTAATGTTGACCCGGAACGTGCCGCTCTGCCACGCCCATCTCGGGACTCGATCGTGAAGCCAGCGCTGAAGTGGTCTCATATGCAGCAGACCGAGCGGTGTTACCGCGGCTGCGGCTGCCATATGCCCCAGGAGCCTCTGAAATTGTTTCAGTGGAACCGCTGACCTGCCCTGAAAAGACTTGAGGCAGTTGAGCACTGACTGGACGCGCTCCTCTGTGAGGCGCGCAGTCTGGCCGACCGAGTCCAACTCCATGCCGAGATAAGAGATCCTCTGCGTGGGGCAGAGCTTGCTCTTGTCCCGGTTGACCTGAAGTCCCAAACAGCTGAGGTGCTGGAGCACCATGTCCCTGTGTTCGCACAACATATCTCGCGAGTGAGCTATTATAAGCCAGTCGTCGAGATAGTTGAGAATGCGAACGCCATGTTCTCTCATGGGAACAATGGCCGCCTCCACGACTTTCGTGAAGACACGGGGCGACAGGGCCAGGCCGAAGGGTAGGACCTTGTACTGATATGCTCGACCCTTGAACGCAAACCGAAGAAAAGGTCTGTGTCGAGGAAGAATCGAGACATGAAAGTACGCGTCCTTCAGGTCGATCGCTGCAAACCAATCCTGGGGACGGATGCATTCGAAGATGGGTTCCTGCGTGAGCATCTTGAACGGGAGCTTGTGCAGTGCCCGATTCAAAACTCGCAAGTCCAGGATCGGCCGTAACCCCCCGGATTTCTTGGGTACGATGAAGTAAGGGCTGTAGAACCCAGACCTCATCTCGGCTGGAGGGACCGGCTCGATCGCGTCCTTCGCCAGCAGGGCGTTGATCTCTTTCCTCAAGACAGGGGCATCGACGCTCCGCACATGGGTAAAGTGGATGCCCCTGTACTTGGGAGGCCGGCGGGCAAACTGAATTGCATAGCCGAGCCGGATGGTACGGATGAGCCAGCGGGACGGCCTCGGAAGCGCTAGCCAGGCTTCGAGAGACCGTACCAACGAGTCCACCCTGACCACCGGCGTACCCCCGGAGGGGCAGCGAGGTGGAAGACAGGGACCGGACTCCGGAGGCATTGCTGCGGCCGAGAGAGGGGTCTGAGTGTGCGGAGCAACACCAACCTGTTTCCACCGGGGGGCAGACAGCAGGGAAGGCCCGGAGGCGTTCAGCTGCTGGCTGACCCGAGGCGAAGGAAGGAGGGGAAACGAGGAACGAGGCCCGGGGGTGTCGAGTCCTGGTTTCCGCACCTCCTTGCCCAGCCAGAGACGAGAGTGACGAGGCCGTAGCGGCGTCACTGACATCTGAGTGCTGGGGCGAGGGGAATGAGAGCGGCGAGGCAACGTGGCGGCGCACACTGTCATTCTCCTCTTGGATGGAGGAGACTGAACTTTGACTGCCAGTCCCGACCGTGAGTGACCCAGAGGAAGTAGAAACTGCTCTTTTATTAAAACTTTGGGTACCGCTGACCGACTGGCCAGCGGCGGAACAGAAAGAAAAGGAAAACAAAGATTCTCCACCCGGCCCTCCTCCGGGGGAAGGAGATGTGCAGAGGCACCCTCCCGAAGAGCAGCTCCGACGTCCTCTGGGTCGCCCGTCTCAGGGTCGCTTACCTCTCCTCTTGCCGGGGGGCTTCGACGAACCCCGAGCGGGCTGGGCACCTCTCTTGCGGCCAGCACCCTGCTGCTTAGCTGGCTGCTGCTTGGGCTGGGCAGGGGCGGAGGTGGCGGCAGGAGGGCGCCCTCGGCGACGGGGCAGCCACAGCCTGTCTCCGGGGCATGATGTGCTTGATCACCTACGACTGCTTCTGGGCGGCGGAGAACTGTTGGGCGTAGCTCTCCACCGCATCGCCGAAGAGGCCACCCTGGGAAATGGGGGAGTTCAGGAGTCCACTCTTGTCCGACTCCCTCATATCAGCCAGGGTGAGCCACAGGTGTCGCTCCTGGACCACAAGTGTGGACATCGCCCGGCCCAGGGAACGTGCAGTGACTTTCGTCGCCCGTAGGGCGAGGTCCGTCGCCGTACGCAGCTCTTGGAGCACCCCCGGGTCGGTCCCACTCTCCTGCATGTCACAGAGCGCCTGGGCCTGGTGGACCTGAAGGAGCGCCATGGCATGTAGAGCCGAAGCAGCTTCTCCACAGGCACTGTAAGCCTTACCAGTCCACGATCTCGTCACCTCTTCATGCACCTCCGGAAAGAAAGGAACCGGGGCGGAGCGCTGAGAACCAGCACGAGCCGCCCCGAGAAACCAATCATCGAGCCGAGAAGGTTCGGGACGCGGTGGAGGGTTCCACACGAGCCCGACCTTCTCGGCCGCCCGGGCGAGCATAAGGGTCATATCCGGGTCCGGCTCGGACAACACTACCACACCCGAAGGGGGCAGTGCAGCCAGGTCATCATCCCCGGAAAATGACCGATCTCCCTCCGATGCTGCGATCGACATCTGGTCCTCCACACGAGATGGCCCGGCGCGCTCCCCCTGAGGCTCCAATGGCAGCGATGCAGAGGAGTGGGAAGCCTGCGGGGGTCTTTCACCCGGCGGGTTATTCCTCACTGTCACCCTCAGACTACCAATGGGATTAGCCGAAGTAGCCTTCTTCTGGAGTGAACCAGAAGAAGAACTAGATCGGGGAATCTCCAAAGGGACTTCACCTCGTTGGAGGGTCCTCAGTCTCAGTCTTAGCACCGCGATGGTCATGCTCCCGCAGTGAGAACATGACTCATTCATGAACGCTGCCTCAGCGTGCGCGAGGCCCAAGCACGAGAGACAGCGATCATGACCATCAACCAGAGGCAGAAGTTGACCGCACCCAGAAACACACGGATGAAACGTCATCCTGAAAAGGACGCGATCTTCACCCGTGTTGCTCTTTCACAGAAAAAACACTCTCTTAATTGTGCTGAAGCACACAGGGATAACCGCGGCAACACAGCGGGGAAACTGCAAGCCCGTTGTGCGCACTCAACCGAATACCAGCTGTGACAACAGCTCTTTGAAAAAAGGCAGATCGCTTGAAGCAGCAGCTGGCACCCGGGAGATCGCGAAGATCGCTGAAGCGCCGTCACACCAACACAGAGAGGTCTTCAGAGAAACAGCAGACTCGTTGAGCGTGAAGACAAACACAATCTTGAAGCTCATCACTCAGAGGACACTACCGGTCGGCTCCGAAGGTAAAAGCGTTTTGTCTATGCGCTTGCTTCCGCTTTATACCCGCACTGATAGGCGGGGCGCGGAATGCAAGTCCTGCATGCCAATATTCATTGGCTCGTTTTAATTCACTCTAAGGCAATTGGTCTCCCTAGCGTGATCCCAATTCGTTGGAAACTCCTCCGACGAGACGTAGGAGTTCCCTAACGAAAGGGAACCCCCATTATAAAATCCTATTGGAAAATCTCGAAGGAACCATCTGTGAATTAGTGCCTGCACCACTCTATATTCATGATACCAGGTAACAAAAAAATAAATAAAATAATATAAGCACACTGACGAAGTAATCGGCAAGAGTTAGAAAATAATATTATTGTAACTAGGGAAGCACTTACATGCCAATAAGTAGCCATTAAGTAAATGGTATAAATATAATGCTGATTTAGCATGCTGTTTAAGAATTAGTTCATTTGTTTAGTGATTATGATTACTGTGATTTAGAGATTCAGTAACTTGGTTCATAGTCCAGATGGTCCTTCAATCCTGAAAACCCAGAGTAGTTGGCCACTTACTAGGAGCTGCTGACTGGAAACATCTGTAGCAGAGGTGAACTGTCCACTGATTGACAATCAAATAGGAGTGAAGAAAAGGAACCTTATAGGGAATAAAAAGGGCTGCAGTCAGCTCTTTTAGCTATTTGATTTTAATTGTTTCATTTCTTTTTTTTATCACCTTCATTTTTCTCTTCACTCTGAGCCACATGCAAGTTGTTTCCTTTAAAGCAGTGATTCTTGACTGGCTTTCCTTAGACCTCAGCAGTGGCAACCTAACAGAATAAAATCCCCCCCCTTTGTACCCCTTGTGTCCTTAAAGGAATAGTTCACCCAAAATATAAAACTATCCCATAATTTACTCACCCTCAAGGCAAGCCACCCTAAGTGTATATGACTTTCTTCTTTCAGCCGAACACAATCTGAGTTATATTAAATAATATCGCTCTTCCCAACTTTGTAATGGCATTGAATATAGCTTGAGTTTTTAAATTTTCAAAAATCCATCATAATAGTAATATATACATTAATAAATGCCTTCTGATGCGAAAAAAGATCCATATTTAAACTTTATAAACTATAATCACTGGCTTATGGCAACGACCGTACACACAATCACGAGAGGAGAGTGTCGAGTTCCAGCGGAAGGGAGACCTCTGACCCGACGTGTGGCGTTATTGTCTCAGTGTAAACTTCAAAAACGCGGATTTGTGAAAACGGTTACGTCATGCGCATGCGTATTACGTGTTCAGTCAAGGCGAGTAGTTTTTCTTTACAAAGTAAACTGGATAACTGGCCTAGCATGCATTATACAGCATTTTTAATTGTTTTTGTGGATCCTTGTGAACGGGTATCGTGTTGACAATGTTGTCTTCTGTATGCAAAAAAACACAAAGGAAAAACTCTGTTTTTAGTACATTGTTGTTGTGTAAACATACCCTAAAGGGGGACTTCTAAACTGTCCATAGGTCTAATTGCTACTTTTAGCATTAAAATGCTTGGTGAATTATTTTTTGTTTATTATTTCTTTTTTATATTTAGTTCTACAGAGCAACACAGCCCTGATTTTTAAGAAGTGCTCCTAAAGGTCCAACGCTGGGGCCAGCTTTTAGCCTTAAGATTGTTTGTGAATATGGCCTCAGGTTAATCTACAATTTATGTAATTAATTAAAGTTATGTTCTTTGTCTTTGTGCTTTTGCTTTGTAATGGTGACTTGTGTTATATAAAACAGTTTATATCGTTGTTATAGGTAATGTGTCTGTAGTCCATTAGGTGGCGACCGAGTGTTTGCTAAGAGTCAATTTGCAGACAACCAAAGTAGAACGCTAGTCGGCAGCTATCTAGAGTAGACAGTCACATTGTGTGTCGCATGTAAGTTACGGTCAAAAGCTTGATGTTAATAAAGCTCAGACTTTGAGAAACTCAGTTGCTTTATTGGAACATTACAACTTGTAGATATGTCCCAGTTTCCTGTTCCCATCAGTTATCTTTGATTGCTTGCACCTGTTTCCTGTTAGTTTAATTACCTTTGTACATTTGACCTTGTGTTTCATTTGTTCTTTGTCAGGTATTGTCATTTTATGGTTGTTTTGTTGAGTTCTGTGACCTGTGTTTCCTGGTTGTGTTTTGTTTATCTTTATTTTATTAAAATTATCTGCACTTGGATCCTCTCTCCGTCATCTCTGAATTCCTCATCATTACATGAATATTCATTAAGGTTAAATTATCCAGTAATTGTTAGCAGCTGCAACAGAACATGCAACTTGACAAATTGTGAAAACCCCATTTTATGTAGCCTGAATACAATTAAGTATTTGCATTTGATAAATTTAGAGCTAGACTGAAAATAAAGGAAAATAAAATTTGACTGTAATTATTATAACAATTTAACAAATTAAATATTAAAATAATGTGAAAATAATGGTTCATCTTTGTTTTCATTATTTTCGCATCTCATATTTCATATCATTCTTCAGTGACACATCACAGAATATGGAGGTGTGATTTGACAAGCTTCGTGACAACCTTCAATATGAATTGAGGTTTTAAAGTTTCCTTCAGAAAATGGGTGCCTTTATGGAATTGTACTTTCTTTTTTCACTCTGTGACACACATGGACAAACACAATGGCTGTTTTTCTTTTTTATCAAACAACCTTTTCCCCAGCTGCGAGTTCCCTATTATTATCCATGTGTTGCTGTGATAACATTTTAAGTAATTGTTTCCGGCCGAAATCGTCCATAGAAATAAATATTGGCAATTTAGTAGTTCTGCATTTTTTCCATTGAATATGGTCCTGATTTGTATGGGGGTCAAATAACACCCCTGGGCCAGCAGAACACGTGTGGGACACATTTATGAATGTGATGTACAGCCTTCAACAACAATCTGCTCACGTATGACCTCAGACTCCCACAGTGACGTGGTGTCATTTTGGCATAAAGCAAACAAACGGTCCGATTAATCCCCTCACTGAAGTCACACTTACAGATCTCTGAACTACACATACACGTGCATGTACGTGCACATTATTACAGTCATTTATACCATTGTAGAATTTCCACACCATGATACTTTCTTCATGTATGTTGACACATGTGATGTGAATAGTAATTTAGCATACGTGTACTGTAGTCTGTATTAGTTGCTTCACATGCACAGCATGGTGCCATCTCACACGCTTGATGGCAATTAATATCTCTGGAACAATTAAATGCTCATCATTTACTCACATTATGCACTCACTATGTCTATCAAAGGAGCATATTTTCTGCTATAATCACTGTAGTTTTTGTCAGTGTGGAGTGTAATTATCAGACTTCTAAATATTGACATGCACCTAGACGCCAACCGTTCAACACTCATCGACTATCTTTTTTACACACACACACACACACACACACACACACACACACACACACACACACACACACACACACACACACACACACACACACACACAGTTAAAACTTCTGCTGGTCTGCACAGTTGGGACAGGCTCAGGTTTTGCTCAGGTCATGATCGACTTTTTGGATGCCTGGCAAGAGGCTTAATAAATCAGCTTGCTTTCTGCTGCCTCTTTTGTTTAATTTATCTTCTCTGTTGCTCTGAGAGCAAAGCCAGAATTTTCACAAACCTTAATTTTCACTGTTTGGGTGTTTTTCCAACAATGGGAACATAGAATTCTATTTTTTATTTTTACAAATATAAATCTCATTAAGTTAGTGTTTTAAGCATTTTTTTTTTTTGCATTTATTCCAAAATAATAGCTAAAGGGAGTAACAATTTAAGCAATATATTTTATTTGAGAACTGATGGTCAGCTGTTCTTTTTAATAGTCAACTTATTTTTGGATCATCAGTCATCATGCTCGATAAACACTGGTCACAGACGAGAATGTACCTTTAATTTCACCAAGCTCATTGCTCACTAAAAACTCCTCACAGTCATCATGTTTCAGGTCATTTCAAGTTTGATTTTGACATGACATTAAGTGGTGATATCTAAGTGGCTGAGCTGTTTACTTTACTTACTTTTTAACTAGTCTTTTCATTTATGCCATCATTCTGTTCATTCAGACTGATTCGCGAACACATCATAGTCAATCATAACCAATCACATTTGCGATAAAGGCATTGTCCTCTCTCGAGTGACTTTTCCCCATTCATTCTCATTTAACCTCCACTAAACCCACCACACTCTTTAGGGGGTCTGTTAAAAGTCAATGGGCTCAGGGTAGGCTAGGCACGAGATAAGTGAACTCCCACTGTAACATTATCTACTGGTGACGCTGTTACACAGTGTTACTTTAGAAAAACGAGTGATTTATACACTCTTTATTGTCACATTATTATTAATATTTTTTTGAGGAGGCACTTCGTCCCTTGCCTCCTTAGAGGAAACGCCCATGATATAAATATGTATATATATATATATATATATATATATATATATATATATATATATATATATATATATATCATGCCTTGTTACCACTGTGCAGGCTGCTGGTGGTGGTGTAATGGTGTGGGGGATGTTTTCTTGGCACACTTTAGGCCCCTTAGTGCCAATTGAGCATCGTTTAAATGCCACGGCCTACATGAGCATTGTTTCTGACCATGTCCATCCCTTTATGGCCACCATGTACCCATCCTCTGATGGCTACTTCCAGCAGGATAATGCACCATGTCACAAAGCTCGAATCATCTCAAATTGGTATCTTGAACATGACAATTTGTTAACTGTACTAAAATGGCCCCCACAGTCACCAGATCTCAACCCAATAGAGCATCTTTGGGATGTGGTGGAACGGGAGCTTCGTGCCCTGGATGTGCATCCCACAAATCTCCATCAACTGCAAGATGCTATCCTATAAATATGGGCCAACATTTCTAAAGAATGTGGTGATTTGACCAGGACCACACCCCTAAATATATATACACTCACCTAAAGGATTATTAGGAACACCATACTAATACTGTGTTTGACCCCCTTTCGTACGGTGGCCGAGAGAGCTCAACGCGCTGCAACTGAAGAAAACGCTTGCAAATAAAAGAAAACACATGCAAATAGAAAACAACGCATGCAAATAGAAAAAAACACATGCAAATAAAATAAAACGCATGCAAATAGAAAAAAACGCGTGCAAATAAAAAAAACACCTGCAAATTAAGAAAACATCTTCATCAGTTTTACAACACACGTGTGCTCCAAATACTCACAACACCACCAAATACATAAACACGCTGCAAATAACACAGAGCACAATGGAAATGTTTCCAGGGGAACCAAATAAGTGACGAACCCGGCTGGGACGTGCTGGCATAGATATCCATAAATCTATGCGTGCTGGTGCTTACAGCTTAAAATTATACTTTATTTATTTGTTTATTTATTTATTTGTTTGTGCAAAACATACAGAGATTACATTTTTATGACATACAACTTGTATACAATGTACAAAATGTTCAATGTCATCAGAATACAAATGAGAAAAGAACAATGAGCTGGAAACTAAAATAAATAAATAAAAAAGATAAAGAAGAAAAACATGAAGGAAAGATATTTATCTATAAGTTACATCAGTTACACTGTACAAATTGTTTCATGTTATTACATTTTCATAAAGAAAAGTTTCGTAATTTTAAAGTTGAGACACAGATATATAACGCATATTTTAAAAGCTTTTTTTGTAAACTAAAACTAAAAATGTATTTGCATCTGTTACGTTAACAGCATCATATTTCTGTCGTAAGACCAGCTGATGGACACCGTGCTGCGTTGTCATGGGAACATCCCACGTTGTCTTTAGTTGCTCCCTTCATCAAGTGCGTTCCACACGGCTGCCTAACAGCACACTAGAGCCTTGCTCACTCCAAAAGGGCTCTGCAATCTACCCTTCGAAGGGAGTATGGCATAGGGAAGCTCACGAGCAATAAGCACGTCTCAGCCGGGTTCGTCACTTATTTGGTTCCCCTGGAAACATTTCCGTTGTGGTCTGTGTTATTTGCAGCGCGTTTTCTGTATTTGGTTGTGTTGTGAACTTTTGCAGCGCGTTTCCTTATTTGGAGCACACGTGTGTTGTGAAACTGATGAAGATGTTTTTTTTATTTTGCTGGTGTTTTTTTCTATTTGCACGCGTGTTTTTCTATTTGCATGTGTTTTTTTCTATTTGCATGCGTTTTTTTCTATTTGCACACGTTTTTCTCTATTTGCATGTGTTCTTTTCTATTTGCATGCGTTTTTTTCTATTTGCACACGTTTTTCTCTATTTGCATGTGTTTGCTTCAGTTGCAGCGCGTTGAGCTGTCTCGGCCACCGTACTTTCGCCTTCAGAACTGCCTTAATTCTACGTGGCACTGATTCAACAAGGTGCTGAAAGCATTCTTTAGAAATGTTGGGCCATATTGATAGGATAGCATCTTGCAGTTGATGGTGATTTGTGGGATGCACATCCAGGGCACGAAGCTCCCGTTCCACCACATCCCAAAGATGCTCTATTGGGTTGAGATCTGGTGACTGTGGGGGCCATTTTAGTACAGTTAACAAATTGTCATGTTCAAGAAACCAATTTGAGATGATTCGAGCTTTGTGACATGGTGCATTATCCTGCTGGAAGTAGCCATCAGAGGATGGGTACATGGTGGCCATAAAGGGATGGACATGTTCAGAAACAATGCTCATGTAGGCCGTGGCATTTAAACGATGCTCAATTGGCACTAAGGGGCCTAAAGTGTGCCAAGAAAACATCCCCCACACCATTACACCACCACCAGCAGCCTGCACAGTGGTAACAAGGCATGATGGATCCATGTTCTCATTCTGTTTACGCCAAATTCTGACTCTACCATCTGAATGTCTCAAAAGAAATTGAGACTCATCAGACAAGGCAACATTTGTCCAGTCTTCAACTGTCCAATTTTGGTGAGCTCTTGCAAATTGTAGCCTCTTTTTCCTATTTGTGGTGGAGATGAATGGTACCCGGTGGGGTCTTCTGCTGTTGTAGCCCATCCGCCTCAAGGTTGTGCGTGTTGTGGCTTCACAAATGCTTTGCTGCATACCTCGGTTGTAACGAGTGTTTATTTCAGTCAAAGTTGCTCTTCTATCAGCTTGAGTCGGCCCATTCTCCTCTGACCTCTAGCATCAACAAGGCATTTTCGCCCACAGGACTGCCGCATACTGGATGTTTTTCCCTTTTCACACCATTCTTTGTAAACCCTAGAAATGGTTGTGCGTGAAAATCCCAGTAACTGAGCAGATTGTGAAATACTCAGACCGGCCCGTCTGGCACCAACAACCATGCCACGCTCAAAATTGCTTAAATCACCTTTCTTTCCCATTCTGACATTCAGTTTGGAGTTCAGGAGATTGTCTTGACCAGGACCACACCCCTAAATGCATTGAAGCAGCTGCCATGTGATTGGTTGATTAGATAAATGCATTCATGAAAAATTTAACAGGTGTTCCTAATAATCCTTTAGGTGAGTGTATATATATATTTATAGTGTTTCCTGCAGTAAAGGAAACGCTGAACTTATAAAAAAATATAAAATAAAACAATTATTTATTAACCCTTGCATTGCAAACAAACAGAGACAGTCCAAACTGCGGCATTTCATTCATGGTAGAACCATGGTGGAAGTTGAGGTTTTACCAACAGTTTGAGGATCAAATGGAGATACAAGGTTTAGTCACAAGCTCTTTTTAATACTTTTCATTGGTTACATCTGCAAAACCCACAGACAGACGTAAAGGGTGACCAATAATGATTTATGAAAAAAAGATGAAATATGGAGAAATGAGGTTTCGATATATTGCTGCTAAATTTGCACAACAACAAAAAGTCACTTAAAATTCACTCACACTAAAAATCATAGTCACTCACACTTAAAAATGTCTGAATGTCATTGAATTTGACACAGAATATCAAAGCAAAAGGCATCTGTAAAAAAATGATGGCAAAACTAATTTCCATTTTGGCGATGAATTTAAACCAATTACTTTTAGTGGATGCAATTTTCCCTCAAGTTCATACAGGTCATATGTAACTAACAAATGTCTTTTTATGAAATCTTTAGCTTCAAAGTCTGTGTTTTGTCTTTAAAAATATGCTTTGTCCGGTCCATTTCCTTAAAATAAATGGCAATGGTTAATATTTTGTCAATGGGAAGACTGTATACTGAATATGTCAGTCAGTCAGTCAGTTATATTTATTTATAGAGCACATTTAAAAACAACAGCTGTTGGCCAAAGTCCTGTACAAAGTGTAAACAAGTATCCATAAAACCACAAATAAACAATGCACAAAACAATACAATAGCACTACAGCCGCTTATGACCATAAGCAGCAGTAAATAAGTGGGTTTTAAGCAACAATTTAAAATCAATGTATGAAGGTGCGGTCTTTATATAAGATGGCAGATTGTTCCAAAGCTGTGGAGCGGCCACAGAAAAGGCACAATCTCCTTTTAATTTTAGACGTGTCCTCTTAACAGTCAGCTGTAGACTACTGGTTGACCTGAGATTTCTAAAAACATTATGAATCTTTATATGTTCAGCATATGTGTCCAAAAACCTTTTGGAGCTACTGCATATGATGACTTTACTGGCCATTTAAAAGAAATCACAGACGATGATGAAAATTAGCATTTTGAGCAGTATTGAGCGCCATTTTCTTCAATGCCAGTAAACATCCCCTGTGAATGTGTTTCATCAGGCTAACACAGCTTTTCTAAGCAAAACAACAGTGCAGGCATGCAAAGTGGATTAAGGGCATCAGCTTCTCTGTCTCTTTTCCTCCCTCTCATTTGTTGTCTTGTATGAAACTGTCACAAAGACATCGCAATTGCACCATGAGAAAGGAATGCATATCTTCATCTGTCAGCTTACACAGTGAAAAGACATGCACATGCACACCGCTATATTCCTTTCCCCTCTGTATTTCTGTCTTTATACTTTTCTATTTTAGAGACAGTGTGCTTTATAATAGCACTCATTTGATCACACAGTTTGAGCTCTTGTAGTCTACCTCAAACACACCCCCTACACAATCTCTGATGAACCGATTCCTCACCAGATGTTGTTATCAAGGTCTCTGCAAGGTTTCGGCTGCACCACAGTGCTCAGTTGCTAGGCCTGTGATGAAAGAAACAGACAGAGACAAGGTATTAAGCTAAGGGGAAAGAATGTGTTCGAGACATTCTGCAAATGTATTAAAACAACTTTTCATAATGTAGGTCAAGACGCGTCAGAAAGCTAGAAGTGTAGCTGTTTCTGTGAATTTGTAGATCAACATGATTCATTAAAGGGTATCCTCCGCTAATCGATATCCTTCCAGATCGTTCTCATTTACATTATTACGAATGTAATAATCTCTTTTAAGAAAGTGAAACTGGGGATCTGATATTGAATTCCAGAAGAGTGTACATTGCAGGAGAGGTTAGATTTTTCCAGGAAAAGCAATTCAGCACCTTTCATTAAAAAAAAAGTTTCTTTGCCAAACCATTCCATTTCCTGAGGCTACTATCCAGTTTGTGGGCTCCCCTTCCTCCAAAATCCCAATTTAACCCTTTCTGTCTGATACCAATAAACCAATAACTATTTTCATGTTATGACTGATAAGAATTGTATACTATTTTGTCTAAAAATATAAAATATTAAACCAACTAGGAAAAGAAAAAAAATAATTGTTTGAAATACAACAAGAATTAAGTTTGTTATTAAAATAAAAAGTAATCTAAATATAAAAATAGGAATTGAACATGCACAATTAAATATCCAATATAGACCAGGGTTATTTTAATATTATTTATATACCAGTTTGTATTAATATTCATATTTCCAGTTTTCATTTTAATGTTTGTTTAATTTTTAGTAATTTTGTTTTTAGCTTTTTGTTTTGTTTTTTATAAATATTTCTAAACAGTTTTAATGCAATTTTTTCAGGTTTTTTTTTTTTTAGTTTGTAAGTTTAGTACTTCAGCTTAAACTAAACACATATTAAAAATGTTGTTTTGGCAACTAACTGAAATAAGTTTAAGTTTTTTTTATCTTATATTCATATTTTATTTTATTTCAGCTTGAATTCAATGAACAAAAATGTTTTAATGGTTGTATTTTTAGTTAATGATAATAACACTGATTTGGACCAATAAAGATTGAAACATTTAATATCATCTGATAACCGAAATGGTACTAATATAGCATGCATCACCTCAAACATTTTAGCCTTATCAGAACATATTCAATAATAAACATCATCACCAAAACAAACATATCATTTTTAGTACTTTTTGATTGTAAAACACCTATATTAGGGCTGATAGTGGAATGTAAAAAATGAATGCTAAATTAAGTAAACCTGTCTAAAACACAGACATTTGTTTCTTATACAGTAAAGTGCAATAATGTGTATATTTTTTGTAACAAAATATACATACAACAAACAGCCAACCGGTTCCAATCTTGTAAATTAGATTGTAAATCAATCGAATATGTTTTTTATATACAGTATGTAATTGAGCAGATGCACTGACAATATTCACACAGCCTGAGATAATAATCAAATCCAGTGTCATGGTGGCTAGATATAAATTGCGTTGTGTCTGTCAAACAAGGACACTTGTAGAAATGGATATGAGTGTATGATTTATACAGAAGTGAGCTGTTGGCCAGTAACTGTAATTAAAAGTTATTAAAAGTTTTGCACCTCCACGGCGTACTTGATACCACAGAAGCAAATTCAAGGCTCTACTGCTGGAAGCAATTTTAGAGCAAGCTGAATGAGAACGGCTGGTGAGACAGGATGTGTTTTTATAGTAATTTAATTAGAAAGAAATAAGAACATCAGAGAACAGCCCTCATCTGCATCCAAGACAACCTTCACTCTCAGAGGAATATGAGTTCAAACACAGCATAACTTTTAGAATTTTCAGCAAAGATGATTGACTGCAAGAAATTAGTTATTTTATGTAGCGCATGCCAGTAAATAAGGTTTGTGAAGTATCAAGCTGTTACACTGAAAATTGTATAATGATGTTCATGCCATTTATTTCCCTGTTCAGAGATATTAAACAGCTACGACACGTACATTTTCACTGGTATCTGGTATGGGTAACGGGTGTCATGTATGAAAAAATTCAGTATGCTTGGGATTAAGAAGCAACCTATAAGCCAATACTTAGTTACAAGCACACACAGTATTGTAATTGCTTCCTGCCTTAATCTGATGCCCCACTGCCTTGCTGTTCCATCCTCTGCATGACTACGCTCTTATCAACTCCAAAACACAACTGCCACACACACCCAGGCACACAAACCACAAACCAGGCTTAATTCTTAATGGATATAAATACAGAACGATAACATACATTTGAGTGTTAGCATTTCCTGTAATGGTTTATGAAAGATTTGATATCACAAGGATTGTATGGGAATAAAGTTTGAGTCTGTTTGTGTGAGTGTATATTGGTAGTCCTGAATGATGAGCACATGTAAGGCCCTTTAAACACAGTATACAGCCTTGCAGATGATCTTCAGAAGCATTAAAGCAATCCTATTAGCCTACTGCCCTTTAGTGATACAATCTCCTGATGCCCTGATACAGTCACTGATCCATTGTTTAATGCACAAACACACACTCAAGCTTGTGCACTGTATTCAATTTTATGTTATTGTTACAATAAATGTCCTTTTCCTGATGTGTACTCACATGTGGGTGTATATAAGGTGACAGTCAATTTAAAATAGTATTTTCAAGCCAAGGGAATGTGATCTTTCTGGTCAGAAAACTGATTTCCAGATTGGTTGATAAGATCGGCGGATATCCTGGCTCAGTTGTTTTTCTGGGCGAGATAACACACACACACACACACACACACACGCACGCACACGCTTTTGCTAAATGTTATAGACAGAGGATTGTATTCTAAGGCTAACCTTT
The DNA here is from genome assembly GCF_029890125.1 of Rhinichthys klamathensis goyatoka. Taxonomy (NCBI): domain Eukaryota; kingdom Metazoa; phylum Chordata; class Actinopteri; order Cypriniformes; family Leuciscidae; genus Rhinichthys; species Rhinichthys klamathensis. Next base: position 1,765,845 of record NW_026606668.1, on the reverse strand, counting down.
GGGGAAAAGAAGTGTGCTTATTTGTATTGGACGTGCACTTGTGTAGTTCAAATATTAAATGTATATATGTTTAAAAACTATGCTTGCAAATAATGAAATGAAAGGCCACCTAAGTGCACCTAACATACTTAAGTGCACTTTGTAATAATATTAAATTAAAAGTTTTACATTTTAAATCATTATATTTTAATAATCGTTTGTTGTTCTCTGAAGAATTACACTTATTTTAATGTGTTGACTAACACACTAAATCACATGTAAAATACTTGATTTTAATAAACTGTAGTGTGTTATTTAATATTACATGTACAGTATTATTATTATTTTTTTAAATACTGTGTTGCTTAATTGTATGGGCTGGTCTTCTTGGGCATTAAATCCAGTACTGACCTCACATGAATGGGGATTGAGGTCCCTAGCTGTGCACCAGCTGGTGAACACCGACCACTTCAAAGCATATTAGTATAGTATTTAGGACTCTCTCTGGGAGGTCCCAGGATACCCGTTGATGGGGCCACACATGGAGGGCTCATAAGTCGGGGCGAGGGTGCTATATCACCCCGTTCGCCTGTGTGAGGAGATCCTTCCTCAATGGTATAGGCCAGGGGGCTGTGTTCAGCATCTGCGCCAGCTCTAGGAACCATACCTGGGTGTTGTAGGGAATCTCGGGATTAGCTCTATACAGGGAATATAATTTTAATAACTATATGAAACATGATCGGGAATCACCTACAAATTATAAAATTACCCGTAAGGGAATAAGTTGCCAATGTTCTGTATGAACGATTGGATGTAACGAACAATTGTACTATCAATAATCAATCACAAGAATTATAATTAAATATGAATATGTCAATTGGCTAAAATAGATCGATTGTCAGGATAATCTTTAAGGGGATTAATTTATGATCGAATCTACAAATCTACACCTTGAACAAGGAAAGACTATCATACCTGCTCTCTTTTGATCCCAGTGACGCCTGTGATTATTCCCCTTAAATTATTCCTTGTGTCTTCTCCCGGTGCACGTCTCCCTGTTTGTTCTGTGGATATCTACCTTCAATACTGACCTGTTTCGCCAGCCATCCACTGAGATGTGTGGTCTGCTCTCCTCGTCATCATCCATCTAACCTGTTAGAGAAAGAGACCGTTAATATCATCATTGTTCTCCATATTCAAGACGTTTCATTACTACTCATATATTCAACCTGTGTTTGCCGTGTGCCTACAATGAAGTTTTGTCTGGATTCAGGTTGTGAATTTGTATGAATTCATACGTCATTCATACATTTTTGTATGATCAGCTTATGCCCCACTGAGGGTTTGGTTTAGGGGTGGACCTTCATGATTTTTTTTTCATACAAATCAATTTGAATGAATTCATAGCAAATCTCACTTGTAAAATAGTTACATTTTCTTATGAAATCAAGTTTGGCATTGAACCTAGCATGGGGTCCATAATTGAGCCCACTAGTGGAAATGCCACCCCTCCCACATTCTTTTGATATTCAATAACAACAACAACAAAAAAATACAAATGATTTACTATCTCCAATATAACAATTTGAGAGACTTTTTGAGTGGCCATGCATTTTCTTTGTATTTGGTATATGTACTCGAGCACAAGTTTGTGCCACAACTGATCTAAGTTCTAGTCCAAAGAACATTCCAAGAAACCAAGGAATTTTAACTTTTCGAATAAAGGAGTTCAAAAACATTTGATGTCAAAAATGTGCATGAATAGTGCTTATTATTTTCATATCCTAACTTTGCTTTGTTTTAAAGTCATTTACAGATTTAAATTGAGACAGTATTTTACAGTGTGGTGTATCACAGCTAAACAGAAAAAGCCATCCCTTAAAAAAATCAGAAAGACACTGACACGTTTTAAATTTTACTTTTAATAAGAACTCCTCATAGATTGCACACTGCACATATTTTAATATTTTCCTTGTGAACTGTCTAGCCAAAATAACTTTTGCTCTATAATTTTACAAAGTAATTCCATATACACTTGAGGCTATGAAGAAAGTGAAACAAAATTAAGTGAGGTTTATTGTAGCTTGCACATTCGTCAGTGTTTGATGGATGTCACTGTAATAGATGAGAAACTTATGATAGATGGTTCAGGAGAATCCAGGCTTCATTTGAGCTGAGGAACATAATTTAGGAGGGTAGGGAAACTCTCTGACAAAGTTGACAATGATAGTATTCAAACTCAGAAACCATGCGTTATGCAATTTAAAGCCAATCTAAGTTTCCCAAATTATTCATGGAAAAAGTTTAAGATATATTTTTTGTTGATTGTGTTCATCTATCAGGCCCCCTGTCCTCAGCAAATAGCTTGCTTAAATAATATGATGTAAGAGATGAATTTCAGGTTAAGTTTGATTAAACTAACGTTTCAAGGAAAAATGGGCCAGGTTGTGTAAGCGGGATAAATAATGTAGTCTTTGGGACAAATAAAAAAGCTGACCCTCCTGCAAAATGAGGGTCAGAGTGATGAGAAATGTTGCACACACTGAGAAAGAGAGAAGGAGAGAGAGAAAAAATAGGGCATTTCATTCCTCCGTAATTAGAACCTGTGGTTCAGTCGGGCTGACAACCAGGGGCTAAAATGTCAAGACTTATGCACTGCATTATGGGTATGACCTGCAGGGTCTCTTTGAATAAATGTGTGTGCGTAACAGTGACTTTCCGAGTATGACAGCATGTTTTAAGACCTCATTAAACAGGAAGTAAGCCATGCACCGTCTGAAGTCTGATTTTGCATTCCATCAAAGACCAGTAATGGACCTTCCTAACCCTAAGTCACAGCTCCTTGGCTGTCAATCAATCCTAGCACTGGGGGTAGCCAGATGAACAGTTATTAATGGCCAGATTAATTATAGATATGCTGCTTAATTATGAGAAGGACTGCGGAAACAAGGTCTTAACTTAGTCTCTCGGTCTCTAATGAGAACATTTCCATTTTACAGTCACATACAAAGGAAAAAGTATATGAACATCCTCTAAGGCTTTCAACATTAATGCCAAAAGTTTGAATTAATAGTATAGTTTTATTTGTCTAAAAATCTTTTTATTTCCATCTCTTTGCATTTCTTCCTGTTTTCTCTTTCTCTTCCTTTCTGTCCTGCTCTTTATTGCCTTTTTCCTTGACTCAATAATATTGATTATAAGATCCGAAAGGATTTTTTTTTTGACACTGGCTTAGACAACATCTAAGGTTACATATGTAACCAGTGTAAGACTGGAAGAACTGGTTGAAGGAATCAACCTCACCACAGATCTGTAAGACAAAGGACCTTGCTTGCAAATTAACATCTGAACACCTCTCACACACACACTCCCGCATCCCCCACTCTTGCAGAGATCACCCACACTCACACAAGAATTTATATGGTTTTAATGTGAATGTGATTATCTTTAAGGATTGTTTAGTATCATTTTAAAGGTCTCAGGGTGGCTGGTACAAATGTCTCATTCCCAAAGAAGTAAATCAAAAGGTAATAAAGTTCTTAAGAATATAGAAATATCTTGCACACAGAAGGGTGTGTCTTTGAGTTAACACCTTCTGACCATTTGTCTAAATGCTAATTTTCACTGTTCCTAGCAAATGGTCAGACTTCTATCCTCAGTAAGTCTGGGGAGAGGACCACAGTAAATTACATATCAAAGGAGGTCTGGATATGTAGTGAAATGCAACGGAGAGTTCAGGGCTCTTTCTGTATTTCAGATAGCTCATGTAGTTCATAAATGTTGGGTTTGCATCTATTTCTCTTATCCTAGAGCATTTGATGTTTTGTATTGATGATTTTTGAACTGATTATGAAATTGGCATAATACTTTTACCTGACATAATAAATTGTTATATTTGATTATTCTAACAGACTTTGACTTCATCTTCATTGGAGTTAAAAGGAATAGTCAAACATTAACGTATATTTAATGATGCACAGATATCATTGAGAAACCTTTTTCATTGTATGGAGTCAGATACGGATTGGCCAATCAGATTGGCGTGTGCAGACACATTCTTCAGTCAGATGAAACGAGTTAATACATAAGATAAAATGTATTGCATTTAATTAAAAATCCCTTTGCCATTGGAAGAGACGGAACACGCGTGAGACCTTCACCGCTAATTTGAATGCCGCCATTGGATCAAATTAGACGGCCTTACACCAGGTTCCCAGAGAAGGGAACGAGACGTTATAGCGTTGACACTTTGGGAATACTTCCACAGTTCCACGTGAGCCGGTGTCTGAAGAATGTGTCTGCACACGCCAATCTGATTGGCCAAACGTATGGACATCATGACAGAGTATAAATACAATCCATAAATAGACGGCAGAAATGAGCGTCAATAGATTCTAATTGTCTGAAGAAGAAGCACAGGTGTAACCGAGGTGTGGCAATGCGACGAAGTGTCTTGTTCCCTTCTCAGGAATCCGTATTACATACTGTACATAATCTGAGACATTGCCCTAGGCAGTGGAACATTAACGCCGGGTCATGGCGTTGACGATATGGGAACTTCAATACCAAAGTCGGCACACCCAAGGTAACAGTGCCTGCACACAAGGCTGTGTAAAAGCACAGACGCTTGTTAAGTGCAAACTGGACTTGAGTCAACCCTGAAGGCCTCATGATCCTGGGGTTTAATCTGCATCCAAAATGTAGAGCCTGATGAATATGTGCGGAGAGGACTAGCCTGCCACAGCACAAACATCCTATAAAGGTGCACCCTTCGCAAGAGCTTTAGAAGATGCTACACTCCTAGTGGAGTGGGCCCTGACACCTAGAAGTGAAGCCATTCTGTCATAGGATGGCATCTGTAATACAATCCAAAATTTGAACAGAGTGAGCTTAAAGATCCAGGAGAGGGTCATCTGAATCCGCAGAGAGCACTCAAAAAAATTATATGTTGCCTTTACTTAACTTTTTTATGTAAACAGGTTCCACCGGTTCCACATAACTATGTTTCGTTAAAAAAACATAATATGTTCATGTAACTTCAACATCATAGAATTTGGTCATTTTAAGCGACCCAATTAAACTCTGAGCTAATGAGTTAATTGAGTGAATAATTGAGTGATGATTGAGCATTATTGAAGACACCTGATGTTAACAAGCAGAATCTCTGAAGGAGAAAACCGGAATGTTTAAGTCACCATTATGGAGATAAGTATTTGTTTTAGTTGGGCTCTTGACCATTAACTTATTAACTTTAGATTTTGTTTGGTTGCTGTACATGAGTTATAACAGCCGGATGAACAATAAACAAAGGTCATCTGATGGTGTTGGTTGTGATTTAACATAATCATTATTTCACAATCATTTGACCTCAATCACTGAACTTATATTGAACCCAATTTCTGAGTTAAGTTTACCTTACTGTCATTGTAGAGCATACTATTTTTAGGCTTTTCAATGAAATTCAAATGATCAAATCAAGAAATAAAAAATAAACTTTATAAAAAATATGTTGAGTAGGCACACACAGACATCAAGAATCAGCATATGAATCTCAGCAATGGTGACAAACAGATCATAAGCTCATTATTTATCCATGCAGCAATGCATGATGGGAGCCATGAATGAGTTTTGATTGGTGGCACCCAGAATGCACTGCAACATGCTTTATAATTGTCACCATTGTTGAGATTCACAGGCTGATTCTTGATGTCTGTGTGTGCCTGCTCAAAATATTTTTTAGGAAGTTTCTTTTTTATTTATTGATTTGATCATTTGAATTTCATTGAAAAGTCTAAAAATAGTATGCTCTACAATGACAATGCTGCTATTATTCGAAAGGTTAACTTAACTCAGAAATTCGGTTTAATATAAGTTCAGTGACTCAGGTCAAATGATTGTGAAATAATGATTATGTTAAAACACAACCAACACCATCAGATGACCTTTGTTTACTGTTCATCCGGCTGTTATAACTCATGTACAGCAACCAAACAAAATCTAAAGTTAATAAGTTAATGGTCAAGAGCCCAACTAAAACACACACTTATCTCCATAATGGTGACTTAAACATTCCGGTTTTCTCCTTCAGAGATTCTGCTTGTTAACATCAGGTGTCTTCAATAATGCTCAATCATCACTCAGTTATTCACTTAATTAACTCATTAGCTCAGAGTTTAATTGGGTCGCTTAAAATGACCAAATTCCATGATGTTGAAGTTACATGAACATATTATGTTTTTTTAACAAAACATAGTTGTGTGGAACCGGTGGAACCTGTTTACATAAAAAAGTTAAGTAAAGCCAACATATCATTTTTTTGAGTGAGCGTGAGAAATAGGCTATTCTCTTTCATCTCAAAATCTGCCTCCACTAACTCAAGGTGCAGGAGCTCAGTCCTCATCCCTCGAGAAAAGGGCCAAGCGGGAGGCATTCCCTGAATATTCTGTCCTTCCTGTTATGGCCATGGAGGTTGTATCTTGTATGTCATGATTCCAGCCGGTTTTCCCCTGTCTAGTTTTACAGGACCCTTATGTTGAAGTGTTTTTCCGTCACCAATGTTTCTGTATTCTATTCCTGTGTTCAGTTCCTGTTTCCCTTGTTGTATTTCCTACCTTGTTTGTTCACCTTCACCTGTTCCTTGTCAGCCCCACGTTACCTTGTGTATTTAAACCCCAGTGTTTCCCCATGTTTTTTGTCAGGTCTTGTCCTTTATGCCTGTATTTTGGTTATGACTTTGTTCTGTTTCTTGTGGGTTTGCTCTGTTCTGTTCCATGTGGATTTACTCTTTGTTTCCTGTGGACTTATTCTGTTTTAGTTTTTTTTTTTCTCAGCTGTGTGCATTTTTGTCATTATATTAATGAACCCCTATGTAGCACCCGTACAACCACTCTGTGAGTTACTTACGTGAGAATGGTGGGTGCTTGGGTTCGGTGTAGTTCAGGTGGATACCAAAAAGGTGCACCAAATAAATTTCTAATAAATTGCCTTTTGACAACAAAAAAACCTTTTGACAATAAAATATTTTAAATAATGAGACCCAGAGATAGTTTATGTTTAGAAAAAAGACAGGGGTTATGCCCTGGTTTATTTAAATAAAATAATTTGTCAAATAGAATATAAAAGCTTTCCCCAAAACTCAATATTAACTAACACACAAAATAAATAACCAAAAGATTTCGCAAACAATTAAATAATAGCCCCTTTAAATTTAGATAAAAACCCCAATAGTTTCAATCACACTTGTTACACCAAAATAAGTGGTCTAAAAGTTCCCCTCCTTTATCTCTTTCCTCACAATTGAGAATACACAGAGAACTTTACAGTAAACAAGAAAAACCCCGCCAAGTGTCCTGAAACCAGTCTTAGCAAATGCAGTGGTGGGCCCACTCACACGCACATTCACACACGGTCCAGTTTACTCACGGTAACAATTTGAACGGAAAAAAAAATATGTTTTGGCCTGTTTTGGTCTTGCGAAACATTGAGTGCGCTGAACGGACACTTGCAAAACATTGAGTGCGTGGAAATACCTCCGTACAGCTGATCAGGTGCGGTGCGATTAACCAACAGCTCCGCCCAGTATTCGCCCACCGTGGCTAGCTATCTCGGCTCCCTCCGATCACGCTCCCGCTCCTTCTCTCCCGCTCCGTCAGGCGGGTCTCCGGCTTCGTTTCTCACTCTGTCTCTCGGCTCACAAACATCCCGAGTCCGCGGTCCTCTTCTATGAGCCTCCCGCGCAGTTTCATCCGCGTTACCGGCACTTTCTAGCCGCGTCTTATCTTTTTCTTTCCTCACCGTGTGCGTCCCGTGCTCCACACGAATACCACCAGGAAAAACTACTTCACCACTTCCTCACACATGTCTCTCCTCAGGTCACGTGTATACCTCCAGCCAACCACTATTGACTATACAGCGTGAATACCCAAATGACCAAATAAAATTAGTAACATAAAAACAGTAAAAATAAAGTAATAAAAGGCTACCTGCATAAAACCTCTGGTAATATGATTTAGCTAAATAATATAAACTTTAAACTTTCGTTTTAATAACTATCATGAAATAAAATGACCAAATATCGATCTCCTTTTAATTATATAAAATGAATTTATATTTCCTTATTTAGAAATCAGGTGTCCCCTATTATTTATTTCAAAGAAAATAAACGTTTACTTTTTTAATAATCATGTGACTCATTTTTGAGAGTAAGAGAGATTAATCATAACCCACCCGGTTACCATTACACTATAATAGCCAAGTTTACCACTGGGCTACACTCTCCCCCTTCTAGAACGTTTTGATGCCCTCATCAAAATAAACCTTAGAAGACTCTAATAGTCTTAAAGTCAAGGGTAGAGGCCAGATTAGAACAAGTGAAACGCAACGCCATGGGGTGGCACCAAAGAGTTTGACATATACTGCTTCTGGAGTCTCCGTAGAGTCCACTTCCCACTAACACGCCATGGCTTAGGACTGTCACAGGGTATTCACAGGGCTTGCCAAGTTCATCGTAGCTCAGCTTGACCACTGGACGGGTGACTCTTTTTGAACGCTCAACTTGTTCAATCTCAGCTTGAGTGTCCAGATAGGAGTTGACGGCTGCTCCCTCTTCTAGAACGTTGACTTCTGGATCAGCGTTGGGAGGCAGGTTTGGAATATCATTGACTACCGGCTCTATCTCAGCCGGGTCTTGAGCTTGTCTTTCAGGTTCGGTGACGATTGGCTTGGATTGCTTTGTGGACAGTTCCGGACATGTTAGCAACGGGTCTTGGGAGGTATATTTCGTCGTACTCTAATTCTGAGGACACGTCTTCATCGTGGTTGTTTGTCTGTACCAGTTCTTTTGTCTTTTGCTGACATGCTCTGGTTACCGGTCTTTGTTGTGGCCCCTCTTTTGTCCTCGGTCACGCCAAAGCAGATGTCTACCGGTAAGCGAGCTTCTCTGCCGAACATTAGCAGGTAAGGCGAATAACCAGTTGCGTCATTTTGAGAACAATTGTAGGCGTGAACCAACTGACTGATCTTTTGACTCCATTTTTGTTTTTGTTTTGGATCGAGTGTGCCAAGCATTGACAAGAGCGTACGATTGAACCTTTCCGGTTGCGGATCTCCCTGAGGGTGGTAAGGCGATGTTCTTGACTTACGAATACCCAGCATCATCAGAAGGTTTTGGATCAGTTTGCTTTCAAAGTCGCGGCCTTGATCCGAATGTATGCGGGCAGGGAGTCCGTAGTGTACAAAGTAGCGCTCATACAGTATCTTAGCAACGGTGGTCGCCCTCTGGTCTTTGGCTGGAAAAGCTTGGGCGTATCGAGTAAAGTGGTCTGTCACTACAAGGATGTTGGCGAAACCTTGAGAGTCTGGCTCAAGTGACAGAAAATCGATACATACGAGGTCTAGAGGGCCTTGGCTGGTGATCTGTTTTAAGGGAGCAGCTCTCTGAGGAAGGGCTTTGCGAGTGATGCATCTGCCGCAGTTCTTGACGTACTGCTCAACCTCAACTCCCATTTTCGGCCAATAGAACCGACTTCTGATAAATTCGATGGTCTTATCCATGCCCAAGTGACCGGACTCATCATGCAGAGATCTTAGGACCATCGGGACATGCTCTCTGGGCAGTACCAATTGCTTTACCTCAGTTCCATTTCTCTCAACCCTTCTGTAGAGCAGATTGTTTTGAATGAACAGCTTGCTTGCTTCTTTGTTCAACAGGACAGAAGTTGGATTGTCGGAGCTGGTGAATGATGGACCACCACGAAGTGACTGTTTGACTGGAGCGATAGTAGAGTCAACATCTTGAGCGGTGACCAGGTCTTTGTGACTGAGCTGACTCAGAGAACCAAGATCCAACCGAACTGGGAAGGCGAAACACTCTGGTATACCCTCAGGTGACACTCCGAGTGACTCAGCAATAATTGTGGACTCTGTCGGCGTTTCACGGCACTTGATCTGCTTACACAGAGCTTGAACACTTTCAGTCGGTACGCTTTGCCAGCCTTCTTCCGTGGTTGGAAGAGGGTTGCGTGACAGGGCATCGGCATCGATGTTGCTGCTGCCAGGCCTATACTGCAGTGTGAAATGGTACGTGGCGAGTGCGGAGAGCCAGCGGTGACCTGTCGCGTTGAGTTTGGCAGTCGTGAGAATATGAGTTAGGGGGTTGTTATCAGTTCTCACGGTAAACTGGGCTCCATACAAGTAGTCGTGGAACTTGTCTACCACTGCCCACTTAAGTGCCAAAAACTCGAGCTGGTGCACTGGATAGTTCTTTTCAGAGGCACTCAGCTTGCGGCTTGCGAAAGCAACAGGTCTCAAACCCTCGGGGTACTCTTGGTTGAGGACAGCACCGAGCCCATGAAAACTGGCATCAATGTGAAGTATGTAAGGCTTGGTGGGGTCGGAGAATGCCAGCACAGGTGCATTTGTGAGGCAGTGGATGATCTTTTGGAATGCCTCTGAACACGACTGTTCCCACCGTTCACCAAAAGGCTCATTGACTTTATAGTAGGTCTTGTCTGATGAAGAGGCAGACTTTCGATTCTTTTGGGTGGGAGGATACCCTTTGCACAGCTCTGTAAGTGGTCGGACGATGATGGAGTAGTTTTTTATAAACCGGCGGTAGTAGCCGCAGAACCCCAGGAATGACTGCAGAGAAGGAAGGTCGGTTGGCTGCTTCCACCGCGTTACTGCTTCAACTTTGTCTGGGTCTGTGGCGATGCCGTTCTCAGAGACAATGTGCCCAACATACGTGACTTGTGATCGACTGAACTGGCACTTGTCGAGAGTCAACTTGAGTCCAGCCTCTTCAAGACGAGTGATGACTTTGAGGAGTCTTTGCTCATGCTCTCCCAGAGTCTTACCAAAAACAATGAGGTCATCTAGATAGACGATGACTTCAAGCATGTGCATGTCGCCGACTGCCTTTTCCATGAGCCGTTGAAAGGTCGCAGGGGCCCCGGTAATCCCCTGCGGCATCCGTTCAAATTGGAAAAACCCCAAAGGACAGATGAAAGCGGTTTTCTCTTTGTCCTCATCTGCCATTGGGATTTGATAATAGCCACTGCGCAAATCCAACACTGAAAACCACTTACTGCCGGACAAACAATCGAGAGCGTCGTCGATACGTGGTACAGTGTACTGATCTGGGGTAGTTCTCCGGTTCAGGGTGCGGTAGTCGACGCACATACGCAGTTGACCATTCTTTTTACGTGCAAGGACAATCGGTGAAGCATATGGACTTTTTGATTCTTTTATGATCCCAGCCGCCAACAAACCTTGCAGGTGACGCCGAAGATCATCCAAATCAGCAGGGGCAATACGTCGAGATCTTTCTCTGAAGGGAGTATTATCGTTCAGGCGGATGTGATGTTCTACCCCTTTGGCCAAACCGACATCCCACTCTTCAATAGAGAACACATGGGGGTGTTTGGCAAGCTTGTGACTCAGCCTCTCTTTCCACTCTTTGCTGATGGGTGACTCACTGAAGTCAAACAGAGAAGGATCCATAGCTGGAACAGATTCGACTCTAGAGTTTGGTGCATCTGTCACAATGTCAGCGATGTGAAGGTGAGCGATCACGGTGCCCATTGGAATGGCAGTTTGCTTTAGAGACTCATTACGCAGGAGCACCAGGAAGTTGTTTGTATCTAGCATCTTGGAGAACAACACAGTTGGCTGGACAAGTACACTGGGAGGAAGAGCAGGTGAGTGGGCTCGTTCAATGATGAGTATGCTGTCTCCAATGTCTTGTTTTTCTTTAACTTTGCAGATAGCAATGTATTCAGTGCCAGGAGGGATGCTGAGAGGACCAGGCCCATACCACTTAACTTCGGCCACAGGCAAGTCTTTGTGTCTTGTTATGGTCATTCCTTCCGGAACGGGTAAGTGTTTTTTCTCTTGAACTTGGATTGTGACTGAGTTGACGTTCTCTAGGTCTTCTTTCTTTGTTCTGGACTTGAAGGGCTGAACCCCCCGGACGTTTGTGGCGATCAGGACAGGTATAGACTCAGAACAACGTGGATCAGGGCACACCAGGGCCAGGACAGGGACAGACTTGACTTTGTTGAACTTAGACTTTTGTGGCAAATCCAACTCAACTTGGATGTAACCTTTGTATGGGTAACTGCTCTCTGACTCACTTAGGCCCCAGATGGCTAGACCGGTCACAGAGTTTAACTGGATGTGTGACAGGTGTTTGGCATACCAGCTGTCGAAGATGATGGTAACTTGAGATCCACTGTCCATCAGCGCGGTGCAGGGGTTGCCATTGATCCTGACCTGAGCAGTGGAGGGCGGTCCCACGAGTCCATCGGGCAAACTGTTGGTCCGTACATTTACAGAGCTTCTCCTGACACTTGCATTTGTGGTCTTGGTTCTTGTTTCGTTATCAGATTTGCGGTTCTGCTTGGACTTTCTTTGAGCTTGCAGCAGTTTCTGAATAACTTTGGGATAGTTCTCGGGAGAGGAACACTTGTTGGCAAAATGTCCATCTTCACCGCAGCGATAGCAGAAAAAATCACTTAAGTCTCTGGCTGTAGAAGGTCTTGACTGCCAGGGTCTAGAATGGGTCTCTTGTGGGCAAGGCTCAGTAGCAGGACTGTACTTGGGCTTGACTGACATGACAGAGACTTGCTTTCGAAGCTTGACAACTTCTTTCTTTAAAGCTTGAACGTTCTTGTCTTCTGAGTTCTCTGCTGCCGAAGGGACTGAACGCAGTGTGCTCGTCGAAAGGTGACTTGACATGGCGGCGGGGGCAGAGAGTTCACTTACTTGTGCCCTGAGTTGGTGTATTTCGGCTTTCAAATCTTGTAACTCTGTGTCAGAGGTCACAGTAGCACTTTTGGCGTAGACGGCTTTGGGTGGATGGAGTCTGCGACGTGAAGCCTCATGCTCCTCCTCCAGTCGTATCTCATTCAGCAGCTCGAGAAAAGTGGGAGGATGGTCTCTGCGGTCTCTCAATCCGAGATTTAATATCATAATGTCAGACCTGATGGCCCCTTTAATGAGTTGGTCAAGACGTGCTTTGTCTGCCGCCGATGACTGGAGTCCACCCTTTTGGACAACTTTATTTAGGACTCTCTCAAGGCGTCTCAGGAACTCAGAGAGTTTCTCGTTGGGGTGTTGACACAACATTCTGAAAGCAAAGTAGAGTTCTTCACCGCTCTCGGGATTTCCAAATGTGGTCTCGAGAATATCAATGTATTCCATAGAGGTTGCCGATGGGTTGTTGAAACGGACAGCTTGGAGGATTTCGAGTGCAGGGCCCTTTACACTTTCCATTATTCTCATTTTCTTTTCTCTTTCAGGGCGATCATATTCTTCAATCAACAGTCTGGCTTGTTCAACCCAGTTTTCCAACTGTTCTTCTCCCGGGGGTGTGGGCATGACCCCTGAGAAAGTGCGCAGTCTTCTGTAAAGATTGTTGTCACCGTGTGTGGGCCTGCTTGTCATTTGCAGGACATCACCCACCGCTCGAATGATAGCTTCAGGAGTGGACGCTTGCAGTGGGGAAAACAAACTGGAATCTGGCAGCGGCACTTTTTGACCATCACCGGCGGCCTGAGCTTGGGGTTCTTCCTCCTGCTCAGAAGGTCCAAAGATTCTCCAGGTCAGAGCAAAGCCCTCAGGAAAAACATCAAGAGGAATGGCGTCTGTATTCACATTCTCCCTGCACTCACATAGCACGGTTAAACTTTGAGACTGTGGGTCATACATTCTTCCTCTCACTCTGACTCTCCCGAGTGCTTTAAAAGTCTGCAGCGTTTCTTCAATGAACCCAACTTCAGTTTCTGGAGGTACATCTTTAACCAGCAAGGCTTTCACCGGGTCTATGCCTTCTCCAACACACCAGTTCTTCAACTGAGCCATCCCCACGGGTTGTGCGCTTACAGTGATCACTTGTCAGACTTAAATTTGGTATGTATTAGTCGGATTTTAACACAAATAAAGCTTAATTTGCGTTTTCTTGACTTAAAATGCTTAGTAGACCTCTAGTTTTAAAAACTTTCACAATAAATACTCTTTAATATGGTTTTACATGTAGTTTAACAGCTAGCCAGCTTTTGGTTCTAAACTATTTTTTAAACAAACTATTTAAATCTCTGGGTCAAACTAAAGTTAGATCTGATTTAAAACTACTTTGGAACTAAATTGATCCCAGCGGTGCCTCCATTTTATTTATGTAGCACCCGTACAACCACTCTGTGAGTTACTTACGTGAGAATGGTGGGTGCTTGGGTTCGGTGTAGTTCAGGTGGATACCAAAAAGGTGCACCTAATAAATTTCTAATAAATTGCCTTTTGACAACAAAAAAACCTTTTGACAATAAAATATTTAAAATAATGAGACCCAGAGATAGTTTTTGTTTAGAAAAAAGACAGGGGTAATGCCCTGGTTTATTTAAATAAAAGAATTTGTCAAATAGAATATAAAAGCTTTCCCCAAAACTCAATATTAACTAACACACAAAATAAATAACCAAAAGATTTCGCAAACAATTAAATAATAGCCCCTTTAAATTTAGATAAAAACCCCAATAGTTTCAATCACACTTGTTACACCAAAATAAGTGGTCTAAAAGTTCCCCTCCTTTATCTCTTTCCTCACAATTGAGAATACACAGAGAACTTTACAGTAAACAAGAAAAACCCCGCCAAGTGTCCTGAAACCAGTCTTAGCAAATGCAGTGGTGGGCCCACTCACACGCACATTCACACACGGTCCAGTTTACTCACGGTAACATTTTGAACGGAAAAAAAATATGTTGCAGGCCTGTTTTGGTCTTGCAAAACATTGAGTGCGCTGAACGGACACTTGCAAAACATTGAGTGCGTGGAAATACCTCCGTACAGCTGATCAGGTGCGGTGCGATTAACCAACAGCTCCGCCCAGCATTCGCCCACCGTGGCTAGCTATCTCGGCTCCCTCCGATCACGCTCCCGCTCCTTCTCTCCAGCTCCGTCAGGCGGGTCTCCGGCTTCGTTTCTCACTCTGTCTCTCGGCTCACAAACATCCCGAGTCCGCGGCCCTCTTCTATGAGCCTCCCGCGCAGTTTCATCCGCGTTACCGGCACTTTCTAGCCGCGTCTTATCTTTTTCTTTCCTCACCGTGTGCGTCCCGTGCTCCACACGAATACCACCAGGAAAAACTACTTCACCACTTCCTCACACATGTCTCTCCTCAGGTCACGTGTATACCTCCAGCCAACCACTATTGACTATACAGCGTGAATACCCAAATGACCAAATAAAATTAGTAACATAAAAACAGTAAAAATAAAGTAATAAAAGGCTACCTGCATAAAACCTCTGGTAATATTATTTAGCTAAATAATATAAACTTTAAACTTTCGTTTTAATAACTATCATGAAATAAAATGACCAAATATCGATCTCCTTTTAATTATGTAAAATGAATTTATATTTCCTTATTTAGAAATCAGGTGTCCCCTATTATTTATTTCAAAGAAAATAAACGTTTACTTTTTTAATAATCATGTGACTCGTTTTTGAGAGGAAGAGAGATTAATCATAACCCACCCGGTTACCATTACACTATAATAGCCAAGTTTACCACTGGGCTACACTTACAACTGCATTTTGATCCAGCTCCCCCGTTTATGAGCCTGCTCAGCATTACAGAAACTTTTACTTTCTCCATGACTATATACTGTATAACATCTTAAATAAAGTAAAATACACATCTTTAACAACTTTACCTTTGTGTCCAATGTGTGAAGTCATATATTTGTCTTCCTCTAATCACCACCTCTTTGGCCTGAAATGACCTTCTCTGGATGCAATGTACAACATTAAAGCCCAGAGAACACATCATAGTGTCCAAACATAATGTACTGACTGATAAAGTAATGACAGAGCTAAAGTGTTAGAACCAGCAGTAAACATTAGATTAGAGAAAACAGATCAAGTGTCTTTTTCTTTCTCTTTGAGTGTGTGCTGTGTGTGCTTGACAAGAGGAGGAATGTTGGGATAGGACTGAGGATATTCCCTTCACAGTTCTAATAGCCTGCATGCTGAGCAGAATTGAATTAGGCATTTAACTTTTTACAGATGAGTAAGAGGGCTGATACACGTCACTCTGACTCAAAGCAAGAAACTCGAAACTGGCTAATGCCTTTTTAAAGTACACTTATGGTTTATGGAACATGTTGTTTTGTTCTCTATATTGTGATACATTGAATAAGAATGAGAAAAATATTCATATATTTATTAAAAAATATTTATATTCGAAAAACAATATCAGTTTACTATAACAATAACATAATGGGATATACAGTATTATATTATAATATAATTTGTTTTATTTCATTCCTTATTTTTATAATACTAATTGTGAAATGTAATAAAACAATGTGATGCAATAAGAATAATGTAATATAAGAATAAGATTACAGGAATGCATATTAGGCAAGATAAAGTTTTAAGGAATATTACACATCAAATCTATTTCAACAAGTTATTTCATGGAATTAGTTTTTAAAATTAGATGTATCAGCTGTAACATGCAAAAAATATAATAAATGACAAAAACTCCCACTCTATTCTCTATTAACTGGCAGATACTGTGATCGGGCTATGCTTTTTAAGCACAATAATAGAGGTCCACCATGCAATTTAACTTCATGCATTATGTTACTGGTGGGAACATATAATTTCGAACTTATCCTGTTAAGATTCTTACTTCTTATTTTCTTTTTTTACACTAAATGATTACAGTATGTGTTACATAATGTGTAACAACACCATGAGACAAATTTCATTGTAACAATTGAGTTAATATCGAATGATCCTAATATATTAAAAAACATCACTTCAAATTTTAAAGTTAACTGCAACAATTTCTAAAATGTATTGAACCTTGTGAACCTTTCTTTTTTCAAACATATTGATCCTGATATGTACGTATACATATATATATATTAATATACATATATATATATTAGTGCTGTCAAACAATTAAAATATTTAATCACGATTAATTGGATTAATGTCATAGTTAACTTGCGATTAATCACATATTTTTATCTATTCTAAATGTCTCTTGATTTCTTTTTGTCCCATTATTTTTTCTCATTTTAATGCTCTTATCAACATGGAAAAGTGGATCGGCTTGCTTTGTGCAAATGTTTTTTATTGAAAACAACATTGGCAATACTGTGTTCAATTTCACACTAACATTCTCACTTGGAGCAAATAATCTCTCACACAATGTAACACTGTCCATCAATAAAAGGGTGAAAGAAATACTGACGAGGTACTGATATTGATGAGGGGGCGGAGAATTCGCATCAGCTGTGTGTGTGCTTGGCCATCATCGAGTGGTATTTCAGACTGGTACGCTGGTATTTCATCAGCGTATTGGCATCCATTTCGGCGTCTCACGCTCGTCATCCACTCAAAACGTAGTGTTAACCAACTATTTGGCCGGCTCGCAAGCCCAAACAAGTGTGTGCGTCGTCCCTGTTGTTTTGTTTCCGGTCTAGCTAGATCCGCTTGCGCTTTGGTCGACGAAGCACCAAAACGTCCTCGCACGGCGCAAGCCATTGAAATGAATGGGTTTCATAGCGCTGCGCATGCCGTGTCCTGTTGCAAAAGCATGTGAAAAAAACTACAAAATATGCTAGGCCAAAAAGACTGTTAATCGCGTGATAAAAAAATTGACGCCGTTAAAATGGGTTTGCGTTAACGCCGTTAATAACGCGTTTAACTGACAGCCCTAATATATATATATATATATATACTATATATGCTATATATTATATATGCAGCCAAGTGCCTTTTAAAATTGAAAATTGCAATATATTTATTTTAATTAAATGGGTTTCATAAATTTAGTTAAAGAACTAAAGTTATTTTTACTCCACTCACACTGCCAGGCCACTCAAACAGCTGCAATCTAGTTGCATGCCACCAAAATGAAAATAAATTACATCAAGCATCACATAAGTTCCATATCCTCTCTGCCATCACACTCTCTGGCTGTCTAAAAGGTGTCCGCAACAAAAATATAGAATTCATAGACAATTGGAAAAGTTTTTGGGGCAGACCTGTCCTGTTAAAAAGAGATGGTATTCATCCCTCATGTGATGGTGCTGCTGTTCTCTCTAGTAATATGGCACATAGTCTTAGAGCTCAAAAATCTGGAGGTTCGGGGTTCAATGAGACAATCTGGGGTTCAGGTCAGGAAGCAGACAGACTGGCTAAACCGACCGTCTGCTAGCTGTCCCACATCACTGAGGTCAGATCAATTCCATCACATAGAGCCTCTTTCACCTAGATATCATCATATAGAGACTGTGTCTGTTCCCCGAACTAGGAAATACAAAAAACTCCCAAATCCATTTAAGGGTAAAAATTTGATTGATGTTCAACAAATAAAAAACAAATATAATGCAGATGAACAAATGATAAAGCTCAGGTTTCTGAATATTCGATCCCTTTCTTCAAAAGCACATTTTGTTAATGATATGACTACAGACCATAACCTAGATGTGCTGTGTTTGACAGAAACTTGGGTAAAACCAGACAATTACATTACTTTAAATGAGTCCACCCCGCAAGATTACTACTATAACACGAGGCTCATTTAAAAGGAAAAGGGGGAGGTATTGCTGTAATTTATAGCAATATATTCAGAATTACTCAGAAATCTAGTTTCAAATATAATTCATTTGAAGTGATGGTGCTTTCTGTAACGTTATGTAGCGTAAGTGATAAATCTCGTTCGCCTTTTGTGCTGGCAACTGTATACAGGCCACCAGGGAACAATTCAGATTTTATCAAATAATTTGCTGATTTTCTATCAGAGTTAGTACTGGCTGCAGATAATGTCCTAATTGTTGCCGATTTTAATATCCATGTAGATAATGACAAATATGCATTGGGATTGGCATTTAAAGACATTCTGAACTCTATTGGAGTTAGACAACATGTGTCAGGACCTACTCATTGTCGTAATCATACTTTAGATCTAATATTGTCACATGGAATAAATGTTGATGATGTTGAAATCCTGCAGCAGAGCGATGACATCTCAGATAATTATTTAATCTCATGTACACTCACCGGCCACTTTATTAGGTACACCTGTCCAACTGCTCGTTAACACTTAATTTCTAAGCAGCCAATCACATGGCGGCAACTCAGTGCATTTAGGCATGTAGACATGGTCAAGACAATCTCCTGCAGTTCAAACCGAGCATCAGTATGGGGAAGAAAGTTGATTTGAGTGACTTTGAACGTGGCATGATTGTTGGTGCCAGAAGGGCTGGTCTGAGTATTTCAGAAACTGCTAATCTACTGGGATTTTCACGCACAACCATCTCTAGGGTTTACAGAGAATGGTCCGAAAAAGAAAAAACATCCAGTGAGCGGCAGTTCTGTGGGCGGAAATGCCTTGTTGATGCCAGAGGTCAGAGGAGAATGGCCAGACTGGTTCGAGCTGATAGAAGGGCAACAGTGACTGAAATAACCACTCGTTACAACCGAGGTATGCAGCAAAGCATTTGTGAAGCCACAACACGCACAACCTTGAGGCGGATGGGCTACAACAGCAGAAGACTCCACCGGGTACCACTCATCTCCACTACAAATAGGAAAAAGAGGCTACAATTTGCAAGAGCTCACCAAAATTGAACAGTTGAAGACTGGAAAAATGTTGCCTGGTCTGATGAGTCTCGATTTCTGTTGAGACATTCAGATGTTAGAGTCAGAATTTGGCGTAAACAGAATGAGAACATGGAACCATCATGCCTTGTTACCACTGTGCAGGCTGGTGGTGGTGGTGTAATGGTGTGGGGGATGTTTTCCTGGCACACTTTAGGCCCCTTAGTGCCAATTGGGCATCGTTTAAATGCCACGGCCTACCTTAGCATTGTTTCTGACCATGTCCATCCCTTTATGGCCACCATGTACCCATCCTCTGATGGCTACTTCCACCATGTCACAAAGCTCTAATCATTTCAAATTGGTTTCTTGAACATGACAATGAGTTCACTGTACTAAAATGGCCTCCACAGTCACCAGATCTCAACCCAATAGAGCATCTTTGGGATGTGGTGGAACGGGAGATTCGCATCATGGATGTGCAGCCGACAAATCTGCGGCAACTGTGTGATGCCATCATGTCAATATGGACCAAACTCCCTGAGGAATGCTTCCAGCACCTTGTTGAATCTATGCCACGAAGAATTGAGGCAGTTCTGAAGGCAAAAGGGGGTCCAACCCGTTACTAGCATGGGGTACCTAATAAAGTGGCCGGTGAGTGTATACTTAATTCAGCCTAGGCTGCAAAGCCGACTCTGTGTTATAAATATGGTAGAACTATCACTTCTGCCAATAAAGATTGCTTTATAAATAATCTTCCTGATCAGTTACATCTCGTCAGCATCCCAGATAGCTTAGAAGAACTCGATGTTGCAACAGAAATGATTGACTCTCTCTCTTCCAGCACTTTAGACACACTTGCTCCATTGCGCTTGAAGGGTTAGTTCTCCCACAAATGAAAATGATGTCATTAATGACTCACCCTCATGTCGTTCCAAGACCTCCGTTCATCTTCGGAACACAGTTTAAGATATTTTAGATTTAGTCCGAGAGTTTTCTGTCCCTCCAGTGAAAATGTATATGTCACGGGTGATGATTATGGAGGCAGAACCTTTGCGGCGGAACTTTTAATTCTGGCCGGAGTTTCCTATGGGGAGCTTTTTTTGGTGCAGGACCCGTGAAGACTCCGGTTCAGGGTATACCGGGCCATGACGGAGATGATTATGAAAGATTGAGAACAGGTGCGGGAGGAGAGTGAGCGGAACAGCGATTGGGGCGTGCCTTGATTGAGGGGAACATAAAAAGGTATAAAATTCAAACCAGGGGGAGAAGGAGAGGAGAGAGGAAAAACGAGAGGAGCGTGAGGAGCGCCAGGGCAGAGGGGCTCGGCCGTCGAGTTATTCGGGTGGGAGAGGAAGAAAGTGATTTGGACTTGGGCAAGGAGAAAGACAGCTGGAGGAGCTAAAAAGAAGTCAGCACCTTGGGTGAGATAAGTGTCGAACTCTAGCCGGATTATGGAACAATTTACGTACCTGTGAATTGTATGGAATAGCATGGTGAGTGAAATTTCGCTGGAGGACCTGTACTACATTGAGTGAATTGTGCTTCACAGCTGTTTCCCAACTAGCTTAACATCAGCGAGTGGTGGACGAGACCTCCTGCCTGCGCCTTCTCTGTGAGTTGTGAGATTTGCAGTGCTTTATATATATATATATATATATATATATATATATACACTCACCTAAAGGATTATTAGGAACACCTGTTCAATTTCTCATAAATGCAATTATCTAATCAACCAATCACATGGCAGTTGCTTCAATGCATTTAGGGGTGTGGTCCTGGTCAAGACAATCTCCTGAACTCCAAACTGAATGTCAGAATGGGAAAGAAAGGTGATTTAAGCAATTTTGAGCGTGGCATGGTTGTTGGTGCCAGACGGGCCAGTCTGAGTATTTCACAATCTGCTCAGTTACTGGGATTCTCACGCACAAACATTTCTAGGGTTTACAAAGAATGGTGTGAAATGGGAAAAACATCCAGTATGCGGCAGTCCTGTGGGCGAAAATGCCTTGTTGATGCTAGAGGTCAGAGGAGAATGGGCCGACTGATTCAAGCTGATAGAAGAGCAACTTTGACTGAAATAACCCCTCGGTTGTAACGAGTGGTTATTTCAGTCAAAGTTGCTCTTCTATCAGATATATATAAAGCATTTGTGAAGCCAAAACACGCACAACCTTGAGGCGGATGGGCTACAACAGCAGAAGACCCCACCGGGTACCACTCATCTCCACTACAAATAGGAAAAAGAGGCTACAATTTGCAAGAGCTCACCAAAATTGGACAGTTGAAGACTGGAAAAATGTTGCCTGGTCTGATGAGTCTCGATTTCTGTTGAGACATTCAGATGGTAGAGTCAGAATTTGGCATAAACAGAATGAGAACATGGATCCATCATGCCTTGTTACCACTGTGCAGGCTGCTGGTGGTGGTGTAATGGTGTGGGGGATGTTTTCTTGGCACACTTTAGGCCCCTTAGTGCCAATTGGGCATCGTTTAAATGCCACGGCCTACCTGAGCATTGTTTCTGACCATTTCCATCCCTTTATGGCCACCATGTACCCATCCTCTGATGGCTACTTCCAGCAGGATAATGCACCATGTCACAAAGCTCAAATCATTTCAAATTGGTTTCTTGAACATGACAATGAGTTCACTGTACTAAAGTGGCCCCCACAGTCACCAGATCTCAACCCAATAGAGCATCTTTGGGATGTGGTGGAACGGGGGCTTCGTGCCCTGGATGTGCATCCCACAAATCTCCATCAACTGCAAGATGCTATCCTATCAATATGGGCCAACATTTCTAAAGAATGCTTTCAGCACCTTGTTGAATCAATGCCACGTAGAATTAAGGCAGTTCTGAAGGCGAAAGGGGGTCAAATATCACAAGAGCAAGAGAGCTGTTTTCACAAATATGAGCACGATTGCAAACATGTTGAATTTGTACAAACGTACAATAAACAATTTTATTTCAAAAACATTAATCTCAACTTTATTTAGGCCGTTGTAACTGTACCAATTCGGATGCAACTTATGTGCGACCTCTGCAAGACAAGTCAAGTCACCTTTATTAGAACTTTACAGATTGTTTTAAAGCAGCTTTACAGAAAAAATATCAACTCAATAATGCAACTCAATAGCAAAGAGTCTTTATTCAGTTAAAATCATTTTAGTGTTTATTCATTTTGGTTCAATAACTGTGTGAAGTACATACATTATGAAATGAGTTCAATTCAGCTATAAAGAAACAGAAAAGAGTGAAAAGATGAATTTTGTTGTTAGTGATTTCATTTTTATTGGTAACAGCTCTATATTGTGTCTTATTCTAATTGTATTTATTGATTAAATATAAGACATTTCTCTGGCAGTAAATGAGGATCTTTCAGATTAATTTGAGGAGTGTTGGTCTGGTGTTGGTCTTGACTCAGTCTCATCCTGCTATGGTCTTGGTCTTGTCTTGGTCTCAGCCCTCAAAGACTTGGTCTAATTGTCTTGGTTTTAATACACACTGATCTTGGTCTTGACTTGATCTCGGTTTAGGTGGTCTTGATTACAACATTAATTGGTTTATTAAAACAAACAAGTGTGTTATGTGATTTGTAAACCATCCTTTTACACCAAACTGTTCCATAAAGCTACAGTACTAAATGGTTAAAGTTTTTTTTTTCATTCCTGGTCATGTCACCCATGACACCAAATGATACATAGAATGCAGTACCAACATTTTATGTCAAAAATGTACATCTTGTACAGTATCTCTTTCTCACTGTTTGCCCCTCTGTTTTCGCTGTTTTCTGTGGATGTCCCTCCTCTGCCTTTCAGTCTGTCTCTTGCTGAGACTGTTTGTCCATACCTTAGCTCTCTCATGCAATTCAACTACAGAATTTTCGGAGCGTGGGGGAGATACACAGGACATCGATAAAGACAGACAGCTTTTGCTTTTCTGTGTCTCTTTTATTTATCTCCATCTCTGTTTCTAGAGAGCGATCTTGGGTGTCATTGCACTGTGTGTGAGAGCAGAGAGTATTATTTTCCTCTGTACATCTGTATACCTGGAGGTCTGTGTGTGTGTTGCACAGGAGTCTCGTTCAGCATTTCTGACTTTTACTGGGGCTTTGTGATAGGAAAGCAGCTGAACCCCAGTAAGACATGCTAGTGCACCATGCCATGGGCGCAAGGGTGCATGTAGTAGTGATGGCCGGTTCGTGAACGAATCGTTCTTTTGAACCGGTTCTTTTTAGTGAACCGGTCGAACCAGTACACTAAATCGGACTGAATCGTTCGAAACAGTTCGCGTCTTGCGTCAGTGCTGATACACAAGTTACTAAAGTTACTCACTTTCAGACATGCCTGACAGTCCCTCTGACTCGAAATAAACCAATATCCCGGAGTATATTTCACTCCAGTAAATCCAACAGTTTGAAACGTGTTGTTTTTGAGAGAAGTGATGAGCACGAGCAGCTGATACTGAGCATGCGCGTACTACCGAACGCACGTATGTACAGCGGTTATCGGATCACCAGTACAGAACCGAGAACTGTTTCTTTCGGACACGTTCGACATAATGAGAACAACTGATCGATGAGCTGAGCATGCGTGCAATTTTTTTCTGAGGGACGAAATTTACATTTCTTAAGTATTTATTTAGTTGAACATCAGTAAGTGTAATAAAAAAAAAACATGTTGGAAACATGTTTATCACATAATTACTGTATTATCACTGTATTATTTTAAAGTTTGGAAACACAATGAATGGATTGTAAAACTGTCAAACTAAATATTTATTAAAATAATATTTTCAGGAACAGCTCATTTAATTTCTAAGTAAGTTATAAATATTTGATGTAAACTCTTGCCAAAGTTTTAATGGTGCACACTGCACAGTACTGCTTAGTAAATGTTTATAATGTGTTAAAACATAACGTATTAAACATTTTGGAGAAGAAAGACATGCATCGATTTTTTTAGTTTTGTCGACTGTATATTCAGGTTTCAGCAGTTCTCAGCTCAGCACACAGGCCTATGCTACGGTTCTCGAGTCAAGAACTGGTTGTTGCAGTTCTTGAATCACCAGTACAGAACCGAGAACTGTTTCTTTCGGACACGTTCGATACGGAGAACCGATGAGCTGGAGATACTGAGCATGCGTGATAGCACCGTCTCTAAACAGAACTTTCTTTCGGCCAACTGATGATGTGCTGATGAGCGACGGGTGAACCGAGGACTTAAATGAGGGGCCGAATTCGGCGAAATGTAAGTTTATTACAAATAAAATGATGAAGACCACTTATGCACTTTATATATTTAAGACATGTTAAACATCCGCGTTTGCACATCGCCTGTAGGCTACAGGGTTCGTTTGCAAAATGTAAATGTAAGAAACTTATCCAAGAGGATTATGACGATGAGTACTATTATTTAAGTGAAGTTATGATTACAAATGCCTTTAATTTAAAGTATTTTTATCCGCCGGGATGATATAATTGACGTCATTACGCGAGGACGTAAAAGAACTGGTGAACCGGTTTTTTGAACCGGTTCATTAAAACGAACTGTCCGAAAGAACCGGTTCGCGGAAAAGAACCGAACTTCCCATCACTAGCATGTAGGAGACAACGCACAAGCATTTAGAAGAAAGTGACTACACACACATGATGCCCAGATTTGTTTTGTCAGAATCCATTATATTATTAAACAATGACAATCAAATAAAAACATTACAAATCCGATTCAAACCAGAGTTAGTATAGTAAAAAAAGAAAAATGTTAAATAAGATATTTAATAAAGAAAAAACCTGACATTTTTTAGCTAATGGTTTGATCTCTGTTTTAAATTTTTATTATGACATTTGTCTCATCGGGCCAGTTGTTCAAAGGTAAGCTAATTGGATTTTGGTTATCAGATTGGATCAAATCTTGAAAATGGGTTGTTCAAAAGGGAAAGAAGTAATCTGAAACAGATTTGATCATGGAATCCAATCCTAGTTTTAATCTGGATCAAACCTTCAGTTTGTGTTGTTCAAAACTCAGTAGGATTAATAGGATCAATAGGATTTGGATAACTTTGATCAAAAAAGAAATGGATTATCCTGATCCCAACAGGGTAGGATTTCAAGGTGGATTCCAGGAAGAAAATGTAGTAAAAAAAATTGGTCAAATAATGCATTTGTATCATTTAGTGTATATACTTTTATTTATATTTTGCACTTGACTTGTGTAACCGTTGTAACAGTGATAAAGTAGATAAAGTTGACATAGACTAACAATTAAGCTATTCAGTATAGTGAAGTAAAAATAAAAATGATCTTGTCCCCATGAAATAATCCCCCAAACAGATTTCAATAACAAACAAAAATAATATATTATAATATATGCTGGTCTCTCCTCCTCAGATGAAGAAGAACCCTGAACATTCTTTATTTTGTTAACTATTGGACATCTTTTTTTATTTTCACATTTTTTTAAAGATGTTTTCAAAATATCCACAATGTATTTGTTAATGTATATTTGTTTTGTATTTGTTGTGTCTCAGATGAGGGGTCATAAAAGAAATTATGAATGGAAGTGGATGTTTATGTTATTTTTTGTGTTTTGTCTTAAAATAAGATACACTGACAGTGACCCCATGTTGGCTCTTCTACCTGTTCTTTACATAGCTGGTAGACCACATTGTGATATGTTGTCCCATTTAGAGCACTGGTAATCCGGATTTGGTAATCTTGAAAACTGTGTATCTGGATCAGGGTAATCCAGTCCAATGTTGCTTTGAAAAAACGGCATAAAAGTAAAACGGATTACCTGATCCTGAATAGGAAAAAATGGGATTTCCAAATCCGGATAATTCTGATCCAGATTAAATGTTTTGAACAACTGGCCCATGGTGTTGTTATCCACTGATTCATACATACAGTGTCTTGAATACAACTAATAAGAGCATGTTTTTAGTTTTGGAATTTAAAATTTATTTTGATAATTTTGGGGGCATAAAGTAAAAATTGCCAGTGCAATACAACTGTCCTGTTATTACAAAGAAGAGAAAAAAAAGTCATAATGGGGGCACAAAGTCTCGTTTAATTTATATGCTGATGATACCCAGTTGTACATACCATTGAAAGCTGGCGATTACACTCCATTCATGTTGGACTGTCTTGGCAATGTTCAGAAATGGTTAACAAATCACTTTCTCCAACTTAAGGACAAAACGGAAATTATTGTTTTTGGTCCCCCAAGATTGAGAGAAGGTCTCATTAAAGAGCTTGGCAATTATTTCCCCTTCATTTCTTCCCAGGTTAGGAACCTTGGTATTATCCTGGACCCAGAACTTTGCTTAACCAAGCAAATTAATTTGGTTGTTAAGAATAATTGTTATCAATTACAGATTATTTCTAAACTTAAAACATTTTTGTTTTTCCAAGACTTGGAGAAGGTTATTCATGCTTTTATCATTGTGTTTAGATTATTGAAATTCATTGTCCTTGGGTATTCCTCAGTCATCTCTTGCTCTCCTCCAGATGGTTCAAAATGCAGCTGAAATGCTGTTGACCAGAGCAAAGAAATATGACCATGTCGGCCCAATTTTAGCTCCACTGGCTCCCGGTCCATTTTAGGATCCAGTTTAAAATTCTGTTGTTTGTTTTTAAAGCTCTTAATGACCAAGCTCCTTCTTATCTCAAGATCTTCTGATAGGTTTCTTTGTCCCTCGGTCCCGTTTAAAAACTAAGGGTGATAGAGCTTTTTTAGTCGCTGCCCCTCGCTTATGGAATCACTGGAATCACCAATATCCACCTTGCACCTTCGATTATAATTTTTAACTTTTTTCCCGCCATTGAGGGAAATTTCCGTCATTTGTGAGAAAACACTTCCTCGCCATTGACGGAATTTTCCGGCTTTTCGTGTTTTCACTATGGTATGGGGCGCTATGACGCATCTTCTGAAAGAGTACTGAATCTCCAGATCAAAACACATGTGAATAAAATGCAGAAATGGTTGATATGTAATATGTAAAATAATGTGATCATCAAAATTAACAGCATATGGAAAAAAAACTGCCTAATGTTACTGAATGAAATGTAGACCCAGGATGAGCTACAGGACTGTGCAAGCATTATGGGTGTTGATGGACTCGATCTACTCCTGATGTAGTCTCAGCTTTTTGCTCAAAATATAGCTTTTTTTATGAAACTTACATTCAAGTGTTGATAAAAAATAAAAGACATTCAAGTGTTTTTTTGTTTGTTTGTTTGTTTTAAAGCAGAGGCTCTGTTCTTTCTTTTGATATATTGCATGTTCAGATATTCATTCAACAAAATATTCTGCGGGGCATGACATTTTTTTCAAAAACGCTGGCAGGGAAAGAGTTAAAAAGAGGCTGAAAACGTATGTCTTCTCCTAGGTGTTTTAACTTTTAATCTAATTTTAGTATTGTTTTATTGTCTGTCTTCTGTTTTGTTTTGTTCTGTTTTTCTATTTAACTTCCCCTTAAGTTCAGCACTTTGGTCAGCTTTGCTGAGTTAAAATGTGCTATATAAATACAATTTACTTTACTTTATAATCTTTTATTAATATTTATTTTATTACATTTGCTTCACTGCATATTAATATAGCATGTGGTGCAGAAACATGGATAAAAAAAATATCATAGGAAATATCATAGGTTTGTGATTATCCGAACATTTCTTTCTTTATAATGGTATAAAAGTTTATCAAAAGCATTTGAAACCAATTTTGCACATGCCTTAAACTATTTTTTAAAAGAGATGGATGGATGGATAGATAGATATGTGCATGGTTGTAAATGCATGCTTGCTTTGCACTGGATTCCTGAAAGCCCATCTAATATCATGACCCCTGAAAGGGAGTATGTATTTATGTATTTCAAGGACAGTCAGTCAATAAGTCAAAGATATGATGCAAACAGGTGCTGCTGACCACTGGAGTTTTATGTCGTATAAGAGTTCATGCATGTACTCTAATGTAATGTGCAGGTATCAATAATGTATGCTTGGGCAGAGAATGTGTGTTTGTGTATCTCTCCATATCTCTGTGTCATGTACATTTCTCATTAAATTAGAGGTTGCTCACCAATGCACTGAAACAAAATGGGCATAATATGAATAGCAATTAGTTTATTAGCAGTCGGTTTTGGATTGCATCCTCTTTTACCAAGGGTTTGGAGCAGTTCTCCTATTTTGGCAATGAGTGAGTAAAGTAGGAATCACTTCAGTCAGGGAGTGTGTGTGTGTGTGTGTGAGTGCGTGTGTGTGTGAGAGAGAGCAGCCTGTGAGCCTGAGCTTTGAACAAAAGCAGATTTCAAAGGGATCTTATCTGCCAGTTTTTCTGTGTGAAGCTACATGCCAAACTTTAAAATGTGCGATTGCATTTTCCTGCAGTGCTATCATCAGGCAAGTTTTCCAGGTAAATGTCAGCTAATAAGCATTTGCTTTGTCACAGTCTGGATGTCAAGTCAAGTCACCTTTATTTATATTGTGCTTTTTACAATACAGACTGTATCAAAGCAGCTTCACAGTGATAACATGAAAATAATACAACAAGTTTGTTTCTAGAAGAAAATTGCATCATCGTCCACCTGAAGTAAGGCAGATCAATAATATTGTTGAATAATAAATGTCCCCAACTAAGCAAGCCAAAAGCCAAGGCAACAGTGGCAAGGAACCAAAAATCCATCAGGTGACAGAATTGGTTAAACAAAGGTTAAATAAAATAAAAGAATGGAGAAAAAAACCTTGGGAGAAACCAGGCTCAGTCGGGGCCAGTTCTCCTCTGGCCAACGAATGAATAGTGTATGATTATGATTCAGGCAACATTATTGGTCAGAAGTCAGATTGGATCAGAACATTCACAATATTTATCCAGTTCCATCTGATTGGAGGTCGGAGTCATCACGCTGGTATGGAGACGAGTTTGTTGAGGTGTCCATGAGGCTTTAACAGGGCTGATGAGGCTGACACTTCAGGGATGCGTTGTGGTTGTGTCCAGGCGCAGGTTCACCGTCTGATCTGGCAACGCATTCTCATCCCAAGGCGTCATAAACTGACGCTTTTGACATTTTGTCTAAATCCAACGCACATGGCACCCTTTAGCGTCAATATAGTTATGGGTAGGTTTAGGTCTGGTGTAGGGTTAGGGTTAGACCACTAGGAGACGCCTTCTGGCCCATATATATCTGCGTCTCATATTGACGCTAAAGGGTGCCATGTGCGTTGGATTTAGACGAAATGTCAAAAGCGTCAGTTTATGACGCCTTGGGATGAGAACGGACTCGATCTGGATACGGCCCGGATCCGGCTGACTTCAGTTAACCTCGGAATAAATGGAAAGACTAACATCAGCGCAGATGCCATTCTTCTTATGATGTAACGAGTACATTGGGTGTTGTAGGAAGTGTCCCCGGTTCCGGCTGACCTAATCTACTGCCAGCAGTAGGTATTATCAACTGGCCAGAATTTTGAGATCGCAATAGACGTGAAGGACTATAAAGCATTAAGAGCTCGCTCAAGTACTGGGGAGCTAAACCATTTAGTGCTTTGTAGGTAGTCAGCAATATTTAAAAAATTATACGACTCATGTTATGTTCCGAACTGCTTTGTTAACACATCTTCAGAATACTTGTCTATGTTTCTAGTATTTCAGATTTAGCATTCACTGTAATGAATTGCTGTAAAAATTACAGTATTATTTTACAGCAGCTGGCTGTTTTCTAATAGTACAGCATATTGCTGTAAACTGCAATGCATTCTGGGGTCGCGCGGTGGTTTGATTCAAAATACAGAATATTGCTGTAAATTTCAAATCTTCAGAGGCATTGTGATCTTCAACGGTCGTGTCGGCGGCGGCAAGAGGAGTGATTCTCAACTCTGTGGTAAGTGACTTATTATTTCAGTTTCTTATTTTTCATGTTGGGTTACTCGTAGACTATGAAGGTCACGTTATATTCGCGGTTTATATTGGTAACTTAACCCCGGATCACACATCCTCCGACCGCGGGGCGCGAGGGAGACTTGCGCGGGGCTTCAGCAGCGCGGACGCGGTAGTATTTCACACATTCCTCGGGATCTATGGGCTCCTATGTTAAGAATTACATGCTTTAATGACAACAGTCGGTATTCACACGAGCTTCGTGTTGATCAGCACACTTCCTCGTGATTATTTTATGGTGTAAATCAAATCAAGTCATCTGTTAAAATGGGCGCCGAAATTAAAACGGCGTTGTTAAAACCTTGCGTCAGACTCACAGAGGATGTGTGTCATATAACGTTAGCCTACATTTTGAATGGTACTGTAATACCAGTTTCGTCGCATGTTTAATATGCCGATGTAAAAATCCCTTACATTTAAGTACATATATATATATATATTAGCTATAGCCTACTCTTGTGTGTGTGTAATTAGCTTATTGTTTGTATAATGCCTTTGTTCATTTTATTTAAAAGAAAGAGTTCCTGCACTCTGAATACTAAAATATAGTTTAAATGTAAAAAGCTGAAAAATAAAAATGGTATAGTAAAAAATAAATTTTGCCACATGTGCTATTGTTTTAGGAGACACTTTGACAAGTGGACACTGGAAGGCCAAGTTGTGTGTGAGGAGAGCATTCAGCCCAGCTTCCTGTCTGGTCTTGCCATATACTGTTCACTGCATATTACATATTCAATCAGGAGGCACTTGGAGTTCATTTAAAGGTAATGATTGAATTCTTAACAACTTCAGTACCTGCATTTTACACATGTATTCAATATCAGAACTTGCCTTTAGATATATTATCTGTTGAGTTAATGAGTCTTAATTACATATTGTCGGTTTCCTGGCCCTTTAGGTGCTTTGTATGTATCAATCCGGAGAGAGGAACAAAGAAGTACAGAGGAAAATTGCCATCTAAAACGACAGGGCAAATGGTACAGAAGAAACAGGTTGCAGTGAACCCACATGTTGCCACTCTTCCCAGCAAAGTGATGGGTTATCAGTGGAATTTCTGAAATGTAAGTAACACACACACACACACACACACGCACACACACACACACACACACACACAAAGATCTATATTTTCGTTAACACTTTATAATAACTGCATGCTATTAATCATTTGTTAAGCATGAGTAAACAGTTAATTCATCATTTATAAAGCAATAATAGACATTAATAAACAGTTTACAAATACAGCTATAAACACTTTTTTTCTTGATTTATAAGCATATCTATAATGCGTTTAATAATTGTATTTTCATACTTTGTTAATGATCAATTAATAATTTCTAAATGAAGTATAGCATTATTTATAAACCAGTTATTTAAGAGTTGTCAGTTATTCATAAGATCACTTAGAAAGTGTAAGTAAATGTAGTAAATACAGGTAGTTATAAAGCATTTAGTAGTGGTCAGTTAACTATTTTGTGAGCTAATCTAAAGTGAGGACTATTCATGCCTTATAAGGCATTTATAAAGGAGATTTAAAGGCGCATCAATCTTCTAAACAGTAAAATGTAACAAACACAACACAGTGATACAGAACATAGAAATATTTAACAGCCTTTAAATCTCCTTTATAAATGCTTTACAAGGCATGAATAGTCCTCACTTTAGATGAGCTCACAAACATAGTTAACTGACCACTACTAAATGCTTTATAACTACCCGAATTAACCCTGAATTACAGCATAAATACATGTTAATAAAGCATTTATTAACACACTAAGTAACCATCACTATATGTCTGAATAATAAGATGTATGAATGTACATTTAAATAGTTTATTAATCATTTACTTACACGTTCTAAGTAATATTGTGAACCACTGAAAACTCTTAAATAACTGGTTTATAAAAAATGCAATTAATCATTTAGAAATAATAAATTGATCATTAATAAAGGATGAAAATACAATAATTAAATAATTATAGACATGCTTGTAAATCAAGAAGAAAGCATTTATAGCTGTATTTATAAACTGCTTATTAATGTCTATTAATGCTTTATGAATGATGAATTAACTGTTTACTCATGCTTAACTAATGATTATTAGCGTGTAGTTATTATAAAGTGTTACCCTGTATCTGTCATCCCTCTATCTGTCTCTGACTATATCATTATGTTTTGTAATATATCTAATATATTGTCCTTTTCAATATTTCTAGCCACTCTTTGCATCCTATGATGGAACAGCATCTGGAGCTGAATTATTCTCCATTTTTAATCAGAAGTTTGTTGGACTCACTTGTTGTTTGGACATGTTTGTCTGGTAATGAAGTGGTGAAAATTCATCCGTGTCTGTGTTTTTCAGAACCATTTTATTATGATCATGTTGGTCAACTTGTTTTAAATGTATATCGTTTGCGTACTTCTTCTTTGTGTGAAGGGCCATGACGGCTAATTTGTTTCAAGTAATTAAAAAATATTTAATTTCATGTCCATTTTAAAAAAAAAAAAATACAAGTTTGTAAATAAAAATTAAATCAAAATATACAAAATACACTGTTTTATTACTTTTTTTCATGCATATTTTAAAGTTATAAATTAAACAAATGTTGACCTGTTTTTCAAGATTAGGATGTTGAATAATTTGTTTGTTTTGTGAAGTAATAGGGGGATTAAGTTGTGCATTATACAACACTTAATGTATTTAAAAACAATTTGCATTTGATGATTAATTAACATTTCAAATTCAGCTGCCAGTCATATATATTCAGACATCAGGAAAATATATTGTATATACTGCATTTTACATATTTCCTCTAGATATAGCAAATACAGAGAATCATGTAACTTACTGTAAAAAATACAACAATTTAAAAAATACTGTAATCAGAGAATACAGTAAAATTCTGTAAATTAAATTACAGACGCTACTGTGAAAAATACAGTAACTGGCTGGCAACCCTGCTGCCAGTATTTTACTGTAAAATTTACAGGTAATTTTTAACAGTGTTGATATGTGTCATGTTATGTGTGTATGAATGTGTATATATGTAGAAATATACATATCTAGTGATGTTAACTTTGTCAGTTATATTTGGGATTATTGTGTTTTATGCAATATGTTACACCAGTTGTTCTCTTACATCTCACACTTAATATCACTCTTAAAATGCTTGACTTTCAGAGCACCATCATGCTGAGTCTAAGATTAAAAAAGGTTTTACTGTTTAGTGGTATATATACCACAGTTCGGGAACCACTGTGATTTACTTTAACTCTATCTGTGAAGAGTGGGGATAGTGAGAGCTTGTGTGTGTGTATGTGTGTATGTGTGTGTGTGTGTGGTGTGAGGGGGTGCATGGTGTGAATGAGTGTGAGTGCGTGTGTTGAGGTTTTTCTTGTATCTTGTATTTTGTATCTACTCTGTTGTTTTGCTTTTCTATATTGTTTGGACATGATCCTGAGGACCCACATGTAAACGAGATGTTTCATCTCATGGGGCTGATCCTCTAATAAATGTTCATAAATAAATAAATAAATAAATACGATGTAAATAAATAAATAAATACGATGATAGGGAGCCGATGCAGTGTTGACAGGACCGGGCAAATATGGTCATACTTCCTGGTTCTAGTAAGAACTCTAGCTGCTGCATTTTGGACCAGCTGTAGTTTGTTTATTAAGCGTGCAGGGCAACCACCCAGTAGAGCATTACAATAATCTAGCCTTGAGATCATGAACGCATTAACCAACTGTTCCACATTTTTCAGTGAAAGCATGTGTCGTAATTTTGATATATTTTTAACCCCCTGGGGTCGGCGGTCACGCCGGCGTGACCAGCTCGCTTTTTTTCTTATCAGTGCAAAAGAGACTCAAAATACTCTGTTGATTTTGATCTTACATATAAGTGTTATACAACATTCAAAACGGTTAAATGTCTTCTTTTATTTGTGTACACTCATAATAAAAACGAAATGTTGTGTTTTTCGTAAAATAAAGAAAATAAACATGGTGCGCATTCCGCCGTCTCTCTCAATGTGAAGTTCATTCTGAAATGCGACAGAAAATTATCTGTAACTCAGCAAATGTTTTCTCTGTTTAAGTAATCAGTATGAAAGCTTCGACATGTATAGTTTCTCAAATGCCTCCTCATTAACTCTAATGTGATCACACCCACGCAAGAGCAATTGACATGCAAATCGTCCACGCAGACCTGAAAACGCCCTCATCACCTCAAAACAAAGAATCAGAGACTCCAGTAACGTGCTCCTCTGCTTTTCATCGATTTTGGAAGACTGTGTTTGTGCTGTGTTGTGCTGTGTTTGTGCTGTGACTGTGTTTGTGCTGTGTTTACCTCGGATTTACTAAGAACACGATTTAAAGATGAGAAAGATTTTTAAGGTAAGACATCCACCCATAATAGTAAGCATGTTATTCTTATATAAACTTTACATTGGTCAAACTGGTGCCAGACTAAAATGTACGTTATGAAATGAGATGGAGACTGCTACTTGGGAGAAGTGATTAGCGCAACACTCTGAGCGAACTCTCTGCTCCTCACCATGGGGCTTCTCAGGTGCTGCGAGCAAATCACTCCGCCCAAGTAGCAGTGCTTCGCCTTCTGAGAATATAGTTCCCAGTATGTATACGGTTAAAATATGCCTGTGTCTCATATGACCTTGTTATTTGTACACACTGTGACTATACAAATCACAACATATAAATAGGAAAATGTTGGCATTATTTTGTCACTTATTGGGACTATTATGCTAGCTGGAGCCAATTTCTTCCCGTCTTTGCGCTAAGCTAGGCTAGTGGTGGGTGCGTCAGACAGAGTTACAGCACGCACAGAGATGAAAAGGGTATGTAAGGATTATCTAACTCTGGGGGATACGGTGAATAAGCTAAAGTCCCAAAAGGTTGGAGTGTTCCTTTAAGAAGAGTATCTATGACCTCTGGAAGCATCTCTTTCAATAGTGGGTATAGGGTCTAACATACATGTTGTCGATTTAGATGATTTAACGAGTTTAGACAATTCTTCCTCTCCTATAGTAATGAATGTAATTTTTCCTCAGGGAGACTACATCGCACTGTCTGATGCGATAATGTAGTGGATGGTTGCATAGTTATAATTTTCTCTCTAATATTATCAATCTTGTAAGTAAAGAAGTTCATAAAGTCATTACTGCTGTCCTGTTTGAAAACAAGTTTTATTTTTCTTTAATTTAGCTACTGTTTTGAATAAATACCTAGGGTTGTGTTTGTTTTCTTCTAAGAGTATTGAAAAATAAGCAGATCTAGCAGTTTTTAAGGCCTTTCTGTACGCAATCCTGCTCTCTCTCCACAAAATGCGAAAAACTTCTAATTTTGTTTTCTTCCAGCTACGCTCCATTTTTCTGGCTGCTCTCTTAAGGGCCTGAGTGTGCTCGTTGTACCACGGCGGACTATTTTCTTTAATATTCTTTAAAGGGTTAGTTCACCCAAAAATGAAAATCATGTCATTAATGACTCACCCTCATGTCGTTCCAAGCCCGTAAGACCTCTGTTCATCTTCGGAACACAGTTTAAGATATTTTAGATTTAGTCAGAGTTTTCTGTCCCTCCATTGAAAATGTATACAGGGTATACTGTCCTTGTCCAGAAAGGAAATAAAGACATCATCAAAGTAGTCGATGTGACATCAGTTGGTTAGTTAGAATGTTTTGAAGCATCGAAAACACATTTTGGTTAAAAAATAACAAAAACTACGACTTTATTCAGCATTGTATTGTCTTCCAGTTCTGTTCTCAATCCGCGTTTGTTACGGCCTGTGTATTGCCTGTGTATTTTTGTGTGTATGTTTGTCTCGTCTTCTAATTGGTGTTTCTTTCTGAGTGTAGGCTCCTCCCCTACGCACCTGTGGTTCGTTGCTCTGATGGCTCTTGCTGAGCATATAAGTGGAATGTGCAGGAGGGTGAGACACGCAGCGGTGAACTCCGTGCGCGTTATGATGTCCAGCCGGCTGATCAACTCAAGCTGTGTTCTTTGTATTGTGCCACTATTTTGTTCTATTTGTTAGTGTTTGGTATGTCTATGTTGACGTTAGTGTAGAGAAAATGTGTGTTACCTGCGGAGAGAGAGAACTTGAGAGACGTGAGTTTGTGCAGTCATTTATTAGTCTAAAAATAAATGCTTTAAACTGCTCTTTCCCTTGCGTCTCCTTTTGTGTTGCTGAACCCTTACAAAACGAGCATTTTTAACAACAGGGGTTCGTAACAGTGTTCACGAGTCAGCAGTGACGCTGATGACGTAAGACGCTGCTGACGTGTATCTGGTCCGTCACTGTGTGCGGCTTGACAACAAAACCGGAAGAGAATACAATGCTGAATAAAGTCGTAGTTTTTGTTATTTTTGGACCAAAATGTATTTTCGATGCTTCAAAACATTCTAACTAACCCACTGATGTACTACATGGACTACTTTGATGATGTCTTTATTTCCTTTCTGGACAAGGACAGTATACCGTGTATATGTCACAGGTCGGGGTGGGCTCTTAGTGACCGGCCGGCACCCCTGACATGCACGCCACCGTGAGGAGCTAAACCGCAGGACAAAACAGGCAGGACAACCAATGGGAAGTATAATAATCTCTTTATTTAATTTAAAACATCTCTTTAAAACCACTGCTGAAGTCAATTCAGCGTTCTTCTTCAACAGGATTCAAATGGAGGAAGGAGTGGGTATATTTCACAGCTTTAGCTGGCTCTTCACAAGACTCAAGCAGAGAGAAGGAAGGTGAGTACGCTTCACGGCTTTAGCCGGCTCTTCACTGGACTCTGGCAGAGAGAAGGGAGGCGAGTACACTTCACGGCTTTAGCGGCTCTTCACTTGACTTAGACAGAGAGAAGGGAGGCCTGTACACTTCACGGCTTTAGCCGGCTCTTCACTGGACTCCGGCAGAGAGAAGGGAGGTGAATACACTTCACGGTTTTAGCCGGCTCTTCACTGGACTCAAGACAGATTGAAGGGAGGCGAGTACACTTCACGGCTTTAGCCGGCTCTTCACTGGACTCAGACAGCGAGAAGGGAGGCGAGTACACTTCATGGCTTTAGCCGGCTCTTCACTGGACTCCGGCAGAGAGAAGGGAGGTGAATACACTTCACGGCTTTAGCCGGCTCTTCACTGGACTCAGACAGAGATAAGGGAGGCGAGTTCACCTCACAGCTTTAGCCGGCTCTTCACTGGACTCAGGCAGAGAGAAGGGAGGTGAGTACACTTCATAGCTTTAGCCGGCTCTTCACTGGACTCAGGCAGAGAGAAGGGTGGTGAGGACACTTCATGGCTTTAGCAAGCTCTTCACTGAACTCAAACAGAGACAGAAATGAGTATTTTCAACCACATCAACGGGCTTTCACAGCTTTTAGTGTCTTCTGCAACTGGATTCAAACAGAGAGAGAAATTGGTATTTTCAACCACATCAACAGGATTTCACAGCTTTTAGCGTCTTCTGCAACTGGATTCAAACAGAGAGAGAAGTGAGTATTTTCAACCACATCAACGGGCTTTCACAGCTTTTAGCGTCTTCTGCAACTGGATTCAAACAGAGAGAGAGATGAGTATTTTCAACCACATCAACGGGCTTTCACAGCTTTTATCGTCTTCTGGAACTGGATTCAAACAGAGATGAGTATTTTGACTAGGACCTCCAATGCTTCCGCAATTCATTCCCACAATTGTGCTTCACTGCAACCCACACAAGTAATCACACGTGAATATATATACACTCACCTAAAGGATTATTAGGAACACCATACTGCCCTACAGTGCAGTGTAGTTACTGTTGCCATGGTGAACACACAGCTGATTTTCGGGCATCCTCACGGGACGATTTTAACATTAGCGATTTCACCCTTCTAACTTCCCCTAATTGTTCCCCTACCAAACTACCCCCCTCCCCTGAAAGAATGAAAAAAATATTCCAGAAAGAAAAAAAAAGGTGCAAGAGCTCCATGTAGTAACTTTAGCGGTTACTATGATTTTCGCGATATAGCAGTTCAGTAGGCTACGTTACACTTGAAATTAAATCGTGATAGACTACTGTGTGAATATTAAACCACAATAATAGTATTATTTAAATACAAATCCTAAATGTTCTGTGAATAAATGGTGCAGTCGACGCGCAGTTTCATTTAACACACGCGCGCTGAAGCACGTGTGACGCTCAAGCTGTTTTTTGCCTATATGAGGACACGACTGCATGAACTTACTCTCCAAACTCTAGATCCGCTCTTAAAGTCACTTTGTGAGCATTTAACCGCTTCATTTGAGAAAAACTATCGTCATGTCATAAACACAAACTCAAAGGTCTTCAAGGCAACCAGTCAAAATAAAAGTTCGGTTTAACTTGACAGAACAAATGATATATTACTGTTGTACAGTAGAATTTAGAAACGTCTCAATGTAATAATAATACTAACACTAATACAAATAAATTAAGATTAAAACTTAATTTTTATTCAATGTTTTAATTTTAACAGTAAAGCTCATTGTGCAGCATGTTGTTTGACCAAAAATGTTTGTTTAATTTCATATGATTAAAAGAAATTTAATTAATAATATATTAGAATTTTAATATATTTTATTTTTAATATTCATAGAATATTTTTAAAATATTGTATAAGTTTAATAATAGTTTATAATAAAAGTTTCATGATTTCAATTAATTAGACATGATTTTTGATTATTAAAAATTTACACCACGTATCCGTAACACACCCGCTCCGCAACACTAGTTTCGCAACACAAAAATGTTGAAAAAAAATGTTGTCCAAATGGTTCCAATTATTTCAAATACAGTGTATCTAACACACCCAGAGCCCAAGTTGTGGCAAAATAGTTTTTGGAGAATCTCTAGTTACTGCCTTTTTCCTTGGTATGGTGCCACGTTTTTGGTAAGTAATACAAAGCAAGAATACAGTAACTGCAAAATAGGGGTAAAATATCAAATTAAATATAAGGATTTGTATGTACAAATAATAAGCTAATATAAAGTAACAAAACAGCCACATGTCCAATAATCTGCCTACAACTACTTAGGCTGGATGACAGGATAACTTTAAAGTCATTTTTCTCTGTTCTGCACTCTGCGTAGTTACTGCACTCTGCGTAGTTACTGTGTTTGACCCCCTTTCGCCTTCAGAACTGCCTTAATTCTACGTGGCATTGATTCAACAAGGTGCTGAAAGCATTCTTTAGAAATGTTGGCCCATATTGATAGGATAGCATCTTGCAGTTGATGGAGATTTGTAGGGCTGACTTCTAATAGTCGAGGATTCGACGATTCGATTCGGAGAGGTCTGATTCGACTGTGAACCTCATAGTCGAATAATAGGGAAGTGTTATGTTACGTAACCAATAGGGGTGTATTATATTACCGTGAGACGACGGTTATAGGTGAACACCGTCATTAGAACTCTATAACCGCCAAAACCGTGCTATTCAAATATTTTTTACAAACATTTTTTATCATAGAGAATGTTTAAATACTAATATCATCTTATGAGGAAGCGGAGGTGGAGTTAGTGGTGCGATCGGAGGCTGAGTGCTGGAGATGATTCGGGAGAGGTCTGTGCACCTACCGATCAGAGCGCGCGCTGACACGGAGTAAAGCCTTGTTTATACTCGACGCGTCCGCACGAGCGCGAAGGAGCGCGAAGGTGCGCACGGCAAAAAATGACGTGTTGGGTGCAAGACCGGCAAGACCCCATTTCGCTTGGCTGTGTGCACGGCTTTTTTTGTAACAGCGCGCGCGACGCCGCATCCGAGGATGAACGACTTCAAGCCGAATCTGCCCGAGCATGTAGGCTACGTCTCACCGCACCGGCTCGCAGTTTGCGCGTCTAAATTGCAAAGTTCATTGCAAAGTTTTTGTTGTTAAGGTTTTGTTTACTGTGTGTGATTTATTTAAAACAAAGCACGTTCATTGCAACGTTTTTTTTTTTTTTGTTAAGGATTCATTTAATGGAAAGCACATTCACTTCTAGTTGTCTTGCTGTTCATTTTAAATAAACGTAGAGCGAGTTGTCCTATAACAGACGAACAGTTATTCAACCGAACGTCTAGCTGCTATCTAAAAAAAAAAAAAAAAAAAAAAAACGACTATCAGTCGACTACGGCAAAGTCTAACGAATCAGATTCGACTATGAAAATCCTTAGTCGAAAACAGCCCTAGAGATTTGTGGGATGCACATCCAGGGCACGAAGCTCCCGTTCCACCACATCCCAAAGATGCTCTATTGGGTTGAGATCTGGTGACTGAGGGGGCCATTTTAGTACAGTGAACTCATTGTCATGTTCAAGAAACCAATTTGAAATGATTTGAGCTTTGTGACATGGTGCATTATCCTGCTGGAAGTAGCCATCAGAGGATGGGTACATGGTGGCCATAAAGGGATGGACATGGTCAGAAACAATGCTCAGGTAGGCCGTGGCATTTAAACGATGCCCAATTGGCACTAAGGGGCCTAAAGTGTGCCAAGAAAACATCCCCCACACCATTACACCACCACCACCAGCCTGCACAGTGGTAACAAGGCATGATGGATCCATGTTCTCATTCTGTTTACGCCAAATTCTGACTCTACCATCTGAATTTCTCAACAGAAATCGAGACTCATCAGACCAGGCAACATTTTTCCAGTCTTCAACTGTCCAATTTTGGTGAGCTCTTGCAAATTGTAGCCTCTTTTTCCTATTTGTAGTGGAGATGAATGGTACCCGGTGGGGTCTTCTGGTGTTGTAGCCCATCCGCCTCAAGGTGGCCGTGTTGTGGCTTCACAAATGCTTTGCTTTATACCTCGATTGTAGCGAGTGGTTATTTCAGTCAAAGTTGCTCTTCTATCAGCTTGAATCAGTCGGTCCATTCTAGGGTTGAAACAATTCATCGAGTTACTCGATTAACTCGATTACCAAAATTCCTCGAGGCAAAAACTCTGCCT
Organism: Rhinichthys klamathensis goyatoka; assembly: GCF_029890125.1. Taxonomy (NCBI): domain Eukaryota; kingdom Metazoa; phylum Chordata; class Actinopteri; order Cypriniformes; family Leuciscidae; genus Rhinichthys; species Rhinichthys klamathensis. The sequence goes on along the minus strand of NW_026606668.1, from coordinate 1,724,337 downwards.
CGAAGCCTCGTTAAATTCCTATGACGTGCTGTCATGATCGATGAAGCCGAAGCAATAACGCAAGTGAACTCTTTATTGGCTGATACAAAAGGTAACAGTCTCTTGAGCGTTGGTGACGCAGGGACTAGATGGTCAAGATCCAAGTGACGAGTGCAGGGATGACGGTGACGAAACGGTGAATAATCCAGGCACGAAACAGAAGCCGGGAATAAGAACAGGAACAAGACTGCAACACTGCCACGCTGACTGGAAACAGGACCACACACAACGAGAACAGCAAACAACGATCTGACAAAGAGAGGAGAATGCAATGAGTATTTATGCAGGAACAGATTGGGTGCAGCTGGAGAGAAGATTGATCAGCTGATCGCTGATCAAGTGTAACGAGCCGTCACGCCCCCAATCACACACGCCCACACACATAACAACAACTACATGAAGCAGGGATCACACCAAAGCGCGTGATACATTTTGAATGTAGTTGGCGTGATGGCGGAGATTAAAGAAAATGTCCATAAACGGCAGAGAATGTCTAAAGTTTGGGATCATTACAAACTTAAAAAGGAAGAGAACAAGGTGCAATGTGTCTACTGCAAAGTAGACCTGGCATACCACAACAGTACGACTTCAATGATTCAGCATCTGAACCGAAAACATCCACTCCATGCTGTTTCACCAAGCGTCGCTGAAACAAGGTAACGTAGCCTACTAAGCCTATGCATTGATGTTCACTGATTTTAATCCCATACTGTATTTGTAGCGATCTCGTGATGCGGTTTGACTAGATATGATGTTTAGCTTTGATGTTTTTAAGTAATAAACATATTCACGTTCAATTGCAAGAGAGTATAGCCTAAAAAAAGAACCCCTTCACACACACACACACACACACACACACACACACACAGACACACACTCGTCTATCTCACTCACACGCCAGTCAGACCAATTGCGGCAATGCATCACATATGCTTAAACTTTTTGATGTTAGCCACGCAACAATAATTTCAGCATGCATTCACTGTATACACCGGGACGTGATGGAGGAACAAATATTGTATTGCAGTCTTTGCGAAACCTTGTTTGTATGTCACGTCTGCCAAATAGTTAGACAAATTGTATACATTGTGTACCTGTTTGGCTTGATATTTTATATTCATTTATTTTTGTTCTCAGGTGGGTAATTTGCAGATGGTGCAATCCTTTTTTTGTAATGTTGTATTAAGAAGACAAAACTACGGCCAAATGGCCTTTACTATTTAAGTTTGTATTCATAGTTTTACATGTTTTACAGTAAGTTGACTTAACTGTATTGTTATATAATTGTTGGCACTGGCACTAAATGGGTAAAAATTGCAATAAATTTGCTTAGTTTTGGAGCCAAATGTTGGATTTGGAATAAATACCTTTTTTTTTTTTTTATAAAAGCCAAATGCGTGATCATTTTACAGCCACATCATTTTCGTTATGCATTATTTGTTTTGGTTGTTTAAAAACACACAATAAAATGTATCCGATTAATCGATTGATTAAGTGCTAGATTAATCGATTACAAAAAGAATCGATAGCTGCAGCCCTAGCCCATTCTCCTCTGACCTCTAGCATCAACAAGGCATTTTCGCCCACAGGACTGCCGCATACTGGATGTTTTTCCCTTTTCACGCAATTCTTTGTAAACCCTAGAAATGGTTGTGCGTGAAAATCCCAGTAACTGAGCAGATTGTGAAATACTCAGACCGGCCCGTCTGGCACCAACAACCATGCCACGCTCAAAATTGCTAAAATCACCTTCTTACCCATTCTGACATTCAGTTTAGAGTTCAGGAGATTGTCTTGACCAGGACCACACCCCTAAATGCATTGAAGCAACTGCCATGTGATTGGTTGATTAGATAATTGCATTAATGAGAAATTGAACAGGTGTTCCTAATAATCCTTTAGGTGAGTGTATATCATGTTGTTATATAGAAAATCAAGATCTAATACTTTTTTTGTAATCATATCTTGAATTTTGTGGGCATTTGTACAAATAATTTTGACACAATCCCTCATTGATTTGTGACCCGGCATAAAAGTAAGAAAATAAATCAAATTAGAAATAAGTTAATGATTTCATTTGAAGCAGGAAATTTTACATCAAATCACAGTAATGATATTAACAAATAAATCAGACAATGCATCGGCAATTTAGTGATATGCCCGCAGTTGTAGCTTTGACCGGTCTTGAAATAATATCCATTCCTCTTAGTTTGAGACCAAGACAAGCCCGGTTAAATGTAGTCGAGAACTGAGACAAGACCAAGATTCAACACCTTCAAAAAATGGTCTCGAGTCCAGCCTCAGGTACTACAAATTGTCCAAGTGTATTGCAACTAAACTTGCCAGCCAATAATCTTGCACTTTTATTACTTGCTGGTATTTCATAGTTGGTGTTTGTTGTATGCTGACATCTTGTTCCATGGGAAATAAGATGTATGACATTGGAGCAAATGTGCAATTTCTGCCACAGTTTCAGTTTAAAAAATACTAATATTAAAATAGAAATAAATTAATGTCAGCTTCCCATGGCATGTGTAGTCATATTGAATGTGACACTATCCCCATCAAAACCCTCCACAATTCTATTTACAGCACATATACATACATTTATTTTTAAATCTGACAAACCAAAAAAAGTTTTTTACCTCTTCATGCATTGTATTGTACAGTGCATGTGTATCCCCATGTAGGATTAGAGGTCTGCATAGGCTTTCAGTTGAAGCCTGAACCCGGCCCATACTTGAGACCATTTCACCAATCCATTACTGACTAAACCCAACTCAAAATCATTTACTCTTTTTGAACCAATTCACTCTCACATCAAACCTATACAAAATTTGGTTTTACTTCAGTCATTGTGAACAGTGTGGGAGAGAGTGAAACTGAAAACAAAATATTTATAAGAATCAATATTTTTTTCTTTACAATGACAATGTACTCAAAATTATGTATGAAAAACTGACTTCATGTCAGCAGATCTCACGGGCACTCAGGGTCTGCCGTTTGGGGTGTGGCATTTATTTTTGATTGCCAACAATATATGTGCGTAAATTTAATACTACCTCTGGCCCTCTTCGTCTGGTCACACTTGGCTCCTTCGCAGTCATTTTATGATACTATGCAATATTTATAAAAATTTTATGAGCTATTTTTCCCCATTCCCCAATAATATATATATTTTTTTATGATATGTTTTCAATTATTTTTTTAATTAAAGCAGTATTCCGTGTTAAAATAGAGACAAGGGGCCCTATTTTAACGATCTAAGCGCATGACGGACATTTACATGACGGAATTTGCAAGCGGAAAGACTGAACACATCTCCAGAGAGGAAATGGATCTGCTCGTGCGTATGATGTCGGGTGCCTGTTACGCCGGGTGTATGATAGGGCCCAAGGCATTTAAAATCCAATTTTTTTTGTTTTTTTGGAGTGCCATCTGGTGGGAGTTAAAAAAGAAAAATGTATGTAATGCGATGGTGTAACCACTTGATGCCTGTATAGCTCGATATAAAGTGGCTTATAAATTCTCGGTAACACTTTATTTTAAGGTGCTTGTAATAAGCAGTAATTAACAGTTAATAAGACACTTATAAGACCTTATAAAATGCATATAAGATGCATATAAGCATTAACTACTTCATATAAGGGTTAATTAAAGGTCCAGGCCCTGAAGAGATCAGGGAAACTACTCCCTCTTGGGAAGGTCAATTTTTAAATGTGACTGGGAGTTTGTGTTACCATTTATGTTTGTTCGGCTGTTCTAAAAGTGCAATGTATTGATACTTGAGAAATGTATTATTTAATTTTATTTATTTATTATCATTAGTTAATGCTTATATGCATCTTATATGCATCTTATAAGGTCTTATAAGTGTCTTATTAACTGTTTATTACTGCTTATTACAAGCACCTTAAAATAAAGTGTTACCAAATTCTCTAGTGGTTTTTAGACATAAATACTTAATTTTAGTAAGTTGTAGATTTGGATTTATACTTAGCCATTTTCAAAGACTATACTTTTTGTCAAGGTTTAGTTTTTTTTATATATATTTTTTATTTGAAGTGTCAGTTTTGTAGTGATAATCAGATAGGTAATCGAGCCAGCTCTGGTATGTGGAGTAAATTAACTAGATTCTAATTTACTTAAGTTCCCCTCCATTCTTCCATTCGTGAAACCAGAAGGAATAGCGTTTTGAATTGATTAGATCATTGACTCTGATTCACACATGCAGCGTTTTCCTCTAATGAATAAAGAAAGGAATGCCCTATTTACGACTTGTGACCAAAAGGACATGTGACTCGAGATGACATCTCACGAGTCCGGCCGAAGACCACGCGACCCCTTAGGGTCTCCTCTGATTTGATCACCTCACAAACAGAGCATTGTGTAATGAGTGGGTCGATCCACAAAGGAATGCCTGGATGCTGACGGACAATTACCTACTCCAACACACACACACACACACACACACACAAACCTTCCTTCAATATCCCCACTGAAAGATATTTAACCAGATGTATTCGATGTGTTTTTATGTGTGTCCGTTTGCCCATGTCACATGGGAATAACTACAATTTCATCGTAGCATAAAGGGAATTATAAATACCTTCATTATGCATTTTGAATATAACTGTATATTCCTCTTACAATAACGTTCTTACTACCTGTAGAACACTCGTGGCGTGAACAACGCGAATTTGCATACAAATATAAAGTAAAGTGTATTTTTGATCAGTTTTACTCTCATTCAAAATCGAAGTGTCTTCAGACTGTAAACCCTCCCCACTCGCACACAGAGATAAGGAGCGTGCGCTCTCAGACAAAGAGTAATAAAAACTGAATTCCCGCCTGTGACTTCCAACTCTCCGATTGGCCAAGTCGACAGGGAGAGGCTGGATCTCTTCAGGTGATATATGTCGGCGCGCTCACTCCAACTCGCTCTTCCTGAAAACTCTCTTCCTGAACGCGCGCCTCCTGGTCCCTGGCTCTTCCTGCTCTCTTCGATGCTTCATCATGTGACTCCTCGTGCATTTGGACCTCGCCTTAGTGTGATGATCCATCGTTTCTCTTTTTGTTTTCTTCAAGTTTATTTTATCTTTTTCGAAGTCTCCTCTGTTCATGTCTTCCCGCGAAGAAAATGAACACAGCCAGCTTCACCTACAAGGACATTCAAACACGCCGCGCTCGCGCGCGCTGGACGAACCCGAACGCTCGGCATCCACATGACCGAGAGAGACACACGCCTGCTTCACATCAGTCAGCCACAAAAGAGCTTTACCTGTGCAAGTACCCGTTTTACTATGCTTATTTAAGATCTGTTGATTCTTGTTGTCTCAAAAGGTTCTGTGTCTGTGATGAATTTTGCCAAACCAGAAGATCTCTCCAGATCTTCTTACTCTCTCTCTCTCTCTCTCTCTCTCTCTCTCTCTCTCTCTCTCTCTCTCTCTCTCTCTCTCTCTCTCTCTCTCTCTCTCTCTCTCTCTCTCTCCCAATCTTTCTCTCTCGCAACCTCTCTCTCTCTCACTCCTGTTTGTTATTCGTCTGTCTCATTAATTTTACTGTTTAACTGTACATACATGTATCCCGTGTTTAAATGTAGAATTCTGTATCCGTAGTTTCAATTATTAAAACCATATTCTTGATTGCTTTCTGTCTAAAAGCTTATATCACAAGTCAATGAAATGATGATCTAGCTACAAAGCTTTACAAGTTGTTACTATTTCAGTAACCTAAATTTTATAAACACAAGAAAATTAATGTTCACGGCCGGAACATTGATATTTCTTGGAGTTTATAAAAAGGGATAACTTCGTTGAGAAGTTGGTAAGTTAATCTTACGGCTGTTTGCTGGACAAACCGATTGTTTGATAACTAAATTAATTCCCTTAAAGTTATCTCATATAATCGATCTGTAATGAGACCATTGATATATGAATGAGGAATTATGATTCTTTATGATTTACCATTCATATATACGATCGATCTATTTTCAATTTCGATAATTTAACTGTAACATGCAAGATATGAATCATATTCATGATTAATTATTAAAATTCCCTATAAATAATTTGAGCTAATTAAGGCAAATCTCGATGTTGCTACAGTTTTTGCATTAATTTGACTACAATCAAACCTGAACATAGGACATAAACATTACAAAATTTAACAAGAATAAACAGGTATGCTTTATAACAGCTTAATAAATCTAGGTCTGATCTGATTTCAACCTCTTATTTGGGTCTGTTGTCTCAATTTTTCCATATTGTTACAGCCACACCAGTTCACTTGTGTGTGTATAATAGTTGTTGTGTGTATCTGCATGTGTGCAAGTGAGTATGTGTTTTAGTGGGTGTGTCTGTTTTGTAATCTTGTGTAAACTCTCCCTTGCTATTCCTTTTTTTTTTTTTACTGGATTCTGGCTGAATAAATGTTTTTTCCACACATGTGCAAAAACTTTCTCTGTTGTAGTTGTGCTAGTTCATATATATGTGTGGGGGGATGGGTGTGGGGGATGTGTCTGTTTTGCACTGCTGATATTTTAGAGTGTCACTTGATTGCTGTGCACTTTTTTTCCTGCACAGAGGCTGATTTGTAGTTTGTACCACCAAAAGATTCTCTGAGTTTTCATATATTTTTTGTATTTCCTGTTAATTTCCTATGTCGTTCATTTTTGACCATGGAGCTAAGTGTGACTTTTTTTCATCCTTTTTACCATATCCGAATAATGTCCATGATTTTTTGTGTGTTCACATAGCTGATGCATCAAAACTCACCAAGTGTCATCCCATTCCGATGAAGCAAAAAAAAGAAAGAAAAAAAAGTAGCTTTTCAATACGTCAGTCATTTCTGCCTGAAGAGGCAAAGACGGTTACTACTTATTAAAGCTGCAGTCCGTAGCTTTTTTGGGTTAAAAATTATCCAAAATACATATTTGAGAAAATACATTACCAGCCAGTTTTCAACGCTATCTGCTTGCCTTAGCTCGATTCAAAACAGTAAGTTTGTAATAATGTTTTTTAATTCCAGTGTTACTGGTGGATTTCCTCGGGAGATTCGAGCATCTCTTTGCGTCATTACGTCACATCTGTACACATAAAGAAGGAGTCTCGGCTAGTAGGCTATATTGAGTGTGAGGATGTTGGAGGTGGAGATTTATGGCCTTTTCTCACAGCACTTGATATAATTAAACTTATCAATTTGATGGCGGATCCAGAAAGGTTCAAACGACAATCACCGGTGACAACAGATTCACCCGTTGTAAAATGCAAAAGACTTTGTTCGGACTTCGGAGTGGCTACAGAAAAAAAAGAGACTGCAACCGGACCCATAAGAAAACAATGATAAATATCGGAAGGACAATACATGTAGGCACGCAATGCTAACGTTGTTAACTTAACATTAACAATTTGAGAACAAAGTAGCCTATAATTTGCACGGTTTTGCGTGATAAGCGATTTTTGGATTTAATCAGCGCAATTTACTACAATGTCAGAAACAGAACAAAAGTGGATGTTGCTTACTTGTTCAGATGACATTTCCCGGTGAAAATGATTATGTTGGTCATACTTCCAAAAAGAATAATCTGTGATTCTGAATGACAGTATTGACACCGGCGCGATGACTGACAGCTGCACACTCTCTTCAAACATTGTGTTCATCCACGCTGTGCCGTGTCGAAGTACAACTCACGTAAAGTTGATAATTCCGCGAATAACTGCAATTGCAGATTTCGAACAGAGATGCCGACAAAGAGGAAAAACCGCGGACTACAGCTTTAACCTGTTAAACGTATTGTTTTAATTGGTGATCATTTTAAACATAGACATAATAAATACATAGACGCCCTATTGGCCGCTTTGGAACGTTGCTGCGATACGTCAACGGGTCCGCCATTTTGCGGAGGGCAAAACTGCACTGTAATCAAATGTAAGTTAACGGGTGAGCTGCGTTTTTTCTGGATAAAAACAAACTGTTTTTACATTTATCAACCGATTTCAGTGGTTTGTATGTGGTGTACAAAAAGTTCCATCTCTAGTTATTTAAAATCTCGATAGTTAGACTTGTAAAATATTGTTTTTAAATAAAGAATGGTCAAAGCTCAGGCTTGTCATGTATTTGGCTTTTTATTCTTGGATAAGAATGGTGAAGACCCCCATACTGAGATATTAGTTTTCTTATTGTGGAAAAAACATTTTCTGTGATTGACCAGATTTTAGCAATAACAAAGATAACTGATGGATCCTTTATGATAATACATATGTTATGGTACAACTATAGTGCAATGTAAATAGTAAATATTACATAAAGTGAGAAGTAATAGTAAATAGTCAATAAAATAAACAAATAATATACAGCAAATAAAATAGTAATGAATAGTATAATTATATAATATCAGAAGTACAATAATACAATCATTAAAAATATTGATAATAGCATATAGTTTATTAATAATACTATAGCAATAGAATAAGAAATATCAATTACAGAATATACACAATAAAAAATAAGTTAAATAGGGACTTTAATATTTAACTCTTTTTTGTTAAATTTCAGTTTTATTGATCAGTTATAGCCATTATAACAGAAGTAGCTTCAGTCAAACATACAGCAGGATACAACGTTAAAATAGCCTAAATATAAAGTTATGAAACTTCACTTTGCCCTCAGCCAAAACGATTTACCAGGTAACCATTTATAGATTAATGAGACCAAAGATCGCCCGTTAGATATACACAAGACGAATTATATCTCATGTTTAAAGGGATACTCCACCAGTTTTTCTTATTAAACTATGTTATTCCCTTAACTAAGACGAGTTGATACATACCTCTCTCGTCTCAGTGCGTGCACTATATCGCTCTGTATTGCCGCAAAACTATGTTAGCACTTAGCTTAGCCCATGCATTAAATATGGGCCAAGCAGAGAAGCGACCAAACACTTCCACGTTTTCCCTATGTAAACACAGTTACTCGAGTAGTGTAACTTGACCTGGGCTGGTGACACAAAACAAACCGTTGCGCTTTTCTAAGCGTTTAAAATTGATGACTATATTGTATGGCGGAATACCATAACAAGTGCTTTTGAGCACTTCGACTTGGCGCAATAATATCTTCACTCGTGAAAAGTCCCGGCTCCCGCTTCCTCTCCCCCTCCCTCTCATTTCCGTCAATACAACCAACGTGACATGCGCCGGTAGTAGTAGTTTGAGCGGAGTTGACGAAGTAACAGGTTGTTGGAAGCTAGTTTGTATACAATCATGGTTAAAACGTGCATCGTAAAGGGTTGTGAAAATAAGGAGAATGTACATAGTGCTGTCATTTTTCACCGAATTCCAACACACCACATACAGCGGAGAGCTTGGTTAGCTGCTTTCGGGAAAGCTCCGGTCTGTTCTGGATCATATCTTTCCCTCTCACGGTCCATAAGAGCTAATTCCTCCTCTGTGTACTCGGGTTCAAACAGATATGGCTCTGGGTCTTCTACAAAGAAGTCATAATCATCTACAAAGTCCGCCATTGCAAATGATCTGCAGTTTGCTAATAGCACAGCACAGGTAGTAAAAGTCACGTTGGTTGTATTGACGGAAATGTCAGAGGGAGGGGGAGAGGAAGCGGGAGCCGGGACTTTTCACGAGTGAAGATATTATTGCGCCAAGTCGAAGTGCTCAAAAGCACTTGTTATGGTATTCCGCCATACAATATAGTCATCAATTTTAAACGCTTAGAAAAGCGCAACGGTTTATTTTGTGTCACCAGCCCAGGTCAAGTTACACTACTCGAGTAACTGTGTTTACATAGGGAAAACGTGGAAGTGTTTGGTCGCTTCTCTGCTTGGCCCATATTTAATGCATGGGCTAAGCTAAGTGCTAACATAGTTTTGCGGCAATACAGAGCGATATAGTGCACGCACTGAGACGAGAGAGGTATGTATCAACTCGTCTTAGTTAAGGGAATAACATAGTTTAATAAGAAAAACTGGTGGAGTATCCCTTTAACCACTAGACTAGAGACATCCGAGCCAGCGGCAAACGTCAGAAGCACTGGCCGAGGTACGGCTGTTCCTTTCGGGGTAGACGAGTGCTGAGCCCCCGGTGATAGCATCTTACAACTCCGAAAGCGTCAGATCAAATTTTTAAATAGGCGCTATCTTTATAAACAAACCACATATTTGAGCTTTAAACAACTACATTGTCGACTGAAAAACTATTAAAACTACATTTCGTGACACAATAACAGTAGTATTTTTAAATTTAACCTCTGAACGTTACTATTACTAATTAAATCATGACCAAATACAACACATTATATTTTGCACATTAAGAAATAAATTGTGTTTTTGTGAAGAGTCATCTAAATGGTATACACTCACTTGAGAATAAAACTGTACTCATAATAACTGTCTATAAATCAATCCATTTTACCATATTGAAAGAACCCGGCATGACCCGCAGTGTTTAACTAAACGTTGGAGAGAGTCCTCACACTCACTCGCTACCGCCTCTGTAGACACGCTAGTAATGGTGATGTGAATTTGAGCACTTCTTTCAGAGACAAAGCTTACTAACACTTACAGCCAAAGAAGAAAAAAGGTCGAAATCAGAAGACAGATAGACAAAAGATAAGCATAAACATCAATATGGTATGCACAAGGTGGAAAGATTTGATAACAGAGAAAATTCTGAGCAGTGATGCCCACGGTACATCTTTTTTGTTGGGCAGTTAAAGGAATTAACCAAGGGCGTAGGTTTAGGGGGGGACGCTAGGTACTAGTCCCAATCAATATTTTGAGATGACAAATTTGTCCCCACCAATATTTAGCAAGCTCCTTTGAACTGCTATTTGGATCGATTCCAACGGCCAGGACGACGACAGTACAAGATACGCCGTAATTTGATTGGCGGCGGGGTATCCGACAGGCTACACGCGCGGGCCGGGACTACTTTTTGTGCTTGCACTCACTGGCAGCGAGCGGGTGGTGTGTGTGTGTGCGCGCGTGACGACGCCGACGGTAAGTTACCAGGGCTGTCTGTCTCTCTGCATGCCATATACAAAGGCCAGGATAAAACATTTTAATATTCCGTGTTTTGCCCCTTTTTGTACTTTGTAGATCAGCTATGTCACCCAAGAAGAAGAAAGGGGACATACGAAGCTTTTTCATAAAGCAGAGTGTAAGTAGGCAAAAATAACTAGCCACACAAATAACTAGCAGTAGTAGTGACTGACCATGCTTTCAAATGCAGATTCTACTGTGGAAAATAGTTTTAACTGGTGATCCTGGTTACCCAGGATGTTGTTACAGTTAAACCTAGCTTCTGCAATCTTTCAAGATTAGGAGCATTTATTAGGGGTGTGCAGCACGGATAGACTCACAGAAGTCGCGCTATCATGATAGACGTTAGCAAGTCACTGAATGTTAATTAGCCTACCTTAACTTAGAATCTTGCAGTCATAAACAGTGGATCATCTCAGACATTTTTCGTTTCTACATTCTGTTTATGTAATGTATTTGTGAGTGTAGCCTACTTGCTAGACACATGTCTGGAAAAACATGTTGGCAATGTTAAAAAGGCAAAAGTAAACACTGTTGGTTATTCAAATATAATGAATCATTATTTGTTTGATAATATCCAAATAACAATATCTGGTAGGAGGGTTAACTTGCTTTTTTTTAAGGATAGAATATATCAATAGAATTTGATATAGAATAGAAGATACATAATAATTTATGTTAAATAAAATGTTTGGTTGTTCAGCATTACAGTCTCAGGTTTTTATTTTTTGAGAGTGCATTTTTGAGATTATACAGTTATACTAGCTCTTTATTGACAGTATACAGGATGGTGTATCGGGGGTCAGGATACAATATAATGAGATGAGATGTGGTGGGGGGGGTCAGATGAGATGTGGTGGGGGGGATCAGATGAGATGTCCCCACCAAAGCTGAGACCAAACCTACGCCCATGGAATTAACCATTGAGCAGACTGCTCTTTAAAGCTCTAGTATGATTGTAATTTGCATAACACTCATGCTGATCCACATCAATAGATGGCAGTGCAGCATATAACCATTGAGGTAATTGTACTTGAAGTGCACAAAGAAGAGCAATGCTAACGCTTGATAAACAACTATTAAATGCACCTTTGATTTATGTGAATTTTGTGAGAAAACAGCACAAACATCAACAAGTATAAGCAATCGATTTGATGAATTCTGTGATGTTTTGTGGTATCAGTTATTTTAACTTTAGCTCTTTATTTCTATCTCTAACTGTATGGTACAGTTCATTTTGTTATCGTGAAAATACAAATAGTAAGTAATAATAAATATCGTTTAAGTGTCTGAGCTTAGCCAGAGCACTTTTCCGAAAGTCTGCTATACCCTTTTATAAAAACATTGCTTTACAACACACATTCCTTTTGTACAAGTTCTAAGCGAACTGCCTAATACAAATGGCTCCTATATTTCTCAACATGTGAATTTTTAAACATAAATGTACATGTAAAGTTGTACCCTACAGCAAGCCTAAATATGCTAAAACTTGACAGAAAAAGACAGGCAGTTCTCTTTTTTCTCTTTGCCTCTTGGGATGACTTACATTCCATATGCCCCGTCCTGGATGTCAAAGTCAGGGGTAAATTTGTCAGCACCGCAGGGCAGTTAGCAGTTAAATAGCCCGTATTGAAGAGATGGGGAAAGGAGTGTAAATGGAAGATACTCTGTGTCCTTGGCCAGACTGAAGGCTTGAGTGTGCGTGTGTGCTGGCCTGAGGGGTTAGAGGATCAGCCTCAGGGCTTCGCTGTGGGGTACCATCACTACATACAGCGTTAAGTGCTGAAATATTATCCGCAGACACGTACAGAACCACCCAAAGTCACAAGGTGTAGGGGAAACATTCTTAGAGTGCCTGTGGCCATTCAGACATTACCATTGAGGTGAAGGACCTGCTTATATCCAAAGTTAAGGTATGCCTTTGAACAAGATAAGATGTTTACAGATAGTTGACTAAGATCTGGTTAAGTATAGGCCTAGAAAAACAAATCTTTTTTTATACTCTGGAAGAAAAGATAAATGTAAAAGATAAATATTTAAATATTAAACAATTTACAACAATCAGCTACATTCGTTAACATGAACTGAAAAAGAATAATACTTGAGCAGCATTTATTAATCATAAGTTCCTTTTCTGACAGGACTATTTTTCTAATGACGTTTAAGTTACATTAGGATATGTTTTCAATTTCCAATGTGAGGCTGATAACGAAGCTCTTTGGAATGTAAAATCAAATGCATCAGTCGTTGCTTTGGTAACACAGCAGTTTACAGATGATATGAGGTGTAAATAGCGACCGCGTTGTGAAGGATGATCAGATATTTCTTTTAATTTTATTGTTCACTCAAATAGCACGTCTGGCCAGGCAGCTACAGAGAAACTGGCAGCCAAGCAACAGACAAGTGACCAGAATTTGTATAGTGGCAACGTCACTACACAAATTCTACCAGCATGCTTATGGGCCGAGAGCGGTTTGCCGTGCCAAACCAAGCTCAAGTGGAAATATAACTGGAACCGTTCCTTACCATTCTGAGAACCATTCAGCCTGACAGTGGAAAAGCGGCTATAGATGTCATTACAGAAATTAATTGCAGATGTTGCCAAATATGCAGACATTTTTAAAATATAAGTAAAATGTAAAACATATATGTACACAAAAAGTGCATTGTATTAAATGATTCATTTAAATGTTAGGTAGTTAAAGACTCTTAATATAAAGTGGGACTGAGAACATTAAAAAGTATCTGGCTGCAAGGGAACCATCTTCCAAATAGAAAGGTGTTTAATCTTGTTTAGAAGTTATTTCCATTCCAGTTGCTATTAATGTTTTAAACATTTTGATGAATGCATTTTTTATATTTTACTTTAAAATCCTCAAATGACTTAAGCTGATTATTTTTGTACCAATATAAAATATTACTTTGTTGTCAGTCACAGTCGATTAGTGTATCTCTAAATATTCTATAGCCTTTTCCAGATCCTACGTTCCGAATGTGATGTCACACGATTTATTGCTTTTGATCAATTTACTACTTTTACTTCAGTTGAGGCTGTTGACTACTTGAATTTAGAACACTTGTATTTAAAAAAATAGAACACTTGTATTTTATTTTTTATGTAATTGAAAAAAAAAAAAAAAATCCAGTATTCATCATATTCCATGTCATTATTCATTTTGTCAGGTGGCACAACTGATATTCATCAGGTGCAACCATATAAATTCTTGATTTAATAGGTCAATAATGTCAGTGCTGTTGGGGATGTTTTCATCCACTATGGGGTATTTTTGAGTCTTAATTTGCTTTGAAAATTTTCAAAAACTCAACAGTACACTGTGGGCAAATTCACTATACCCTTTCGTTATGTTGGTGGCTGAAAACAGCCACTAATTTAAACTGCTGTAAAAATGTATCAGATAAATATTTTTTTCAAATGTTTGGCATAAATCTATTAATCAACCTCAGTCCTGATCAAAACTACTAAATGTTTTAAAAAAAACCTTTTTAAAACCTTTTATCACAGTCTTGGACATGTCAAAGAATAGAAACAACATTGGTTCTCTTACGAGAGGTTCTCTCGTATTGCGTAAGCTAGCTTACCCTACGGGAAAGATTCATCTTTTCTGAGAATTTGAAGCCAAAAAATTATCCTATAATTTTCTATCCATTGTCAACGCAGTTCAGCTGCAGCAGACCATGAGCGGGCTAGCTAGCAGCTCATTGGTTCGCTCACAGAGAACTGCTTAAGCCTATGAGGAGACGCGAATGAACTCTCGACCAATGAGAGTCTGACCCGCTCTCATTGCGTCAGAACCCGCCGAAACGGGCATGGTCAGAGAGTATAAATAGCGTCCCAGGCTGTAAACTCTGATTTTCATCTCTTCAGCGAGGCTACACGCATCTGCTGATCCTGAGAGAAGCCGCCGTCGTCGAAAAGGCAACTCTGCGAGCATCTAGGAGACTGAGGAAGTCGCCACCTTCAGCCGTCCTGCGAGCTAGCGCCATCCGACGGATTTGTATCCTTTTTACAAAAAAGCTTCCTGTACTTATTTGTATCTACACTCAAAAAAATGATTTTTTGATGTTGTTCACTTTGTTTAAACCATTAACTTTGATTTAACACCATTGTATCAGGTTTAATGTTCAACACTATTGCATCATGTTAAACTGACTTGAAACGGTTACTCTTTGACTTAACTTGATGTTTTCATTTTAATAGAACACGTTCCAATCAAGTAACTCAGCAAATAAAATATATATATAAAAAAAGTCTTAACTTACTCCATGATTTCTAATTTCTTTTAAATAATTTTCTCTGAGAAATTATGTTTGTAGGCTATAGCATAAGGGCTCATTTTATTATGCCGTTTTCTTTTATAACTAAACTAAAAGCTAATCAAATAAAAACATAAACAATAGTAAATACATAAATCTATTTCATATTAAGCCTTAACTACTTTTACTAATGGCAAAATATTATCCAGGAGTGTTTCACAAGAAGCAAAAAAAAAACAAAAAACGCGCATTTTCTCTCAGGCAGTCGTTTGCCCAGGCGCCTATCCCCCACTGCGCGCTCACATCACTCCACGGGTCACACCAGGACGGGTAACGGTCAAGAAAAATAACAGGTAAGCATTTCGAACTTCTTTATCCCCATTTAAAGCATTTCAACGTTTTATGTCTTATTGTCGTACTTCTCTATCTGAAGGTTAACCATCCCAGTAACGCTAATGTACGTAACATGTACGTAACGCATTAACGTTAGCTAGCAAAGAAGCGGAGCCAACGCGCCATTAACAGGTAAGTTAAGTTAACTTACATCAAAGACAGTTAACTTATCAGCGGCACGTGTTAAATATGCAGCGTTTTACGCCACAGTTTGTCAGTGGGAAATTAATAAATATTTTGTGTGCTTTCTCACAGTTGGACATGGACAAACAAGTTCCGACATTTTTTATTATTATTTTAAAACACAGACGGCTGACAGACGGACCATCTTCCACATCTCTAACCGTCATTCACACCACGTAAACAACAGGTAACTTAACGCAAACCCACCCATTCACTATTACAATGTTTAAACTTTTTGTTAATCGTTTTATGACCTGTTTTGTCAATTTTATTTAGCATATCCATGTGATGCTTATTACATTAAGTTTACTAAAGCAGCCGAAGTCTCGGTGAACAAGTGGCTCGAGGACCGATGATGATGGCTGTTTTGCTAACATTAGTTAACATTTTAGACTGTTATTTGCTTCTCACGTTTTCTAATTTGAAACCCACACTAACAAGGTTGGTTTCATACTTTTTTCAGAGTAAAGGCAACGAGGGATGGTGTGATATCAATGTCAACAAGATGATGCAATACTATGAGCCTAAAAACGAAGTAAGTAAAATTCACATTGAACAAACTGATTGTTTTTAGTGTTGTACGAGATGTAAATTGTCACATATTATGACCAGTTATTTAAATAAATTGTTTGTACATCGTTCAGTTTTAGAGATGTCTTGCAGCACAAATGGCAAAAAAAAAGTTTTTAAGAAATGCAATATTTTTAGAATGAAATTTAAATGTTTGATCAACTCATGCATACACTGCCCAAACGAAAGATTACACAAACCTCAACTAACATCAAACCATATTGTTTCTTGCACCACATGAATAACATCATGACATCCAAGGACTAATGATGTTTGATGTAATGAAGTGTGCCACCATTTTTTATTTAGACCCTAATGGCACCTTTACCCTAGGCCATATATATATATTATATTTCAGTCTGTCTGTGATTCAGAGTAACTTTGTATTACTTCAGAAGAATACCAGTGAAGTCTTGAATATTCTAGCTATAGTATACTTTCTTAATATGGATAAAAAATATATATATAATTTGTGTTATATTTCCACTTACCGTATCCTGAAGTTTGCCTTGGATTTTGTAAAGGTGTCAGGTAATTGCTAATGCTAGGTTTGGAGTCATTTAAAGTTGTCTTATGAATCATAAAAATAAATTCAATAAATGTTGCTTAATTGTGTTAGATTACCATAATTTTGTGTTTTGCCTTCAAGATCTACGATCCTGACATATCTACTATCTCAAAGGAAGAGTCAGCTGATGATTTCAAGACACACAAGGTAGGACACATGTTAGGACTACATTATATTTACTTAGAAATACTTTATCCTTTTAGCATAAATCATTATGTCATTAGAATAAATGCACGACTTGGATAGTGCACCTACAAATAAAATGAAAATTGTCATTATTTACTCACCCTCATGTTCCAAAACCATAATTTTGTTAATCTTAAGAAAAATAAGTAAATAATATATTTCATACTTTGTCATATTTTATCCATTGGAAGGCTTGTATAAAACTGCTTTATTCATATGGATTAGATATCTTTATGTACTTCTTGAAGCTAAATATTGATTGTCTATAGACTTTTGATGGATTGTCCATGACATATATATATATATATATATATATATATATATATATATATATATATATATAAAATAATAATAAATTGTTCCAAAGCTGAACAAGATTCTTGTGTTTGGTATGATCTGATAGCAGGGGTGGACTGGCCATCTGTGTGATCTGGAGAATCACAGAACGGCCGGTACCCCAGGACGGCCGGGGGGCCGGCCCACCACCCGCAACACACGCAGTCATCACCTGTTTTTTTCCCCCCACTATTAATCTGTTTTACACTCCAGTACTGTAGGTGGCAGCAATGCACCTTTAAGTTGGATGCTAGCTGCACTGGCCGTGGCCGCCAAGTAAGGAGAAGAAGTGGAAGCGGAGGAAGAAACCAACAGCAAATACTTTACATCGAAGCATTACGTTAGAAACAAACAAACAAACAATATGGATAACGCGGCCGCGGCCGCGGGTAAAAAACGGAAAGAAAAGGGTGGGGCTGAGAAGGCGAGAGAAAAAAAATTGCGAAATTTAGAGACTGAAGCCACTAAATGTCGCAAACTCACTGAAATGTTTAGCAGCACAGCCAGCAGCAGCACCTCACAGTTACCGGTAAATATTAGCAGCAGACCCAGTGAAGAAGTGAGCCAGACAGCTCTGCAGCAACATGCCACCACCAGTGATGATGAGGGACAGAAAGATGAGCTGGTTTCACAGGCAGATACAGGGCAAGTAAGTATGGAACATGAGAGGAGAAAGAGAGTTATTTGGTAGGGATGATGTTAGGAAGTGATATTCACCTTGCTACATTTTTAATGATTGATTACAGTAGTTAAAAAAGCTAAAGTTCAACATTTTAGCTGTAAAATGCCACATGCAGTAGCTAATATTAAGAAATATGTTCTAGCGACACTGACGGGTATCCGGCCAAAGGTTCGGAATTAGCAAATCCTGGTCAGTGGATTAAAATTACTGGAAGCTAATTTAATCAACCACAATCAACTCTACCCTTCTTTTTGGCTGTGACACAAAGAAGTTTTGTTCGGACTTGATTGAGTCACTGACTACAATTCGCACACACGGCAGTTCTCTCTAATGATTAAGTCAAAGAAGACTTTGTTTACCACCAAAAGACATTTGACCAAGAGCCCCGCTTTGGCGAGATCACGCGGAGAGCGCCCCGAGGGTTTCCTACGAAGATGACAAGACGAGCATTGTCAATTTAAATCTGCACACACAGGATTCCCCGGAGAAAACGCTGACTGAACAATCACATCCACGCATACCCGCACACAAACGACCTTCCTGTATGCATGCATATCTAATTCGTTTTGTCTTATTCTATAGATGTCATTTTAACTGTTCTGTAACTTCGAACCTTAAGTTTATTTCTAAAGAAAGATTCTATAACTCTCCCTCTTGCTAGGTCATAAAACTTTATGACTCCCAAAAGGAATTCCAAGGGAAAATCACAGCTCCCACTTGAATTCTGATGAAGAAAGAGGAATAGACTCTGCAATCTTATATTGTCTATAAGTATAACCACTTAAGAAATGCATAAACATGAATTTGATATTTCCTAGGTCATGGTAGCAGGTATTATGGCTTTATAGTCGTGTGAAGAAACTTTAAAATGCTTGCAATTCTGCATATAAATGTAACTCTATGTTCTTCTACTTTTATCTGCCATGTCTGGTAGCTGTTTGACCGTCTTGTTTTGACTGAACCAGTCATACATAGGATATTACTGTAAAATCTATTGTCCGGTTTGTACAATCTTTCTGGGTAGGAATGACAAAATGTTATACCATCATAAATGATCCTGACAAGACAAAGAGGAATCTTCCGCGGGCACTTTTCTCCCAGCTGATTGGTGCCTTCATGCCAGAAGGGGCGTGAACCTAAGTGTCCTTAAAGAGACGCGCCGAGCTTCCCTGGTCCCTTCTGAAACACTTCTGAAACTCTTCCTGAAACTCTCTTCCTGAACGCTCTCTTCGATGCTTCATCATGTGACTCCTCGTGCGTCTGGACATCGCCTTAGTGTGATGATCCATCGTTTCTCTTTTTGTTTTCTTCAAGTTTATTTTATCTTTTTCGAAGTCTCCTCTGTTCATGTCTTCTCGCGAAGAAAATGAACACAGCCAGACTGGCAAGCTTCACCTACAAGGACATTCAAACACGCCGCGCTCGCGCGCGCTGGACGAACCCGAACTCGTGACACGAGGACAGAGAGAGACACACACGCTTTCTTCACATCAACCACAAAAGAGCTTTACCTGTGCAAGTAACCGTTTACCATTCTTTCGAGGTTTAAGATCTGTGATTCTTGTTGTCTCAAAAGGTTCTGTCTGTGATGAATTTTGCCAAACCAGAAGATCTCTCATCTTCTTACTCTCTCTCTCTCTCTCTCCCTTCCACTCTTTCTCTCTCGCAACCTCTCTCTCTCTCACTCCTGTTTGTTATTCGTCTGTCTCGTTAGTGTTACTGTTTAACTGTACATACATGCATCCTGTGTTCAAATGTAGAATTCTGTATCCGTAGTTTCAATTATTAAAACCATATTCTTGATTGATCCTGAAGTGCTCATTTACAAGTCAATGAAATGAATATCTCATAGCTACAAAGCTTTACAAGTTGTTACTATATCAGTAACGTAAATTTTATAAACACGAGAAAATTAATGTTCACGGCCGGAACATTGAGATTTCTTGGAGTTTATAAAAAGGGATAACTTTGTTGAGAAGTTGGTAAGTTAATCTTACGGCTGTTTGCTGGATAAACCGATTGTTTGATAACTAATTAATTCCCTTAAAGTTATCTCATATAATCGATCTGTAATGAGACCATTGATATATGAATGAGGAATTATAATTCGTTATGATTTACCATTCATACATACAATCGATCTGTTTTCAATTTCGATAATATAACTGTAATATGCAAATATATTAATCATATTTCATGATTAATTATTAAAATTCCCTATAAATAATTTGAGCTAATTAAGGCACATCTCGATGTTGCTACAATGTTGTGCTTTTACTTTTAAAAATGTTGGTAACGTTACAGTTAATGCTTACAAACTTTGAAGATTTTGAATACAGAAGTTACATTTGTAATGGTGTATTTTCATTTAGATGTGGTATTATTTTTTGTGCAGTAAGACTAATTATTACATAAATTAATTAAGATTATTAAGTAATAAATTCATTTTAAGATATAATGGAATAGATTATATAATATGCTAACAGCATATTATACAATCTATTCCATGATATCTTGGAATAAAACCTTTTTTTTTTTTTTTTATTCCATTCCATCATTTGTTTATTCAGGTTGAGTTTCTTAGACCAAGAGCAGAGAAAGACACCCACTCCAGCTCAACTTTAAATTACTTTAAACGCCCCAAGTCAGACAGTCACAGCCTAGAGGTTTTTTTTTCATACCACCCTCAGAAGAAGACAAAATATCTGACAGTACAGAGAGTGTTTAAACACAAAGATGGCACAGACAGAAAATGGCTTACATACTGTGAAGAGAACCATACCCTGTATTGTGCAGTATGTTTAGCATTTGCCAAACCAACTGAAACCAGTCCCTTCATAAGTGGAATGCAGGACTGGAACCATATCAGTCAAAGAGTTGAGGAACATGAAAGGAGCAACATGCACAGAGGTTGTGCTGAGGCATATTTTTTGAGGGCATCTAAATCAGATATAGCCAGCCTGCTACATGGTCCCCAAATTGTGGCTCACAGAGATCAAGTGAGGAAGAGACGGCAGGTGTTAGAAAGAGTAGTAGATGTGGTGAAGTTCATAGGAAAGAGAGGACTGAGCTTCAGAGGACAGCAATCTGAGGCAGTGTACACTCTAGATGACCACAACATTGACCACGGTAACTTCCTAGAGCTCATCATTCTTCTAGGGAAATATGATGTATGTTTGAAGGAACATCTCACTGGGTGCATTGAAAAAAAGTAAAAAGATGCATCAGTCACAGGCTAGGGGTCGCGGTGCTGCTGTAACATTTTTATCCAAAACCACTGTGAACACTGTAATTTCTACAGTGAAGAGTCTAATTCAGGAGACCATTGCAAAAGAGGTTTCTGAAAGTGTGATATTCTCCGTGCAGATAGATACAACCCAAGACATTACATCCCATGAGCAATGCTCTGTAATTCTGAGATATGTTACAGATGCAATTCAGGAAAGGCTTCTTGCAGTGGTTAAGTGTGAGGCATCCACTGGTCAATATTTTGTCCAGATGCTGACAGATGTGATGGAACGTTTTAATCTGGACATCAGTAACTGTGTCAGTAATGCTACAGATGGGGCATCAAACATGCAAGGTCAGTACAGAGGCTTCTCCACACTCCTGTCATCCAAAGCCCCAAACCAGGTACATGTTTGGTGCTATGCACATGTGCTAAACCTAGTTCTGTCTGACACAACTGAAATGGCCATATCCAGTGGGTCCCTCTTCTCCCTCATGAATGACATTGCTGTGTTCATTCGTGAATCGTATCAAAGAATGAATGTGTGGGAACAAAGAAGCCAGGATACTCGACACAGACGTCTCTCTACTATCGGAGAGACAAGGTGGTGGGCCAAAGATGTAGCCTTGAAGAGGATCTTTGGGTCATTTGGAAAACCAGACCAGGCTTTATACATTGATGTCCTCATGACACTCAGCGTCTTTCAAGGTCAGGCCAATTTAAAAACTACAGCGCGTGTCAAAGCTAGAGGATTCTTAGAGGCTCTGATGAGGTATGACACAGTGTTAACTGCTCAGCTTTTCCTGCGGATATTTGAGGTCACAACACCGCTGTCAAAATACCTACAGTCAAGTGGACTAGATATCTTAACTGCACACAGGATGGTAATGGCAACTCAAGATGCCATGAAGAACATGGCAAGAGATTTTAAGTCAGTTAAGCAAGCTGCTGATACCTTTGTCCAGTGGGCAAATGCACAACTCATGGTGGAAGAGGACTGTGAGCTTGAATTGGAGGCAGAACTTCCACAGAAAAGGAAGAGGAAAAGGAAGATGATGGTTGGAGAAATGACAACAAGTGATGAGACTCCCACAGATGCAAACAGAGCCTATGAAGTTGAGGTCCATAACCAGATTATGGATACAATCACCGAGAGCATCCACAGGCGTTTTCTGACCCATGCTACACTCTATGCCGACTTGGCTCTTCTTGATCCGAGAAACTTTGCTGAAGTGTCATCAGGTACTCTGCCTGATTCTGCATTTCAAGAACTTAGCAAATGCTTGCTCAGGTTTGACAGCAGAGCAACAGCTGTCAATTTGCAGTCTGAGTTAAAGTGTCTGGCAGCTCAGTGGCCACGGCTTAAAATGTCTGCACTTGAAGAGTACAAAGTCAGGATGGTAGGGGGT
The DNA here is from genome assembly GCF_029890125.1 of Rhinichthys klamathensis goyatoka. Taxonomy (NCBI): domain Eukaryota; kingdom Metazoa; phylum Chordata; class Actinopteri; order Cypriniformes; family Leuciscidae; genus Rhinichthys; species Rhinichthys klamathensis. Next base: position 1,701,414 of record NW_026606668.1, on the reverse strand, counting down.
GGCTGTGATGATGACGAAGAAGACACAGATGTACTAAACAAACAGTGCAAATCTTGTAAGGAATGCCCAATCTGTTGCTATCAAATTCTGAAACGCTACAACCTCTTCACAGATGCCTATCATATCCTTGGCTGGGGATACAGGTACCTCCTTACTCTGCCTGTGACACAGGTAGCCTGTGAGAGAAGTTTCTCTGTTCTCAAACACATCAAAAGTCGAATAAGAAGCACACAGTCACAAGAACACCTGGAAGCATTCATGCTTATGACCACAGAGAAAGACATCCTCATGTCCCTTGATAATGACTTGGTCATAGACAGAGTTGCAGAAAAAAGCGACCTGTTGAAGAAAATCCTTATCCCCCAACATTGAGTAAAATGCCATTGCTGGATTGTTTTTTTAGGTGAGTATTCAACCTTCATTTCTATGTGAGTATTCAAGTTAAACTGTATATTAAAACCTCTTTACTTTGTGATTTGTCATATAACTCATACAGTACTATACTATGTGTTTTAGATACCTGTTTTGTATTGGTTCAGCCAGAGAGGGACTGCAGTGTGTTGAGACCTCCATTTCTATGTGAGTATTCAAGTTAAACTGTATATTAAAACCTCTTTACTTTGTGATTTGTCATATAACTCATACAGTACTGTGTGTTTTAGATACCTGTTTTGTATTGGTTCAGCCAGAGAGGGACTGCAGTTTGTTGAGACCTCCATTTCTATGTGAGTATTCAAGTTAAACTGTATATTAAAACCTCTTTACTTTGTGATTTGTCATATAACTCATACAGTACTATACTATGTGTTTTAGATACCTGTTTTGTATTGGTTCAGCCAGAGAGGGACTGCAGTGTGTTGAGACCTCCATTTCTATGTGAGTATTCAAGTTAAACTGTATATTAAAACCTCTTTACTTTGTGATTTGTCATATAACTCATACAGTACTATACTATGTGTTTTAGATACCTGTTTTGTATTGGTTCAGCCAGAGAGGGACTGCAGTTTGTTGAGACCTCCATTTCTATGTGAGTATTCAAGTTAAACTGTATATTAAAACCTCTTTACTTTGTGATTTGTCATATAACTCATACAGTACTATACTATGTGTTTTAGATACCTGTTTTGTATTGGTTCAGCCAGAGAGGGACTGCAGTGTGTTGAGACCTCCATTTCTATGTGAGTATTCAAGTTAAACTGTATATTAAAACCTCTTTACTTTGTGATTTGTCATATAACTCATACAGTACTATACTATGTGTTTTAGATACCTGTTTTGTATTGGTTCAGCCAGAGAGGGACTGCAGTTTGTTGAGACCTCCATTTCTATGTGAGTATTCAAGTTAAACTGTATATGAAAACCTCTTTACTTTGTGATTTGTCATATAACTCATACAGTACTATACTATGTGTTTTAGATACCTGTTTTGTATTGGTTCAGCCAGAGAGGGACTGCAGTGTGTTGAGACCTCCATTTATATGCGAGTATTAATCTAGAAAAATTTATCTAGAATAATATGCTTTTAACACAACATCTAGTCAACATCAGTTCTATTGCTGTAATTTGGATACTATAGTATCATGAGCCACAATTAAAGTCTTGTGACAATCATCCCAGGCGGCAGGCGTTATTGTTGATGTTGTCGGGTTTCCACGAGTTTCCCGATTGCTTTGGGCCGGGCCTAGTCAAAGTCCAGGGCCGTTTTTTTAGTCCCAGTCCGTCCCTGTCTGATAGTGAGTAAATGATGACGACAGAATTTTTATTTTGGGGTGAACTATCCCTTTTAAGCACCACTTTACTTTCTACTTTGTAATAAAGAATCAACTGATGCCAAATTACATTTTATTAATGACATTTTTTTTTAAGCTCTAGAACATTCAACCGATAAACCCCTGACATTTTTTCCCAATAAAATCCTTCTGACAAACATCTCTGGAAGACGTGTTGTAAAAAAAAGTACTACAGGGTTTTAAATGGGCACAAACCCTACTGTATAAACAACACTACTCTGATCCTTCATGTCTTTATTTTAATTTATGACAATTTAAATGTCTGTCCTCACAAGGGTCGTTTTTATGATATGTGGTGACATATACTAACACTTTCTTTTTTTTCTTTCAATGCATTTAGAAAAAGGGGTTTGTAAGGAGAAATGTAAGGAGTTTGACCAGGTGCAGCAGTCACCATCATTGCTGTTGAGGAGGAACGTTGTCTTTAAACGCACTGGATGTTTTGATTGAAGATGAGGTGGTGATGTCTACCAAGTCTTGGTCAGTGCACTGCTACTGTTTTTTTGCACTTATTTATGCCCTTATTTAGAGTACACTAACTTCTCAAAGTTCATTCATAAAGTGCTGTTGAATCTAGAGGAAACATTTTACTTAAAAATGGTCCACTCTTTGTTTCAGATATTTTATTATTATAATATTATTTTATATTTACACATTTTTACCGTTTTAAAATGGAAATTTTAAACAAGCATATTTTCTTGTTTGTGCAGTTTTCACTTATTTGGTGAAAAAGTCTGATAATATTGTTTTAATGTTATTTTATTTATTTTTTACTATAAAGCCCACTTATTTTGTTTTATGCCTGAAAATGTTATGTGAAGTAAATGTTGTATCTCAATAAATACTTAAGAATACCCTCCTGGTCTGTCGTAATTGCTTTGTACCCGTGTTCTTTGATAAAAAAAAATGTAAGCAAGATGAGAAAATAGGGAGACTTGTTAATGTTTAATCTATTATGTTGGTATTTTAAACTTTACTCATTACAGCGAGATGGTCTTTCTGCTGGGCCTTAGGCCTGTCGCACCTCCAACGGTGCCTTTTGTGGACTATGCATGGCAGAGGCGTCCTTTTCTCTGAGGCAGGCTTAAACCTGACCGCATACCACGCGGTTTTGCTGCAGGGTCTTCAGCTGGGGACCACCGCTCATTGACGTTTCGCCCCTTAACCCAGAACGTCTCATGGTGGCGGGGCAGTGAACAGGGACGTCTCCCTGACACCCCCTGCAGCAAAACCTAACTTGATGTTACTCCCCACGACTTGTCTCGTCGTTTCAGCCAGAGCCAGTGGCTTGCTTTCTCAGCTTCCTCAGAGAGCTCTTTGGTGGATCTGCTCAGTGTGGCTCCCCGTAGTCCCAGGTCCTTGAGCAAACGTGATATTGATCTGCCCACAAAGCCTCTGGCTCCCACCTCCACCGGGTACAGCCTCACATTCCATCCACTTTCCCTGCACTCCGCAACCAGGTCTGCATACTTCGCCTTCTTTCTCTCGTAGGCAGCTTCCAGACCCTCCTCCCATGGCACTGTCAGCTCGATTAGTATTACTGACTTCACAGCTACAGACCACACCACATCTGGTCTTAAGGTGGTGCTGCATATCTCCTGTGGGAACTGGAGCTGCCTTCCCAAGTCCACTTCCATTTTCCACACCGCCCCTGGTGTTAAAAGCTTGGCAGGTTGTCTCTTGCTGGTATGAATTACGTATTCCCCCTGCCTAATGAAGTGGATCCTGCATCGGCTCTCTGATGGACTCTGGTTGTTTGCCTCCTGTCGACTTTTCTCCAGCACCTCTGCCAGCTTTCTGAGCACTTGGTCGTGCCACCATCTGAGCCGCCCTTGTGTCAGTGCTGTTTTACAGCAAGACAGAATATGCTGGAGTGAGGCATTGATGGTCCCGCAGAGGTCACAGGATTGCTCTGTTCCAAGCCATTGGTGGAGGTTTTTAGGGCTCGGGAGGGTGTCGTACGTTTCCCTAATGAGGAAACTGAGCCGAGCCTGTGGCAGTTTCCAGAACTCTGGCCAGCTGATTGCTCGGCTCGTGACACCCTCCCAAGTTGTCCACCGCCCCTGCTGCCCCTGTACTACAGACCTCACTCTGATCTCCTCCTGCTCAATCCTGGTGGCCTGAAGTTGAGCCCGCAGGGTCGACAACGGCATGTCCTTGCAGAGATCGCATCCCCCGCATCGTGGATCAGCCCATCCGAAGCCTAGGAAGACAGTGGCCTGAAGTCGAGCCCGCAGGGTCGACAACGGCATGTCCTCGCAGAGATCGCATCCCCCGCATCGTGGATCAGCCCATCCGAAGCCTAGGAAGACTTTATACATCTGGTCTCTCAGACAAGGAGATGGGGAAAATCATCCTTCTGCAGCTGTCAGAAGGCCTATCCAAGATTGATGCAAGCCAGCTACCTGGAAAGTACAAGGTGTGGTGTTATCACTTCACCCTGTACCCAAGGGTGATGTGGCCTCTGAAGCTGTGCGAAGTCACCTCTTCAGCCGTAAGCCGGATGGAGGCAAAAGCCAACTCCTTCATCCGTAAATGGCTTGGCCTACCACGGTGCTTCTCAGCTGCTGGCCTGTATAGATGGAACTCACTCCAGCTACCCTTGAAATCCATCACCCTGGGCTATAGGCAGGAGAAGGCAAGGCTGGTGATGGAATTAAGGGACTCCTCCGACTACAAGTCGTACTACAGGTTGCTTCCGCGCCGCCTCTGACTTCGCCGCGGAAGAAGAAACGCCGCTCTCAGAAGCCGCCGGAACCCCAGCTAGAAGCGTTCATCCCGCCGGAGCCTGTCGCCTCCCCCTCTCCTTCTCCGCCGCTTCCGGACATACAGTTGCCGCCGAGTGGCCGCTCTGTCGCCTCCGATGACACCGCGGACATCAAGGAAACCTGTTCGGTTCTCGCTTCAGACAGTGAGGAATGGTCCGGTTCTCACGCCTCCTCGGCCCGAGAATCCTCTGGGACCCGCGCTGGAATCGAGGAGGAATTAGTGCGCCTCCTCTCACAGGCCGTCGAACGCCTCGGGCTCGATTGGTCCCCTCCCCCCGAGCAGACCATCAACCGTATGGACGGCAGCTACTTCCGCCAGCGCTCGACTCCCGTCACTAAACGGGCCGCGCCCTTCCTGCCTGAACTGCACGCGGAACTCACGAAGTCCTGGAATGCCCCGCTTTCTGCTAGAACTCGCTCTGACTCTTCCGCCCCAGCTTCGCGTTGTGGACGGAGCCGCAGAAAAGGGCTATCTCTCCATTCCCCCTGTAGAGGACCTGGTCGCCGCACATTTATGCCCGCCTTCCACGAGATGGCGCTCATCACCTGTGCTTCCCTCTAAAGCCTGCAGAGCGACTTCAAGCTTTCACGCCCGCGCTTACTCAGCCGCCGGCCAAGCAGCCTCTGCACTTCACTCCATGTCCGTCCTTCAGATACTACAGGGTGATTTACTTCGTGAATGGGACGAGAGCGGAAAAAATCCCCGCACAGTCGCGGATTTGAGGAGCGCCACGGACATTGCCCTTCGCGCTACAAAATCTGCTGCTCAAGCCCTGGGGAAATGCATGGCCGCCATTTGTGTGTCTGAAAGACATTTATGGCTTACACTCGCCGACATGGGAGATTCTGAGCACGCCGCCTTTCTTAACGCCCCGCTCTCTCCATCCGGCCTCTTCGGATCTGCTGTCACGGGTATCGTTGACCGTTTCTCCGAAGTGCAGAAAGCCTCCCAGGCCATGAATCTTTTTCTGCCTCGTCGCGCTAGCTCCTCTGCAGGCCGCTCACGTGACCAGCCTCCTGCACGAGCCCCACTCCAGCGCCCAGCTCCGCACAGTCAGACTTCTCAGCGACGCCAGGGCGGCCGCACTCGTTCTCGCTCTGACAGCCGCCACAGACCGCCGCCTCCTCAGGGGCCTCGGCCTAGGATCACGCTGAAACCTGATCACTCGAAGTCTGCCTAGCACAGCTGAGGAAAAGACGGCGCTCTCCCGCCGCGGCCGGACCGCCGTCAAAGTTTCGCCCTCTGTTAGTCCCCGCTCACGCGGCTACTACAGCAGTGTACCCCACCATTACCAAGCCGGTCCCCTTTCCCGCTTGCATGAGCACAAACGCCGTTTTCACGGCGACCCAGAGAAATCTCAAAAAGAGCATAAAAGCCTCCTGTGTAGAAAATGTGCCCACAACACTGTGTTCACTCATACACAAAAGCATTTCAGTTCCCGTGTTTCTCACAGAGCCCACTCTCATAAAGCGGTTCCAACCCGCTCGAGTTTCAGAGTGCATAAGCGCGCCCACGAGCCCGTGTGCGCGTCCCACCTCTGCTCACTCTGTTACACGGCCCTTAAACTCCTCTCTGAGTGTAAGTCCCGCTGTCATAAACACTATGAGCGCGCCCGTGCAGCCCGCTATGTGCAGCAACGGGGACCATGTAGCCATTCACCCCTTAGCGTTACGCTTCAAAGCGTGGGAAGCTATTCCGGGAATTTCCCAGTGGGTGCTAAACACAATAAGGCTAGGCTATCGTTTACAGTTTCACCGCCGCCCTCCACGTTTCCGAGCCCGGCTAGAAACTATTGTGAACCCAGAAGCAGTGACACTGCTCCGTTCAGAGATAGCAAAGCTATTGTGCAAAAGGGCTATAGAGAGAGTTCCTCTATCTATGAGCGAGTCGGGGTTTTACGGCCGTTATTTTCTGGTTCCAAACAAAGACGGCGGCCTCAGACCAATTTTAGACCTCAGATTTCTGAACAAAGTTCTCATGAAGAGACTTCTCACTATCAGAAAACTCCTCGCGCATGTGCGCCAGGGGGACTGGTTCATTTCACTAGATCTGAAAGATGCTTACTTTCAGATTCAGATAAATCCCCTTCACAGGCCATTCTTACGTTTCGCCTTCGAAGGCCAGGTTTATCAATACACCGTCCTTCCGTTCGGCCTATCCCTAGCACCCCGCACGTTCACGAAGTGCATGGATGCGGCGCTCGCCCCCCTGCGGAGTCAGGGGCTGCGAATACTGAACTATTTGGACGACTGACTGATTTTGGCACAATCACAGAGAGAGCTACTGTCTCATCGTACAGTTCTCCTCGACCATCTGAAAGCTTTGGGCCTCTCTGTCAACTGGACAAAGAGCGCACTACATACCAGTCAGACTATCTCCTTCTTGGGTATAGAGCTAGACTCGGTCACGATGACGGCTCGTCTGTCAAGACAGCGCGTGCGCCGTGTTCAGCGTCTCGCCACATCTTTTCAGATGAACAGACTCACACCTCTGAAAACTTTTCAGAAGGCGTTGGGTTACATGGCCTCAGCCTCCGCGGTGCTCCAGCTGGGGTTACTGCGCATGCGCCCGCTTCAGCTCTGGTTGAAGAGCCGTGTGTCTCCCCGTGCGTGGACCACGGGCCGCCAGCTGATAAAAGTAACGCAGACCTGTATCACAGCTCTGCAGCCATGGACTGTGGCAGAATGTTTTCAGCGGGGCGTTTCCATGGGGACCTTTTCTCGCCGAAAAGTCATCTCGACAGACGCATCCAACACGGGTTGGGGTGCGGTCTGCGAGGGCTCACCGGCCTTCGGCCCCTGGTCAGCTCAGGAGAGCCTCCTCCACATAAACTGTTTGGAGATGCTGGCGGTCGAGAACGCGCTCACGCGCTTTCTTCCGCGCATTCACGGTCACCACGTGCTGAACCGTTCGGACAATATAGCTGTGGTCTCCTATCTAAACCGTCAGGTCGGAGTCAGATCCAGGAATCTCTTCCGGCTGACAGAACGCATCTTAGTTTGGTCTCAGTGTCACCTGCTCTCGCTCAGAGTGACGCACGTGCCGGGTCATCTGAACGCCGGTCCAGACAGTGTGTCCAGGAACCCCATTCCCCCCGGGGAATGGTCCCTGCACACTCTTACAGTCCAAAAGCTGTGGCGAATATTCGGCAGAGGAGAGGTGGACCTCTTCGCCTCAGAAGAGAACACCCACTGCCCAATATTTTTCTCAAAGAGCGAGGACGCGCTAGCCCAGACCTGGCGCAGCCGCCCGCTTTATGCATTCCCTCCGGTTTCTCTGCTACCACAGGTGCTTCAGAGAATCAGGGAAACACGCCACTCGGTGCTCCTCATAGCCCCGCGTTGGGAGGGTCAGACTTGGTTTCCGGAGCTCACTCAGCTGTCACAGACAGCCCCGTGGCCAGGGCTTGACATTAACACCCGCCAACCCGCCAAATGCGGGTGGATTTTGCTCGTGGCGGGTAACACAGTCACTTCAACTAGCCACTTTGGCGGGTTGAATAATTGTAGTCTTTTCAAAAGGCATCTGAAGCGCACTGGCTGCGTGGCGTGCGCGTCTCCGCTGCGTGGTGTGTCCGTTTTTATTTCGGCTCCCATGTTAACAGGTTAGAACTTGCACACTGCCTGCGTGACGCGCGTCTCGAGCCGCGCCGAAAACGCGTGCATGCTAGAAAAAAAACCGACGCCTATTTCTCACGCGACACGCAAGCCTGTTGGAAGCGTTTCCAGGCTAAATAGAATAGGAAAATATGTCATGTTGACACGAACACATATTAATAAATGGCATTTTTATGTTTGAAAGTCCATAGGTTTTGGCAAATGCAGATATAATTTAAAAAAAATCAAATATTGCACCTGTCAATACAGAACGAAATATTCTTATAGCCTATTTTGCCGTCTATGCTGCAACGCCCGAATCCCGAGATAGCCCTCCATGTACGTTACCAGCAGACACCAGTCAGACACGTTTCTGCTGTGCAAAGACACAGAAAACGCAACGTGTAACAAAGAATTTCCCATCGGGGCTCAATAAAGTAATTCTGATTCTGATATTTAAACAGACAGTGTTTCTAATGCTAAAGGTTTTTTCAGTTTATTTTTTTATATTTTTTATTAATCTTCTACATCCATGCACCACTTTTATTATGCAATAAGAAGCTATGTCTTCATCTTAATACATGGTTTTATAGGAGCTTTAAAGGAGCTTTACACACAACCTTATCAGAGCTAATGATAATGACCTGTATTGTTATACCTAGTCTTGATTTGCGTGTGTACAGTGGTTTTACATTTAAAAGGGTTGTAAATCTAGTTCAAGTAAATTTTAGCACGCCATAGTCAACTTTAATCAGGTAATTTCACAACAACAAAAATGTGGCTAGTAAAAATGCTGTGTGGCTAGTAACTTTGGAAAACCACTAGCCACATTGGCTAGTGAGCAAAAAAGTTAATGTCAAGCCCTGCCCGTGGCCCATTCCAATCAGAGCAGATCTCCTCTCCCAAGCTCGCGGCACGATCTGGCATCCCCACCCAGAGCGCTGGGCGTTACATGCGTGGGTGATCAACAACTACCCGTTGCTTTGCCAGAGGGAGTGTTAAACACGATCATGCATGCTAGAGCGGCTTCTACTAGAAGGCTCTATGCGTCTAAATGGTCTGTGTTCTCTAAATGGTGCACCGACAGAAACTTGGACCCACGGTTATACAAGGTTCCTTTCTTGCTAGTTTTTCTCCAAGAGATGTTGGACAAGGGCAGGTCCCCGTCCACTCTCAAGGTGTATGTGGCAGCTGTCGCAGCGTTCGTTGAACCCCGGCGCGGCCAGTCACTGGGCAAAGATGGCTTGGTCATCCGCTTCCTCAGAGGAGCTAGGAGGATGAATCCCCCACGCCCGCCTTCGGTGCCGATTTGGGACCTTTCCATAGTTCTCGAAGCTATGAAAGCCCCTCCATTTGAACCGCTAAACACCGTGGACCTCAAATACCTTTCGCTCAAAGCAGTCTTTCTGCTCGCGCTCGCGTCAGTAAAACGTGTGGGAGACCTTCACGCGCTGTCCATTAGCGCTTCCTGTCTCGAGTTTAGGCCCATGACTCCTTAGTCGTTCTCAAACCTAGACATGGTTATGTCCCAAAAGCGATTGGTACCCCGTTCAGGGCACAAGTTATTTCCCTATCGCTCTGCCTGCATCCGATAGCGAATCTGACTCTAATATCCTGTGTCCGGTCAGGGCCCTGAGATTATACATTACTCGCACTGCTCCGGTCAGACGATCCGAGCAGCTTTTTGTTTCGTTCGGTGGGCGCACCAAGGGGTTGGCCGCCTCGAAACAGACTCTATCCAGATGGATAGTTGATGCCATTGCAGCCGCAGACGCATCAAAAGACCTGACATGCCCTCTGGGCATCAGGGCTCATTCCACTAGAGGCATGGCCTCATCGTGGGCATGGTCCAGCGGTTTTTCCATTCATGACATTTGTATGGGAGCGGGATGGGCTTCCCCCTCCACCTTTGTCAGATTTTACAATCTGGAAGTTCCCGCCTTGCAGGCTAAACTACTAGCAGTCTAGTATGTTACAGCTCTTCTGGTTGAGCTGCACTATGGGGAGTCATTCACACAGACTGGTTTTCGCTCTGTCCCTCTCTATCATGTGCTTATTTACTACACAATCTCCGGCCCGCTCTGCTGGCCTTTGTCACAGGTACATATAATTATTCCCACTCATAAGGGTTCCCTGGGGTCTCCCCTGGGACTCATAGTGGATGCTTAGCACGCACGGCGTTGACCAGGTGTTCCCGTAGCGTAAGCTAGCTTACGCAATACGAGAGAACCTCTCGTAAGAGAACGAATCGGTTACCTAACGTAACCTCGGTTCTCTCTAGATGAGGGAACGAGTATTGCGTTCCTGGCCGTGCTTGTGCTCCTAGCGTTCTCGCTTCATTCTATGAAAATCAGAGTTTACAGCCTGGGACGCTATTTATACTCTCTGACCACGCCCGTTTCGGCGGGTTCTGACGCAATGAGAGCGGGTCAGACTCTCATTGGTCGAGAGTTCATTCGCGTCTCCTCATAGGCTTAAGCAGTTCTCTGTGAGCGAACCAATGAGCTGCTAGCTAGCCCGCTCATGGTCTGCTGCAGCTGAACTGCGTAGACAATGGATACAAAATTATAGGATAATTTTTTGGCTTCAAATTCTCAGAAAAGATTCATCTTTCCCGTAGCGTAAGCTAGCTTACGCAATACTCGTTCCCTCATCTAGAGAGAACCGAGGTTACGTTAGGTAACCGATTCGTTTTTATGCATTGTTAGTTTTTGTGCAGCATCAGATTTTTTACTTTTTCTCCCTCATTTACTGTTTGTGGTTTAGTGGGAGAAAAATGTACTGTTTTTCTTCCTCATTTACTGCTCAAAAAAAGTATAACCACATTTTTTGATTGCAAAGCCAAGACACCATATAATCATGCATTTTGGATTGTTGGTGGTTTTCCCTGTTGGGAAGAGGTAAAATTAGTCATTTTTACTGTTGATAACCAGGTGGCACCATTAACCCTTTAGATAGGCCTGTGCAAAAAAAGCTTAGTTTCTGGCTTTTACATAGCCTGGGTTTCCCCATGCTGCCTCTGTGCAGCGCGATTTTATTCACGCTGCTAGGCAGCCTGGATACCATGGACCAGATTTTCGCCTCAGCGAGGGGACCAATCACAGAACGGGGAGGGAGCAAAAAGATGATGACGACGTCTATGCGACACACCGAAGCAGTTTGTTTATACCTATGGATCAAACATGGCAGCAGACACAAAGTTACCTTTAGATACATACGCCATCGTGTACACATAAATCTCTGACCCATCGTCTTCTTCCTCGTCTAATTTCTGTTGCTCTACATACGTCATCTGGTATAATTGAAACAATTGGCTATGAGCTACGTACAGGCGCATTTGATAGACATTCGTAGCACCCAATAAATGGCTCTGGGCATTCGTAAACCACGCCTCAAATACAAGAAAATGAACGTGGTCTGACGTTAGCCAGGCTAGCTTTTACATGGAGTTATAATCGCATATTAAAGTGTGTGTGTGTTTATGTGTGTGTGTGTGTGTGTGAGAGAGAGAGAGAGAGAGAGAGTGTCAGAACTCACCTTGATGCGTCTGAGAAAATCTAAGTATGCACCTCAGCTCTCAGAACTACATGGAGTAAAGAAAGGGAGTTGTTTCCGCGTTGGTGGAAAACCACACTTCTCCCAATCCACCCAGATCCAGGATTCTCCGAATTCTCCTCGCCTTCAGTGGAAGCTAGAGAGGATGATGAGGGTGCCACATCCAAATCAGGATCTGATTCTCCTGAGTCTGTGGTGTCAGAGGGAGAAGACAATACATCCTGCAGCTCGCTGGAGGGGTCAGGCTGCATAATCATCTCTAAAACTTCACTACAAGTCAAGCCCTTTATCATGTTGCTTGCTGCTCTTCTCACCATCAAATGACCAGCAGGCTTGCATGCAAGTGTTTGAATCCACTTGCTTTGTTTTTGTTTACTCCATGTAGTTCTGAGAGCTGTGGTGCATATTTTGATTCTCTTACGAGAGGTTCTCTCGTACTGCGTAATATCTTACGCTACGGGAAAACCTCTTTTCCACAAGATATTGAAGTCAAAAATTATCCTTAATTTTGAATTAATGTAAAACGCGTTGCGGCAGCTTCCAGACATAGGCAAGACGGCTCGCGTGGCTGTCCTGTGGCAACTATGCAGCCTATCGAGAGAAGCCCTTGGTGACGTCAGATCCAATGGGATCTACGTCAACTACGTCATGGCCCGCCGAGACAGGCGTGGCCTGGGCCTATAAATACAGCTCGATGGGCTGATATAATCAGATTTTTCCTCTCTTCAGCGAAGCTCACGCATCGCTGGATCCGGAGTGAAGAAGCCACGCCGTCTGAGAAAAAGCTTTCTGCGGGACGACCCTTTGCATCTGAAGCCGCTGGCCTTCATCTCGCAGCCTTCAGTCGCCGTACATGCTACGCTTTCCGGCGTTTATATCCTTTTACTCTGCCGAGTGTGTGTTCGCCGCTGCGACTCACACTCAGAGCAGCGTCTTTTTAAAGATGCCTCGTTCCTGTGGCTCGTGCCATTTCATCTGTGTTTCCTGCCTGGGTAAGGATCATGCAGCTCTCGCGCTCGCTGACGGCGGCTGCCATCATTGCGAGCTATTGCCCATGGTGAATCTGAGGACTCGCCTGGCATTTTTCTCCGAGTCTGTACTTCCGCCCGCTATAGTGCCGCGCCGTAAAAAGCACCGTACTCAGCGGGTCCCCGAGCCTTCTCCAGCCCGCGAAAGCTCGCCGGTTCGCCGGCCAGCTTCACCAGCTTCACTCGAGTCGCTCACCGACGGACAACGGCCGCCGTCCGCCGCCTCTTCCGCCATTAATGATGACGAGATAGCTGCATATGTAGAGGAGGCCAGCTGCTCTATCCCGGCGTCGGACAGTGAGGATTGGGCGAGCTCTGTGGACCTCCCCCTCTGCCAGCGAGTCGTCAGGGAAATGGGCCAGCATGGAATCAGAGCTGATGTGTCTGCTCTCACAGGCTGTGGCAAGCCTCGGCCTTGAGTGGGCGGCGCCCGCGCACAACCGACTGGATGGATGTTTCCTGCAAAGGGACTGCGCTCCACCGTCTTCTAGGCCCGCGCCTTTTATTCCTGAACTTCATGAAGAAGTCGCAAAGTCTTGGAACGCCCCCTTCTCAACCAGAGTGCGTTCTCCGTGGTGGACGGTGCTAAAGACAGAGGATACCACTCTCTTCCTCCAGTAAAAGAAGCTGTAGCGGCCCATCTTTGCCCGCCCTCTGCTGGATGGCGAGCTAAGACGACGGTACCTTCTAAAGCTTGCCGCACTACTTCCGCTATGCACAGCCGCGCTTATACCGCCACTGGGCAGGCTGTATCGGTATTACATTCAATGGCCGTACTGCAGATCTACTGCAGAGGTTCAGAAGACATCACAGGCTATGAAGCACTTCTTACCAAAGTGCTCTAGCTTCGCAGCAGATCGCCCAAAACAGCCGTCTGCTCGAAGCTCCCAGCCACAGTCTCCTACCCGCCGCTGCTTCACAGCGCCGTCAAGCCCGGCACCAGAGACCACGCTTTCGCTCTGGGCCCCGGCAAAAAATTGAGATAAAGCCCGAGGCCTCAAAGTCTTCCTAGTCCTCCTAGGAAAACGACGGTGTTTAAGTCTCGCCGCGGCCAGACTTCCACCGAAACTTTTCGCTCGTTCAGTTCCAGAAAATGCGACTGTTCCAGTGTATTTTGCAGTAAACAAGCCGGTACCACGGCCCGCATGCCTGCACATAAATGCCATTTCCACGGTGACCCAGATAAATCACATATACAGTGTAATTTCTGGTATTCCGGCCACGGCCGATGGTGTTATGAGTGTAATAAAAATGCCCACGACCCAGTGTTCATTCCTACACACAAGCACAGCCCACCACAGTACAGGGCTCGCACAAATAAAATCGACTCAAGTCGATTGTGCATTAAATGTAGTGAATGTGCCCACAACCCAGTGCCCACAAACACTACACACTGCATGTCCCACGGTTTCTGTAAAAACGAAACCAACACACATACAGTCAGCTCAGGCCGAAGGGACTAGCCGCATCGAAACAGAGCCTATCCAGATGGACAGTTGATGCTATAGCGCTGGCCTACTCTTCTAAAGGCTTGCAGTGTCCTTTGGGTGTCAGAGCACACTCCACAAGAGGCGTGGCCTCGTCGTGGGCTTGGTCTAGCTGGATTACCTTGCAGGATATCTGTGTGGCGGCAGGCTGGGCTTCCCCGTCTACATTTATAAGGTTTTATAACCTAGAGGTTCCCGCCTTGCAGGCTAAACTACTTTCAGTCTAAAGATCAGTACTGTCTGCCCCGCTGCTTCGGCTCAGAATACTAAAACCGCTTGAACACCGCTCGCTGGTCGATAAAATAACTCCATGGGCAATGAGTAAGACCCATACTGTTACCCAGTTCAGGCCGAACATTTTCACCCTGACTGTGTGGAACACTGTTGATGTGATTAGCTCCCTTAGGATGCTACTTATTGGGAATGACGCTTCTAGCCTCTCTTCTCAGACTCTCTGTGAGTCCCTGGTGTTTATGCACTATATGAGCCGAGGGCACCTGCCCTTGGGACTTTGGTGTTGGATCCCAGCACGCACTGCGTTTTACACTGTGTTCCCCCAGCGTAAGATATTACGCAGTACGAGAGAACCTCTCTATTTTACACATACAGTACATTATTGTTGCTCCTCTATGCCCCGCCTTTCTGAAACGCGTCGATTTTTACAAAGCTCATCGTTCTGAAAAGCGCGGTGTGCTCTGATTGGCCAGCGATCCAGTGCATTGTGGCCCAAAAACCTTAAGCGTGTGACGGAAATGCCACGCCCCTTTCCATATTTGGAACATCAGCTCCCAAAGCAATAATTACAGGTTATAATGTCGGTATACCTTATCAATTCAAGCCCGAATCTGAACCGGAAAATGCAGATGACCAAGCTGATCGATCAAATTTGCCAGCGCGACTGGACCAGATCATATCAGATTAGTAAGGTTTTATTTCATTGGGGACATAATAACTTATGAATGACTTATGGCTATGTTTACACAGAAACGATCTGAAGAGAAAACGCAAAAGTGGCGTTGCCATATCACTTTTTATTCTGCGTTTAGACGAGCGTTATGGGTGGGAAAATCTGCGTGCATAATATGGTGACGCAAAAGTGTGTGAAATTTGATGTAGTATGCACTCCAGGCGGCTAGGTGGCAATGTGAAGTAGATCTGTGCCTTCACTGTCTAGCAGACTTTTGCGTTTTTACCCTTTAGACGGGAACGCGACGGTGGAGCGTTTTTAAGATCTCCACTCTGGAGGGTGGTTTCACTTTTTTGCGTTTTAAGCCCCAAAAACGCCGTCGCCGTGTAAACGAAAGGCACATCTGATCAAATATTTTTATGTTTTCACCTGCGAGCGCTCTCGTGTAAACAGGGCCTTATACTGTCTTTTTACGCATTGCGTTACCTACAGGGGGTAAACAGTAAACATAAAAACAATGTCTGCATTTGTGATCGTAGAAACGACAAGCAAGTGCTACTTTATACTGCTCAAAACTCGTGTTTGAATAGTCAGTAGCAAATTCTTAAAATATGAAAACTTACAGGCTGTGTCTGTGAGTCAGAAGCGCAAGAATACATGCAAAGATGGAATTACCCCACTTTTTAGAATCAGCCTTTGTGCACAGCCGGTCTTGTACTCTCGCACTCTCGCAGGTTCTGGAAACAGTCCTCCGAAAAATGTGCAGCACACAGTCGAAAATTTTAGTTGTACTGTTCTGGAACAGTGTTTGTAAATAAAGCTTAAGCACTGTTTTCTAATATTGTCCTCTTTTGGAAGGCCAAACAAAGTAGGCTAGTTTGGCTTTCGCAACGAAAAACACAGCGTGTCCACA
Source organism: Rhinichthys klamathensis goyatoka (assembly GCF_029890125.1). Lineage (NCBI taxonomy): Eukaryota > Metazoa > Chordata > Actinopteri > Cypriniformes > Leuciscidae > Rhinichthys > Rhinichthys klamathensis. The sequence goes on along the minus strand of NW_026606668.1, from coordinate 1,685,369 downwards.
CATGGCGGCGCCGGCGGCAACAATAACACAGCAAGAATAAAAGTGGGTGGTGTTATGAAACACTGCCCCCACACACTGACTTAGATTTGTGGGGGCGTGTTTGAATTAAGCGTTGTAGGAAGGCGTGGCTGAGCCTTAACTTTTAAAAAGAATATCTCTTTAGTTTTGACTCTTTGAGCGTTGTAACTCTTATCTTATACTTCTTATACAGAAGATTTTATACATGCACAAACAGCTTAACACACTAAAGAAAAAGGAAAGCAAGAAATGGCATCATATGACCCCTTTAATGTAGCTTTATTTGTCATTGACCCATTATTTATTTTGTACATGAATGTCATGGTGCATAAAGCCAGATTTAAAAACAAGTTTTAATATTCTCTTCATGTCTTTCCTCACCACATGGAAAATTATGTATCTGGGTTTGTCCTTGCGTCCTGAATACGCAGGAACTGGTGAGGTAATGTGTAGATGGAGCTCACGCTGGTAATGGAAATCCCTAATTAAATGTAATTAGCTACGAGCTGTGAATGCAAGAGCACATATTTAATATCTGTCATCACAACTATGAGATTTCTTTAGAGATCTCCGCAAGACGAGATGATGGCTCACATTCAGAACACACAAGGACAAAGCTGCGCACTGAAACTGCTGCAACATTTGGTGTGTGAGAATTAAATCTCATAGAAAACCACTTTAACATATTTACCAGTTTTTGCTCAAAACATTTAATTTCTCTTCTGGGTTAAGCAGATAGCCTTTTGCACCACTAAAATTCCTGTCTTGAAAAGTGTTGATTTTCCATGTTTTTTTTGTGTTTTTTTTGCACAAAACCATGCCAAGAAACGCTGCAGATAAACAACGATAAAGACCATTATTATTGATCTTTAGCTATAAATACCAAGTGACTGGAAACAATAGTCTTTCTGCTTACTAAAGGCCTCATTAAAACCCGTAGCTGCATGGCAATGATGAAACAAGCACACTTGTGCACACGTCAGGGTGAAATTGCTAATGTGAGCAAATAGAAAAAAGAAACTCAAAAGAAACACATGCTCAAAAGAAAGACAGGTCATTGCACAGAACAAGTTCAGTTTTCTGGAACTGAACTGTAAGTGTGCTAGCATAACAAATACGTTTTTAATCTGAAAGTAGCCTTCTTAGATGAGTTTCAGTACAAAATGATCTAAGTTAGTCCTAAACCAATCACCAGATAGCACATAAACAGTCCTATAATGCTGCCCTTCAAGTACCATGTGTGTTTAAATTCGGTGCAACAAAACTAAATGAGTGGACATAATAATAATACAAGCATTATCGATAATCATCAGTCTTTAAGCAGAGAAAATGGAATATGTGCACTATTACAATACTGGTCTTATGTCTTTTTGTGCTATGATACGGTACATTACAATCTTATAAAATTGGGTCTAAATGAGAGCTATTTCCTTATCATTATCTCTATTATATTAATTATTGCCATTATAATAGCATAACACATCTTTGGAGGGTTAAAGCTTCGCTGTTTCAAATCGCAAGGAATTAGATCCTTCACATCAGCTGTTTTGAGAAGGTGCTGTTGCTGTCTATTATAAATAGTATAAGGGCAGCACAATGACAGATGATTCTTGGTTAGAGAAGTGATACAAAATGTAACTAAAATTGACCAAAATTATGATGTTAGTTCTGTTTTGAAAATAACTTGGTGTTCTATCAGAGGAGGAGGCTTTTTTATTATTATTCTTGATCAGTAGCGGTTTTAGGCACGGGCGAACCGGGCAGTCGCCCGGGGCGGCATTTTTTCATGTCACATGGGGGGCGGCACGAGCAGTTAAAAAAAATCCTCCGAACGTTTTATATTTTCTATCATTTCAATTCAATTATTGGCAATGGCGCCCCTGTTTGCTGAGAAGGTGCCGTGCACAGAAGCTATGTCAAGGGGGTCTCCAGATTGGAGGTAGCTCACCAAGGGGCCGTTCACATATCGGGTCTTTTGCGCGCTCGAGGTCGTTATTTCAAATGTAGGCGCACGGGAAGCGCGCTCATAATTGAAGCGACGCGCTCATTTTTTCCAGGAGAAGCGAGATGAACATTTTTAATCTTTTAAGTATGGGGGTGCACCCAAACACGTGGGTGTTTTTCTCTTCTCCGTAAATAAATCTTTTAGCAGAGCTACAGCAAGCGTTTTTCTGTGGTGGAAATCCATTAGCTACTAAAACTTCTTTGTCGTTGTGGAGAGCGCAGTGCATGGTTGTATAGCAACGACAGCCATGGGAAAATCGGACCGAATTTTACTATTAATAATAAAAAATAAGCTACTGTGCATTATAAATGTCAGGAATTTATCTTTATTGACCCATTCTTTTTATAAAGATGATTTAAAGGCTGAAATATGTGAGGTTTATCTTTTTATAAAACCTTTTTTGTCAAAAGTTTATTTGAACGTGTACATGTTATTAGATAACATAAAACACACTCGATTTGGCCATCATCTTTAACGTTATTATTAATTTGGTGAATAGATTTCATTGTGTATTAGGCCTACTTTTTGAACAAGATTCTGTGTTTAACCGTGATCATTTTGGTCACTATATTCATGAAATGAAAATAATTTTCATAATGATCAACTAAAATCAACTATAATTATGTGTTTTGTAGCCTATAATATGCAAAGTACAATTTTCTATTAAAAAATAATCTCTGATTCTGTCCTTTTCTCTGACATTTAAGGCCTAAGCTATTTTAGGTCTAAAACAGTTTGGATAGTTGTTAATATTAGAGTTATTTGAAATTATTTAAGAGATAAGTATTGTGTTACTACATTAGTATCTCTCGGCCACTTTCACTTTTAAAAACTCTATTTCGTGACAATGTATAGTTTAACAAGTCATAACTAAAAGTGTGCCATGCATAGAATTCGAGGCAGTAACCGGTTCCTCCCTGAAAGTTAGATTAATATAGCAAAATAACTGGATTTTCTTACTGTTTTTTTTTTTCAAATGAACGGTATGTGATTTTATTGTTGTTGTTTGTGTGTGTGTGGGGGGGGGGGGGGGAGGGGGGGTTGGGGTGCTTGAAGGGGGTCTCGCCCAGGGTGTAATTCAATGTAGAACCGCCACTGTTCTTGATCTATATCATGGGAAACATCTCAGTGGAAAAGAGCTTACAGTGTAATTAATCCAAACCATTGTGTTATCTTTTTTTTTTCTTCAGGAAGCCATTTTACTATTTCTTGGAAGACATTGGAAGACCATATTTTGTAGTAGATAACGTATTTTTATATATAATTGGGGTTTTTTACTCTTGCCTCCCTGCAGACCATAATGGTTTCTGTTCTCCCATCATATCAGTGTTCAGTTATGCTAGATTTCATTCCTACAAGAAATAAGGAAACACAGCAAGAGCAAAAAATAAATAAAACATCCAAAAACAGATCTATCATATTTGTTCACACTATAGTCAAGAATTTCATTCACTTGTTAGTGGTGACATGCTTCAGTAATTACTGTGTAAGGCTGTGATATATTAGATGACAAAGTACATTTACATGTTTTATTACAGAAATAAATTTTATTTTGTATCACTGGTGATTCATAAAAGATGGTCAAAGGGTGAACATTTTTGAGTCAACTATCTATAACAGACATGGTGTCTTTTGTCTATCAAAATTACCCCCGTAATAAGGCTGCTAAATAGTGGACACTATTGTGCTGCAATTTTTTTCTTAACTGACCACCAACCAACCGCAACTTTCAGACGCCTTCTTCACTTTTTTGCAATTTTTTTGCATTTACACTATATACTTGGCGATGCAACCCAAGGAAGACATACTGACTACAGACCCGGAAAAGCTTAGGCTGAAAAGGAAGCAAAAATGCAGTGATTTGCAATGGATGCAGACAAATTGACAATACAAGCTATTGCTTACCCATCGCCTCAAAGGCTCACAAGACATAAAACTTCAGAATGACTCCATGGGTTTAGCCTTTGTCCTCCATTGAAAAGAGTCATGTGATCGCGGTTGGTGTCCACCTGATTTGACGTCATTCTCCACAGTCGCTTTTTTAATGACGTATAACTCCCATTGACAGGGGAATATCCGATCTGTCCATTTACATGGCAGACGCAAATAAACGTATCCGATTCATATCAGATTTATTTCCACATATGAATGAGGCCTAAAACCAATCTGAGAGTATCATAATCCATGTGCTTTTTTTCCTGTTTACACGTTCGTAGGACATATCCAGGCCCGGATTGGCTAATCGGGAGCACCGGGAGAATTCCCGGTGGGCCGGTCTGTTTTTTTGGCCGCGAGGGCCGTTGTTGTCATGTCACTGGGTTGAAATATGGATGCTGTCCCTAGGCTGCCTGCACTCACAACAGCCCCACTCTTTTTATTTATTATTTTACTGCAGTCCCACTCTTTTTTATTTTATATTTTCTCGCAGCGCAGCCCCACTCTCAGAGTGCAGCCTTCAGGTTAGTGACGATGACATCTTTTGACTCCCTGGCCCCGCCCCCGACAGCGGCACCTTTCAAGTTGCTCAAAAAAAAAAAAAACGTCCGACAGATAAAAATGGATAACAGAAAGCGCAAAGGCGGCGCTGAAAAGGCCAGAATTAAAAAAAAGAAAGCCTTGGAAACTGACGCGGCCAAGTGTTCGAAGCTGAGCACATTTTTTCTCAAAACAAAAGACGACGAGACGGCCGGTAAGCTAACGTAGTAAAGACGAGCAGTGCAAGATGCTAGCGACCGTGCAAACCACCGTTCATGTAGCAAGCTTTTTCTTGTAGCTCTTCAGCAGCAGCCGCATCTTGTCCAGTTTGCTGCTAACAGTGAAGAGCCAGGCCCAGTAACGTTACCAAGCTCCAGTCATGAGCCCAACACATCAGAATGGGCAGGTAGGATTGTAATTTCAGAAGAACTAATAGTAATGAGGAGCCCTGCTCAATGAAAAATGCCCTGAGATAATTAATGATACCTGATGATTGATTCAGAAATAACGTTACATTAATGAAACTGACTTGATTTGAAAGCTTTGTAAAAAGGGGATATTTGTGGTGAGAAATAAATGTTAAAAATTTCATTTAGTGTCAGAAACAGAGCCAGGAGGACCCAGTTGTGAAGAGACTAATGCTCTCACTGTGAAAGACACAGGTAAGCTGTTGTACCACAGTGAGTGAATAAGCAAACATTATCACTGCAAAAAAATGCTTTTCTTACTTAGTATTTTTGTCTTGTTCCCAGTTCAAATATCTAAATATTCTTACTGTAAGATACATTTACTAGACAAGTGAAATGGCATAAGAAATTATATATTGTTTCTGATAAAACACCTAAAAATTAAGTGATTTTTTAATATTTTTTTTTACATTTGCTTAAAAAAAGCTCAATCTAAAACAATTATTTTTCTTAGATAATGTAGCTTGTTTTAAGCAAAAAAAAAAAAATCACTTAATTTTGAGGTGCTTTTTCATACTTGTATGGAAGATTTTTTTTTAGATATTTGGACTGGAAACGAGACAAAAATAGTAAGTAACAAAAGCATTATTTTGCAGTGATCACATTAGTTACAATATAACAACTTTCAATGCCAAAGTTTTACTAGTGACCAATTATGTTTTTAATCAAACGATAATGATACAAAGCCCACGATTGAAAGGGAATAGGATAAAAGTCATAAGAATTAAGCCTGCATATTTTGCCATTTGGAAATGTTTATTTTCTTTTTAATTTAATTTGATTGTGCTTTCCATGTCAAATATGTTAAAGATTACAATATGCTTTTAATTGTGATTAAATACAGGTGCACTCGAATCTAGGGATACAGAAGAAAGTGTGAAAGGGAGAGCAGAGTCGAATCATGGACAGATAGCAGAGGCAACAACTCAGCAGCAGAACCCAGAACCACAAGTTAGAAACAAGGCAGATAAAGATGATTCTGTTGATAGTTTTGATTACTTTGCTCGACCTCAGTCGCAGGATATACATACATTTTTTTCTTATCATCCTCAACAAATCCCAAATGTTCCTATACCAAAGGTTTTCAATAGCAAAGATGGAACAAACCGCAAGTGGCTAACTTACTGTGAAAAAAAACAATCTCTGTACTGTTCAGTTTGTTTGGCATTTGCACCTTTAGTAAGTGATGGCCCTTTCATAAAGGGAGGCATGAAAGACTGGAAACACATCCACCAAAGGATAGTGGAACATGAAAAAAGTAAGACACACAGAGATAGTGCAGATGCTTACTTTCTGAAAATACAAAAGGCAGATGTGAAAAGCCTGTTGACTGGCAACCAAATGTCATTACGTGCTGAGCAAGTGAAAAAGAAACGGCAGGTGATGGAGCGTATAGTGGACGTTGTTAAAGTCATAGGCAAATGTGGCCTTAGCTACAGGGGAGATAAAGAAGAGGCAGGTTATAGCTTAGAAAACATTGCTGTTAATCATGGTAACGTCCTGGAGTTGATTCTACTATTGAGTAGATATGACATTTGCCTCCAACAGCATGTTAACACTTGCATTGAAAACAGCAAAAAGCAGCATGAAACTGGTGCAAAAGGCAGAGGCGCTCTAGTTACTCTGCTGTCAAAAGAGACAATAAATAAAGTTGTGGATGTCATTAGCCAACTGATAAAGGTGACTATAGCTGAAGAAGTGAGACAAGCTGGCATGTTTTCAGTTCAAATTGATACAACCCAAGATATCACCTCCAAAGACCAGTGTTCAATCATAGTTCGATATGTAACAGATGTCATTCACGAAAGACTGATTGCTATGGTGGACTGTGAATCATCTACTGGCCAGAATTTTGTTGAGCTTCTGAAAAAAGTGCTAATGAACCTTAATATTGACATTGGCACATGTGTGGGCAACTCAACAGATGGTGCAGCTAATATGCAGGGTCAGTTTAGGGGGTTTTCTACACTCCTCTCTGAGCATTCCCCCAATCAGGTTCATATTTGGTGTTATGCACATCTTTTGAATCTTGTTCTGGCAGAAACAACAGGCAGTGTTGTGGAAAGTGCGTCTCTGTTTTCACTGCTTAACGATTTAGCAGTTTTTTTAAGAGAGTCATACAAGCGCATGCAGAAGTGGGAGGAGAAGAGTCAGGACAAGCATCACAGACGACTGTGCCCAATAGGACCAACTAGGTGGTGGGCTAAGGATCAGGCACTAAGTAAAGTGTTTGGGTGCTTCGGGAATCCTCAGGGAGGCTTGTTTTTTGAAGTGCTAATGACTTTAGACACCATTATAGATGACAGTACACAAAAGCCAACTGTGAGGGCCAAGGCAAAGGGATTCATAGAAAGCTTTTTGAAGTATGAGACAGTGGTCACTGCTCAACTCTTCCTTCGCATTTTTGAGCTTACATCTCCCCTTTCAAAATACTTACAGACAAAGGGAATGGATATCATCACAGCTCAACGTCTGGTTGAGGGGACAGAGGAGGGCCTCATGAAGTGTGCTAGGGACTTTGAAGGAGTTAAGAGTGCAGCTGATGAGTTTGTGAAGTGGGCTAATGGAAAGTTGCAAGAGGAGGAAGAGTGTGAGCTTGTAGTGCAGGCTGCCTTTTCTGAGAGAAGGTTTAGAAGGAAAAAAAAGAATGCCAGGAGAGCTTGCAGAAGATGAGCAGCTAGCATCAGCTGATACTGACTTTGAGGTAAAAGTACACAATGTCATTGTAGACACAGTGACAGGCAGTATCCAAAGGAGGTTTTCTGCTAATGCAAAGCTTTGCTCAGATTTTGCCTGTTTAGACCCTAGAAACTTTGCTCATGTGAGGGAAAATGGACTCCCCAGCTCAGCTCTGGAAGAAATAAGCAAATGTCTGCTTAAGTTTGATGACAGGGCTACAGTTGGCACATTATGTGGTGAGCTGTACAGCCTTGCATCTCAGTGGGACAGACTAAAGATGTCCCCTCTGGAGGGTTACATTGTCAGGACAGCTAGTGAAATCCCAAAAGGAGGTGATGAGGATCCTTCCATGGAACAGCAGGATGTTGAACTAGAGAGCAAAACTTGTTCCTCCTGTAAAAACTGTGTCATTTGTGTTCATCTCATTCTCTCTCAGTACAATCTTCTAACTGATGCCTACCATGTGATTGGACTCGCCTACAAGTTGCTATTAACACTGTCCATCACACAAGTAGCCTGTGAGAGAAGCTTCTCAACAGTGAAATTCATAAAAAACAGGCTCAGGAGCACTTTAACCCAGAAGAACCTTGAGGCATTCATGCTCATGTGCACTGAGAAAGAAATTCTCATGTCTTTGGACAATGACACTGTGATAGATAAAGTTGCAGAGACCAGTGCTCTGCTCAGGCGTGTATTAATGTTTTAGGGTTGTCCATGTTTCCTTGAAGCTAAACCGCAGAGGAAAAAGAGATTAAACAATTAGAAAGTCATTAGAAATTGCAATACATTTTATTTTAATCTTTATTTTTTATTTTGTTTTATATATTTGTTTTTGTTTGATTTTTTTCTTCATTTCAATGTGTGAATATTTATGAAAACTAATTCTTAAAGAAAATAGATTCTGATTCTGTCCTGTTATTTACTGTTCTAATAAATCTTCACTGTGAAGCAAAACTTAGGCTACTGTATTTGCACTGCATTGGAAAATATGATATTTTTGAAAAAATTGTCCGCTATTGCATACTTATATTCAGAGGTTTTAAGAACATCATTTTAATAGTCAGTCGTGAACTAAAGTGGGCCGGTCTAAGGCATGAAACTCCAGGGCTGAAAATTAGTCCCAATCCGGCCCTGGACATATCCAATCTCTGCCACATGGGAGGGAAGAAAATCAAAATGTTTTCACTTGAACCATGTAATGTAAATTTGGCCGAGACATACCGACCTCTAGACTAAAAGTTCTCTCCAGCTCTCAGATTCCCATCACTGGTGGGACTGAGAACACTTTACAGTTGTTTACCTTTAATAACCAAAATACAAAAAAATATATCTTCCAGACATTTTAGTCTTTTTTAATAAACATTCCATAGATTAAGTGAAACGTTTTCTCTTCAAGTGGAAAAAAATATAGTTAAAACAGCTGTTTTATTACTGTCAAATGTATTCTTTTAAAAGGTAGAGACAGTGTGTATTTGCACAAATTCACTTCCCTGCATCCAGGTCATTACCTAATGAATCATGTAATCATGATACTGTATCATTCAAGCAACATAGCGAACCAAGCAACGCTCACATTTTTTTCTTTTTTTTAATGATCTCTATGTCTGCATGCTGAAATGTCAGAAGAATAAGACTGAATGGTAAATTATTCTTTTAAAGTTGCCTTGCATTTTAGTTACCATTTTACAGTGGTGTCTTCCTGTGTAACCTCATCAGATGGTAACTGTACCAAGAGAGAAGAAACTGATTAAATAATACAGAAAAAAAAAATTCCCCTGTTCTCATAGGACACAAGTCCCATCCAGCTGTTCATGTTAATACTCAACCTCATTATTCAAAAGTGACAGAAAATATGATTTGGATGATATGCATAATGATTTAGAGAGATAGCTATCATAATGGAGGTTGGGGGCAGGAAGCACCTTTGAATACAAATCTCAAAGACATGTGCACAGACAGCAACGAAGCAGATGGATCTCGGGCCACCTGAGATCTCTTTGTCTAACGGTGTTAGAAAGAAGCGAGGAGGACTGACACTACAAGGTGAGCTCCATCAGCTGAGGATCACTCTTCAGATAAAGCAAAGCTGCGGCAGATGCAGAATAAAGCTAAGGATTCAGAACAGGTGCTTTCACTTACTCACAGCCTGATTGTCTTAACCCATTATCTGGGGCATCATTGATTTCCACTAACAGGTTTGCAGGGCTGACGCAGGCGAGGGCTGCCATGTCACTGAGATGTTCTCAGAAAGAGGGAAGAATAAAAGAAATTAACTCACATACTCAAAATCAAACCATAAAATATTATAACATGTAAAACTGTCCTATGAGCTAAACTCTGGATAACAGCGGCCCTCCAGGACCGAACGTTGCCTATCCCTGATCTATAAGACATACACTCACCGGCCACTTTATTAGGTACCCCATGCTAGTAACGGGTTGGACCCCCTTTTGCCTTCAGAACTGCCTCAATTCTTCGTGGCATAGATTCAACAAGGTGCTGGAAGCATTCCTCAGGGAGTTTGGTCCATATTGACATGATGGCATCACACAGTTGCCGCAGATTTGTCGGCTGCACATCCATGATGCGAATCTCCCGTTCCACCACATCCCAAAGATGCTCTATTGGGTTGAGATCTGGTGACTGTGGAGGCCATTTTAGTACAGTGAACTCATTGTCATGTTCAAGAAACCAATTTGAAATGATTAGAGCTTTGTGACATGGTGGAAGTAGCCATCAGAGGATGGGTACATGGTGGCCATAAAGGGATGGACATGGTCAGAAACAATGCTCAGGTAGGCCGTGGCATTTAAACGATGCCCAATTGGCACTAAGGGGCCTAAAGTGTGCCAGGAAAACATCCCCCACACCATTACACCACCACCACCAGCCTGCACAGTGGTAACAAGGCATGATGGTTCCATGTTCTCATTCTGTTTACGCCAAATTCTGACTCTAACATCTGAATGTCTCAACAGAAATCGAGACTCATCAGACCAGGCAACATTTTTCCAGTCTTCAACTGTTCAATTTTGGTGAGCTCTTGCAAATTGTAGCCTCTTTTTCCTATTTGTAGTGGAGATGAGTGGTACCCGGTGGAGTCTTCTGCTGTTGTAGCCCATCCGCCTCAAGGTTGTGCGTGTTGTGGCTTCACAAATGCTTTGCTGCATACCTCGGTTGTAACGAGTGGTTATTTCAGTCACTGTTGCCCTTCTATCAGCTCGAACCAGTCTGGCCATTCTCCTCTGACCTCTGGCATCAACAAGGCATTTCCGCCCACAGAACTGCCGCTCACTGGATGTTTTTTCTTTTTCGGACCATTCTCTGTAAACCCTAGAGATGGTTGTGCGTGAAAATCCCAGTAGATTAGCAGTTTCTGAAATACTCAGACCAGCCCTTCTGGCACCAACAATCATGCCACGTTCAAAGTCACTCAAATCAACTTTCTTCCCCATACTGATGCTCGGTTTGAACTGCAGGAGATTGTCTTGACCATGTCTACATGCCTAAATGCACTGAGTTGCCGCCATGTGATTGGCTGCTTAGAAATTAAGTGTTAACGAGCAGTTGGACAGGTGTACCTAATAAAGTGGCCGGTGAGTGTATGTTTAGTGTTTCTATTATATACTGTTCATATTTTTCAAAATTCATAACAATATCTAATATCATAATCTAATATCCATGTGTAAAAAGTCAGTTTTTCATAAAAAGTAGAATATTTGCCCCTGAGATGAAGTGGAGTTGAATAACAATCTAAAGTACTTAAAATTTATACTTAAATACAGAGTAAATGTATTTCGTTAGATTCCACCACTGGTTATTTGGAAAATGAAATTAATAAAATGTATTGTCACTTTAACAAATTGTTGCTAGCTGTGTCCCGGGAGTTCTTCAATGGAACGGTCTGTTTTTGTCGCCTGGCAACTGGTGACAGCCAACGAGCGGCAGTAACATTTGTACTGGACTGGACTTTATATATAATTATAATACATTACATTACATTATATAAGTTATAAATATATAGTTATAACTGCCTAAAAACAAAACGGGTTGAAAACCTATCTAAAATTGTTCACCATGGTCAATTTATGAACATAATAAAGTCTAAACTAGCCTATGTAAAATCACATACTGGTAACATATAAGGCAATATTTGAACCTTTATTGTGTCTTTTTATTATTATTTTTATTTTTTTTATCATTAGATACATTAGATTACTCGATTAAATTGAAACCCAATACTTCAATTTAAAAGTGTAATCTGGCAATTTCGTCTCCAGCACAATGAATTATGGGTTAGGCAAGGCTGCGAAGGATCCTTCTTCTTTTCCCGTGAATGCAGGATACATCAGGACGCATTTGCTGGACCCCAAATGGCACACTTCATGTGGACTCACAGTCTCGTGGCCTTAAATTGCGCGTGCTCGCCAAGTGTACGAGTCCGTAGGGGGTCCCATTCGGCATTTCAGAGCTCAGAAGTGTGCTCGCACGAGTGCCGCCTTTGTGCCCTCGATGCAGGCTTCTTTCGCACACTCCACACGAGTTACCTACCCAGGAATCATGGCGAACGCCCAATCAGATAAATGAGGGGAGGAGTTTCGTGGCTTTTTGACTTTCGGTGGCATGATGTCATCAAGCCTGTCCCACAATGCACTCTCGCGTGGACTCAAGGCCAGCGCCCCTTAGGTCTGCACTTCCTGACGTCACCACGTGTGAACTCAAAGGAGGTCCACAAGGCCGAAATGTGCCATTTGGGATCCATCCTTTGAAGGAGCCTTCGAAGGACCTTCGAATTGGGACAGCCTTCGTCGCACCGCGATGACGCAAGCGGCTATACTTTCCCCTTTAAACGAGTCTCGGTGCGTCCTTCGAAGGACGCGGCCTTCAAAGGATGCAGGCAGTCCCTGAATTGGGACACAGCTGTACACGCACCTGTAGCTCATCACTTCCCCTAGTTTGGACTCTCATTTTAACCCCGCACAAACACTCAGTCAGTGTTTGGCCTTTGTAAATGTCCTTAGAACTCACCTTTTGCTGGGTTTCAAGGAATAAGGACTTACCTGTGTGATCATTCACCCATTCTGCCTCGATCTGCTCTTGTTGTTCCAGCTAAGTGTGATACTTAGGGAAAGTTATTTTACCTGTTAGTACCTGTTATGTACTCACAAGTTTTAGAGTTAAGTGACTCTGTTGAAAGGTAATTATCTGAATGTTTACATTCTCTGGATTTACTGACAAGTATATACTGTCCTGCATTTCCGTTCTTGGATTTTTACCTTCTGAGGCAGTGACTATGTTTAACTCTCTCTGTATGTAAGAAGATTATTAATGTAAAGACTGTCACCAATCCAGTTTTCCTGTGAATGCTAACCTGTGGATGTCTGTAAAGATCATCTGCTGTTAATCTACCTACGAACTGCTAAAGACTGTTTGAGAACTTATCTGAATACTCACCTGTGTGTTACAGTATGTATGTATGTATCTGTACACACACACACCCCTTTTCAGTAAGTAAACATTGTGACGTTTTTTTTTTCACCCTTCTGACCATAAATAAAACACGGCACACTCTGTCAATGGTGCTTTAGGCCATGTCCACACGGAGACGCGTTTAGCTGTATACGTACAAATTTTGTATCGTGTTGGCGATTCTGCGTTTTGGGACACTGAAACCGCTATTTTTTTAAACCGGGTCCCAGAGTAGATAAATCTGAAAACGACCCCCTTGCGTTTTCGTGTATACGGCCAAACCGTACATTTTGTGCAACGATGATGTCATCACACCATGTGTCAGCATTAGTCACACACCGCTACGTCACACGTAACAGCAACAACAATGGCGGACTATATGCTTGTGTTCGTGCTGCAGAAGCAACTGAGCCTATTAGCTTTACTAAAGCAAAATCTTCTGCTCCTATGCTACTACGGTGAGCAATCTTCGTCTTTGTCACGGGTGACAAAATCGCTCGGCAAGCGGAACCCCCTTGAGAGTCCTAAGTTTCCCAGGGGAAGGTATTGTGTGCAACACGCCCCACCCCGGTGATGTAAACATGCCCGCACTGATTAGCGCTAATGCATTGCGGGTGTGAGAGAGAGAGAAGCGGCGCTCACACAGGCTTCCTGTTACGCAAGCCAGGATAAAAAGGGACCATTCAGAGAGTGTTGGTCGTTGATGTTCAGTGGGTTCTCGTTGTTCAGTGGGTCCGCGTTGCTCAGTGAGTTGGAAGTGTTGAAGAGCCTAAAGGGTTGACTTGGAGCAGAGTTGGATACAAGCTTCCTCAGGAAAACCGTTGTGGTGTGGAGATCGCCCAGTTGAGTTTGCTGGATCAGAGTGATCGTTTGTGGGAAGTCTGCTGGACTGAGCTATCGTCTGGATTGGTGCTGTGGAAGGAGAGAGAAGAGATAAGTGAACTGATTTCATCTTATGAGCGTTCAAATTGCTGGAAGAGGATGCAGTAAATGTGGATCTGAATGTCGGAAGAGCTATGTGTTTCAGAGTGTGTTGAGGAGGAATTGAGAGAGAAATCCCTCGTGGAGCGAGCGCAACAAACGGAGTGGGGCCTCTGACCAGCCTTAATGTGTGCGTGAATTGCAGTGCTTTTGCCTTATTGATACACATTGATTTGTGGCTGTGGAATTGAAGTGAACACAAGTGTGCTGTGCCTTTGCTGAGAAGTGGCCCTAGCCCCATTTACACGTTTGTGGAAAGTTACTATATCTGCTCCCCATTGAAAGTCCAGTGTGATACAGCTGCACTGAAGAGGGTACCCTGTACTGTGAAGGTCCTTAATTGTTATTTACTGTTTTGAGCCCAGAAGCCTACCGCATCACTGGAGAAACGATCTTTTAACCCACTGTCTCCTTACTGTGAATTGAAGAAGAGTACTGTGCAGATCCTCACCTGTTCCACTTACTATTGAGTCCAGACGCATGCAGCATCACTGGTAACGTACCCTTTTAATCCATTGTCTCCTTGCTGGGCACTGAAGAGAGTACATTGTACTGTGAAGATTTTTACCCGTTCTACTTACTGTTTGAGCTCAGCAGCCTACATCATCACTGGTAACGTACCATTTTAATTAATTGTCTTCCTGCTGTGTACCGAAGAGAGTACGTTGTACTGCGAAGATCCTTATCTGCTCTACTTGCTGTTGAGTCCAGAAGCACACTGCATCATTTGGGAAGCAACCTTTTAATTCACAGTCTCCTTACTGTGAGCTGAAGAGAGTACTGTGTACTGTGAAGATCCTTACCTGCTCTACTTACTGTTGAGTCCAGAAGCACACTGCATCATTTGGGAAGCAGCCTTTTAATTCACTGTCTCCTTACTGCGAGCTGAAGAGAGTACTGTGTACTGTGAGGATCCTTACCTGTTCTACTTACTGCCCGAGTCCAGAGGTATACAGCATCACTGGTAAAGTACCCTGTTTAATCTATTCTCTTACTGCTGTACATTGAAGAGAGTATTTTGTACTGTGAAGATCCTCACCTGCTCTACTTACCGTTTGAGTCCAGAAGGACGCAGCATCATGGGCGAAGTAAATCTTTAACTCACTGTCTCCCTCCTGTGGACCGAAGAGTACCGCGCACTGCGACGGATCCTTCCCTGCTATACTTACTGCCCGAGTTCGGAAGTCTGCAGCACTGCTGGGAAAAAGTAAGCTTTCAAACCATTGTTCCATTATGGTGTGCCGATGAGAGTTCTCGGTACTGTGAATATCCTTACCTGTTCTACTTACTGTTTGAGTCCAGAAGCATGCAGCACCGCTGGTGAACGGAGTCCCTAAATTGTCGCCCAGGGGACACCGTGACAGTTGCGACACGCCCGCCCGTGACAGAAGGATATCTAGAGGACAGTGAAGGCTATCCAATTGATGCCCCTTGTTTTATCGTTCAATAAAGATTGTTCCTCCTTTGAAACTTACCTGTGTCGCCGTAGTCCTCTGTTGTGTGCCTGTGGTGTCGGCTCCCCACGGTGGTGGCTCAGTAAGAGAGGGGGGGGTGGTTGGTCATCCGAGCATTCCTCTCCTCGACCTGTGTGACATCTTCACCTTGCTGTTTTGTTGGGTTCATGAAGAGCGCGCAAGGTTATGCGCATGCTCCAAGTCTTCTCCTCCTTGTTTAGTGTATCTCTGTGGCAGAATTACAGCGCAACATACTGGTCTGGCATATACCACATCGTTTTCAGAGGTTTCGTGTGTACGCATATAGTATTTCTTGAGTCGATGCCGTGTTTACGAAAAAAAAATTCGAACGAGAAAAAAAAAAGATCGGATAGGGAAAGCTCTGGCTTCGTGTGGATGTGGCCTTAGTTAAAATTGTTGGATGCAACCAGTCATTGGTTGCTAATATTACTTTGGTAAAAAAAAAAAAAAACTCCTAAACAAATACCTAATGGCCATGAGATGCCTAACGTTGCTATGGTTAGAATGGTGTCAATCATTGCAACTTCAGGAGCGTTTTTCTCCCTTTGATGATTAAATGATGGTTTAATTGCAACTAAACTGGGACATGAATGACATGACACTGCCCGTATTTGTTCAAGATCAGAAGTAATCTATATGATTAAAGCTCACATTATAGTGTATGACTGCACTATTTGGCTATTTTATGTGCTAAACAACTTAAAACAAATAATGTGAAACAGTGCTGGTTGGTCTACATGTCATGTCCAGGTTCAATAAAAATATGGTCACTAATTGTGTTAATTATGTGTGTTATTTAATAGGCTGGGAGAGACCTTGATGAGCATTAAAATCCCGAACAGCAGAAACTGGAGCCTGGTTAAAACCAGACCATTCTCAGTTGTAACTGAGTTATGGTCTGGCAAAGCTTCATAGACAAATCATTTCCAAAGGGGCGTCACCAACGGACGTAGCTCAAATGCCTCTGGGCGCAATTGGATAGACCTAAAACCAATCAGAGCGATGAAGGAGATGACGTATGCAGAGTGACGTTCGTATGTTATAGAACAACTTAAATAAACGAGCAGACACTGGTTAGCTACTTGCTCTACGCTTATTTAAAATTAACAGCAAGACAACTAGAAGTGAATGTGCTTTCCATTAAATAAATCACACACAGTAAACAAAACCTTAACAAAAAAAACTTTGCAATGAACGTTGCTATTTAGATGCGCAAACTGCGTGCCGGTGCGATGAGACGTACATGCTCGGGCAGATTCGACTTGAATCTGAATTCAGCACCGCACGTGCTGTTACAAAAAAAGCCGTGCACACAGCCAAGCGAAATGGGGTCTTACCGGTCTTGCGCTATGAACGAGTCATTGTTGCCGCACGCACCTTCGCACTCGTGCGGACACGTCGAGTATAAACAAGGCTTTACTCCGTGTCAGCGCGCGCTCTGATCGGTAAAGGGGCAGAGATTTCAGACCTCCGTTTATTAAGGAGATCTCCAAGATTTCTCTTCTTGGGAGGGGGTGCACAGACCTCTCCCGAATCATCTCCAGCAGTAGCAGCCTCCAAAGCACCACTGACTCCGCCTCCGTTTCCCTCATAAGCTGATATTAGTATTTAAACATTCTCTATGATTAAAAAAAAATTGTGAAAAAAATATTTTTATAACATGGTTTTGGCGGTTATAGAGTTCTAATGACGGTGTTCAACTATAACCGTCACACCCCTAGTTCCATGGGGGCATCCATCTTTGTAAATGTACAAAATCTGCTTCACCCTCGCTGTGCTGTCGTCATCGTGTAAAGCCCGCCCCAAAGTTTCTGATTGGTGCCGCGATTTCGACAGATTAGAAATGGGCTTGAATGAGCTCTTTGCCAGATTAACTTGCAGAGCAAATCTAAATTTGCAGGAAGTTGTCTGGGTTTTCCCAGGCTACAGAAACCGTGCAAATACCCTGAATAATTAAGACATGAGTATTTGCATGTTAAAACACAGATCTAGATGAGATGGGTAAAAATGCATATCTGTAGGACTTCAATAAATCTTTCTCTAGGTGGACTCATAGGTAAAGTATGAAAGGAATACAGCGCAACAACTCTCAGTAGCAGAGCCGGCCCGAGCCTTTTGGGGGCCCTAAGCAGAATTTGATTTGGGGGCCCCTCCCACTACGCGGAGTCACCTGTGCTTGACGATTATTGACACAAATATCACACAATAATGATACATTATAAATTAATACAGTGAGGTTATGTATAAATACAAAATAAATACTTAATAAAAAAATAGATAGCCTACTTATTTTTTTTTTTTACTTTTACTTCACTCTTTTACTAACTCTTTGAAACTTCTTAAAACAAACTGTCTCAAAGCCTAAATAATGACAACTGAGAAATCAAAAACATAATAAGAGCAAGGGTTCAACAATGACAATTATTGTTGAAAACTGTAAAAATATTATTATTTCTCAACTGTCTAAATACAGTGTAACTGTCCACAATTTTTTTTTTATTATTATTATTATTGTAACAGACTTTGTTAGATTGTACATGACAGAATCCAACAAAGTCTGTTACTATAATACCGGTAATGATGTACTGGCGCCCGTTGTATGTGTATGCAATGTATTTTTCCCCTCGGGGCTTGCCGTAGATAGGAATGGTTCAATTGCTGCACAAAACATACCGTAAGTAATCATGCAAACATACTTTTATCTTGCTCTTTTTTTCTCCTCCTGTGTCATTTTCTTCGTTCTATTTTTGGCACCAGAGGGATACGTCCTTTTTTGTGACATGGCTTAACATTACCGCGAGTCCGCGACTATGCGCAGTTGCGCACGAATTGTCTATGCACGCGCGAGGTGTCTAGATTATGCGCATGACTTAAACGCTGGCAGACACAGCAGCAGTTGTAGGGAGGTATATTGATCATGAAATCAGAATTTTCTTGTCTTTAATTATTCATTCATTCAATCATTCATTCATTCATTCATTCATATTAATTCATTCATTTATGTCACTTGTTTAAGTTATCTAAAAAAATATTTTTCGATTTTTCGACTCGATTGGGGGGCCCCCTGGTGGCCAAGGGGCCCCAAGCAGCCGCTTAGTTCGCTTATGCCTCGGGCCGGCCCTGCTCAGTAGACATCAACAAATCTATAACACTATAGCAGCTTAAGAATGATGACTGTCTAAGACATACAGCAGGACACACACTAGGCTATTCTTAATCTCTCATCATTCTCTCTTCTTCATTTCTCTTTCCCTTCTCTCTAATTTTCCTCTACTCTGCCTCATCCTCTCTGCTCTAGCCCGCTGTGGATAGCTCTGTGATGTTGGGCTTCGCTCATCATTGCAGCTCTCATAAAAACTTCAATAGGATCTGCTTTCCAGACAGACTTGGCATACTCTAAATTGGGTTCTTAAATTAGCTATGTTGTTATACTTATTTGCACATTCACTTCCTGTCTTTCAAAGTCACTGGTCTGTTTGCTTGGACTCATGCAAAAGCAATTCTACCCAAAGTGTGTTTTTCAACAATAAGCAGGGCTTGTTAATGGGGTGAAAGGTTAGAACGGTTTTAGAGCTGAGTTGACAGTAACAATTTCTCAATTTTGATCAATCTTCATTTTGAATGTTCAGTTGAAACATAATTTGTAGCACACCTGCCATCCAATAGTTTCTTTTGATAAGAAACAAAAACACAGCTATCAAATTCAGGCCATTTTAATCACAAAATCCAAACAATACATTTTGACGCTCTTTAATGTGGTTGACAGATCACTGTAGCCACCTCAGTTCAAGCAGCAGCAGCGCTGAGCGCATGTGAACCAAATCAAACTGAATTAAAACAAATGGAATCAAATTGATAATGATAATAATAATAAATGTTAACTAAACTGAAAACAAAACTGAAAGTGAACTTGACCGTCATGATCAATATGCATCAAAAAGCAGCTATGATATTTTGTTGTTTTGTGTTTCACAGGGGAAAAAATATTCTACAAATTTCAAGTAACAGTGACATCTTTTCAAATTTGGAAGAAAATTATCTGAAAATGTGTGACTTAAAGGGATACTCCACTTTTTTTGGAAATAGGCTCATTTTACAACTCCCCCAGAGTTAAACTGTTGAGTTTTACCGTTTTTGAATCCATTCAGCCGATCTCCGGTTCTGGCGGTACCACTTTTAGCATAGCTTAGCATACATCATTGAAGTGGACAAGACGATTAGCATTTCTAAAAAAAATGACCAAAGAGTTTCGATATTTTTCCTATTTAAAACTTGACTCTTCTGTAGTTACATCGTGCACTAAGACCGACGGAAAATGTAAAGTTGCGATTTTCTAGGCTGATATGGCTAGGAACTATACTCTCATTCCTGCGTAATAATCAAGAAACGTCACTGCCGTACCATGAGTGCAGCAGGCGTAATGATATGACGCAGCGCCTGAAAATAGTTCCGTTGTGTTGACAGAAGGTGGCCTATTTTCAGGCGCTGCGTCATATCATTACGCCTGCTGCACTCATGGTACGGCAGTGAAGTTTCTTGATTATTACGCAGGAATGAGAGTATAGTTCCTAGCCATATCAGCCTAGAAAATCGCAACTTTACATTTTCCGTCGGTCTTAGTTCACGATGTAACTACAGAAGAGTCAAGTTTTAAATAGGAAAAATATCGAAACTCTTTGGTCATTTTTTTTTTAGAAATGCTAATGGTCTTGTCCACTTCAATGATGTATGCTAAGCTATGCTAAAAGTGGTACCGCCAGAACCGGAGATCGGCTGAATGGATTCAAAAACGGTAAAACTGAACAGTTTAACTCTGGGGGAGTTGTAAAATGAGCCTATTTCCAAAAAAAGTGGAGTATCCCTTTAAGTCACTAAGTGTCTAAGTGACTTAGACTTAGATAATGGCATTGAAAAAGACAAATGGCTTTACCACTTAGTGAAAATTAAAAAACACATGCTTATGCTTATCGTTCCATAAAATCTAGAATTTTGATTTAAGTGACAAATGTAAGTTAAAATAGAGCAATTTATTACACAACACTGTCAGCAGCTTATCATATACATATTTGTCAAACTCAAGCTAAGATGCAAAACGCAGAGCATGACAAAATGAACAAATAAACCGTCATTGAATCGACTTAATTTACTACAGCCGTATGATCACTCAGTTCACATAATTCAGGTAAATGAAAAACAAATATAGAAATCATAGAAGAACAAAGATAAAAGCATAGAAATGAAATGGAAGAGCAAAAATAATTAAACTATTGAAAGAATGCACATACAACAAGGACTAAGATACAAACAGTTAAAACAATAACAAAGTAAATGTATTAATCACTGTAAAGAAAAAAGTTGCTACCTAAATATTAAGTACAATCAACTTGGCTGTATAAGTCATTTCAACTTAACGAGTTGAATCTTGTATAACTTATTAAAAAAAATAGAAAATTGCTTAACTTTTTTGTTGAGTTAAAGTAATGTAAAAACAAATGTTGTACTAATAATATTAAAAAGCACAGATCTACTCAAAACTGGCTGCTATGCAACGTTTGGGGAGACAGTTGTACAATCAATCTTCAAGGAAGCAAAGTTTTGTTACATTACCAGGTTGCTACAATTAACACTTCTAAAGAGAGACTGGTCACAAACTTTAGCATTGAAAAGTTTACCATAGCATTGAATCTTAGAAGAAATTCAAGAGTTTTGTTTGAAGCAGATTACCGAGACAATTGTATCACTGTTGAATTATAAACAACTCTGTGTAATGATGAATTATTTTCATTGATTTTTGTAGCACACTCTGTTCTGAGACCTAACAAAGTGTGTACAGCCCTGGAATGTGTGCAAGAACTCTCAAAAACTCACTGGGCAGCGTTTATGCTGAATCCAGCACTCTGACCATGTACTTTGTTCCACACTAACCCATTATTCTTGCACCAACTTTGTGCTGGTAACTGTTGCCTTTTGAACTGACTTTTAAAACCATGAAAGCAGGAACAACCTTAAAAGAACTGAGAGAGTGTTTTAGATTTAGAGAGCATTTTGTATTAGAGTGAGTTTGGATTTTCTCTCTTTCTCTGTCTTGTTACATTATTTCATTTGGCTGACATTTTTAACCTGTGAAAATCCATTTTAGGTGGTGTTTAGCAATTTTTTAGAAATGCACGGGAGGGAGTAAGAACACAGTTTCACCATTCCCCATGCATAATCAACTGGAAAGCTCTCTACTCTGAAGGTGCATGAGGTCAGAAATAGTACAGCCAAAATTAAGACAGTCACACACACGCTTTCACCATAGTGCCCTGGAGCAATACATGAAGGAAAAGTTGACTGATAAACAGAGATTATTCATGAAAACACAAGGAGAAAAGGGGAAAGCTTAAAAAATATGCAAATGACAAGTTATGGAATTTTTATGGTGCTTTTGCATCCATTTTTGAAGCTTCAATCCAACCTAGGCTCATTGGAAAAACCTTCTTCTACCTACATTTTTGCAGAACTCCTTAAACGTACTTATACAGTGCATACAATTGACTGCAAATGAACACATAGAGGCAGTAAAAAGGCAACAAATAATATTCCTTTTTATACAAATGATTATGCTCTATTATCGATTATTGAATAATAAAATAGTATTTTCATGCGGCTCTGTGCACAACACTGTTATGACCTCAAAACACTTTCAGTGCATGATTTGTAAACTAATACCTTTTGACATTTGCATCACATGAGCTCCCTAATGGCTTTGCTGATGTAGTAAACTTGCTCTGCTCACCTGATACTATACGCTCAAGTCCCGTGAAACATGATTCACCAGGAAAGAGCTCAAAGACTCAATGAAGCAAGCTAACCTGACATGTTTGCTTCAGAAAATGCATTTTTATCTCCTGTTTGTTTTTGTTAGGTGAGGGTAGGGTTTAGTGTAGGCGGTACATAATATTCAAACGCAATAGAGCATTAACCTTTAAGTTAAACTGCCTCGATACGCCATAAAACAGCCAGCATATAAAATGTTGCCATGATTCCCGTTCCCCTGTCATCCTAATCGCTGTTAATTTTAGAGAACAGTGAACAGCACCACCTCCTTTCTCTTTTTTTTTCATTCTTCAGATTTGCTATGATATGACGGTGAGTTGGGTTTGGACGGACTTTTGACTTGAGCTCGGCGACTTCTAAGGGCCCCCCCCCCCCTCCAGATTACTCAGATCATTAGGATCGCATCAGCTAGAAATAACAAGGGTTCACTCTAAGCAAGGAGAGTCTGCTTTTAGCTATTATGCCAGCCGCAGCTGGAACCAGCTTCCAGAAGAGATCAGATGTGCTCCTACAGTAGTCACATTCAAATCCAGACTCAAAACACATCTGTTTAGCCGTGCATTTACAGAATGAGCACTGTGCCACTGTTCGTCCGACTGTTTTTACTGTACTTTATTTTTTATTCTAAACTGTTTTAATTATTCTTATTTGTTTTGATTATTTTAATTTCTTCTATGTAAAGCACTTTGAATTACCATTGTGTATGAAATGTGCTATATAAATAAACTTGCCTTGCCTCTGTGACTTTACATTTTTTGACGCAGGTGTGTAAATGCGTTTTGCACCATATTCACTGCAGCAACTGTAGCAAAAATGTAAGTGTATGAGTTTCTCAATTTGTGATTTGTAGAATAGGATTTGTGTGCCTGCAATGAAGAATTTGAGAAGGTGTAACTGTTGTGTTGAGTTTGTGGAAGATAAAAAAAGTCTACAAGTTTGCAACTCTTAAAACATTTCTCTCCGTGATTTCCAATTTACTGATACACATGTGTGGCTATTCTCTACAACTACAAATTCCACTGTCACAGGCGTTCAATTGTTTTGCACCAAAAATACCTCCATAAGTAAATGACAGAATTTTATTTTTTGAGTTTGTTATATCATGACTTAGCCTACTCTCTACCTTTCTACCTTTTTCCTGCTGTCATGTTAAATATATTGTATATAACAGAAAAAAGAAGCGTGAAGTCTGCACACTGAAAATAGCTGCTCCAAATGAATTTATTAATAGCACAACGTTTCGACCATCAGGTCTTCATCAGGCACAACGTGCAGCATAAATCAAAACGGGATCCAACATAAAACAAAAGCATGTCATGAAACTCAAACCTTAACCATGAACATTAACATGGACTTACTAACAGTGGACACAGGAAACAATACTTGAGGAATAAGGCAAACATGAGGGTTTAAATACACAAGGACTAATGACAAGACAAGGAACATCTGCGTACAAATGAAACAATGAACCAATGACAACATGACAAGACAAGGAACATCTGCGAACAAATGAAACAATGAACCAATGACAACATGAAAACACAGAACACATGGCTGGATCACATGACTAGAACAGCGGATCACAGGACAGACATGAAACAGGAACATGAAATAAAATGACATATCCTCCCCTCTGGGCGGCTCCCGACGGCCAACATGAAACATAACAAACCAAAACATGATACAGCGTCAGCGACTCGGCGTGATACGGCGTGAACAGTCTCTGGCTCGGCAGGCAGGGCGTGAAGTGACTCAGGCTCGCTTGGCAGGCATGATGTGAAGAGACTCGGGCTTGGCAGGCATGACGTGAAGAGGCTCATGCTTGGACGATACTGTGGGATTGCGGGTCTCCTCGTCCGCAAAGCCCACAGTAAATGACGAGCCGCTCAACAAAAGGGCGAAGTCAATATATTCCTCTGCCGAGCCAGAGACTGTTCACGCCGTATCATGCCGACGCTGTATCATGTTTTTTGTTTTGTCCCCAGGCATCCGCATCTGTGAATGAATGGGTTCATTCAAACCCACTCGAAAAATGTATTTGACCACCACATCATTAAAGTTCACCAAGTAACAGAGTTGACAAAAATCTTCTACATAATGATGTTTTATTAACAAAGTTCGGGAGAAGCACGTTCAGATAATTAACACGGGTGGAGAGCACTCAGCAATCATGATTAAAATGTTTCATTAACAAAGTTCGGGAGAAGCACGTTCAGATAATTAACACGGGTGGAGAGCACTCAGCAATCATGATTAAAACGTGTACATATAGACTCAGCAGTCTCACCTCATTTCTCTGACAGTTAGCAGCGTCCCTCCACCACCCCTTCTCCACTCTTCTAGTCCTAAACCACTTACATACGGGGGGGAGTACTCTGGGTTCGGGCCGAATTCCGAGCTCGGAGCCCTCCCCCCGGACAGCACGCCAAATACGCATTATACTTTATTCCCCTTAATTGTATGTAAGTGTGAACTCGTGAAATCCTTTATGGCGCGATTGCCTTGAAAGAGGCGAACTGCTGTTCACTGTTAAGGTCAAGTATTCTGTAATTATTAGTCCACTGGAGGCAAGTTTGAAGAGAACCCAAGTGCAGTTTATTTACAAATCAAAACGTGATCCAACATAAAACAAAAGCATGGCACGGCATGAAACTCAAAACTTAACCGTGGACTAACATAAACATGGACTAGAACATTGACATGGACTTAATAACAGTGGATACAGGAAACAATACTTGACAAGGAACAAAGCAAACATGAGGGTTTAAATACACAAGGACTAATGACAAGACAAGGGACACCTGTGAACAATAAACCAATGACAACACAGAACACATGGCTGGATCACATGACTAGAACAGGGGATCACATGACAGACATGAAACAGGAACATGAAACAAAACCAAATCGTGACATATAATTTTGATTTTGATTTCTTATGCATGGTATTTTTTATTTCTTATGCATATGTTGTGATTTGATAATTATTTTAATTCCTTTTCTATGTAAAGCACTTTGAATTAACCTTGTGTATGAAATTTGCTAAATAAACGTGGCTTGTTTGCCTAGTGTAATTTTGTACATTTAGCTATGCACATTAAATAAACTAAAATTAAAAGAAAAATATATGAATTAAAAAATATTAAAATATTTGCAAGAATAGGAAACAGCATTCCAAGTTTCATCCAGAGTTGCAAATGTAGCCAAAATGAATATCTCATTCAGTAGGGACCAAATGATGTATCATAGTTATTGATCAACTTTCCCATACAAATTAAAGTATTTGTTCCTTTTTTTTTTCTACAATAGCTTGGTAACAGTGTTGGAGGGTTAAACTTGAATAATATCTGTTCATATTGCACAAAATGAAAATAGGTTTAATGAGATCCAATTTTAAACATTTTTGAAATGGGGAAAAACAGTGCGAAAACATTTAAAATGTGGGACAAGCCAAAATATATGAACAGAGTTTTTTTACTATAATGAATTAAGTATGAATTCAACAGAATACATACATTTGGTGTATTTTTTTCATGCTAGGTTACTTTGTTGTTATAGTTTAAGATATCTAATAAACCTGGATATCTAAAAAGATAATATCTTTATACTAAGAAAACAGGAGTGTGCCGTATAGTGTCCAGAGTGTACCATATTGTTGGTAAGTGCCATTAGATGTGTGTTTTGTGTATATGAGAGAGGGAGAGATGAAAAGTGCTCTGACAGCAGCTCTGTCAAAATGTTATTGAGTGTCCCTCTCAGTGTGTGTCAGCATTTGACTCTCTCAGGGCTATTTAGAAATACTCTGATTAATTTTTATTAATTTAGCAGAATTGTTTTGAAAATACTCTGCCTTGGAGGGTTTTAGTAAGGAAATATGAAATGCTATGAATGTGTTAACAAGGATAAAATTGGTGGCATGACCCACATTTCTGCCAATTTAGGTGTAAGATTACCACAGCGCACACTTCAAAAGGAAGACCGTCACACCAGTATCTGGAGCCCTGAGCTAGTCAGTTGCTAATACACGTGTGTTTGACACAATGCACTGCACACACACATATACCTGAACACACTGTCTACTGCACATCTATCTATCTATCTATCTATCTATCTATCTATCTATCTATCTATCTATCTATCTATCTATCTATCTATCTATCTATCTATCTATCTATCTATCTAACTATAAATAATGTTAGCTATTTTATACCTTGTTTATTGAATTTTCGAATCATTGTCAAATTCAGCATGACTATGAGTATAATATTACTTTTTAGAGTTATAATAGAATTTAATATTGAAGTGCTGTGATACTTTCATTAAATAGCTAACTTCAACTGTATTTTTCTTTCACATACAAATTTTTCTTTTTCTAGACATGTCTATCTGCATTTCAGGGGAGTAGTTAAAGGGTCACTTCACCCATTTGCATTAAGGTTTGTATTGTTAGAAACCCAGTCATATATTATAATGATGGTGGAATTTTGCTTGTTTTTTTTCTGAGATGGGAGAAAAAAGGATTTAAGTGTTTTACTTCCGTCCTATCGTGACGTAAATATCGTCATTTTGCGTCACGATAGGACGGAAGATAAATTTCATTGCATATTAAGAAAACTACAGCCTTTAGCTCATTATTATTCAAAGGCGTGGGACCCACTCACCCCACCGGCCTATTACAGATCAGTGGGTGGGACTAAACCTGAAGAAACTAAACTATTAATCCGCCATCTTGCTTGGAAGACAGCAAGCTAAGCTAACAAGCGCTCAAGGAGTTAGATTTACCATAATGCCTGAATTTACGACACACGATATGGAAGACGAGGATTTTGAAAATCTTTTGCTCGAAACTGATGTTCGTGGCTATTTATACGAGCCACAATATAGCGAAGAGCAGCTGAGGCTGATGGAGGAACAAGAGGCGGCGGCGTCGGCTGCGGCAGCGGCCGCCGCAGGAGACCAGCCCGGCGCAGACGAGAAGCCCGGGCTTGCTCGCGCTGTAGCGAATTGGTGGTGCTCGTGCTTTAACTGTGCGCCTATGGACACCGAGCTAGAGTCTGTCTGCTGCAAAGAATCTCTAAAATGCCAATTCCTTCTAGAAGAAATGTCAGAGGCAGACACGGACATGGAGTTTTGTGCACACGGACGTTTGTGTTGTGATGTGAACCATCCTAGTGTCGCACCGCATATGTTCTGACTGGAACATCCAGGTATCATGCAATAATTCACCATATAGAAAGAAATACAAACGAGGAGTAGCTGCTAATTCGCTAATGAGTTTGCCAATGTAACGGGGTTCGTTGTTGTGGGAAGAATGAGACGGGAATCGGAGAACATTTAAACATTTTAATAGTAAAATAAACAAATACAAAACAAAAGTATAAGCCAGCAGCCCCTCAATGCTGGCCACACACAACAGAAACAAAACACACCATAAAATCAGGCCTGTTCCTCTCTCGATCTGCCCTGTCACTCCTCGTTTTATGCGTCCGCTCCTCGGTGAGAGACGCGAGAGAGACCAGTGCGTCTCACAGGTGTCGTTCATTATCACTCACGCCACCGGCCTCGCGCCGCTCTCACGTCCCTCGTCCTGCTCGCCACAGCCAACTAACTATACATTTTGTGTGAAATGAATTTCTAACTCTGGTGGCAGCTAACGTTAGCCCTGTAGAGTAGACGGAAGAGTGATTTCTCTGATGTTTGCGACTTTGCGCTGTTCTGGATTAGTGGGAGTGGCTTGCGGAGCTGTGCAACGTGGTGCATTCTGGGAGTTGTGGTCTTACACACAAATGCGCCCTAAAGTTATTTTCTGTCTTTTCTCGGTCAAGAGGGCACCAAATTCAAAATTTCTTTTACATTTCGACTACATATATGACCCACTTTCAATAAAGATTAATGTTGAAATGGGTGAAGTGCTCCTTTAAGCAGGTTCCAGGGAATAAATATATTTGAAACATTCTAAAGAAAATGTTTTTTTCTTTCCTTACAAATATTTTTTTTTATTTGTAAGGAAAGAAAAAACATTTTCTAAATTTTAAAATATGAGAGAAACTTAAATAATAGATTTTTAAGATTTAAGTCATATGGTATGTCCAAATCATACACTTACTGTAAGTGATATTCAGAGATTTTATTAAGGTAGCATATAGCTATTATTACAGTGATATTTGCAAAGCCACTGTATTGTTATAGAGTCTGAGTTCTAGAGTTACAATGTTTCTACCAGAGATATTGCATCTTGATAAACATGTGAGTTATTGCCGTGTCAAGACTTGGAGTTTGCCAGAGGGTCCAGTGCATATGCTTTGCATGTGCATTCATGTGCCTGGTGCCTTTAATTGTGGAGATTGTGTCTCTGTTCATGAGCAAATACAGTAAAAGAGGAACAACACCACCCCTCTGTGCTCAGAAGACATCACTGCATGCATCCCTTTTATATTCAGTGTTAAAACAGTTACAACTCTCACCAATATCATTCTTAACAACGTTATTACTCCTTTACCAGCTGTAGTGTCACAATTCACAACAATTAATTTGGATTGGATGGAACAGTTTTTCATTAACAATCTGAGCATAACAACTGTAAGTCACATTACGGGTGCTATAATAACAGCAAGTTTGTTGGCAGGCAGGGATAAAATGTACAGCTGAATCTATTTTCCTCCACAGGAGACTCTTATTTTAGCCTTGTTTTCATTTCTACTCTAAGATGGAAGACGTAAGTGGTCATATACAGTACATCGAGGCGTCATACATGTGACGCTTTGGACATTTCGTCGAAATACGCACATGGCATAGCGTCAATATGAGACGCAGAACCCAAGGCGTCATTCAGGTGACACTCGTCTAAATCCGACGCACATGGCATCCTTTAGCGTCAATATGAGACGCAGATCCCAAGGCGTCATAACCGTAACTCTACCCCAGACCAAAACCTACCCATAACAGTGCGTGTTATATTGACGCTCTCAGGGGCCCATGGAAAATTTTAGATAAAAAATAAAAAATAAAGTTTAAAAAGAAGTAATAAAAAACAAATATGCATATTGGTTTGCAGAATGTTTTTTTTTAAATATCCATCTCTCCATTTTCATTCTTCTACATACTGTTCAATAGTTTGTATAGCCTACTATTTGTTTAGCAAACTACAAAATACTCATCACTGTCATCCTTTGTTAACTATATATATATATATATATATATATATATATATAGTTAACTTTTTCAAAAAGAAATGTATGTATGTATGATAAAAAAAACAGTAGGAGGCCTAACGTTACTTGACTTTGGCCAGTGTGTTGGCTCTCAAAATGGCTCTTCGACAATAAATAAAAGTAATATTGCTTTGTAGGAACAATATGAAATGAATAACTTACCACAAAATAAAAATCCTGTCATTACCTCTCCTTCATGTCGCTCCAAACTTGTTCTTGTCCCGGGATAAGAGCTTGACGATTCTGAATACCAACATCTCAAAAAACAAAAAGCACTTAAGCAGTCCATGTGATATGTCGGTCTGTGTGTTATTCCAAGTCTTCTGCAGTCATTTTTGTGCGAAAAAGACCAAAACCTAAGTCATTATTCACTCACAATCTTGTTTAGCCTTCTTTGAATTTGCTTGTGCTTGATGTCATAGGAGAAGGCGGCAGGGTCAGAGCTATTAATATAGAGATCTATGCTGCCCTACAAAGGCAAAAGACCTTAACTCACCAGAGTGTGAAACTGAGAAAAATGACTTTAAAGTTGTTTTGTTGTCCAGCCAATTGTATGATAGGTAGGACAAT
Organism: Rhinichthys klamathensis goyatoka; assembly: GCF_029890125.1. NCBI lineage: Eukaryota > Metazoa > Chordata > Actinopteri > Cypriniformes > Leuciscidae > Rhinichthys > Rhinichthys klamathensis. Next base: position 1,655,200 of record NW_026606668.1, on the reverse strand, counting down.
GAAAATTTGCCAAGTAGTTGTCATAATGAATATATTTATCTACATAAAAAAAAAATTGAGCTCAAACTTGACCTTTGACCCTTATTCGGAAGTTACCGTATTCTGCCTTTGCATTATCTGCAAAACAAAAATGGGTCATACAAAGGCAAAATACCTTAACTTCTAATTTATTGACCATTTTGACTTTTATCACTCTATACAAACATTTCTATGATAACAATGATAGCCTTAAAATAACATTTAGTAAGTTCTGTCTAGTAAGGGTTAATATTACATCAATAGTTACAAAATATTACAAAATAAAAAAATTATGAGAAAGACCTTAACTCGCTAGAGTGTGGAACTGAGAAAAATGACTTTAAAGATTTTCAGTTGTCCCTCCAAATTAATTATAGGTAGGACACTCTGTAAATCTGGCAAGTAGATGTTTTAGTAATGAAAATTATCTACATAAAAAAATCTTGAGGTCAAACTTTTGACCACTATTTTAAAGTTACTGTACTCTGCCTTTGTATTGTCAGCAAAAAGTGAGAAGTCATGCCAAGGCAAAAGGCAGTAACTTCCACATTATCAATATTTGGTTGCTGATCACCATTAACAAATCATTATAGTAACACCTGTATAAAATCTAGTGATCATGGCATTTATTTTGTATGATTTACACTTATAGACATCTACTTATTGCTATCCTGTGCTTTGGTTGCATTCTGGTGGCATTATTAATACACGAGACATGGCAAAATACCTCCATAGCGGTAAGATCTTCAATTGGTACCGAGTGGCATAAGACTTGATAAACGCGCGTTCAAAATGATCACGATAAAACAGGTCCTCGCGCACATTCGACCCGGGGACTCGTTTATAGTATATTCGTGTTCGAAGGTGTCATGCTCCTCGTACGTTCACGAATAGTACGAACGCAGTGCTTTCCATCTTGAGACTCGGTGGGGAGCGCGCTCTGGACTACCTAGACGACTAATGCATTTATAGCACAACCTTCTGTGTTCTGCGTCTTTTCAGTAGCGGTGGTTTCAGCTGTCTGCCCTATTATTGTAGCCTAGAAATCTAGACGCACCCTAGCGGCAGCGAAAATTATTTCGCAGCCAGTGTGGTCTAGCAACTCTCCATAGGCTTTTGAGCTGTAAAAACCAAAAACTGGTCAGGCCAATCACATCGTGTATAGAGTCGGCGGCCGGTTTAACACAATGACGGCACAGTTCATGACGTTCCTCCGCGTGATTTCCATAGGTGATTTTCCTGCTACTTGAAAACAATGAAGATGCAGCGGTCTTTCGAATCGGCTTTGGCCGCGACTCTGGAGGACTTGGAGTTAAGAGAATGTCACTTAAGTCATTCTTAAAAAAGGAAGATGTGTTCGGAGTTTTACCGACCTGATACGGCAAAAGTTTAATATATCAATTAGCTCCGCTGGTGGAAAAACGCATGGGACTCACTCATCCACAACCGTTCGTTGCTCTGGTTGGTTGTAGCGCTATCCTATTGCGTGCAGAGGGATTTTGAAAGGTAACCGTTTATCCCGCCCCTCGGATTGAGGCATGTCAATGGAGAGTTCCCAGACCTAACATCTTGATGTAGGTCTGGCATGCTAGGCTACTATTATTGTGCAGTGCAGTTCGCTCGTCCCGCGGATTTATTCCGGACAGTGTGATTGTAGGTACAACCCGCTTGTAACAGCTTGTCTAGCTGATCTCGTATGCACCAGCAATTCTTGCTTCATTATGTTGTATGCACCAAATGTTGCTTCATTATTATCACTCCCTGTGACATCGCCGGCGAAGTTTTGGCACTCTGCCAGCTAGATGCATGATTCTTTCAACCAGGTCCGGTACCCGATCTGGGTGAGGCGGGGCTTTAGTTCTTTGTTGTATTCACCTGCTACGGCGTGTGTGACATATTTTCTGTCAACTCTGCATATCATTCGCGATGGATAGCCTATCGCACGTATGTCGATGGAACGGGTTCAGACCATACTAAATGTTCTGACCGCATTTGTGCAGGACAAAGCTCTGAGGACATCAGAAATTACAGGGACTGATGGCAGCTGTACAAAGTCTACACCGGCTACATCGTAATTTCAATTTTAATGGTGAGCAAAACAAAGGCAGAACACCGTACAATCTGAAAGGTAGCATTATTTGATAGAACACCGGCACCGTAACTTCATATTGACGCGCGGCTAAACAAAGGCAGAGTACCGTAACTCAATATGAGCGTTCCAAAACAAAGCCAAAGAGCGGTAACTGGTGTTACGGTGTTCTGCCTTGGTTTCTCATGGGCTTTTGGAAGTTACTGTTAAGACAACCCATTATTTTCTCGAAAAAACAACGGAATTGACTCAAGATACTGTAGTGATAATCAGATCGGTAGGTGAGCCAGCTCTGGTATGTGGGAGGGAATTAACTAGATTCTAATGTAGTTAAGTTCCCCTTTAACTTCCATTCATGAAACAAAGGGGATAGTGTTTTGAATTGATTAAATCATTGACTCTGACTCGCACAATGCAGCATCTTTCTCTAATGAATGAACAACAAAGTGCTTTGCTTACGAGTCGAGCCGCTCTGGACATGTGACTCGAGATAAGACCTCATGGGTCTGACCGACGATCACGGGGTCTGCTTGATTTGATCACTTCACAATGCTGCCTGAACGCTGAAGGACAATCACACATTGATTGCACACACACACACAAATGTCCTATAATGTGTATATAAATGTATACTGTATAACACAGAAATTGGATCCAACCTTCCGGTATGCATGCATATCTAATTAGTCTTGTCTTATTCTACAGATGTAATTTTAACTGTTCTGTAACTTCGAACCTTAAAGTGTATTTCTAAAGAAAGATTCTATAACTCTCCCTTCTTGCTAGGTCATAAAACTTTATGACTCCCAAAAGGAATTCCAAGGGAAATCACAGCTCCCACTTGAATTCTGATGAAGAAAGGGGAATAGCCTCTGCAATCTTATATTGTCTATAAGTATAACCACTTAAGAAATGCATAAACATGAATTTGATATTTCCTAGGTCACAGTAGCCGGTATTATGGCTTTATAATCGTGTGAAGGAACATTAAATGCTTATAAAATGCATATCTTATGTAACTCTGTATTCCGATAATCTTCATGCGACGTGTCTGATATGTCTGTAATTCGCTCAATCATACGGAGCCGAATTCCGATAGCATGATGAAGTAAGGTGCATTATTTTACACATTTCATATTTCAGGAGCCGAACGGCTCAAATGCAATCTCCACATGAAGTGGGCATCCCCCACAGGACAAAGGGAACTGTGTCTGCTTCAAAAAAAACGCTTCTGAAAGCTTCCTGAAAACTCTCTGCCAAAACTCCCTGGCTCTTCCTGCTCTTTGTGGCTTCATCATGTGACTCCTCGTGCGTCTGGACATCGCCTTAGTGTGATGATCCATCGTTTCTCTCTTTGTTTTCTTCAAGTTTATTTTATCTTTTTCGAAGTCTCCTCTGTTCATGTCTTCTCGCGAAGAAAATGAACACAACCAGACTGGCAAGCTTCACCTACAAGGACATTCAAACACGCCGCGCTCGCTGGACGAACCCGAACGCTCGGCATCCACCTGACAGAGATACACGCACACGCCGTTTTCAGATCGGTCACACCCAAGAGCGGTACCTCTGCAAGTATCCGTTTTACTATGCTTATTTGAGATCTGTTGATCCTTGGTGTCTAAAAAGGTTCTGTCTGTGATGAATGTTGCCAAACCAGAAGATATCTCATCTTCTCACTCTCTCTCTCTCTCTCTCTCTCTCTCTCTCTCTCTCACACTCCCAATCTTGCGCTCTCGCAATCTCTCTCTCTCACTCCTGTTTGTTGTTCGTCTGTCTCGTTAGTTTTACTGTTTAACTGTACATACATGTATCCTGTGTTCAAATGTAGAATTCTGTATCCGTAGTTTCAATTATTAAAACCATATTCTTGATTGATCCTGAAGTGCTCATTTACAAGTCAATGAAATGAATATCTCGCTAAAAAGCTTTACAAGTGTTACTATATCAGTAACGTAAATTTTATAAACACGAGAAAATTAATGTTCACGGCCGGAACATTGAGATTTCTTGGAGTTTATAAAAAGGGATAACGTTGTTGAATTAATTGATGGGTTAATCTTACAGCCGTTTGCTGGACAAACCGATTGTTTGGTAGCCAATTGATTCCCTTAAAGTTATCCCATATAATCGATCTGTAATGAGACCATTGATATATGAATGAGGAATTATAATTCGTTATGATTGATCATTCATATATACAATCGATCTATTTTCAATTTCGATAATTTAACTGTAATATGCAATATATTAATCATATTCATGATTAATTATTAAAATTCCCTATGCATAATTTGAGCTAATTAAGGCACATCTCAATGTGGCTACAATATGGTGGAGGACGCTTAGCACATTTCAAACTTTGTTTTATGAGCAAATTCAGTTTCAATCTGTTTATATGGTTATTAATAATTTTGTGCACGCACGATAGGGAATTTTGAAATTGTGAGATAAGTCGCACTGCGAACTCACTCCTAACTGACAGGCAAAAACCCGACGTCAGTCAGTAACGTTACATGTTAACAGCTGCTAAAATATGCATAGACATGTTTTTATCACTGTTAAATGATTACACTGCAGTATTAATATCACGAATGTCCTGTTTTGAGATGAAGACAACTCTCTGCAGGTGATACATTTTAATATGTCTAAAACCGCCTATTAAGACGAAGCAATCTCTTACTAGTGTGAGACAATCTGATCAAAGCGAGAGTCCTTTGATTCAGTAGTAAAAGGCCTGATATTATAATCGTTATAGTAACGATGAACTCCTGGTTTGAAAAAACATTGACTTAGCTACTCAATTGTAAAAAAACGAAAAGCATATTATCACAAGTGCTATTTGATATATGCTTGGAGTCGAATACAGATGAATAATTCCTGTTTCCTTTTGCACGACGCAGCGAAGAAAACCTGCTAACGTGTTAAATAAATATAGCACCGATAAAAATCCAAAACTGAAAACATTTTTAATCAATGCCATTTGATAAATGTTATCGGGAGCCGAAGCAACAGATGAATAATTCCTGTTGTCCACAATTTACGTGTAGTGCAGTGTAGAAATCCTGCCACACACTTTTGTGAAATATAGCACCAAAAATCCGCCGAGATTTTGAAATAATTGTGATTTTTGCAGACAACTGACGCATAGAAACGCACTCAGAGTTAAATCACTCTGAAGCCGAGTGCTCAGTTCCGCTGACAAACACTAAAGACACCTTTTTAGTGCTTAATAGTGCAAGTTACTTCAACCCCATGACTTCAAATGGCGCCATCGTGTGGACGTTAGGAGAAAGAAATTCTCAGCGTAAAATCACACTGAATGTAATTCCGCTGACGAACACTGGAGGGCAGCCTTCCAGTATAGTCTGATTACTTCCGCTCCGTGACATCATTCTGCGCGAGCTAAATTGCGCCCCCGTGTGGGCATTACCAAACAGGTCACTTTGTTTTCAAATTCTCTCTTGTTTTTTTTTTCTCTGTTTCATTTTCCCTGTGATAATGAACTCTGCGGTCTAACTTCAATGTATATATGTGCATTAACAGCTCTGCTTGTGCTAAATATTATTGGATGTTAGATTTTCCTGCCCCTGACTGATTACAATTATTTTGAATTTGATTCAAACAAGATTTGAATTAAAATTTAAGTTAAGACTCTCAGCTCAGTCACTGATACCCACTTAACAAAGGGCGCCCCCTCGTGGCATCCCCGGCTAAGTCGGTTTATCACTCCCTTCCTGCTTTCATTCTGTGTTGAAGTGGTCAATTTCCAGGTGGTTTATTTGATGTGCTATCACTGATACCTTACAGTAATCGTGATTATCATCAGATATTATTCTGATCTTTAACTCGTCTTACACTTATTCAAATTTGGTTTGGAATATCAAATTCCTAATTTAAATTTGAATTAAGTTTCTCATGTCAGTTTTGTTTTCTCTCTTTTCTCTCTTTTCCATTCCGTTGTGAATTGTTTTATTTCTACCTTTCCCTTCTGATTATTGTATAATTATTGACGATACTTCACTGTTATCGTTAATTATTATAGGATATCATCTTGACTTTTCAATCCCCTTACACGCATATTTAAATTTGGTTCGAGACCAGTTTGAACTTAAAATTTAGATTGTGTTGGTCTGTCAGCCACTGATATCCACTTGGAGGAAACAGCGCCACTGTGTGGCCTTGTGGATACCAAATCTGTATCACTCTTTTCCCCTTTTCACTATCTGGGAGTGTTCATGTATATCACCTTTCTCTCCTGATTATTTTACAAATAGGACTGATACTTCAGTGTATCTGGACTATTGTAGGATATCATTTTGAGTGTTACATTTCCTTACACGTTTATTTAGATTTGATTTCAACTCCTTTGAATTTAAATTTAAATTAAGGTGGCTGACTCAACCAGGTTAACCACAAGTGCGCCCCCTGGTGGCAAAAACCCAGTACTACGGTTCACTTCCTCCTGTGTTCAGCCTGCTCTCTTTCGTTCTACCTTTCGTTTTGATTATCTAATAATTATGGATGATACTTCACTGCTATCATTAGTGATTATTTGATATTATTCTGATTTTCCTTTTAATTCTTCGTACATGCTTATTGTAATTTAATTTAACCCTCTTTGAATTAAATTTGAATTAAGTTTGTCTAATTCTTGTGGCACTAACACGCTACTACCTGCCTCCTCCTTTGTGCCTCTGGCTTTCGTTATTTTCTATTTTCTCTTTTGGGTTAGGTCATTTTGATAATTACCAACATTATCATAATTTCCTTTAGTTTACTATTATTTAATAAAGCCTTTGCCTTTATTTCTACATACATAATTACCCCATTGGGTTAAACAAGAAAACCTTAATTCACTTTGAGTTTCGCTTGCTAAATCCTGTTCTGTATTTGTTCGTAGAATTCCCCAGGTGGTGATTTGACGATCATCTCTGGCTGGTTTCCGGCAAGCTGGTTTGTCTGACTGGCGTTACCGGCGCGGACCGTGAGTGAGCCTCGGGCTTCCCTGTCTCTTTCCATTGGTGCAACACATAAAACTGTGTCATCAGAAATCTGGCACTCCAAAGTCGCAGATTGTTTGAGAGGAATGCACCTTGGTAGAGATGAACGGGGAGGCCCGGGGACACGGCGGTTGAGCGTGGGGACGACGGAAGGATTAACCACGACGCTGGCTCCAACCAGAGTGACCTCAATTCACCCAGGCAAACTAAATAAGGCTTTCCACCGGTAAACCCACTAGCCCGTGGGCCCGGCTATAAATCCAGCTGAATAGCAGGCACCAGGCCTCCCTATCCCCTGTAACACTCTCTGTGTTAGTATATCTCCCATTTTTATTACAGACCTATTCATTTGTTCTGTTTAATTTTACTGCAATCTTTTCTATCACACTATTTTTTTTTTGTTCTGTTGTGATTTGTTTCTTTCAGTTCACCTAGAGACAGAACCTATGACATAAAGGACAGCTAAATAACAGATCGACCACTGAGCAGCTAGCGTCACCATGTGACCCACTAGGCTGCCGCCCTGTCAAAATCTTTATTTAGGCCTTGCGCTGACCTACGCAAATTGTCCCAATCTAACTGTCTGCATCAGTTAGCCAAAATTCTCATAGACGGCATAGCCCGTATTAGCATAATTCATTAGCTCGTAAACGAACTTGCAGTGGTTTTGCTTTCTTGTGTGTGTGCTGTGCTCCTCTCGCCCGCAGTGAGCCAGTATTGTTCCGGTCTTCCTGTCCCGCAGCCCGCTGGGACAACCTGGAGACATGGCCGAGATCCACAACACCTCCACTCCTGCCCAAGGTCGCCAGTGACTCAGAGCCCCCGAGCCAAGAGCAGCTGGACGCCGACTTGGACAAGCTGATGGCTCACAAACCGAGCCAAAGCTACAACGACAAAGACTGGGCCCGACACGCCGGAAACCTCGCTCACAAGCTCATCGCACAAGCACGCCTCCACGAAAGGAGCCGCATCGCCCTGGAGCATGAAGGAGCAACGCTAAAGATGCAAGCGGAGGAGGCCCAGTTCGTCAATCGTCTAGATCAACTACTCCTCGAAACCGAGGAAGAGGATGACACCGACCCCAAGCTACAGAAGGAGGTGGAAAGACTTCAAACTGCCCTGTCTGATCTTCGTCTACACACAGACCGAAAAGAGCAGTCAGAGAAAGAAACCAGAGAGGAGCTCAACATGAAACTCCAAAACGGTGAAGCTCTCCTTGCAAGAGCAGAGACTGAACTAAAAGAAATAGACACTAAAGCCAAGGCCTGCGAAAAACACTTGCAAGCGGCCCAAGCTGAAATCCATGAACTCATTCAGCACAAAGACAATATCATATACAAAATTGACATTGTTCACAGAGAGCTGAAACACTATTATAGACTACAAAGCGACCGGAAAGGGGAAACGCATACCACAAAGTTTCCCCTGACCAGCCATCCGCACCTTTCAGCCAACAACACAGAGCTGAAAAGAGGGGCGAAAGTCCACCGTTCAATACACCACCAGCCAGCCCACAAGAACCCCCAGTCAGCGAAAGGGGGAGAGCCTTTCCAAAGAACCCTGCAAGAGGCCACGACGTGCACGCCTACCTGCAAGACATTGACTCTCACTTACAGACTGTTACCAACAACCGCGTGGGACAGACTTTACCTGATAAGGATTACGTCCAGCCGTGAGGTGCGCAGCCTCCTAAATCGTCAAAAAGACACTGTCAAAACTGACTACCAGCAGCTGCAACAAGCTTTGATCCGTGAATTCTCTGATCCAGAATCAGGCCAAGGGTTATTCACCGCCATGGACCTCAAGCAGGCCCGACTTGAAATCCCACAGACCCTCAACAACCAACTCCGACAAGCCTATTTCGGAGCCCAAAATCACCCAGGTATAGAAGAAGATTTCAACTTCAGAACTCTGTTTCCCCGAAATCTGCATCCCACGGTGAGTCATCACCTAGGTGTCCTGGCCTGTCCCCGTAGCATGTCTACCCAACAGCTACGAGACTTGGCCCACAAAGCTCACATTAAGCAAAAGACTGTGTCCAAAAGACTTTGAAAACCCAACAATCTACTCTGTCTCTGAACACTACTCAGAGCTGCCCATAGAGGGCGCCCCACAACACCCAGCCACGTCACAGATCCTGAAGGTGCTGAAAGAGCTTCTTCACGGAAGATCTCCCAAGAGAAACAAGAGGTACGAGCCCGACATCCTGTGTCTAAGCACCCTGAACACTGCTCGTCGGCCCCAGGCGTCACACCACAAAGTGACAGCATCACCCAGCCACCACAGCTGACCGCTGCACAGCCTGAGCATGACAGCACAGTGTCACACAACTGGGACCAAAGTCCCGAAAGACCAAGCAATGCTGTTTTGGCTACCTGCCTCCGCAGCGACCCACACAAGGCCGGCCCTAACCGCCCATCGATCAACACACCAGCCCCAACGCCAAGACCCCTGGGAAACCTGATCCAAAAGGGGGTGGCCCGAAAGCTCTACCTAGCCATCACGATAGACCTTGATTTCAGCATTAAAGCCCTGCTAGGCACAGGCTAAGACCTCATTTTGATATCAGCTGAACTTTTTGAAAGACTCAAAGCTAAGAGACAAGATCGAACTCTTACATCTCAAACGTGTGAGCTGAGCGTACAGTTGTACAGCCAGAACAACATCTGGCTAGAACAGGTAGCTCACATCCACCTGACAATTGGTCTTTCGAGTCTAGTCCATCCCGTGCTCATCTCACAAATGAACACTTTTCCACTTCGAATTGGCAAAGATCTGCTAGATCGATTTGAGCCTTTAATAGACTTCAAACAACTGCAAGTTTGGGCTCAAGTGCGAGAACCTGACCCCCGCCAGTCACACAGGTCACCAGAGCCAGACTGGCAGGCCACAGAGGTCACGGGAACTCCCACAGCCAGCCATGAAAAGACACAGACTCAACACCAGGTCAAGGTTCAACTGTGCTACCCTGCACCTTACAGCTCACTAAAGACTTTGACACCTGCTGCCCAAGGTCATGACTGACCTGCAGCTATATGATCAAACACGTGCCCTTGCCAAACCTGGCACCTTAAACAACAAGCTGGGGCCACTTTCAACCCTCAAGGTTGAGGTGAATAAACACTGCTTGGCAACTTTACGAACTAAACTGCCTACCTCAGAGCCACTTCCGCTGGCTCCGCTGTTTACAACAACCAAAATAGCGGATGCGGGCTTCTGACACAATAAAGACTTTGCTTAACCACCTCTTGACCCCCCTCCCTCTTGGTTTCACTTTCACTTTCACTTTCAAATTGAAACCCAGATACTTTTGTTTTCATTTGTTATTTATTTTATTTTGACTTAAGGCGACCCCTATTTTATTTGTGAGTGTTTACACCTGTTGAGCCTGAACATTCCCACTCAGTTCAGTTGAATTAAATTAAATTTGGGATTTAATTAAATCAACTTGCTTAGTCGATTTCCATTCTAGTTACTAGAGCTATGAGAACACTCGATGTTTACCCTTTTATTTTGATTTTATTTCAATTTATTTACTTCAGGTTTCAGCCTGAATCCTTATTCAGCTCAATAAAGCTTAACTAGATTTGAAATTTAATTACATTGCCTGATACGCTCTCCCTTTAGTCTCATAGAGCTATAAGGACGCCCTAACTGTACCTTTACTTTATTTTAGATAAAGTCACTATCACTAGTCACTATCCTCATCTTCTTTCTCTCTATAGGATTACGATATCTAGCGACTGTTGTTTCCTTAGCGAGTTACACAGATCAGTAATATTCTACTTCCTGTTTGTGTTTTACCCCTCCTCACTCCTTAGCACCAAGCTAAGTACATGAAGTACGGATAACACAAATGCACAGTAGGCCCCAGACAGAACTGCAAACAATTCCCGTGGTTTCTTCTTCTGTTGACCTTGATGTTTGAGGTGTCCCTGCCAGTTTAGTCTAAAACAGCAGCTTACCCATAAGGAACAACAGTCTACTTATGTCTCCTAGCTAAACTTAAATAGGTAAAACACTCCTTTCTTCCTCTTCATTTCCGGTTTCATCCTATCTCTTATTTTTGTTTTTACTCTATTTTGTTACTCTCGAAGTATAACGTCTGAAAAGAACCAACATGCGATTTTTTTGTTTTGTTTTTTTTGTTTTGAGTAATAGGTTATGACATGTAAGAAACCAGTCATCAGTCGACGCTGCTTAATGCACATCTACTAAGATAATCAAAACCTTTTGTGTGTGTGCTCACCAAAACCTAAATTTTTGCTGCATCTACAAGCAGAGTGATACCTAGCGGTCAAAACTGTTCACTGCCTGAAAAGTCTGCTTTTATGCATAACAGGGACGTAACTATATAGGCTTAGACAAGCTTTGACGTACAGCTAATCTATTTTCTTACTCTGTAAACAAATAGAATAAGTTGTTTAAAGTAAAGAGAAGAGTTCCATGAGTAAAAGTAACAAATGCCACAACACATTTGCATTTTACTGAATGTAACGCCAAGTTCTTGAAAAACAAAGTATAGGCGCCTCCTGTTAACCCGTTAAAACGTGTGTGATTCATGTAAAATGTACAAACATTCTTCAAGTACTGTTGAATTGTTCTGACATGCTCTGGTTCCCATGACAACAACTTGCCACAGGAAGTGTTAACTCGTAATGTCACTTTTGTAAACAAACCAGCCTGGGTGGCTAAGCTAAATCTAGCCTAGCATCCAGCTAACTTAGGCTAAGCTAACCTAGCCTAGCATCAAGCTAACTTAGGCTAAGCTAACCTAGCTTAGCATCAAGCTAACTTAGGCTAAGCTAACCTAACCTAGCTCCCGTACAGCATAGGCTAAGCTAAATAACTTCCACAGTTAGCAGCTAGCATCATTTACTTGAACCCTTAATCACCGCCTGTGTTCCACAGGGCAAAGTATTCTAGAATACTTTCCTCAACACCAGTTAGGGTTTCTAATTATCCACTTTCCGTGTTTGCAATTCTTATTAGCTAAAGTTCACCTTCACTGGTTTAGGAATACTCCTTGCTAACCGTTGAAGACTAACTTCGCAGATCCCCTGTCAATTAAACTTAAGTTTAACTACATGTTAACTGTGCAGCTAGAGAAGAATTCGTATAGTAATGAGAATTTCCATCAGCATGTTGACTTAACATTTGGAGGGACACACAGAGTGTGGCCTTGAACACGCAACCGCTGTAACCCACTGTGGAGTGTTGGTCTGGGCAAATCCAAAGTTAGTCACTAGTGCTACTGATTATTATCACATTCAGATCATTACCGCTGTTTTGATTACTTACTTTATGTTTATTTATTCTTTTAAATTTTTGTTTTCATTATTTATTTATTTATTTACTTTTCCCACTTTGATAATAATAGCAGTCAGCTATTCCCCGGTCTATTTGGTCATCTATATGATTTAATTTAATATACTCTCTTGTTTGTATGTGGTTCCATTTCCCATTGGGCCCAGAAAGGAAACAGAGACACCTCTATTTGTGATTGTGCTTACTTTCAACAAGTGCACTCATTTTGTGACCCTGCAACACAGGTAATTTCAACAATTTACTAGGGCACAACTATAGTCCAAAGGATTGATAATAAGCATAATTGGAATAGGAAAGCTGTCCTTTTTCTCCCCATCATTCACTTCGTCAAGCCGTAGTGAACCACTACTTAAGTCCAGAGAAATAATTAAGTCGTAAGAGCCATCTTAAGTCATTTATTTAATCTCGGCTATGCCCTTTCCAGGAAATACTCTCGGAACCACATAAGTCTTAACATCCACAGCCAAGATGATAAAGATAAAAGAGACACATCACTAGCTAGATACACATCACTAGCTAGATACACATGAAACACCTAACTTTATGCTACATATCTAGCGAACCCATTAAACCGTGGTTCTGAACTTTTAGGGTCATGCATTAGCCTCTCACCACAAGTATGACCAAATGTCACAGAGCCCCTGCTTCACCTGACCGTAACCTTATAGCTACCACAGACTGTGACAAAACAATGGACACTATGAGAAACCACCTCTCTACCCCGCCAACCACCCACGAACACCGTCTGCACCCAGCGACAACCAGTGCCCCTGACACCCTACGTCAACAAGCACATGCTGCGTGCACAGGACAACATTCAGCGTTCTGCACCTGATGCCATCACTGCACCAAAGCTTGTGATGCCACAGTGCAAAAGGGGGGGTCATGCCAACGTACGCCCTGGACGCACCACGTGCTGCTCAGCACCAGAGACACTTGCAAGACACCGAAGCAAGTGGCATACCGGCATCCTCAAAGCGAAAAGACTGTCCGAGCCAACCGAGGACGACACTCGCTGAAATTTTTCCTCCCTTTCTCTTTCTCTCTCCCTTTCACTTTTACCAGGATGATGCTGTGGTTCGCGATGCCTGTGCCTCCAGCCAACCAGAGGACAGCCGCAATCGGACATCTCACCAGGTCCGACAGCAGGCATCGTCCGGAGAGGACAACAACTCCTGATCACCAACTGCAGGAACCACACCCAGAAAGTGTGTGTTCGACGCAACCCCCGCAACGTCTACAGAGCACCTCACCCCAGCACAGCAGCCAGCTGTACAGCTGGACCCGTGCCCGATGGACAGAGGACTCCCTCGCTCACGCCAAGGCCAAGGCCGAGCACAGGCTCAACCAACTTGATAAAATGACTGTCACACAAGCGGACTTAGGTGGACACAACCACTGTTTCAAACGGTTCCTGGGAGCTTTGCTCGGAGTCGCCGCTGCTGTCAGAACTCTGTTAAGCATTGGTATGCCCAGTGCCAACGCAGCGAACCATGTGACTGAAATTCGGACTGAGGTCCCACAGCTAAGACTGCAACTCACAACACAGAGTGCATCCCTGCAGACCATCGGAAAGACATTGATGGGAACTGTGGTAATTCTCAACATTCACAGCGTTCTGCTGAACCAGACAGTAAAATCCATGAAACAGCTGTTTACTGTCTTCCAGAAAGACTTTGCTCAAACTCCGCTGGTCACAGCCCCGGACGGGGTGGCCTACCACATGACCAGCGACACACCGCTGCACCTGGCCCCACATGTGCAGCCCACGACCAAAGACATTCACTATCTCTGCCCTAGTAAACCCTTCCTCAAAGACAACACTAACGGAATCTGCGGTTTGCAACCCATGATCAGGCTGCCTTGCAGAAGCCAAGCCTCGCACGCAAGTCACCGAGATACAAGCAGAGACTGTAGGTGACAGATGGCTCGTCAACACTCCCGTGCGAACAGCTACGCTCACTTACAACCAACATGACACTGCCACCCGTGTCACCTTGCTCAAACAGAGCGTGTGGTTTCAAGTACCGAAAGGTGCCATCCTCCACCTGGATGACCTGACATAGTTCCATCTTCCAAGCAAAGAGTACAGATTAGAACTGGAAACCCCATCCTTCGTCAGGAACCACACTGTCACCCTAACTCCAGAACGGGAATTGTGGTTTGCAAAAGGGGGTCCCAGTGAATTGACATTGCTCCTATCGACACAGCCCTCCAAGCTGTGTCTCGACTGCCAGTCTTGACTCCCGCACCTGTTGTCCAAGCCTGGACCGCAGCCGACACTGCGCGTTGCATCTCTACGGTAACCGGCCACACTCTGACACTAGGTTTGGCCTCCACTCTGCAAAGGAGACTCAACGAGATGCAAACATCTTCAGCCAAGCTCACGAAAGCCGTGCCTGAAGGTCTCAGACAGCATCCCCGGAAAAGGGGGTGCCAAGCCAGAGACCACGCCGAACCCCATCGAGCTGAGCCCTCAGCTCTAAGCTCCACCTGCCATCCTACTTTCCTGACTTACCTACCATCTGACCAATGTGACGGTTTAACGAGGCCGCCCACACGGGTCCTGCCAAACCGCCAAAAGGGGGAATGTAGTGATAATCAGATCGGTAGGTGAGCCAGCTCTGGTATGTGGGAGGGAATTAACTAGATTCTAATGTAGTTAAGTTCCCCTTTAACTTCCATTCATGAAACAAAGGGGATAGTGTTTTGAATTGATTAAATCATTGACTCTGACTCGCACAATGCAGCATCTTTCTCTAATGAATGAACAACGAAGTGCTTTGCTTACGAGTCGAGCCGCTCTGGACATGTGACTCGAGATAAGACCTCATGGGTCTGACCGACGATCACGGGGTCTGCTTGATTTGATCACTTCACAATGCTGCCTGAACGCTGAAGGACAATCACACATTGATTGCACACACACACACACACAAATGTCCTATAATGTGTATATAAATGTATACTGTATAACACAGAAATTGGATCCAACCTTCCGGTATGCATGCATATCTAATTAGTCTTGTCTTATTCTACAGATGTAATTTTAACTGTTCTGTAACTTCGAACCTTAAAGTGTATTTCTAAAGAAAGATTCTATAACTCTCCCTTCTTGCTAGGTCATAAAACTTTATGACTCCCAAAAGGAATTCCAAGGGAAATCACAGCTCCCACTTGAATTCTGATGAAGAAAGGGGAATAGCCTCTGCAATCTTATATTGTCTATAAGTATAACCACTTAAGAAATGCATAAACATGAATTTGATATTTCCTAGGTCACGGTAGCCGGTATTATGGCTTTATAATCGTGTGAAGGAACATTAAATGCTTATAAAATGCATATCTTATGTAACTCTGTATTCCGATAATCTTCATGCGACGTGTCTGATATGTCTGTAATTCGCTCAATCTAACGGAGCCGAATTCCGATAGCATGATGAAGTAAGGTGCATTATTTTACACATTTCATATTTCAGGAGCCGAACGGCTCAAATGCAATCTCCACATGAAGTGGGCATCCCCCACAGGACAAAGGGAACTGTGTCTGCTTCAAAAAAAACGCTTCTGAAAACTCTCTGCCAAAACTCCCTGGCTCTTCCTGCTCTTTGTGGCTTCATCATGTGACTCCTCGTGCGTCTGGACATCGCCTTAGTGTGATGATCCATCGTTTCTCTCTTTGTTTTCTTCAAGTTTATTTTATCTTTTTCGAAGTCTCCTCTGTTCATGTCTTCTCGCGAAGAAAATGAACACAACCAGACTGGCAAGCTTCACCTACAAGGACATTCAAACACGCCGCGCTCGCTGGACGAACCCGAACGCTCGGCATCCACCTGACAGAGATACACGCACACGCCGTTTTCAGATCGGTCACACCCAAGAGCGGTACCTCTGCAAGTATCCGTTTTACTATGCTTATTTGAGATCTGTTGATCCTTGGTGTCTAAAAAGGTTCTGTCTGTGATGAATGTTGCCAAACCAGAAGATATCTCATCTTCTCTCTCTCTCTCTCTCTCTCTCTCTCTCTCTCTCTCACACACTCCCAATCTTGCGCTCTCGCAATCTCTCTCTCTCACTCCTGTTTGTTGTTCGTCTGTCTCGTTAGTTTTACTGTTTAACTGTACATACATGTATCCTGTGTTCAAATGTAGAATTCTGTATCCGTAGTTTCAATTATTAAAACCATATTCTTGATTGATCCTGAAGTGCTCATTTACAAGTCAATAAAATGAATATCTCGCTAAAAAGCTTTACAAGTGTTACTATATCAGTAACGTAAATTTTATAAACACGAGAAAATTAATGTTCACGGCCGGAACATTGAGATTTCTTGGAGTTTATAAAAAGGGATAACGTTGTTGAATTAATTGATGGGTTAATCTTACAGCCGTTTGCTGGACAAACCGATTGTTTGGTAGCCAATTGATTCCCTTAAAGTTATCCCATATAATCGATCTGTAATGAGACCATTGATATATGAATGAGGAATTATAATTCGTTATGATTGATCATTCATATATACAATCGATCTATTTTCAATTTCGATAATTTAACTGTAATATGCAATATATTAATCATATTCATGATTAATTATTAAAATTCCCTATGCATAATTTGAGCTAATTAAGGCACATCTCAATGTGGCTACAATACTTATCCACATGATAAAGGAGGTCTTGAATGTGCCAAAAATATAAAAAACTCATTTTCGACCAAACACGAAGTTACGGTCTTTTGCCTTTGCATGGAAGTATGGCTCTTGGCATGGAAAACTAAACTGCAATCAAACTTAATTGGTTGATTCGCACATATTTAATCGTCTGGGGTATATTTGAATGTGTGTAAGAGAACACGATTTCAGAACTGGTTAGGGAAGTAAAAAATAATATTTCATCTTAACAGATTTTTTTTAATGCCATCAATTCTGGAAAGATATGTCCTTTGCAGCCAAATGTTAAAGGGATAGTTCAGGCAAAAATGAAAATTCTGTCATCATTTACTCACCCTAATGTCGTTCCAAACCCTTTTGTTCTTCTTCGGTACACGAATAAAGATATTTTTAATAAAATCTGAGCGATTTCTGTCCCTCATATTGACAGCTATACGCAACCACTTTGACGCTTCAAAAAGTTAATAAAGACATTGTAAACTAATCCATGAATTGAGCAGTTTAGTCCAAATTTTCGGAAGAAACACGATCACTTTATATGCTGAACAGATTTAAGTTTTTATACAGATAAACATTCACCCATGCACACATCATTTGTGGTAAACGGAAGTTCAAGCATGCTTGCTTGACATGCGAGAACCAATAAAGTTCATTCTCATGTTACGCAGCACATTTGAGCTTCCGCAAGAACCAATGAGGTTTGTTCTTGCAAGTCAAGCAGGTTCAGCTGAGCTTCTGTTTATGTTCGCTGATCAATGTTTATATGTGAATAAAAGCCTAAATTCAATCTGTTCATAAAGCGATCATGAAAATCGAATCATTTGGACTAAACCTCTCAATTATTTCATTCGTTTTTCGATCACTTTATGAACTTTTTGAAGCGTCAAAGTGGTAGAAGCGCAGCTGTCAATGGAGTACAGAACTTTCTCAGATTTGATTTCAAATATCGGTAATACTTTACAATAAGGTTTCATTAGTTAACTACTTTAGTTAACATGAACTAAGAACGAACGATACTTCTACGGCATTTTAATTTGAATACATGTTAGTTACATAATACATAACATTTAATAACACATTATTAAAATCAAAAGTTGTATATTTTAACATTAGTTAATGAACTGTGAACTGACATGAATAAATGAAAGACTGTATTTTTATTAACCAAGATTAACAAAGATGAATAAATACTGTAACAAATGTATTGCTCATTGTTCATGTTAATACATTACTGTAACTAACAAATGAGACCTTAAAGTGGAACCAAAATATCTTAAATGTGTTCCGAAGATGAACAAAAGTCTTATGGGTTTGGAACAACACAAAGGTGAGTAAATGATGACAGAATTTTCATTTTTGGGTGAATATCCTTTTAAGGAATCAAGCAGCAGAAGCTATGCTAAACATCAATATATAGGCCTACCTCTGGAAATCGACTCTATGTTTTCCCTTTTTTTTTTTTTTTTTTGATAAAGCTCATATGAGTGCATCTTTAATTGCTAATTCACTCATATTTCGATATGTTGATGTGAATTATTATATGATTTTTTAGGCAGTAATTCATTTTTGAACACTGAATAATTATTCATTAATTGAAGACAGCGCCGGGTGACATTAATTCCCAAACTCTTGTCTCTCCCTAATGACTTTTATAAAACCATTGATCTTTTTCAACACAAGTCATTAACGTCTCCATCATTTATTCTGAAGCTGTCCCATAATTGCAAACTTTTTCATGCTGACTTCACTGACCTATAGAATGAGGTATAAGCATTCATGTATGTGAATCTGACATTCTTTAGCCTTATGTTGCATGTGCCATGGTGTGTGTTTGAGTAATTATTTGTGTTGATTATCCTTACAGCTATAAGTGCAAAAGGCTAAACCAACCAAATTGTGCATGAGACCTCAAAGCTGAAAATGAAAAAGAGACACTAAAGACGCTTTAATAGTATTAATAGTATTTTTTATAATTAGTTCTCAAAATATTTCTACATCTTTAGTTATTACAAGTAGAAAGAGAAGACTAAAAAAATATCTGCTAACATTAATCCCAAGTTAGAATTTTACTCATTGTCATTGTTGTTTTTGTAAAACTTTTTAAATTACACAAATGATACAGTATATTATAGTATATTTTGTCAATTCCTAAATCGTTTTGTAGTACTTTCAGTTACAGAACAGTTTCACTGCTGAAAATCAACATGTGTATGTGAGTGTTGTAATTGTGTCAACACACTCTTCTGACAATAATTTGCACAAGATGGCAAAATCTTATACAAAAATGTATAGAACAATAATAGGTAGACTATTACATTTAGGTTTGAATCATACGCTCTACATTTTTACCATTTCATACGGACTCTCATGACACTGTTAGCTATGTGTGTTTTAGTGTTTTCTGCGCTCCAATGTGATCCAGATGCCTTGCTCTGGTCGCAGCACCAGTTCACCCAGTGGCCGGAGTTCCTCCCTCTTCTGACATGCCACTATGTTAAAGTAGCGCAGAATATAAGCCAGAATAACCTTCTCCTCCATTATAGCAAACCGCTGACCTGAATACACAGAAACATAAAAAAATGTTGGGAGCTAGAATAATAAATCAATGAAAAGTATAATGTTTGTGTGTAGGTCTCACCGATGCAGTTGCGAAGACCGGCAGAGAAAGGAATGAAGGAATAAGGATGTCGACCGACACAATTCTCTGGCAGAAAGCGCTCAGGACGGAACTCTTCAGGGTCAGGGAAGAAGCGTGGGTCACGGTGAAGGGCATAAGTTATGACGATGGCATTTGCTCCTTTAGGGACTTTATAGCCATCTACAGAAGGCATATGACACACACACACATACACACACAAATATCATGTCAGATGTCCATCCTTATAGTTTCTCAGAATAGGAAGGAATAGCTCACCAAGAGATTGTCATTATTTAAAAAAAAATCTTCTATCTATAAATTAGGAACGTCTGTCTGTCTGTCTGTGTGTGTGTCTGTTATTCGCATATCTCTCGAACCGTTATTCTGATGGATTTCAAACTTGACAGGTGTCCTGCTACGGGCACGAGTAAGTGCAGTGCCAAGTTTGACGTTGTTTGGATTAGAAATGCAAAAGATATCGGTAAATATATCGGTAAAAGAAGCACACATTGAAGATGTTTAGATGATGTTTAGATGATGTTTAGAAGGTTGTGGTTTAAAAATAAACATTCTGACATAAACACTCTGTCAGCTAAACATTAAGTCAGCTACACTGTTTACTTCTGAATATTATATTTTCTTCACGGCTAACATTTGTAGTAGCCTATTCACAAACTGTTTGTTCAAGCGTAGAGTTTTTTTACGAAGTTCACTGTTACCTCGTTTCCACCAAAAAAGAACTGGTTCGGAACTGGTGCTGGTTCAAAGTTGGTTCATATTGATCCTATATTGGGGTCAGAAGAAGACTCTTTCTTCAATCGTTGTACTATCTTTCTTTTAGCGCTACGTTTTAAGCAATGGCGGTCACAACCTTTCCCGTCGTGTTGTTGGTCACAATAACTCCGCCCCCAGCCCCCGACGTAAGCATGAAGTGGTAAAAGAATGGTTCTAGTCCAGCAAAGAGTTGGTGCCGCTTTGGAACCAATTTTCCTGGCCGAGAACCTGTTCTTTGGCTGTCGAAACACAAAGAACTGGTTCGCGAGTAGGCACCGGCTCTGAACCGGATCTTAAAATGCTTTGGTGGGAAAGGGGTATCTGTAGCCTGCTCCCTGAATCCTCATTCATTTGTGGATGTTAACTGAATCTGTAAGGCAGCTACGCTGTTTACTCCTGAATATTATATTTCATTCTGGTGTGTTTTCGCTGTAGCCTATGCTATTCACCAATTAAACATATCCTATTCAATGCGTTCACAGTCTCCTTCACGGCCATCATTTGTAGTAATCTATTCACAAACTGATTGCTCAAGCATAGCCTGGTCTCAATGCTAAGTTATTACTGTGTCATGCGCGCTGAAGTTAGCCTGTAACTATGTGATGTTGAATATGCTATGCTAAATAGTTGCCCTGCCTATTCAACAGGATAGCTCATGTAGGCTATGCAGGCTTAAACGAGGTTAACTCTCCTCTTACCGATCGTGACGGCAAATCCCCATCTTTCCAGTGTAAGCCATCGTTACTTTTCATCATTGAAACAACCAAGTTAGCTGTTTATGTGTTCTCCTTTGTTGTGCTTAACGTTGTTTTATCGGTCGTTAACTGGATAGTAGTAGTAAACATGTCAAACATAGCCTGATCTCAATGCTAAAACTGGCTATTATGGCTACAATATGTTCTATGAAAAAATTTGGAGTTAAAAAACTTCAGTACATGTTGAATGCCGTATCTCCGGAAACGTCACGCTTATTCATTTGTGGATGTTAACTGAATCTGTTATAATGTTACACCATACCACTTCATTAACTGTATACTACTACTGTATCTACCCTGCACTATATGTCATATACTGTTTATACTGCACTACCTGTCTCATCTATACGGTTCACATTGCACTTTTCTGCATTTTTGCACTTCTGGTTAGACGCAAACTGCCTTTCATTGTCTCTATAATTGTAATCTGCACAATGACAACAAAATTCAAACTCATGTAAATCTAATCTAATCTAATCTAAACTCCCGCTACCTGTACACATATACCCAGGGCTGGACTGGCCATCGGGCATACCGGGCATTTGCCTGGTGGGCCGACGTGCTTTGTGGGCCGATACATCTCATACTTCTTTTTTTTTTTTGTCTGAACGGCCCATAAAACTCGTATATCGGCGGCCCTTGCGTTTAGTTTTGTTTAATTGGCGGCTCTGGGATCTTTGTGCCGGTGTAATGCATTGGACAAAAAAGTCAGCGTAGGTTTTTCTTTTTCACACAGACCGGCGCATGATGAAACGCGTAGATCAGCAGCCCATTGGTTATTTTCTTGATTGACACTGGGCTGGTCCAATCACATCTTTAAACTCCTCCCCCTTTGAGCTCTGAGTGAGCGAGCAGTGTCAGTGTGTATCTGTCAAAATAGTCAGAGCGATGGAGAAGAAACGCAAGGAATGTGCAGAGAAATAGCGTGAAAAAGAAACTTCAAAGGCCCTTCAAGTGTCTGATGAGGATAGCGAGGAGGATAAGGAGAGAGATGAGTGAGTGCAGAGAACTGTGTTAAGCAGAACTAGGCTACTGTCACAACAACACTTATGGTGTGTTCACACCGAACGCGAATAGAGCGTCAAATACGCGTCTATCGCGTTTAGTTAGACGCTTGAACATTCGCTCGAGTTCAAATTTTTCAACTTGCAACGTGTCGCCCAATTCGCGTCATTCGCAACGCCCGGCGCGAATGATGTGTCTATTCGTGTCTTTGCATTGACTTTGTATGTAATCTACTCGCCCAAATAATTAAATTCGCGTTCGGTGTGAACACACCATTAGGCTATGTAGGAAGCCACTACCCAGTTACGCATTATTTACACATCTGCATATTTGACGATTACGCATTTTATTAGAATTGTAATGAGACAATAATGAGTAATCAGTTTGTAAACCATATTTTTCTTCAAAATAAAAGCTACATGCCGTTTCCGTCAAAATAAAAGATCATGTGCTTATCTCTGTATAGAAATTAGTACGAAACTAATTATAAAAGTTGCTTTTATTTTTCAGTGCATTTGTTTTACAACATATGGCTATTACTGCCATGGGATTAATATTATAACTATTATTATGTAGTGTAATATAGACAGACACTATATCACAACTAAAAGAGTTTTGAGTTTTTCTTTGTTCAATTTGCACACTGAATATGGGTTGGAGCTCTTTATTTTTAACTCTCAAAGTGCACCAGACTGATGAATTTAACATTAAAAAGCACAACATTTTCTATAGTTATATAGTGGGCCAGTCTGGGCCAAAATGCCCGGGCCGATTTTTTGTCCCAGTCCAGCCCTGCATATACCCAAATACATGTCACCTAATATCACCATTATAAATTGTTATGCAACCATGTAGTTCAATTTTCCATATTTATTGTATGTCATTATGTCAGTATCAGTATTTGCTTTCTACCATGCACGTATGCAACTTGCAACTTTTGCTGTGTAATTGTAACAATGAGCACTCAAACACACCAAACCAACAATTACTAAAAACACACACAAAAACTGATTTTGCACGGGCACTGCACTAGTTATAAATAATTACAATATAATAATGATGACATTAATGTTGCTTCTGTCATGAAACTGCACAAGGAACATGGACAGAGGTGATCCAAACGCAGGCTTTAATGAGAGGAAGATCCAGGGACAGGTACAGGGAAACATGCAGGGGTCAAAACCAGGTAAGCAGTCCAGATCAGCAAACATATAATGCAAGGATGAGGCAAACGGGAAGACCAGAAACAGGCAGGGAGTCCAGGAACCGTGAAACTAGGAAACACTAAGGAACTAGGAAACACTAAGGAACTAGGAAACACTAAGGAACTAGGAAACACTAAGGAACTAGGAAAACGCTTAGGATGCAGTGAGACACATACAATACTGAGCAATGAACCAAGGGAAAACTCAGGCTTAAGACAGATGCGCTAAACAAGATAATCAAACACAGGTGCATGAAATCAACCATAATCAGTCCAGGGTAAAACCTAAAGGAAACAATAAACTAGGAAGGAGTGCCCCCCAGCGGCTCAAGCAGGCACTCCAGGCGCAGATCGTCACAGCTTCAAACACGTATGCTATTATTTCTTCAGTGGAAAGAAAAAGATTATGCCCTCATAATCTTTAATCAAAATAACTTTTGTCTACTTCTTGCAATTGCATCTCTTTTCTGATGCGTTTACTGGCGCTAGTGTGGGACAACCTTTCACTCACATGAGATCACAGCAATAGCAAACCACAACAATCCAGTCAATTCCAGATGGACAAAATCAAGTCCTGCACTACATTTTGTCTTGTTTGAGAAGCCATTTCACTCCGATATATGTCACAATAGAGAAGAAAAGACTATCACAACGTCTGTTTCATATTGAATTTGTTTTATTAAAGGGCCCCTATTATGCTATTTTAAAGTTTCCTAATGTTGTTGTGGAGTCTCCTACAACATGTTTACATGCATCAAAGGTAAAAAAAAAACCCTGTTTAATTTCCTCATAATATACATATGCACATCATCACATTTTCAATGATTCTCAAACGACTCGTCAAATGCCTCTAAATCAATCCCTCTAAATCCCTCCTTTCCGCGAGCTACTCTGCTTTGATTGGCCAGACAGCTCAGTCTGTTGTAATTGGCTTACCGTGTACAGAGCTTTGAAAATGAAACCGCCCATTGCCATAACAACGTAAGCTCTACTTGTCCTGAGGCTTCCTACACCGTAAACTAAACACAGTAACGAACAATGACGTCGATTTGACCATATCAATGCGAGCGCAAGTCCGATGATGAAACACTGGAAGAGCTAGTTAGTTATTCAACCCGAACCATCGCAAGGACGACTCGAGCAGGATGTTTCACAGTGATACGCTACTCAGTTTGAGGTACATAATAAGATGTTGCAACTGTAATTCCTCACCATCAGCATTAACAAGTGCATGTGCATCAACAAACCGATTAGTTTACTTGTACTAATTTATTTACCGAGTATTTTTCTAATATATTGCGGTGAATACGTGGAAACTGTATCAATAACAGTGCATGTATGCAATGTACATTAGCCGAGCTCTAGAGTGAATGATATGATGTAACATAAACGTTGGTAAAACAAATATTTCTTCAAAGTAGTGAGAACGATAGACAATCTGCATTAATAGACACAGTTATAGGTAATAGTGGCCCACAGCTGATCAGCAGAAGTATTTCAGTAAGACAGTGATAACATGAGTTAGCCAGGAGACCAACACAATATAAAACTCAAAACTAAGTTTTTTTAACACAATCTTTCAAGAGCAAGCGGTGTGCGAATCCTGCAATAAACTGGCTTTACCTTCACATTGTAAAGCACAGCGCCGTCTTCTCGACATGATGCTTTCCAGTATCCACAGGAATCAGCTGCAGTGTTTGAGGTTCAAGTTTTCCCTGGTGTCTGCGCGTGCAATAAGTGGGCGGGCAATATACTAATGTTTCGTCTTGACGTCACAACGAAACAGCTTATGATTCGCTTGAAAAACGATTAATTTAATTGACTCAGAGTCGACTCTTACTTTTGAAAGACAATAACTTAATATACGGTGCACTTTCAGATTTAAAACTTTGCAGGATGTTTTCATTCACTTAGAGCTTTGTTATTACACACTACATGAAAGGTCATTTTCAAAAATCCATAATAGGGGCCCTTTAACTGATGAATAGACAGAGCAAAATGGACACAAAAATATACTAAAAGGTGTAAATTAATGAAATTCCTCATTACTCAATGCATACATGACTTAAAGAATGAATGAATATGAAGAGAAGACTAATAAAAGGAACTCACTTATCTGTGTATCCTCGCAGATGGTTCGGGCAAAAAATGGAACAGAGGGGAAGAGACGCAGAGACTCCTTTATCACACACTCCAGATAACGCAGTTTCTTCAGATCCTCTGTGTTAACAGGCCTCTCAGACTCGCCTGACACACACACATTGCAAAAATGATTAAAATGAGTTTCAGGCTCTTTTAGCTCACAACAATGTTTCAACTATACTAGGTGTTTAACTGCATAATATGAACCACAAGTGGGCTTAACACACCAAAAACCTCAAATAGTTCTTGTTGGGCCTTTCTTTGGATTTCAGGATGGGAACCTAACAAGTGTATGGCCCAGTTCACGGCAGCCGCTGTAGTGTCATGACCCTGCAAAATATTGCAAAAATGCTAATTGAAATAAAGCCATCAGGATATAACAGCACTCTAACATGAAGTTATTGTAACAGTTCCTGCCTCAAACATAAAGGTGTCCACTTCCTCCTGGATATCTTTGTGAGTTAACTTTTTCCCATCCTCATCGGTTGTTTTCAACAGCATGTCCAAAAAAGCCCGTCTTTTCTTCATCCCCTGATCTGATTCGCTGTCGGACTCAATGTAGGTGATGTACTCTGCCCTTTCATAAATCACCTGTGTCAGAAAAAAAAACAGGTGATCAGAATGCAGCCTTGACTAGATTGAATGTGGATGGATACCATAGGCACTCACACTCTCTGTGAAGGAGTGAAGAACCTTCAGACTACGGTTGTGTTCTCTGCCTTCGCCAAAATAGTTATACACAAAATCAGGCCAGTACCAGGGCATCCTCTGGCGCCTAGTGATGATGTCACTCATTCTGCACCAAAAAGAGAAAAAAGGTACTTGCAAGTAATTGACTGTGATGATGTGTTTCCACAATTATCAACATCACAAATCTATAACCCTTTTTCATATTTTCATTTCTGTTAATTAATATACATTTATCGCAGTAAACTTTGTGTTAAATTACCGTGGCAGTAAATTACAAACACGAATTAACACTGCTGCGAGGGTGTTTCTAATATAACGGCTAAGGGAGTGATGGCAAATATCACATTATTCTCTCTTGTGACCAACATAATCAATCTCTCAATATTTTTCACTCTTTTGGAAAATTGTAGAAACACTATCATGGATTTTTCTTTTGATATTGGAGCAAATGGGAATACAAAAATTAGATTTGCTGTCATCTCACGTTCACCGCTTTAGAAGTTTACCCAACTATGACAACTTCTGAAATGTGAAAAGGGTCCATGGACTGTTTAGAATATAGCATGCTATATATATTTAATTTTTTAATTTCTTTTCTTAACTTCAGGCTAGAATTATTTTAAGTATTTTGAAACTTTCAGAGCACTGACTACAACTCCAGACTATCTGTGACCCTGGACCACAAAACCAGTCTTATCTGTCTTTTTTTTTTAAATGGATATTTATACATCATCTGAAAGCTGAATAAAGAAGCTTTCCATTGATGTATGGTTTGATAGGATAGTACAACTATTTGAAAATCTGGAATCTGAGGGTGCAAATAAAAAATCTAAATATTGAAAAAATCGCCTTTAAAGTTGTCCATTTCTGTTGGCGATTTTGCTGCGTCCACTCACAAAAATATTTTTTTTATATATTTAAGGTAGGAAATTTACAAAATATCTTCATGGATCATGATCTTTACTTAATATCCTATTGATTTTTGGCATAAAAGAAAAATAATTTTGACCCATAGAATGTTTTGTTGGCTATTGCCACAAATATACCCGTGCGACTTATGACTGGTTTTGTGGTCCATTTGATAAAGACACAATCATTGCATGGCCTTCACCCTATTCAAACAAACATGACACGGAATAAAAACTAACTCGCCAACCCAGATAAATACACACAGTCATTTGCACAGTTACAAACCAGCATTGATTTGTACTCAGATGCACAGTCCAATCTGTCTAATATCCACCCTAAATATCCCTGCCATATTAACACTAATGTATAAAAAAAAAAAAACACTTACCTGTACACACTGCGCACATACTCAGAGTCATAGTTGCTCTGTGCATAGATCTTCTTCCCCATAGCAGTCTCTGAAATGCAAACCAGATCTGTTTTTAAGTTTGACATTTGCTCCACATCCTCAAAGTACTTTCTATTGTCATTAGCACTAAAAATTAAAACCACCATTAACACACAAAACCGTGTACCTTTAACATCAGCCCAAAATGTATAAATTGTCTATACCCTGAAGCATACATATTAGACTATCAGTACCTATCCTGTTAACAGTCAGTGTCCTAGCTTGACACTTGGCGCCCTTTTTTTTTTTTGACTATCACATATTTGATTAATCATCATAAATATAATTTGAAACCTTACTTAAAATTCATAACTTGAAATTGGACATTGCATTACCATGGAACCGGTAATTTATAACCTTTTAGCAGGCTCAAGTTCCCTTTCGAGAGGTTCCTCCTATTGCGTAAGTAGCTTACGCTATGGGAAAACTCCTTTTCTCGAGAAATATTGAAGTCTTTATGTAAAACGCATTGCAGCGACACAGCATACAGCAATGAGCGAGGCAGCTCGGTCATTGGCTGTGCTGCGGCAACTGCACGAACCTATGACGGGGCGACTCTGAACCCGCTTCCAATGAGCGTGCTTCGCGCCCGCGCGCGTCAGAACCCGCCAAGATGGGCGTGGCCAAGGGCTATATATTGTGCGCCCCGTCGTCTGAGTTCTTTAGATTTAATCTCCTTCAGCAAAGACCTTCTCTTCGCTGGATCCTCCGGATTTTTGGAGTCTCTTTGCCGCCGCCGTCGACAAGCCTACAGCAGGACTGCTTCGAGGACGCCGGCGCCTTCAGCCGCCTTCGATCGCCTTCTGCTAAGCCATCCGGCGCGCATCACCTATATCCTTTTCAAAGCTACCAGTGTTCGCCCCCGCGACACTTTCTAAAAGAGCAAATTAACTGGGCGTTATTTCAAATGTCTTCCTGCGCCTCGTGTCGAGGCCCTCTTCAGGACGGGGATCGTCACATCATTTGCACCCGCTGCCTGGGACCGAACCACGCAGAGGCTGCCCTTACTCGAGGCGGATGCCCCGTGTGTGACGCCCTGGGCCTCACCGAGCTGCGCGCTCGCTTTGCCGCTTTCGCTGCGAAAGAGCCCACCTCCACCGTGCTACCATCCCCTCTGGTCGAGCCGCGCAAGAAGAAGCGCCGCTCACAGAGGCCGCCAGAGCACGCGGTTTGCAGTGACGTCACGCCGGGCCAATCCCCGCGTGCTTCACCACCACCCGAAGACTCCCCGCCGCCAGTCCAGTTCACACAGGCCGACCAGCACCCCTCCAGTAGAGCGATGGGTCTCGTCTCGTTTGGCGCGTCAGGGGATGACGACGAAAAGGATGACAGCCTTTCCTTTGATGCTGCATGGCTCGTCCTTCGACCCCGAGCCATCGACGTTAGCGGGCACGAGCGTGGGCTCCAGCATGGACTCGGAAATCGTCCGCATCCTGTCTAAGGCCGTGGAAGACCTCGGGCTCGATTGGTCTTCCCCGAAAGAACCCGCCCGCAGCCGACTGGACGAGTGGTTCCTGCAGGGGCGCCGGCAGGCTCCTCGGCAAAGGCCCTCCCCTTTCTTCCCGGAAGTTCACGACGAACTCACGAAGTCGTGGAAAGCCCCGCACTCTGCTCGCCTGAAGCCTTCTTTCTCTTTGTCGCTCTCCTCTGTGGACGGCGCGAAAGAAAGAGGCTACGAGGGGACTCCGCCCCTCGAGGAGGCTGTGGCCAATCACCTGTGTCCACCCTCCACCGCTGGATGGAAAGCCAAAGCTTCTCATCCCTCGAAGCCTTGCCGATCTACTTCAGCTCTCGCCGGTCGCGCATACGCCGCCGCCGGAAAAGCTGCGTCAGCGCTTCACTCCATGGCTGTCCTCCAAGTGTTTCAAGCTAAACTTCTCCGCACCATGGACGAGTCTGGACCTGATCCTGAGGCATTCAAGGATCTGCGCAGCGCCACTGACATAGCACTGCGAGCCACAAAAGCCACCGCCCAATCCATCGGCCGTGCTATGGCTAACCTGACTGTCCTTGAGCGCCATCTGTGGCTGACGCTAACAGAGATGAAGGATGCAGATAAGGCGTCGTTCCTCGATGCGCCTATCTCCCAAAGCGGCCTGTTCGGACCAGCGGTGAAGGAGTTCGCTGAGCGCTTCACCGAAGCCCGTAAGGATTCGCAGGCTATGCGACACTTCCTGACCAAGCGATCTAGCTCATCGCAGAGCCGCCAAAAGCCGCCTCAGCAGCAGCGAGTCAAGACGGCGCCTCTCTCTCTCAGCCCAGACCTGAAACTGACTTTCGACGCCGCTCGCGCTCTGCCAACAGGAAGCAACCGCCCGAGCGACGGGGACCCCGGCCCAAGATTGTGCTGAACCCAGAGCCTCGTAAGTCTTCCTAGCTACAGGGAGAAAGAGAGAGAGCGCGTGTCTCGCAGAAGCCAGACCGCTCTCTCCAAAACGTCTAAAGCATTACCCAGTCCCCTTACAGGCGGCTGGAAATGTCTGTACAGCAGCCAATGGGCCAGCCGCACAGCTCGCTCACCTGCGAACAAACGCCGTTTTTACGGCGACACACAGAAATCACATAAAGAGCCATTTTCTGCCTGTGTCATTAAGGGGTCACGTGTCCACACTAAAGTGCGCATTCCCACATATCAAAACTGTCAAAGCAGTGCCAAATGCTTTCCCAGCTCAGGCTGGACGCCCCATAAATGTAGATTGTGTGCCCACTGTCATGTATGCACCACTACACATAAGCACTGTTCCCACAGTTATAAACACTTCCCCAGTAAAAGCGGGAAATTCTATAAGAGTAGCGTGTGTGCCCGCTGTTATGCATGCACCCCAACTCACAAACACTGTTTATATGGCCAAAAACCTCCCGCCACGAGCGGGAAGTTTTATGAAAGTGGCGCGCGTGCCAACACAGTCTATGCACCCCCACCCATAAGCACTGTCCATACAGTCTTAAACATTTCCCCAACTCACACTGTGAGCATTACAGATGTGGCGAGCGTGCCTGTAATCTCACACGCGCCCCTGCACTCGGCATTCAACAAAGCTGCTCAGCGCGCGCCCGCGCCTCTGAGAGCTGTAAGCTCAGTATTAGCACAGGGCGATTTGCCGGCGGGAGCCATACGTCACTGCGACACGCCCCCAGCCAGCATTCAGCCCATATCTGTGCGAGCGAAAGCTTGGGAAAATATCCCCGGCATGCCGAAATGGGTTTTGA
Source organism: Rhinichthys klamathensis goyatoka (assembly GCF_029890125.1). Taxonomy (NCBI): domain Eukaryota; kingdom Metazoa; phylum Chordata; class Actinopteri; order Cypriniformes; family Leuciscidae; genus Rhinichthys; species Rhinichthys klamathensis. Next base: position 1,624,321 of record NW_026606668.1, on the reverse strand, counting down.
ACATAATAAAACACGGTTGCTCGCTTCAATTCGCTCGCAGACCGCCCCGCTTCACAGCGGTGGTCGAGACGAAAGTGAGAAAAGATGTTTCACATGTTCTACGCACCGAGGTGCTCAAACTGATAGAGAAGAGCGCTATAGAAACGGTCCCTCCCTCTATGAGCGAGGCAGGTTTTTACAGTCGCTATTTTCTCGTCCCGAAGAAGGATGGTGGTCTCTGCCCCATTCTAGATCTCAGACATCTGAACAAAGCTTTAATGATTCTCTCGTTCAGAATGTTAACAACCAAACATATCCTCGTGCAAGTTCGCCCAGGGGATTGGTTTCTATCTGTGGATCTGAAAGACGCTTACTTTCACATTCCGATAGCGCCTCATCACAGGCCATTTCTGAGATTCGCTTTCGAGGGACAGTCATACCAGTACACAGTACTACCATTCGGCCTGTCACTGGCACCCCGTACATTTACGAAATGCATGGATGCAGCACTTTCCCCCCTGAGACAGCGGGGAGTGCGAATACTGAATTATCTCGACGATTGGCTAGTCCTAGCACAATCAGAGAGCCCGTTAGTGACACAGGTCTTGGATTATCAGTCATCTAGAACGTCTGGGTCTAAGAATCAATTTTGCAAAGATCATGCTATCCCCCAGCCAGAATATTTATTTTCTGGGAATAGTGCTAGACTCAGTGCAGATGACGGCGCGCCTCTCATCAGAGCGCGCGCTCACTATCCGGCGCCTTGCAACATCGTTCAGAGCGGGCGCGCACGCCCCCGTCAAGCGATTTCAAAGGATGCTCGGTCTCATGGCCTCAGCATCAGCTGTACTCCAGCTAGGATTGTTGCACATGCGTCCTCTCCAACGCTGGCTCAAAAGCCGTGTCCCCACTCACGCGTGGCGCTCGGGCCACTTTTTAATCAGAGCGAATCACGGCTGCATAAAAGCCCTGACGCCCTGGAAAGCTGTCGACTGGTATCAGTCCGGTGTGAGTCTGGGCATGAACACAAGGAGAAAAATGATCACGACAGATGCCTCCGAAATAGGTTGGGGGGCCCTGTACGAGGGCAGGCCTGTCTCCGGCTTGTGGTCGAACCCGGAGAAGCGCCTACATATAAACTGTCTGGAATTGAAAGCGGTCGCTTTGGCTCTCAGAGCCCTGCTTCCGTACCTGAAGGACAAGCACGTCCTGGTCCGAACGGACAACATGACGGTAGTCTCGTACATAAATCGTCAGGGTGGACTCAGGTCGAGCTCCCTGCACTCGATGGCCAAGGAACTCATCCTATGGTCCCAGCACAACCTGCGCTCGCTGAGAGCAGCGCATGTGCCAGGTGTTCTGAACCAGGGAGCAGACATGCTGTCCAAAGACAAAGTTCTCCCAGGAGAATGGTCTCTCCGCCCCCGACGATTCAGTGGTTATGGCAAACCTTTGGCAGAGCAGAGGTCGACCTCTTTGCCTCCAAGGAAAATGCGCACTGCCCTCTCTTCTTTTCAAAGAGCACAGACGCGCTCGCCCAAATCTGGCAGAGCCGCCCGCTGTATGCCTTCCCTCCGGTCGCGATGCTACCTCAGGTCATCAGTCGGATCAGGGAGGAGAAATGTGCAGTGCTCCTGGTAGCCCCACTCTGGAAGAACCAGACGTGGTTTCCAGAACTGATGCAGATGATGCAATCTCCCCCATGGCCGATTCCGCTGAGGCTAGACCTCCTCAGGCAGGCCAACGTGATGATCCTCCATCCCCGCCCCGATCTGTGGGCCCTCCATGCATGGCCCCTCAACGGGTTCCCGGGAACCTCCCCAGTGGAGTGTTGAGAACCATCACTGAGGCGCGAGCGCCCTCTACGAGGCGCTTATATGCCCAGAAATGGAAGGTGTTCAGTGACTGGTGTGAATCCAGGAACCTGAACCCTGAGACATGCGAGGTACCGAGTGTGCTCGTTTTCTTACAAGAGCTGTTGGAGGCAGGACGCACCCCCTCCACGCTCAAAGTATATGTGGCTGCCATAGCGGCATCACACGACCCTGTAGAAGGACGCACACTAGGGAAAAACTACCTAGTTGTTCGTTTCCTGAGGGGCGTCAGGAGGATAAATCCCCCACGCCGCCCCTCAGTGCCGATCTGGGACCTGGCCACGGTCCTGGACGCACTCAAAAGTGCCCCGTTTGAACCCCTCCGAACTGTGTACCTTAAACAGCTCTCGCTCAAAACTGCTCTCTTGCTGGCTCTCGCCTCGGTCAAGAGAGTGGGCGACCTGCACGCGCTGTCATCAAGCGCTGCCTGCCTGGAGTTTGAACCTAACGACAGCAGAGTTGCCCTCAGGCCAAAACACGGGTATATTCCTAAGGTGCTCTCTACACCCTTCAGAGCACAGGTGATATCTCTGGCCGCGCTATCGTCTCCAGCAGACGAAAGCGACGCTAATTTACTCTGCCCGGTCAGGGCGCTCAGAGTATATTTGGAACGTTCTGCCCTGTTCAGACAGACAGAGCAATTGTTCGTATGCTTTGGCGGCCTCACCAAAGGTCTCGCTGTTTCAAAGCAGAGAATATCGCGCTGGATAGTTGATGCTATAGCGCTGGCTTATGAAGCCAAGGGCCTTCAGTGCCCCTTGGGCATCAGAGCTCACTCTACGAGAGGCATGGCCTCCTCGTGGGCGTGGTCGAGTGGGATACCCATTCAAGATATTTGTGCGGCAGCAGGCTGGGCCTCACCGTCAACATTTATCAGGTTTTATAACCTACAGGTCCCCTCATTGCACTCCAACATACTGTCGGTCTAACTATGCATAGGCTGGAGTGTGTACATGCTGAGCATTATCTCCTCCCTTATAGGATCCGTCTCTGACTGACTTAGAGGGTTTTTCATGCATATCAGTACATAAAAATGTGCTTGTGTGTTTTCTCTGGACGCCCATTGGGCCGTTCCACATTGTCCCTTATAAAGCCCGCCTTCGGCCGGCTCGTTGGATAATTACTTTGCTTAAAGGCTCAGGCATCTGCCTCCGGCTTAATAGAGCGAAGTCAGCACGCACGGCGTTTTACATGGTGTTCCCATAGCGTAAGCTACTTACGCAATAGGAGGAACCTCTCGAAAGGGAACGACTCGGTTACTAACGTAACCTCGGTTCCCTGAGAGGAGGGAACGAGTATTGCATAAGCTGCCGTGCTTGTGCTTGGTCAGTTCGCTTCAGTCGATTGAACCTAAAGAACTCAGACGACGGGGCGCCCAATATATAGCCCTTGGCCACGCCCATCTTGGCGGGCTCTGACGCGCGCGGGCGCGAAGTACGCTCATTGGAAGCGGGTTCAGAGTCGCCCCGTCATAGGTTTGTGCAGTTGCCGCAGCACAGCCAATGACCGAGCTGCCTCGCTCATTGCTGTATGCTGTGCAGCTGCAATGCGGTTTACATAAAGACTTCAATATTTCTCGAGAAAAGGAGTTTTCCCATAGCGTAAGCTACTTACGCAATACTCGTTCCCTCCTCTCAGGGAACCGAGGTTACGTTAGTAACCGAGTCGTTTTGTGTTATCAGCTACCAATTTGGAACACAACTTGGTTAGAAACGGCTTGATTTTCTAGCTATTTTAGAGTCCAAATTATTTATATATATATATATATATAAATTTATATATATATATATATATATTATTTGTATATATATATATATATATATATATATACTGTATATATAGTATACAATGAAAAATGTTTAGTTTAGTAGCTACATTTGTTTTACAGTAAACTGACACTTGAAGTGCTTTCATTTCTGCATTGATCTGTTGAGTATCTTCTTTAAAAATAGACCAACCATGAATTACAACAATTTAAGATCAGATCTATGCTCAAAAAGAGGGGTGGCAGTTAACATGTTAAGGTTAAAGTGTATTCAGAAAATCACACAAACCACAGATGATGTCAAGGGCGCAGAGAGTGATGTGATTAAAGCAGTTGAAAGGCCCTTTTCCAGCTTGCTTCTCTAGTTTCTCTATGAGCACCTCCGCCTGCTCATTCATCACCTCAAGGAACTCAGTTAGTATAGAGAAATGAAATGTTGGAGTTAGCATCTTACGTCTGCGTCTCCACTTATCCCCAGTACTAATAGAAAGGAAAATAGAAGGGTATAAGACAGATATCCTTTATATCAGTGTGGATATTATTCACATCTACTTTATGGATAATTTGATAATTATTTGCAAAGGGATAATACTAATATGTTTACTCTTGTATTAAGAGTAAGTTAGTAAACAGTTTACCTGGTGAGTAGTCCTGTTCCCAGCCAGGGGTGTAGAAATTTGTATGCGTAGGCCTTGTCCATGTGAACAGGGTTGTTCAGCACTGTCTGTATTGTGTGGTAGGATTTGCCAAGAGCAATATAAAACAGAGAAGTGAGGACTTGTAAAAAAACTGACAATTGTAAAACTAAACAAAATTTGACTATTAGGTTTCCTAAAGACTGCGTCATAACACTAGTTTCACAATCTTGTCTTTTTTCACAAGTGTGAGGCATCTTGTTGCTGATTTGTGTCTTTTGTACACAGTAAAAACTTGCACTTCTTTTTACCACATTGGACTTTAAAACTCCACTGAAAATTATCTTTGAATATTTTCTTCTAATCTTAAACATCGTATGTATTTCTTTGTACATAGATAACATACATACATTATCTTTTTAGTTATAGTTATCAACTTTGTTGTGCTGTCAGATAAGTTCACAAACCAAGGTTATCTTCATCTTCAAACATTCGCTCATATTGTGAAATATACTGATTAGGCCAGAGACCCTGGTCATAGGTGAGTATTTCTATCTACATGCAAGTGGACAATAGAGTACCTCGATAGTCTCAGCATGGTATAAGATGAGAAATGGGACAGGTCCAATCCATAATTTAAGCAGAGGAGAATTCCGGAATTCATTTGTGTAGCCAACCAACTGACAAAAGAAATCTGAAAGAAATGTTTTAACTTTTTTTATTTTAATGCATTTGAAGGGTTACTTTAAGTCAAGTGCAACTGGCGTTGTTGACAGTAACATGGAGATGGACTTTTTATGTTAAATTTAATAGAGACTGTGGGTAGTAGTCATATTGGTGAGGTGACACAACTATATATTTCAACTAAGGTTTGTGTAAGTAAAATGATTTCACAATCGCTTATGCAAAATATTTACTATAGATTAAACATGTGACGCCTAGTCCCAGGCTTAAAATATGGCGAGGGAAACTGTACATTTTAGGTGTTTTTAACTGTTCATGATTTATTTTACGTCTTCCTTTTTATAGTATTGAGAATCAGATTTAAGAACAAGTCTCCAAATAATCTCAAGAAAAACATTTTGAGAAAATAAAAGATCTCATTTGTAATTTCTCATCAGAAATATTTTTGAATTGGGAAAATGTGGCTGATTCATTTGCTACAAACACATGACCTGCCAGAACTGAAAGCGAATGAAGTTGATTTTTTAAATACAATAGTCTGCATTGATAAGAAGTACACATATTAGGAAAAAAGGTTTTCGAGGAATTATAGCATATTACAGTTCATTATAATCATCCTTTTATAATTTACTTTAAAATATTTTCATGTATAAATTATATTTTTATTGATCAGGTTATAGCAGATTAAAGTAGGACGACCTAAAGATGCTGGGGGAAAGGGAAATGGACCGATATAAAGCTCCTCTTACCTCCCGCGTTCGATTTAAACTGCAGCGCGTTCCCAATGAATGGATATGTGTTTCCAATGCTCGGGATGGGCTTCAGCTCTTTCCAGTTGTGCAGGTAGTTTTTCAGCAGCTGGTAAGTGATATATGTCAAGAGAATAACGCATACTGCCACGGCCACGAACCCAAAGGTATACACACCGACAAACACGACCATCTTGAAAGTGAGACGCACGGCAAGCGAGTTGTCTGTCTCTATCAGCTCTCCAGTGAATTTACTGGACTTTGGATCATCCTGACAATAATTCCACAAGTGCTGGTACAACCCACTGAAATAACTAAAGAATTGCAGAACTGTTCAAAATCAAAATGTACTTTGAAATTACACAATTTTAAATTAGAAAGTTTGGTGTGTTTATGTTGGGAAATTCCCAATGGGAATTATTGGAAGGACTATTAGGCTACAATAGGATGTTTGAAGCATAGATGCGGTTAGAGTGAATGTCGAAGTGTCCCGAAAGAATAATTTGTATAGAGATCTGCCAGAAGAATCAGCCATGATGAATGGCATAACTGATTTGTACAGAGGCATCTGATGACCAAAATAAATTGCAATTCACAAATTTATAAATCGAGTGAGCCCAGAGCGATTTGTGTCCACAATGTACGTTTTAGCGAAATGTACTCAGACCACCTCCCAAGATGCTCTCGGGTTGGTTCAGTCTAGATCGTTTGGAGTGCTCACATATCGGCAAAAAGACCCCTAAAAAAGGACCAAGTGTGAAAACACTTAAGGATGTGTTCACACTTGTTGATAGCACGTAGGCTACAGTACATCACGCAGACATATTTGATGTCTGCAAGATGTATTTTTTTGTGTTTGCTCACCGGCAATATGTCTCTAAGATTTTCCTGTCAGATGTCAAATAGACATTTAGAAAATGTCTTTAAGATGTTTATGATTGTATGTAAAACTGAAGAATGTTTGTACACAGCAGATGCTTTCCAGACAGTGTGCTATGTAAGACATCTTGAAGATGTGCTATCTGGGTTGGTTATTTTGGTCCGGACCAAAAAAAAAAAAAAAAGATTCCTGGTTTGTTTAGCGTTCACACTGTAATTTTTAACACCGAACCTAAAGATTTTTTTTTTTTTTTTTACATATTTTCCGAGGGAACTTACAGAACATCCAAAACAATACTGTGTGCTGGGCTAAATGCACTCATTGTATGTGCAAACATTCAGTATATTGATATTTATACCAGCTGAGAACTCACAAAGAGCTTATAAAATGTGTAAAAGTGACAAAACAATGCCAGGAATTCCTCCGTTACACACAAACAAAGATTTGCTACAAGGAGACCAAACTCTATTGTCTGTACTGAACTGTAATGGGCAACGTAGCTCCTATCACAAGGAAAAACAGAATGCTTTATCATTCTGTTTAGAGTCACATCTGTGTGACATCCTGTTTTTTGGTTTGTTTAGATGCCTTTGGTCTGTGTTGAGTTCATATTTCAGTTGAACAGCACCAGAGTTTGTTTGTAAGCGGGCCTAAGTTGTAAGTCTCAGCCCACTTGTTTGGTGTGCACCATGGTTCGGATGGCAGCGGTCATGCATTCAAATGAGCCGCACTAACAAAGTAATCGAACAAAACAAAGAACATACCCGTCACCCATAAAAATGTTTGTAATTAAAGAGAACCATATCTTACATATTGTGCCTTTAATAAATTATAAAATGCTTTAGGATCATTGCAAAGACATTGTTGGCTACAATATATCCTGGAGTAAAATTCGCTTACGGAAAGGTGCGTTCAAGCCATGTCGTAATTACCGTAATGATTCTGAACTGTAAAAAGTATTCACGTGCTTGCAGAACTTGTAATTACAACATGTTAACTCGTAATTTTCTGAGAGCTACAATTTGTACAATGTGGCCACTGTGGAACCTGACCAGTGCAGATTTTAGTGTGAGTTTGACTTGAAGTAGTGCTGTGCAGACCGATCAGTGTATGTCATCAAAGTACAGCAAGAGCGATTCGTAAGCATATGGAGCTTTATTTATGGTAATTACGACATGGTGTGAATGCAGCAATACTCTGCCATGCCACTCCTGAATTTGTATGACTTCCAAGTTGGCCTATTCTTGTGTCTGCTAATATTTCTAGTTTCTAGGCATACCTTTTTAAAAATAAAGGCAAAATGAACAGCTATAATGATTAGGTAATCACAAAACTGTGCACATGCTTTTTCTTGATCGTTAATGCATGGTAAAAAGGTAGGCAATTGACTTTATTACAAATTTTACATACTGAGCTCATGGATTAAGATAAAGATCGTGTTCTAAGGGGTTAGAATTGTTGCATTATTCCAAATAAATAGATTGAGATTCACAAATAAATGTAAAGAGTTTCACAAAATTAATAAAATTCACAAATAAATTAAAAGAGATTTCCAAATAAATAAATAAAATATTTGCAAATGTATTTTATGACACAAACACAACTCTGCCTGGCATTCATTTGGGAATTGCTTTCTTTGCGTTTGTGAATTGCTTTCTGTGGATTTGTAGATCCCCACACGCATTTGTGGATTTAGAAATACTTCTAGCGTCAAGACGTGCAGGTGCAGGCAAATCCACAAATAAGTGGAATCCACCCACCATCTAGCCTACTTAAGCCAATCAGATAATAGTCATTTGCACTGACCATTCATATCACTCTCATGCTCCAACCAATTTTTTTAAATCAGGGTGGTCTTGCCCCAAAATAAAGGTGCGTTCACGCCATGTTGTACTTACTGCAATTACGATTTCAACTTGTAAGAAGCGTTCACATCCTCGTAGAGATACAGCTTGTAACTTAAGATGGGAATTGTCTAAGAGCTCCTAGTTGTACCACATGACTGCTGTATCACCTGACTGCTGCGGGTTCATTTAGGTTTTGATAGTGGTGCCATAGAATCAAATAAGTTTCTATTCTCAACAGCTCAGAATATAACGTAACGTGTTGTCATCTTCAGACTACGGTAATTACGACATTGCGTGAATGCAGCATAACTTTGCTCATTCATCTGCATTGGCTCAAATAGGAAGCATACGGCCCATTCAATTGGTACAGGAAAAGATGTTCAAAAAATTTGGATTGCATTAGACCATTAGACTGTGTATCAAGCCAGGTCGGTATTATATTTTATGAGCCTTTGAAAATGCCAGAAAAACAACGCTTAACATCTCCGTTGTGGGAGCAACGCAACGGTTTATGGAAGCCACACGTTATTCAAGAACAGAAAAGCATCTAGCACTTTATTTCACAGTCATGTTCCATGTATGTACTTATATCGCAATAACTGGGTATAACTACGATTACAATTTCCACATAAATTTCGTATTAAGACACAATTGTGAAATTTTTACATCGGTGAAAATTGTGGCTGTAATTTAGGGTGTCTGGATTTAAGAATGCTTATTGCATTAAAATGTTGCTATAGTTTGTTTTATCTGCCTGCGTGCATGTAAAGCATAGGCCTAACGTGAAGGTTTTTTTTATTTTATTATTAAAGATTCATATATCAAACATACAACAAGGCACATTGCAATCATATTCAGTCAATCTACAACATGAATTGAACATGGAGTACAACATTGTAAAAAAAAAAAAACAATGAGGCCTAACGTGAAGTTTGGCTAGGTTATGACATAAGCTTCCTCCGTCATTAAAGCATGACAAAAGAAATGTCTAGGTTGCCAGGATACGGTGATCAGAGTTGCAGTTATTCAGCTCCGCGGGAGAGGGAGGCATTGTGCGCGTGAAAGACTTCTTGGGTCGCCAGGGACAGACAAAACACTGAAGCTCATTCGAGGACAGGTTATTGTTTTAAATGTTTTATTGCTGTCTTTATTAGTGTTAAGTTTAATGTAGTTAGATACTGTAAGCTTCTAATAAATCATGCACACGTTAATCATAAAACCAATAGTCTTATTATTTTTAAATGTAGCCTATCAATTTAAATAAAGTTGGTATAAACTAAAGTACCTAAATTATTTGGCCAATATCATACTTTATTTTATATTATGTTTTTATATTATATCCCGTAACGGTAGCCTAATAATCGTATTGTAACTTTGCACTTACCTCTTCTGTTAGACTTAAAATTGAGCGCGTTGCCTAGGAAAGGGTAAGTTGGACTAATCCCGGGAACAGGTTTTAGTTCTCTCCATTTGTGCAAGTAATCTTTAAAAAACTGATATGTTGTAAAAGTCAAAACAAGTAAAAGTAAGACAAAAATTAGAAATCCGTTTAACAGTTCACCAACTTCCACATGCATTTTGATGTTTTGTAAGCAGTGGTTTTCCAGAGCTCGCCTGTTAAATGACTACTTGAAAATGTTGTTGGCTACATCCCCCTATAAAGACATGGGACGTGCTTAGGTTTTCAAATACACAAAATGACTCTCCTTGTTTATTCTGCACAAGCATATGGAATGTTTTATTTAACATGGAATAGAAATGACAAAGACTGCCTTTTTATGGGCTGAAAATTCAACATGGCTGAATATTTAAGCTGTGAATATTTCAATTCAAAACATTTCAAACACATTTTCTTTATTAAAAAAATAAATAATCCATAGTCACCTTTCATATTTCACTTCCAAAATTTTCAAACTGTTTAAAAATACAACCTATAATATTCAACAGGCAATTAACAGGAATAAAATCGGTTTCCCTCAATACCTCAAGGATATCGTATAGCTTAATGGACTAATACAGGGATATAAAAGACCAAACTCGCACCTTATTGGGGATGTAGGCTGTACTATAGGCGACAGGCAAGCAGATGGACTCTGAGCGATTCCCAGTGATATTGGCATTAAATCACCACTTGATCAATTAATACACTTTCTCTTCCCTTGTATTCTATTCTATATATATATGCCTACATGTACTGCATTAGATTAAACTGGGAAGGGTCATAGCACTTGCATATTGTTGTCCTATGTACATTTTTATGACTATAAGTCGTTCTCTTCAAATGCTATTGAAGTTAGAAACGTGTATACAATGTCGTATGTAACTTTAGAGACGGTCCATGTGCGAATGTCCAGTGTCAAGCCAACTTTATGCCAGTATATTACTGGGAAACGCTCAGCATTAAACTTTGCACGTTAAGTTCATATTCTGAGTCCATCTGCTTGCCTGCGAGTTTGGTCTTTTATATCACTGTATAAGTCCATTAAGCTACGTTAAGCATTTTATTTGTCCAGCAGGGGGATCATGAAGTATTGAGGGAAACCCTAGTAGCTAGTGCATGCACCACATTGCCGCAGTATAAAGTTAAGGCAACTAAACAACCAAGAGAAATATATGTCTCCCTCAAATGTAACATTGGATCAGTACATCTGCATCAGGGGAATAACATAATCTCGTTCACGGTAGAGAAAGATGCATGTAGGCTACACAGGAAAAGTAACCGTGAAGACAACATAAAAGATTTAACATAAAACAGCCGTCATAATAATAATGATAAAATATACACAAATACACTTAAATTGCTGTAAATTAGTTTTTATGAATGAATGAATAGCTTGCTCTAACTGTTGCTCTGGTCTTCGTCAACAACACGTGCTTTTGCACCACCTGCTGGTGAGGACGACTAACAGCAGATGGAGAGTATGCTCGGTAATCTACTGCTTTTCCTGCAGTTCCTGGATCTCAACCATAGACTGTAAAAAAATATGGACGGAGTGTCCGTGACATCCATAGACAGTATAAGAAGTGGACAGAGCCATCTCATTGGAACTCAGTTGAGACAGTTGAAGCCCATTTTTAGCGATTTCTGAGCACTTCCGTTCCTGACGCGCAGACTCAAACCGACTCAAACTAAGCTTGATGACGTGAGCAACCTGTCTGACAGACGTTAATCTTCTAGTAGCTGTGCGTGAAAATGGCCAACGTTAATCTTGCAGAGACGGGGAACTTGAGCAAAGAGTTCTTTGGCGTGAGTGAGCAGGAGTAAGTATTCCGTTGCTTTTATGGACTCATTATCTATGGGCTTCTCCCTTGACGGGACATCCCCCCGATTGCCTGCGAGCTTCTCCTCCTGTCTGTACGGTAATTTCTGTACAGCGCTACAGAGAGTCGAGTGGTTATGACGCAATCGTTAGCCTATTTTTACAATATCTGTTTCTACGGGGCCATAATGTAACATAGAAGGTAATGGAGCTCTGTATACATTGTCGTGTTTCTTTAGAAATAAATAATGGACAAATGGAGTCTTTAAACGCCTCAGATGTAAAGTTATTCGCTGTCAAAGTGACGCCAAAATGAATGGGAGTCAATGGAAATGCTAACGCAAGTGAAGTTCTGCTACAAGATGGCAGCACCCGGCCGGCTTCAACTTCCGGTCGATGGATTACCCCCTTGGTGACATCACCCATAGGTTTCTGAAGAGCGTTTTTGAAGCCTTAAGTGGGCGGGGCCGGTCGTCGCCATCTTGGCAGCGCGTCACCCCTCGTCACTACCGGATAAAATAAAATGGGCAAAGAGGCGGGACGTGGGTGGAGCTGATGTGCTAATGCTATATGCTACTGGCCTTGCGCTAAAGTGACAGCTGATTGAAGAAGTAAAGCCAATAGTTAAAGTTCATGTTTTTGCCCTTCGAAATATTATAATAGTTAAAAGACGTAACTAAAAGCGAGACTATGTGTATCATGGTGTATTATTATTCTGCTATAAAAATGTATTATCATGCAGTAACTTACAATATTGCTCTGAGCTTGTGCATGTGACAGTGATACATGCTACATGTCAGTCAGCTTGGCATAGCACGTCAAGTTCGTAAAGAGCTTTATTCAGTCCATTTTAAAATCTGATTTTGTGCCGCCTCTCAATTTCTCAAATGGGTTAAACCAAAGATATTAGGTGTGTTCGACATCGGCTGTGGCTGGATGTAACCGATCGGCGAGAGTAGCCGCGTGCAGGCGGGGAGGAGCTGCAAATGGAGACGTGAAGTCGGACACTTTCTGGTTCCCGTAGTGACAGCTCACGTGGTGTTTGTATACTTTACCACAGCTGAAGTGAAATAAATTCCATATTTGCCGCTGCAAATGGAGACGTGAAGTCGGACACTTTCTGGTTCCCGTAGTGACAGCTCACGTGGTGTTTGTATACTTTACCACAGCTGAAGTGAAATAAATTCCATATTTGCCAAATGCACAGATGTTTCAGACACATTTTCATTCAATACTTTATGTACTGCTTCATACTGCATCTGTTTGAACAAGAATAAAGTTAAAAATAGCCACTATCAATGAAGTGCAGTCGACGTTTTTAATCACTTTTATTTTGATAAACATAACACAATATAGCCTAACATCACGACTACATGAAAAGAGTGTTTACTGTTATAAAAAACTGATTTGTGAGCTTTAGTGGAACTAAAGGTGTGAGAATAAACACGAAACGCACGTGATCGTTGTCATGCGGTGAATCCGGCCAATCGTGGAACAGCTGTGTCGTCATCAGAGCTCGTGCAGCCCCGAGCAGCCGCTCTTCAGAAGCTGCGCTGGCTGAGTTCTCCGGCTGCTCTCGAATCGCTCTCGCGGTATTTTGATGGCATACGTCACAGTCACGTGGCGTCGGCGCTGTATCAAGTCGGACAACATTTCTAACCGGCATGCACTGCTTCAAGTCAGCCGCCGATCGGTCTGCGCAGAGCTGCATGAAGTCGAACAAGCCTATTACCTCAGAAGTTCAATTAAATGCACTAGAAATCTGCGCTCATTCAAGGGTGTGCATCTACTGCATGGACGGAGAGAATTAAGGCACTGTCACTTGCAGAATTCCATCTGCGGTACTTTTTATTTAACACTAAAAAGTTAAATAAGCATATCTGTTCCGTGAGAGCAATACCGCATAACGAGTGTGGCCTCTATATCTATAGACGTTTTTAGCAACGAAATTGTCAGACATCCATTAACGTTAGTGCTTGCGAGGAAAACAAATGGAAATAAAGCGCTGGTTGTTCTCTCCATACTCGACATTCGACAACAACGGAATCCAACGGCGTGGGCGAAGGTATAATGCGTGTATTAAATTGTATGAAATAATCCCGAAAAAAGCACAAACACGGCAGAGATGGCAAGTACAGCAGCTGCTGGAATTAGCTCAGAGTGACGCTAACAGACAGCAGACAAATGGCTAGCAGTGACAGCAGCCGCAATCCACCTGTTACTCAAGTGGCCACGCCCGTAATTTTGCAGGCTTAATATAATTTAAACGGATGAGATGTAAAAAAATTCACCCCCCTCACAGTTGTCATGAAGGGCAAAATAAGCTATAAAGACCAAAAACACTTTTTGCTCCAGGCTGTAAACATGTTTTTTTCTGCTGTAATGTTGGGCATTTTAACATGGGGGAGATGCAGATTTGACTCACTTTTACAGCCTGCCTCAAGCGGTCAGTAGATGAATAGCAGTTTACGGTAATTCACTTCTGTGTTGGTTTCAAGAGAGAGACAGGGAGGTTGCCGCTTGATGTCAACATTGAATTTACGGTCGAATTTGAACCTTCCTTTACTGTCTTTGATTTGAACCACTGAATTTGTGGAAGCGAATAATGGAACGAAAATTGCTTGCTGAATATTATAGGTTGTATTTTTAAAGTTTGAATATTTTGGAAGTGAAATATGAAAGGTGAATATGATTTATTGCATTTTTAATAATGAAAATGTGTTTGAAATGTTTTGAATTTAACAGCTTAAATATTCAACCATGCTGAATTTCAGCCCATAAAAATACAATGCATTAAAATGCAAGCATGGTTAGGCTAATGCAATCCATATTTTTTTCAAGAAGTGCAATTCAAACTTAGACTTAAACTTTAAAACAGAAACTTACCAACGCTGTCCCGTGACTTTAGGTCAGTGGCGTGCACAGGGGGCTCAAGCCCCTGCCCCTTTAGTCTCAAAATGTATTGTGCCCTTTTCTGATCATTGTAAATAATAATTATTATTATTATAAATATTATAATAAATAACAATACACTTACACACCCTTGCCACTAACAATAATAATACAAACAAATATTATATTAAAAAAAAATTGGCGGAGAAGTGGTAGGCGGAGTTTCCTTTGCAGCTTCTCGTACGCATTTAACGGTTCTGGTAGCTACGCACTACGCAGCAGTTCGCGCGAGTCTTCAAACGAGCAGCAGGTAACGTTAAAGCTAATACGGAAAATTACATTTATCCTACGATCATGCTACTCTAAAAGTTGCGGCAGCAAGCGAGTTATTCTTAACTATAATAAAAGTATAACTCGATTTCAGACGCATTCTGAGTGACAATGTTTTTCGTTTTTATCCAAGGAATAAAAGTGCAAGGGGAAATACATCTAGTTAAATGAAATCTTAAGTCAATGTCCAACTCTAAATTGTAAGGAACTTATATCTTTGATTTCATAGTAACGCTTTACAATAAGGTTAATTTGTTCATTACTCATTGTAAAGACTCTGCTTGGGTCTGATCAAAGGGGAATTTGCATGTCATAATTAATAATTAATAACTAATAATTATTCATACAGATTTGGATCAGCCCAGTCTTACATGTTAATAAATCTCCCATTAAGGGAGGCTTTGTCATTTTACCTGCACAGGTGTATCCCCACAATTAATCACAAATGAATTGTAACTAATTATACAGACCACGTTTTACAAGACAGGTAAAATTAATTAGCTCAATTACTTTATAGAGTTGTGAAAACAAATTCTGTGGCCACAAGAATTAGCTTTCTTACTCTATAAAGTTTACACATACCCGTCTGAGGTATTTCTGTAAAGAGCACGTAACGTTATCGAAAGCATATCAGTGACTTGGGTTATGAGCAACAGGCAATGAGTCAATCAAAAGGATATAATGTATTTAATGAAGCTGAACTACTTAAGCATTTACTACAATGATACATGTATTTACAAACATTAAACACAAACTAAGACGACGCAGGGCGTTTAGACAATTGATACCCATGTGAACATGAGTGGAGAGAGAGAGAGAAAGGGGGAAAGTTGGTGAGAGAGAGAGACAGAGCTTTAGCATCTCGACCTCAACCCTTCTGAAACAACACGAAAACACCATTGTAAGGCTTCTTAGAAGCTGTAACGGGAATGATACTTGCAAGGAATATGAGTTCTGTGTATGTCGCGGGCTCCTTGCGCGGTCCGGTCGGCCCGCATGTTGAACGAAGGTCCTGTCCTGCTTGCGCGCGTCGTGTGGAGCGCAGCCGCAGCGTTTTTGCACGGCCCGTCCCGGCGCGTGCATGGTTGGCCGCTTGCGCGTGAGTGTTTGAAAGGCTTAAAGTCTTTGAGGTGACGTTACCCGAGGAAATAGTTCGGTAAAGTCCATTTCCTTTCCTGGGAGACGAACTCGGGAGTAAGTTAAAGAAGAGACGAACTTTAGACGAACAAAAGAAAAGATCCATGGTGGGATCAGATCTCCATGAGGAGATCGCTTGCATCACATGTTTCTCTGAGACGGTCAGACTGCAAGAGAGAGCTTGG
Source organism: Rhinichthys klamathensis goyatoka (assembly GCF_029890125.1). Lineage (NCBI taxonomy): Eukaryota > Metazoa > Chordata > Actinopteri > Cypriniformes > Leuciscidae > Rhinichthys > Rhinichthys klamathensis. Next base: position 1,608,104 of record NW_026606668.1, on the reverse strand, counting down.
GCGGAGCCGCGCTCCTACATTTATCACCTCGGAGGAATCCAGCCTCTTCCTGTTGGCTTGGCCAATTAGAGGGTTGGAAGTTTACAGGCGGGACTTTGGGTTTATGGCCCTTTGTCTCCAGAGAGAGACATCTGAAACCCTAATCTCGTCGGTTGTTTAAGAGAAGAATCTTCACAATTCTTATAATACTAATGTGTCACAAAGTTTAGCAAAATGTAATGTCAATTAACAAATGGGGAACGAAGATTGGAGTTTATCGAGACCAAACTTGCCACCAATGGATTTGGTTAAACATTAGTTGGCAAAGTTTGAACATTATCCAATTAAGAGTTGTCGAGAAACATAGACCAAACCACAGAAAGGCAACTCATGAAATAGGGAACTTAGATACATCGTTCATACAATTCTCAAGTGGATATATAATAGCATATATATATGAATACAGGATTCATTTCTCCTCCTTGGTTAGAATTCAGAGAGAGAGATACTTCTCTGACATTCCTGGTGCGGTCGTAAATGCTGTTATCTAAGGCCCCAGGCTCTGACAGCATGTTAAGTTTTGGTTCTTACTGTCCCCAAAAGCTGGTGCACATAGAATCATAACTTTTACTGTAATTTCTTGTATCTGATTAATTCCGCTGGATCATGAGAATTAAAACAAGACCAAGAACGACGTATAACAATACTGGGAATAGACAGTTAAATGTAAAAATGCATAATGATAAAGTCACAGTTATTCCAATGTGACATGGGCAAATGGACACACATAAAAACACATCAAATATATCTGGTTGAATGTCTTTTAAAGAAAAGAAGTTCCTTTGAGACATTCCAAAAATGTCATAAAGTGTCTTAATGTCTTGTAAGCGGACACCACGCTCTGTCCTGAGTGTGGGTGTCAGCTGTGGGGGAGGTGTGTGTGTGTGTGTGTGTGTGTGTGTGTGTGTGTTTTTTCAAGTTCCAGGCCTTTTGGGGCTAAAGGCTTTGGGATTTTAGCACGAAGGTATTTAGTTATTCAGATTCACCCTGGCCCAGTCCTTACAGTCCCCCTTTTTGTCTGATGAAGTCCCTGTGTGGACTTAATCGGACAACAATCATCACAATGGACGGATGGCAGGTGAATCATGACTCATGCAGCAGGTGGTTATTAGGGCTGAGGATTCAGCTCTATGAGGTTCGAAGCTGCCTCTGGCCTGGTCTCTGACTTGGCACCCCCTTTTTGCGGGTTTCGTCCGAAACCTTTCGTGAGCTTGGCTGAAGATGTTTGTATCTCGTTGAGTCTCCTGTATAGGATGAAGGTCCAGCCCAGTGTCAGGGTGTGTCTGACTACCATAGAGGTACACCGTGCAGTGTCGGCTGCAGTTCAGGCTTGGACAACAGGTGAGGTAGTCAGAATGGGTAGTAGAGACAAAGCTTGGAGAGCTGTGTCGATAGGAGCAATGTCAATTAGCTGGGATCACCCCCCTTTCGCAAACCACAACTCCCGTTCTGGAGTTAGGGTGAAAGTGTGGTACCTGGAGAAGGATGGGATTTCCAGTTTTAATTTGTACTCTTTGCATGGAAGATGGTATCATGCCAGGTCGTCAAGGTGAAGGATGGCACTTTCCGGTGCTTGGATTCACAGGCTCTAGTGGAGCGAGGTGACACAGGTGTCAGTGTCATTCTGGTCGTAAGTGAGTGCAGCTGTGAGCACAGGAGTGTTAGCGAGCCGCCTGTCACTTACACTCTCTGCTTGGGTCTTGATGCCTTGAGTGCGTAGCTTGGCTTCGGCAGGGCAGCGGTTGTCGCTGATCTGCAGCCCGCAGATTCCGTCAGTGTTGTCTCTGAGGAAAGGCTTGTTAGGGCAGAGATAGTGAATTTCTTTGGTCAATGTGCACACGTACGGGTTCGGAGCTTAGGACGGCTTTGTGTTGCTGTCGTTGCAGTCAACCCCGTCCGGCGTGTGGATCTTGATGTGAATGTTATTTTTCAAAATCTGACCTTGACAATGTTCTTGAGCCGGTAGATTCGGCTTGACTATGATGGGCAAGTTCGAGAGAAAGCCCCCCCCCCTTCTCTGCTTGTAGTCGACGCAGAGAGGGATGGCACTACCCAGAGAGTAGGAAAGGTGTATTTGTAAAGAGTCAGTTGGCGTGGTGATGGCGGACGCCAGCACGGTTTTCACGAGGCTTAAGGGTATCAGGTGCGGTGGAATTCTACCCCTGGCGAGGCTGTCGATGGAGGAGTTCACCCCCTGCAGCAGGTTTGTCATCAGGGCTGTTACCAGCTGAGTTTGAGCACAGTCATTCTGGAAGACAGTAAACAGCTGTTTCATGGAGTGAGTGTTGGAGTGCATGGGGTTCAACGCTGTGAGTGTTGAAAGTTACCACAGTTCCCTTCAGTGTCTTGTCGATGGTCTGCAGGGATGCACTCTGTTGTGGGTGCTCGTGACAGTCATTTTCTCAAGTTGCTTGAGCATGTGTTCAACCACGGTCTCAGCGTGAGTGCGGGAGTCCTTTGTCCATCGGCACCTACCCAGCTGTATTGTGTTGTTACGCTGGGGTAGTGTGTTCTGTAGGCGTTGTAAGGATCAGGTGGCACATCCACTTTCTGAGTGCGGGTCCGGCAGAAGATGTCCGAGTGCGGTTGCCCTCTGGTTGGCTGGAGGCACAGCAGCATCCTGGTAAAAGTGAAAGGGAGAGAGAAAGAGAGAAAGGGAGGAAAAAGTGTCTTGCAAGTGTCTCTGGTGCTGCGGCGTGCAGCGGCATACATTGGCATTACCCCCCTTTTGCACTGTGGCATCACAAGCTGTGGCGCGGTGATGGCATCAGGTGCAGAACGCTGAATGTTGTTTAGTGCACGCAGCATGTGCTTGTCGACGCAGGTTGGCTGAAGGCACCGGTTGTCGGTGGGTGCAGATGGCGGTCGTGGGTGGTTGGAGGGGTAGAGAGGTGGTTGTCTCAAAGTTCATTTGGTTAGTCACAGTCTTTGGTGAGCTGAAAGGTGCAGGGTAGCAAGTTCACATCTCCATTTGGTGCTGAGGCTGTGCCTTTATGGCTGTCTGAGGGAGTTCTTGTGACCTCTGTGACCTGCCAGTTAGGTTCTCTTGACCTGTGTGACTGGAGGGGGAGGGGTTTTTGAACTTGAGCTCAGACATTCAGTTGTTTAGGGTCTATTAAAGGCTCAAAGCGATTTAACAGAACTTGGCCAATCAGAAGTGGGTACGTGATCGGTACACTGGGTGAACGGAAGCTACCTGTTTTGAGCCAAATGTTGTTTTGGCTGTAGGATTGCACGTTCAGCTCACATGTTTGGGACTTGAGAGTTCGTTTTGATGCTCAGCTGTAGCACTGAGTCTTTCAGAGAGTTGGGCTGACATTAGCGTGGTGTTCGAGCTAGTGTCTAGCAGGCCTTCAAGGCTCAAATCAATGTCTCTGGTGGTGGTTAGGTAGAGTTTTCGTGCCACCCCCTTTTTGATTAGGCTTTACAGAAGTCTTGGCGTCTGGGCTGGTGTCGTGACTGATGAGCGGTTAGGCAGGGGCTCTGTGGCATTCTGGCACACTTGTTGTGAGTGATTAATGCGTGGCCCTAAAAGTGCAGAACTACTGCTTAATAGGTAAGTTAAGCATTTAGCATAAAGCTAAGTGTCTCTTGTGTCCTTATCTTAGCTGTGACTGTTAGGCTAAGTTTTGTGTGGTTCCGATGGTATTTCCTGGAAAGGACATAGCCGAGATGAAATAAATGACGTAAGGTGGATCTTATGACTAAATTATTTCTCTGGACTTAGAGATGGTTCGACGAAGTGAACGATAATAGGGAAAAGGACAGCTTTCTTATTTAAATTCTGCTTATTGTCAATCCTCAGGACTCTAGTAGTGGTGTTGAAGGGTCACAAAACGAGTGCACTGGTTGAAATTAAGCCAAAATAACAAATAAGGGGGTCTGTTTCCTTTCTAGGCCCTATAGGAGATGGAACCACACTCGGACAAGAGAGGCAAACAAAAAAAATTAAATCATATAGATGACCTAATAGACCAGGGAATAGCTGCTTGCTATTATTATCAAGGTCAAAGGAATGAAATAATTAATGAGGAAAATAAAATAAAAATTAAAGCAAAATGGAATAAAATGATCAAACACAGGAATGATCTGAAGTCGAGAATAATCAGTGGCATTAGTGACTAAACTTTGGATTTGCTTTGATCAACACTTTATAGTGGGTTGTAGCGGTTGCATGTTCAAAACCACATCGTGTGTGTCCCTCCAAAGGTTTAGTCAACATGCAGATGAAAATTCCTATGGTTATACAAATTCTTCTGTAGTTAGTTACGCAGTTTACATGTAGTTAAACTTAAGTTTAATTGACAGGGGATCTGCGAAGTTAGTCTTCAACGGTTAGCAAGGAGTATTCCTAAACCAGTGAAGGTGAACTTTAGCTAATAAGAATTGCAAACACGGAAAGTGGATAATTAGAAACCCTAACTGGTGTTGAGGAAAGTATTCTAGAATACTTTGCCCTGTGGAACACAGGCGGTGATCAAGGGTTCAAGTAAATGATGCTAGCTGCTAACTGTGGAAGTTATTTAGCTTAGCCTATGCTGTACGGGAGCTAGGTTAGATTTAGCTTAGCCTAAGTTAGCTGGATGCTAGGCTAGATTTAGCTTAGCCACCCAGGCTGGTTTGTTTACAAAAGTGACATTACGAGTTAACACTTCCTGTGGCAAGTGGTTGTCATGGGAACCAGAGCATGTCAGAACAATTCAACAGTACTTGAAGAATGTCTGTACACTTTACATGACTTATTCTATTTGTTTACAAAGTAAGGAAATAGAATTGCTGCAAGTCAACGCTTGTCTAAGCGTATGTAGTTACGTTTCTTCTCGTGCATAAATGCTGATTTTCCAGCACGTGACTTGGTTTGATCGCTTAGTAGCTTTCTGCTTGTAGATGCAGCCAAAATTTAGGTGAATTACATCAATCTAGCAACAAATTTATTTTTCTGAGGGCCTTTACATCGTAGAAAGGGGAGCATCACCCGGGTCTACATAGATAACACTGTTCTGAGTTTTCTTTGTCAGAAACAGGTTTTAGTCATACCGCGATTTGGATTTCTTTTTAACCAAAGCGGAATGGATATCGGAACAGATTACAAGCTGCTGAGATGATACCTTTTTCACACAGACTTACGCTTTAATGCTGAAGTTACTGATACCAGTTGAGAATCTAAGGCTCTTTTACTTGAAGTAGAGATGTCAATTCCAGCTATTGTTTTATCGGCATTTAGACAAGCCAGCGATCGAAACACGTATTGCACGTTTTGTTTTAGTTGGATCGCGATGATCAAGTGCACGCCCGTGGGTTAACGGTAGTTTAGAACTCAGGGGATTTTACTACACTCTGGTGTCAAGGTAACGTATACCCTATTTGGAGCTGGTGTTCTATGTAACTCTTCACTGTCACGGAACCTAATGTTTAGCGGTGCCGATTTACTCAACATCTAGAAACCGTTTGTTTCAAAAGAGTCGTGCATAGTCTGTCGGCCGTTGAGGCTTACATGTCCGTCTAAGATTCCTTTAAATCAGTAAAATTCTAATTTTACAGACGCAGAGTCTTGCAACTCTTTGAGCACACTTTCATCTACTTTTAAAAGTTTTATGTCCGATGTTGATCAAGGACCTTTTAGCTGAGTCTTGCACGGTGTTCGTGCAGTGTGTCTTCTGGTTTTGCAGTTCAGGAATTTGGGGTTTTAGGAATTCTTACTGAGGGGACCTTCACGCATCGTTGAGTGGGCATTGCGTGGGGGCAGGCCGTGCGCTTTCGAGTCTCTTTCAGTTCGGTCTCTGCTCTTTGCAAGAGGCTTCACTTTGTCGGAGTTTCTCGTCGAGTTCCTCTCTGGTTCTTTTCTCTGACTATTCACTTCGGTCTGTGTCGATGAAGGTTAGCCAGGGCGGTTTGAAGTCTTTCCACTTCCTTCTTGTAGCTAGGGGTCGTTGTCATCCTCGGCTTGCATCCTTAGCGTTGCCACTTTGTGCTCCAGGGCGATGCGGCTCCTTTCGTGGAGACGTTCTTGTGTGATGAGCTGGCAAGTGAGGTTGACGTGTCTGACCGGTCTTTGTCGTGGGAGCTTTGGCTTGGTTTGTGCGCCGTCAGCTTGTCCACGTCTGCGATGCTCTTGGCTCGAGGCTCTGAGTCACTAGCGCCCTCGGGCAGGAAGTTAGCCGTCATGGCCGTCAGCCATGTGTCGAGGTTGTCCCAGCGGGTTGTGGGACCGGAACAAACTGGCTTCACTGTGGGCGAGAGGAACACAACACACACAGAGAGACCAATGCAAGTTCGTCTATGTCTAACGAGCTATAATACCGGCTATGCCGTGTATGAAAATTTTGGTTAACTGATGCAGACAGTTAAATCATTCGGTGGGACAATTTAGGTGGGTCGGTATGGGCCTGAATAAAATTTAACAGGGCGTAAATTCAGCGTTCCTTGTGGTCTCAGATAGGTTCTGTCTTCTAGGTGAACTGAAAGGAACAGAGCACAACAGAAAAGAGCAGTGGCAAGATAGCAAAGTTCGAAGTAACATGCAACCATCAGAGATGGAAAGGTCTGTAATGAAATGGCATTAATAGTACACGAGAAGTGTTAAAAAGGGGAAAAAGGAGGCTTAAGCCTGCAGTTTGTGGCTTTGAGAGGGAGCCCAACACTCCCATGACCGGGGAATCTCTAGATTCTGTGGCCAATATTAAGTGGATGGGTTTAATACCTTTTTCTAGTTTGCCTGGGGTGAGATGAGGTCATTCTGCTCGAAGTCCGCATCGTGGCTGGTCCCTCTGTCGCCCCAAACACTTGACAGCAGTGTCCCGGGCCTTTCGGTGCATCTGTACCTAGGTGCGCCCTCTCAAGCAACTTGACCTGGAACACAACCGGCGGTGCCGCATTGGTAATGTCGTGTTGCGGGCCGCACGAAGGGAAAGATACAGGAAAGTCCGAGACCCGTGCTCAGTCAGTGCTGGTGGCGCAGATCAGAAGAACCAGCCCGCCGGACCCCGAGCAGAGCTGACTGTCAAATCGCCCCAGCCCGAGAGAGATTTCTACCTACAAACCTAAAACAGGATGAAGAACAATTGAGCCTCAGCGTGAATTAAAGCTCTTTTATCTAAATCAAATTGAGTGTCTTTTTTTTTTTTTTTGAAAAATCAAAGGCAACGGCTTTACTAAAATTATGGTAAAAACAAAAGGGAATTATGACAATGTTAATTATCAGAATAACCTAGTCTCCCTTCGGAGGAGAGTTTTAGAGTCGCAGGAAGAGCACAGGAGGAAGCAAGCTGCAGTGGCGTGTTTGGGCCACTTCCTCCTAGTGGTCAACCTGGCTGACAGAGACCTTGATTTAAATTGCATTCAAACTGGTTTAACTACAATTCAAATCAAGCATATGCATAGATGTTAAGTAACTTCTAGAAAGTAAGGATACAGTTGTCACAACGTATCGAATCAAAATTACTAAAAATAATTTGAAAAAGGAAATATAGAAATAAAGCCATAAAACCATTCCCGACAGGAACGGAGACTTCCTTCAAATTAATTTGAAATTTGTTTGTTTCAAACCAAATTTGAATAAGTGTAGGAAATTGAAGGTTGGCATTATATTTGATTAGTCATCAGAAACTGCTAATACCTACTTTTGAATTTTAAATTCAAACGTGGTTTGAACTAAATTCAAAATAAATGTACACAGTCAGTAGTGAAATCATGTTATTAAAACTGGAACTTGCCCATGCATTGAAAGTTAGAAACACAATTTCAGGAATTCACTGGAACAATCTGAAATGGTGCTGAGAGAAAATTATTTAGGAAAGGATGACCTTGTTACCATTGTCCACACGATGGCGACATCTCGCTCATGGAGGGTAAAGTCAGGACGTGGAGGCCGTCTGATACTGGGAAACTCAAGGGCGCGCCCTAGCGTTTGGCAGTAGCATTGCAACCCGCCTGCTTTCACATGTGACTGTCTCAGAGGACGTGCAAAGAATTACACGCCTCAATTGCTGCATCAATCCGAAATAGTGCGGAATTTAAATATCGACGGATTTCTTTCCGGTTCTATATTTCACAAAACGGCGTGGCAGGATTTTTCCTACACACACACATAGGGACAACAGGAATTATACGTCTGTCGTTCGGATACAAATACATTTATCAAATAGCATTTTATGATTTACAATGTTTTTTTAGGTTTTGGATTTTTTTCGATGCTATATTTCACACAAGTGTGTGGCAGGATTTCTTGGCTGCACTACACGTAAATTGTGGACAACAGGAATTAGGCATCTGTTTTTCGGATCCAAATAACATTTATCAAATAGCATATATGATGAAAAATGCTTTCAGTGTTGGATTTTTTTTTTCGGTGCTATGTTTTACAAGCACATCTAGCAGGATTCGTCGCTGCGTTGTGCGAGAGAAAACAGGAATTATTCATCTGTTTTCAACTCCAAGCATATATCAAATAGCACTTGTGATAATATGCTTTTCGGTTTTTTACAATTGAGTAGCTAAGTCAATGTTTTAACCAGGAGTTTTTATCGTTAATCTAACGATTATAAAATAAGGCCTTTTTAAGAATAGTGAATGAGCATCGATTCACTAAATCTTGTCTTCACCCTGACCGAAGAACATCGTTCGGACAGGGGAGTTTAACATTAAAAATGTCGTCGTTCAAGAGAGGTTTCTTCGTCTTTTGTGGGACAAATTTAATACTATGAACTGCAGTTTACTTTTAGCGATTAAAAGTGACTAAGATGTTTGAACATTTAGCAGCTTGTTAAATCAGATCGGGAGTTCGCAAGCGTTCACTCCGATGCGCACGTGTAATATTAAATATTACATAAACAATATTAAATAACAATATACACATTAGATTGAATCTGAATTGCTCATAAACAAGTTTGAAATGTGCCCGCATTCTCCACCATTCTGTAAAGACTCTGCTTGGGTCTGATCAAAGGGGAATTTGCATGTCATAATTAATAATTAATAACTAATAATTATTCATACAGATTTGGATCAGCCCAGTCTTACATGTTAATAAATCTCCCATTAAGGGAGGCTTTGTCATTTTACCTGCACAGGTGTATCCCCACAATTAATCACAAATGAATTGTAACTAATTATACAGACCACGTTTTACAAGACAGGTAAAATTAATTAGCTCAATTACTTTATAGAGTTGTGAAAACAAATTCTGTGGCCACAAGAATTAGCTTTCTTACTCTATAAAGTTTACACATACCCGTCTGAGGTATTTCTGTAAAGAGCACGTAACGTTATCGAAAGCATATCAGTGACTTGGGTTATGAGCAACAGGCAATGAGTCAATCAAAAGGATATAATGTATTTAATGAAGCTGAACTACTTAAGCATTTACTACAATGATACATGTATTTACAAACATTAAACACAAACTAAGACGACGCAGGGCGTTTAGACAATTGATACCCATGTGAACATGAGTGGAGAGAGAGAGAGAAAGGGGGAAAGTTGGTGAGAGAGAGAGACAGAGCTTTAGCATCTCGACCTCAACCCTTCTGAAACAACACGAAAACACCATTGTAAGGCTTCTTAGAAGCTGTAACGGGAATGATACTTGCAAGGAATATGAGTTCTGTGTATGTCGCGGGCTCCTTGCGCGGTCCGGTCGGCCCGCATGTTGAACGAAGGTCCTGTCCTGCTTGCGCGCGTCGTGTGGAGCGCAGCCGCAGCGTTTTTGCACGGCCCGTCCCGGCGCGTGCATGGTTGGCCGCTTGCGCGTGAGTGTTTGAAAGGCTTAAAGTCTTTGAGGTGACGTTACCCGAGGAAATAGTTCGGTAAAGTCCATTTCCTTTCCTGGGAGACGAACTCGGGAGTAAGTTAAAGAAGAGACGAACTTTAGACGAACAAAAGAAAAGATCCATGGTGGGATCAGATCTCCATGAGGAGATCGCTTGCATCACATGTTTCTCTGAGACGGTCAGACTGCAAGAGAGAGCTTGGGCGGAGCCGCGCTCCTACATTTATCACCTCGGAGGAATCCAGCCTCTTCCTGTTGGCTTGGCCAATTAGAGGGTTGGAAGTTTACAGGCGGGACTTTGGGTTTATGGCCCTTTGTCTCCAGAGAGAGACATCTGAAACCCTAATCTCGTCGGTTGTTTAAGAGAAGAATCTTCACAATTCTTATAATACTAATGTGTCACAAAGTTTAGCAAAATGTAATGTCAATTAACAAATGGGGAACGAAGATTGGAGTTTATCGAGACCAAACTTGCCACCAATGGATTTGGTTAAACATTAGTTGGCAAAGTTTGAACATTATCCAATTAAGAGTTGTCGAGAAACATAGACCAAACCACAGAAAGGCAACTCATGAAATAGGGAACTTAGATACATCGTTCATACAATTCTCAAGTGGATATATAATAGCATATATATATGAATACAGGATTCATTTCTCCTCCTTGGTTAGAATTCAGAGAGAGAGATACTTCTCTGACATTCCTGGTGCGGTCGTAAATGCTGTTATCTAAGGCCCCAGGCTCTGACAGCATGTTAAGTTTTGGTTCTTACTGTCCCCAAAAGCTGGTGCACATAGAATCATAACTTTTACTGTAATTTCTTGTATCTGATTAATTCCGCTGGATCATGAGAATTAAAACAAGACCAAGAACGACGTATAACAATACTGGGAATAGACAGTTAAATGTAAAAATGCATAATGATAAAGTCACAGTTATTCCAATGTGACATGGGCAAATGGACACACATAAAAACACATCAAATATATCTGGTTGAATGTCTTTTAAAGAAAAGAAGTTCCTTTGAGACATTCCAAAAATGTCATAAAGTGTCTTAATGTCTTGTAAGCGGACACCACGCTCTGTCCTGAGTGTGGGTGTCAGCTGTGGGGGAGGTGTGTGTGTGTGTGTGTGTGTGTGTGTGTGTGTGTGTGTTTTTTCAAGTTCCAGGCCTTTTGGGGCTAAAGGCTTTGGGATTTTAGCACGAAGGTATTTAGTTATTCAGATTCACCCTGGCCCAGTCCTTACATCATGTATAGGGTTGGGTATCGTTTGGGTTTTATCCGATTCCAGTACCTACTCGGTATTTTTTAAACGGTTCCGGTGCTTAAACGGTTCTTAAATCGGTACTTAAGAAAATGAAACCGCACACACTTTATCAAAAAATAATACCCTTTAATTTACAGGGCCAAACTGGACACAATATTAACTTAAATCTTTAAACAATATAAATACAAGTAACATGGTAATAATAAAACCAATATAAAATAAAAATTCATATTTACATAATATCAAATGAAACAATATTGTATCAAACAATGTAATAATACTGGAGATTAATAGAGATTACTAGCAGGCAGAGCTGCCAACTCTCACGCATTGACCGTGAGACTCACGCAAATGACCCTTTTCACACAGAAAAATCGCGGACAAAGAGGACACTGACAGACAAGACAGAGAAGGTTACTTTTGATATGGAACAAATCCACAGCTGTCAGATTCTGTCAATATTTTTACGAGATTAACACAATAAATAACGTTTTGGCTCTTTGAAATGTGACAGATCGCTGTAGCGCGTCAGTTCAAACGGCACGTGATACAGCAGCCTACAAATCCACTGCTTCTTAGCTACGCAGCGTTGAGTGAACCTATGAAAGAGAACATCTCTGGTTACTGGTGTAACATCTCTCAATTGGGAACGGGACGCTGCCAAGCTCCTCGCGCTGCCGACCAGCTTCCTTTTTCGGCAGAGAAATCTGAGGACGGAGCAGATGGCGCGCGCGCGCCAACATAATATGACGACGTAAGTGCGTCGAGGCGGCGCCCGCGCCATCAGCCAATGAATTGGCTTGATTCTATATGGGATTCAGACTATCGGCACACCCAGAGGGCGTTCTGACACGTAATTTTACACCTGAAATGCAGCCAAACCTTGTGAGAAAGAGCGCGCATGCGAGACAGAAGAAACTGCGCTCCAAACTGTGTAGCACACGCACGGCGGAGAGAGAGCGAGCGAGAGACCTTGTGTGTGTGTGTGCGCGTGTGTGCCTAATGAAGTTAGGCACCGAAATCAGGCACCGAAATTTTCGTTCTTATTCGGTCTGGTTACTACCGTTTACGTCGGAACCGGTTCCCTATTGGCACCGAGTTTCGGTACCCAACCCTACTCATGTATGAACTGGCATGAACTAACCATGAGCAACACATTTGTTACTGTCTCTTAGTTAATAATACAACTGTTAATTGTTTATTCATGTTATGTCACAGTCAGTGCATTAACTAATGATAACAAATACAACTTTTGATTTTTTATGTTTTAGTAAATGCTGAAATTAATATTAACTAAGATTAATAAATGCTGTAGAAGAGCAGTTCATTATTAGCTAATGCTAACTAATTTAACTAATGAAACCTTACTGTAAAGTGTTACTGATTCATGATAGCTAACACTGTCTTTCATACATATAATACATACATTAAGTTTACAACATCAACAAAACTAAAAATTAGTTTTCCATAAAATTATTAATTTTACCTTCTTGATTCTCACTGTTTTGTTTGGTAAAGTAAATAATATTTAGTAATATTATCATAAGTTCCCTATTTTCATTTGATGTGTTATGCATTCTAATAATTGTAAAAACATATTTTCTTAGAATGCCAAGGAAAGAAAGAATAAAAAAATAAAGGAACTCTATGATGCAGCCAAAGGAAGCATCCCTCTCTGTCAGGGTCCTGCCATGACAGTCTTGTCTGTTTTGTCACTGTTTAGTGTTTCCTTGTTTGTCTTGTGCTTGAGCACATGGCTTTGTCTTTGTTTGTGTTGGCCATGTGCTCCTCTTGTCCCGCCTCCTTGTTTCCCGTTGCCACGCCCCCTTGTTTAGTCCACATTTCACTAATTGTGCTCACCTGATCCTCATGTGCTCTGGTCCCTTTATATAGTGCCTTTCCCTCTTGTCTTTGCTGGTTTGTTTTGTGTGCTTTGTGGTTTATTCCTGTTTGCCTTGTGTGTATGGTTAAACCTAGATCTTGTTGTGATATTATTGATCTTTCTAGCTCTAGTGTATCATTTTGCCTTTTTCCCTTCCAGTCTTGTTCTAGTTAGTTTTAGTCTTTTGTTTTCCCTCTTTTGATTTTATTTCTACTCTAGATTATCATTCTACTTTAAATTATCATTGTAGTTCTCTGTGAGTTTATTCTTTTGTTTTATTTTTGGATTGCAAGTTTCAGTAACTTTATTCCTAGTTTTCTTTTGTTTTGCTTCACTAGTCATAGTTCTGTTTCAGTCTTTATTTTCATATTTCCTATTAATTATTATATTGTCTTGCCCTGTTATCTTGTGTCTTGTCTTGTTCATTGTGAGTCTTGTTTGTCCCTTCCCTGCATCCTGAGAATTCCTGACCACTGACATTCACTGCATTGCAGCTAGACTGGTGCTACAGCGAAGAGATCAAGCCTCTGGTTCATTGTGTTCCTGCCTGGTCTTCCTCACCATCATTCCATCTGGTGTTGCCTCTACTTCTGCACTCTACAAGCCCGTTTTCACCCAGGACTGATTTCAGTGGTCACCCTCCTTGCCTGTCATCGTGTCGTCAGCCCTACTCTTCGAACTGTTTCACACCTCACTCTCCTTGTTGTGCCCTGTCTACAGTCTTGTTAATAAAACTCCCCTTCACAGCTATTCTGCGCCTGGGTCCTCTTTCAGATTCTGACAGTACCTGACACTCTCACAAGTTGGCTGAATAGAGAGAATAAAAATGCAGGTACTGTTAAATTAAATATTTAAAAAAATTAGTGCCCTTTTTGGTCCCTCCGCCCCTGCCCCTGAGGAGGTCTGTGCACGCCACTGCTTTAGGTAATAAAATAGCTTCAATACATCGCTACAGTACAATATTTTTCAGCAACGCGAGGGGGTTACATTGCTTTTTTAACCCTTGTGTTCTGTTCGATTGCTGTGTACACCCCTTATGGACCGGGTCAAATTGACCCTAATTGGATTCAATACAATTCCTCAAAAATCACACTATGAAAAACAACAAAGATTTAGATACAAACTGTAAACTTTTAATATCAGCATTTGTCAAACATTACAAAAACATTATATCTGAAAATATGATTTATGAAAATGTTTTTAAAACATTTTTTAAAACAGTTTTGTTTTGACAAAATTGGAAAATAAACAGTATACTGATTTTTTTGCATATATTTTTTTTTCCTTTTTTTTTTTTTTTAGATTTTATGCTTTGAACATCGTAACTGAACAAAAAAAATTGCTGTATAATGAAAATTTTTCATTTTCCTAAGTTAACTTTCCCTAGTTTCCTAAGCCCTTTTTTCCTAGTTTCATTATTCACTCACTGGGAAGTGAGAAACCAAACATAACAAAAACATACATCAAATAAATGTTTTTTATTTATTTTTTGGCTCTGTGAATCTGCCTTTGAAAATCCTACATAAAAGTTTTGGTTAAAAGCTAGGTATTTTAGATATTTTGAATATTGAAATGAGAGCTTATTTTACTATCTGTGTCTGACAAAGATTTTCATCTGTAATTTGCAAATAATTCTGAACACTGTAATTTTAGCTTTTTCAAGTGTGTTTGGTTAGGGTTAGATCACTTTTAGATGCACTTGCACGTTAGAACTGGAGTTGAAGTGCCCTGACATACAGAAAATAAATGTTTTTTTATTTTGTGTCTGTACAGTTGCTTTTGAATGGCTGCCTATGAGGGTCAAATTGACCCGCGAACATCACGAACGTAACAGTAATTTTGTTTGTATATATGTCAAAACACATCAGCATGTTGAAACTTTGCATGCATGTTCATCATGATAAATGAGAAAAAGTCACAAAATATCAAGAAAAAAAACAAAGGTTAACCAGTATTTCCAACAACTTGAAAATCGAAACGGGTCAAATTGACCCGCAACATAACACAAGGGTTAAGTTATTAATGGAGCGCTGATCAGACACAGTGCATGTCTAGCTGTGAATGAAATTATTTTAATGCATTTTGCGTTGGGCGGTTTGCCTCCACGTCGTGCATTAAAATTGCCGACACGAAGTGCATTAAAACAATTTCATGCACAGCTAGCTGTGGATTACCCTGCTTATACCATGGATGGTCATTTGCCAGCATATGACCACTTAAAGCTGTTATTAATGTTTTCAGCGCAAATTTGACCGGAAGGGTAAATGGTTATCGACAGTTACTCGTTAGATCTAGCATTCCGCCTGCTTTGAATCAGATCGATAAAGTAGTGCGTAAGATTACATTTATTTGAATTAATTATATAATTTATTTGAATTATTTATAGAGAGAGAGAGAGAGAGAGAGAGATTCGTATCAGCATCTGTTCAGCGCCTCTCTCCATTAACAACGAAGCTAATAGTTTTTAATTACTTCAAAAAAGCGATGTAACCCCCTCATTTCTGAGAAATATAATGTTGCGATTCAGTAGCAAAGCTATTTTATAGCTAAAAGTCACGGGGGAGCATTGATAACAAGTGTCTTACTTACCTGTGCATTAAACGGTTATTGCACACCTTCCAGCCAAATCAGAATCGAGTATTCAGACAGATGGTATAATATATGAAATGTCAAATGGCATTTTAATGTGCTTATAGAGAAACAGACAAAAATAAAAATCTACCAAGAAATATTCTGTGGAGTAAAGAAATGACCACATGGGTGGCTGCATTGTACCAAAAACAAAAAGCATTTAGTTAGCGTTCAAAAATACTCAAACATAAGTTGCTTTCTTAGTGACATCATTGGTATTTACATTGTTTAGCATTAACACTGATTTTAAATACAAACAAAGTGCAACATTTATCATCAGTTTTTTACTAATTACTCCTTCTCAGGTTGAAACAATCAAATAATCAGTACCTGAGGCAACAATTTGACAGGTCACATTTAGTAGCTTCCTTGCAAAGCCATTTGATGTAATTTCTGCTAGGTGGCATGGTCTGCTGGCTTTGGAAGGAACATTCACTCAATATTATCTGACCTGCAAATTATTTTCAACTTTAAATGTGTTAAGAAATATGAAAGTGATGAAACAGAGAATTCAAGTAAGGACTGTTAGTACAACTATTGAGGACCTGGCACAAAATAAACATTATGGAAAAATAATTTCTAGTTAAGGTTGTTGGTGGAGGCTAATGCTGAACGAAGTTTCTGATGGAAAGCTGGGATACGTTCCCTGTGTAAAGGCCAGTTGAGAACACAGCAAGGTTTCAACATGCCACGACGAAGATGCAGAGAACGGTTCAGATTGTAATCAGTTACATCTTGCAAGAAAATCAGAATCAATGAGTCACGATTCTCCTCCATTACCTGGTGAAGTGCATGATGTGCTTTGAATCTGCAGAGAAAGGAGGAGAAAGTGTAAATACTTCTGAACTTATTAGCTGAAATACCTGTGCATTTCAATAACTTGCTGAAAAGGAAGCGTGTTTTTTTCAGGATCTGAATCTTTACCTTAAAGAACCGAAACTGGTCAGTGGTTTGTATTTAATTAATGGTGACCAAATATTATTGTAGGTATGCCTTTTTCTATCTATAGATAGAGAAATTGTACTTACTGCCTACACCATGGATCCTTTAAAAGCATTTCTGTGATAACAAAAATGATTTTCCTGGATTTTCCCATGTTATCAATAATGGTGTCAAGTTGAGAAAAGCCAGGTATTGCATCTCTGTCTTCAAGGAAAAAAATAACATTTTCGTCCTCTAGGGGGAGCAGGCTTCGTTCCACCCATGGTCTGTCCTTAGCAGTGTGAATGATATAAGCATCATACTCATATCTACCTTCAGCAACACTTTCATTGTTCAGCGACCCCAGCATACGGTTTACCATTATGCTCCAAAAGAACTGGATTCTCCATCCTTGGAAGTGCACCAGGAAAGCTGTAAATAACAACATTAACACTGCTGTACTACTTAAAATGTACAGTGCCTTAAAAGGTGTCATATCCTTGCAGGACAATGGGTCAAAGTTCATGACAGAGCGGTTAAAGTAGGCATTTGGGGTGTTGCAGATGTAACTTTGAGGAAATCCAGGAACACTTGCATTGGTGGAGTTTAGCCACTCAGAGAACCACAGGATGCTCTCACAGGTGCAGTCAAAGGGGTTGCGGTCCATGGAAAGTTCTGTCAGGTTGGACAGCGGCACGCCAAATGTGGCACGTTGGACGGATGTTATAAGGTTCTTTTGAAGATGCAAATACTTTAAAGACTGTAGGTCATCAAAAACAGAGGAATGCAGCTGATCCAAGAGATTACCACGGAGACTTAGCTCGTGTAACTCAGAGAAGCCACGCAAAGCATCAAGTGGAATCTCATCGAGGCCATTGTAATCCAGATCCAGAAGAGTCAGCTTTGTGGCATCCTTGAGGAAAAACACTGGACCACCAGGGTTGGCTGTTTTCCACAACCTAGCCAAGTTGTTGTGCTGCATTTTCAGCACTTTCAGATGATACAGCCCTGTCAGCATGCCAGCATTTATGTTTGCAATATTGTTATTACTGAGATCTAGAACTGTGAGGTTGACTAGTGGCGTAAATGGAGATTGTTCCATATCTAGGGTCCCTTTTAGGGCACGACCTAGCTTTAGAGTCCTCAACGTAGGGACGTGGATGAATGATGCATTGGTAAGGGAAATACTTTGCTGGTTTATAGACATGTCAATCTCTTTAATGCTAGTTAGGCCCTCTAACTCATCCCCTTTCAACTGCTGATTAATGAAGTTTCGGCCAAGTAGGAGTGTAGTAAGGTTGCCCAAAATTGAGAAGGCACCAGGCCCCAACTTGTTTATACCCATGGCTGTAAGATTAAGAGTCTCAAGAAGTGGAGATTCTTGCAGAGAAGCAAAGGTTTTGTTTGTGACTGTCTTCAACCCTGTGATGCTCCAACTTAAATCCAGTGTCTTCAGGTGCAGAAGTCCAGAGAAGATGTGCTCCGTTATCTCTCGGAATGCAGTATTTCCCATACACAGATGCTCCAACTGGACTAAATGGTGGAATGAGAAGTCTTCAATAATTGGTAAGGATGATGCACGACTCTTAATCAGTGCTTTCTGCAGGTTAAGCTGCCTTAGATTTCCCAGTCCACTGAAGGTGTCCTTAGTTAGGCGTCTAAGGGAGTTATGCTCCAGGGATAAAGATTCCAGTCGGGGAAACCACTGAAAGGCACCATCAGCAATCTTTGACATTGTGTTGTAGCTGAGGTCAAGCACTGTGATGTTAGTCTTGTCTAGACCTTGAAAAGTCATGTTTGTGAGTGTTACCTGGAGAGTGTTCTTAAGGGAAAGGTTTTGCAAGGCTGTGCCAGCAAGTTCTTCGCAAAGATTGGTGATAAACTGAGAGCTGAGCCTGCTCTGATCCAGAACCAAGTCAGATATTCTAGCAATAGCCTGGAAACAGCCATTCTCGACCTGAGTTAACAAAACAATTGAAAAAGAAGACAAAGTTTGTTGGAGTGAGAATGGTAGAGCCAAACCAGGTTCAAGAAACTACACTTTTTAGCATGACATTGAAAAAAATAGGGCTGCACAATTATTCGCAATTAACATGAAATCACGCTTAAACCGATTTGGCTTATTTGTGATTATTTGTAATGCGCAGCTTGTCAGTGACGGACGGCTCTGTGATCAGTAGTAAATGCTGCTCCATCTGAAAGCACTGAAAGTTTGAGTCACTTATAACGTGCATTTGAAAAAGTAGCACACGTCATTCCAAACATGAGAAGCATTTATGGACCTCTTGTCCAACAAAAGACAACATTTAATAAATCAATCAAAGCGTTTCAATTTTCTGTTTATTCAGCTACAGCGATAGTTTGATGTAGGGGTGGGCAATATGGCAAAAATATCATATCACGATTTTTTCAGGAAAATTACAATTCACGATTTTTTATCACGATTCTTTTTCAAGTTGGTTTTACTATTTTGCAAGTGACTGAGCATTACAGCCAAACTAATGTCCCTATTTAAAAACAAAGCCTTAGGTAACAAAATATAAAATAAAAAAGAATGGCAGACATTTAGGCCAAAGAAGATACAAATATTTGTCATTATTTTCTTTGTTATTAAAAAAAATAGAACAAAGATCCACATTACACAACTTAATATACAAATTAAATAAACAGTGCTTTATTTTTTCAGATACAGTAGGTGTATTTAGCAGTAGCATTGAAGAAAGTAATTAAATGAACAAATATGAAATTAAAACACTAGACTTCACTGTATAAATTATACATCGATTCTTATTAAACCTACTATTAAAGTTCTCAGTCAGTGACTGATTTTCTCTTTGTGTTTTGTTGTTTTATTAACATTAAAGGGATGGTTCCCCCCAAAAATGAAAATTGTCATAATTTACTCTCTCAAGTTGTTTTAAACCCGAAAAAAAGTTCCTATCTTCTGTTGAAAATAAAAATTATTTTGAAGAATGTGGGTAACCAAACAGTTGCTGGTCCCCAGTGTATAGTTTTTTCTCCCATGGAAGTCAATGGGGACCAGCAACTGTTTGGTTACCCACATTCTTCAAAATATCTTCTTTTGTGTTCAGCACAAGAAAGAAATTAATACAGGTTTGGAACAACATTAGAGTGAGTAAACAATGACAGAATTTTCATTTTTTGGTGAACTATCCCTTTAAGGACAAGCGGCAGCATGTTTACCATTAGGCTGTCACTTTAAGACCGCGCATATAACACATGCACCAGATTTTCTCTCAAATGTTTGCTTTCACTTTAGACATAACCAACTCTGTTTATGTAAACCTTGTGTGTATTTGACAGTATTAACGCAATGAGACTCTAAAGATAACTTAGTCCAGTAGGCACTGACAGGCTGTTAGTTCCTGTGAGCTTCGGGTGTACACGCTCAGAAAAGCACATGTTAGGACAGTCCATCAGCATGCGAATGAAATGTTTAATTGGCAAGGCTTTAAAGCACATGCAAATAATGAACTTTTGTGAAATATTTAGTTTTTACGACATAAAATTTCGTTATTATGAGAAAAGATGTCGTTAAAACGACATAACATCTCGTTATTACCACATAATTGAGTGGAAAAAATGATATGTACTGTATGTGGGAGCAATGCGCCACCATAAAAAAGAAACGGAACGAAGAGAACAGAATACAATCGGACCTTGAAGTCGAACCCGTCACTAAGAGCAAAACGAAACTGCTACCTGTGCACGCAGTCCACTGCCCTACTGAGGGTGATAAATTCGCTGGGAAATCCAATGTATTTCACAGACACAAACATAAACAGAGGCTAAAATCATACTACATATGCACATATGATAAAGGGAAAAGGGGGATACACGTGCCCAATGAGGAAATAAAAAATATGACATGATAAAACTCCAAAAACAACGTTAGATAAACAGGACCCATAAGGTAGATCTCCATTCAGAACGACACTCTACTACATAGGTCTTTCCACATACTTCATTAGATGGGCTAAACTGTGAAGAAAAGGGAGGGGCTGATTATAATACAAAACGCCGCTTTTTACGGCGTCTTTATCAGACCGAAGGCCCATAAATTACGGCGTATTATGGATGGCCTGTAGCGTCAGAAAAGGCATTGTTGGCTGGGTCGAAAAACGTTGATAATGACGGTGATTTTGCTGCGCAAACGCCGCAAAATGTGACCCATTTGGCGTTCCATACATATTTGGAGTGTCTGCACGAGAGCACCTTCTGGCTTTCAGATAGAGCAGCATTTACTACTGATCACGGAGCCGTGCTGCACTGACAAGCTGTACAGAAATAATCGCAGCCTATGCCAAATCGCATGCGGTTTCATTTCGATTAATCGTGCAGCCCTAGTTTGTTTACATGCACAGTTTTAGTTACAGTTACAGGTTTTTGCATAGTCAAGCAGCAGTCTCATCTGTCTGTCCGAGTATCCGTGATAATGCATAATCTAATATTTGAAGGATTAACTGTGGACTCATGTCATCTCTGTCTTTAGGAGAAACTTTAGTCTGATAAGTGTATATACATGAGTTACGGAGCTGTTACAATCACATTTTCTAGGTTTATTAGATCAACTTGGTAAAAAGCGGGCAATTTACATTGGAATGGTAGTCTGGCTATCACCAGACCAAGCTCAATCTTTTAAGATTGAACATTGGTCTAGGGAGTCTGCTATGTATTTTCTACTGCACAAGAGGCGTGATCAACGGGCATAGTTCAAATTACTCTGCACGCAATTGCAAAGTCCTTCAACCAATCAGACCAACGATCCGGGTGACGTACTTTGCAGCGAAAACTCCAGGCAGGAAACGAGTCAACAAACGTGTTGGTTTGTAGCACTGATCAGCGGTTTGCAGAAGCAGCAAATGTCATTGTGCTATTTTTACAGGTTGTGCAAAAACATTAGCCTGACTTCATCATACTCATATTCTAGTCAGAATGTGAGTCTGATACTGCTTCATAGGGCTTTGATTATGAGGCGTGTCTTAACCGAACCAGGAAAAAAAAAACTCTGCACTCAATTGGATAGACCTACAACCAATGAGAGCAACGCAGTAAGTCAACTACTTTGCATAGCACAGTTGTCAACTACAGAACTCAAATGCACGCACGCTGGAAGAAGTAAAATAACGAGTGTTGCTTCTTTTACTTGGCCCTCTATGAGTGCGACCAAAGGAGAAACTACAACGACCAGAGGGTTTTCATTGCGTCCCATCTTCTTAGTTACCATCGGAGCCAGCTGATAAAATAAACTTTTGCCGAATCCCGTAGGAAGGACGGCAAACACATCTTTCCGATCGACAAATGCCTCGATTGCAGTTCTATGTTCGTCTTTTAAAATGAATGCGCTGTCGATTTCTTTTACAACAGACGCGATAGCGGAATCTCTACATCTCAGTTCTCCAGTGGCAGTCATCTGTGAGGGAAACCAGTTCAACCCAAGCGCTCTTTGATAACGTGATGATTACGTCCCTGCAGATCATCTGTCCATCATCGTATAAAGCCCGCCCTGGCAATTTGATTGGCCCGACGATTTCTGAACCGATCATAATTACTCCTCAATGGAGCGTGCCAAACTCCACAAACTCAGTTTGTGATTGGTCCCCGCAAAATTGTAACGGTAGCAGGATAAAAACATTTACAGGTTTCCAACCTGAGCTGCAGGGCGAAATCAAAATGGAATGGAGCATTTTCATGACTTTTAAAAAGACAAATAATTGTTTTTAGTTTAGCTAAAATTTAACTTTTAAAAAATGCATATAAACACAAATTATCTGCCTTTTATTTTGAAGGTTAGCTCAAATTGCATTTGTTTTTTTTAATTTCCCCATGTTACACAAGCACTTGGTAATACTACACTTCATAAGTTAGCATGAGATTTTTAGGTCATGTCAATAATCAGACTCAAAAGTTTTTCAATATTATTTCATCATGAAAACATTACAGCAAAGTCCAGTTGTCTGAGCACCAATAATATGATCCTAACAGCTTTCCAAGAAAGATAAGGGTAGATGCGAGTAAACACACACTGTGGCAAACACGTATGGTGGAGTCTGAAATACTGAAAGGTTTTTTATATATAGATTCTAATGTGCAGTGAAAGTAACCTATCATGTGTCACATTCTGTTCCTCTTACCTTTTTAAGAGACCGAGACGAGAGTATCAGAACCCGAAATCCAGAGGAATTACTGAGGAATGAGAAGTCATTCTTTTGCAGTACAGAAAATTCATTTCCAGAAAGAACAAGGGTCACCAGGTTTGGCAGCTGAGGTTGTATGCCCAGTTTAGCAGATTTCAGTTTGTTTCGAGATACATCCAACCATGTCAAACTCTACATAGGGAGGAAATGTTATTGAAATGTATTATCTATATAAGACCATAAGAGACTGGAAAATGTTACTTCTGGTTAGAGGCCATAGCATGAAATCAGTAATTGGTTTGAGTAAACACCTCAAACTTTTGATTGTATTTCATATATTTCCCTGTGTGGGAAAATGTGTATTCATAAACATACCTTTAGAACAGAGAAGGGTTCCCCTTGTAGCTTCAGCCGATTGTCAGACAGGTCAAGTTGTGTTAAATGAAAACAGTTTTTCAGGTCTTTCTCGCTCATCAAATATACTTCATTGTGTTGCACATTAAGAATTTGCAGGTGTGGCAGAGAAAGACATAGATCCTTTTCTATGGCAGTTAAAGAGTTGTAGCTGGCATCTACATTCACCAGATTTGAGTACAAAAGCAAGGAAGACAGATTTTTTAATCTATTGTGAGACACATCTAATGTGGTGATATTTTTGGGCAAGTTGGTTGGAACTACATCCAGATTCATATGACTACAGTCTGCTTTGGCATTTTCAATCCTACATGTTGGTTTGTGTGGATATGCAGAGCCTGCACAGTGGGCATGGAAACAAGTGCAGAACAGGGTCAACAATATGAGTTTCACCAGTTCCATTATTTTCCTTCCGTATAGGCTTTTTCCCCCTAAGTCAAACTGTAATAAACATAATATTGTTGACAACAATATTTTATACACAAAGTATAAGCTTACCTAAAGACAATAGAACTTGGTAACTTACTAAATGATCTAAAAGAGACCAGGACTAGTTGTAACATGAGGAAGTTGGCACAAGATTTTAACCGAAAGTTAAAACCTCAGGATAAGTGTATTTCTTTCTTGTCTGGCTGGGTCAGGTTGTCACATTGGTAATTATATACACAGTTTATTACTTACTATAAATGTTATATTTTATGGTGCCTTTTCCATTTTTGCTGTTTCATTAGTATTTTGCAGCTGAAAGTAATTCATACATTGCATATAATACTGTTTCAATACAGTACATACATGCGTTATACTTATGAAATACTATGTATTTAATATATATATATATATATATATATATATATATATATATATATATATATATATATATATATATATATATATATATATATATTTCACAAAAGGTATTGAAAGATGAGATGAGAGAGCAAAATCTTGCAACTAGCCCTGGTCTCCACTCTGACCTCTATTAAAGAAACATTCTACATCTCAGGAAAGTTATAACAAAATAATTGTTTAGACGACTCTTTCCAAAACTGCTAACACGAGGCTGCACGTAAACGTATTATTTTGTGTAACAAAGTACTGCAATTGAATTTAGCATGTGTGTTCATGGACTTACTTGAATTGTGACGATCTAATTTCAAACGTTCAGCTCAAATATCTGCATGGTTGTGGTTCAAGAGTGAAGCAACTCAAGTCAGTCCTCTTGTATAACTTGTAAAATAGAATCTTTGCATGGGGAAAATAACCTTCAACAGGGAACAATTCCTGTTTCTTAACAAGTGAAACAAAGAGAGGCGGATCCTTTCACGGAGACGTGTCCTAGAAATCAAATGTCGTCACTCAGATTCGACAGCGAGGTCAAGAGATGAATCATATGCCTATGCCAAATAACATGTTCCCCTCATTATTTAAAATGCAGAATCGAATATGTTGCAAATTGCTTTAAGACAAATAAAATATTCATCTGTCAGCGAAAGAAATAAAAAAAATAAAAAACTTCCTCATTGTCATAGGCCTATGTGCGATAAATTTAATATCACTTCTGCTATTTCTGATATAGTTTCCCCCCCTCAAAATATTTTTATTGGCTTCCTGAAAAGAAAAAAAGGAAGTGAGTTATCTTAGGGATTTTCCCCTCAGAACATTCCCTGCAGACTCTCGAGATTTTGTGAAAACTTGATAAAGAATTGCAGTAAGGATTTTTAGTTGAATTACAATATTTATTAATTAAAAAAATAAATAAAAACGGATTGTTTCTTTGTTTTTTGTATTCATATATAATTTTAAATGCAACATCGCTTTAGCAGTCATTCATCAGAATGTCCGAATGGGGGCGCCAGATATTTCAAAATGTGATGACGTTGGTCAAGATTTAATAAAACACTTTGTATTAACAATGTTTAATAAATCAGCATTCCATGTGGGCTATGTTTGAATTTGAATAGAAAAATAAATATGAATCTGGCATTTCTAACTAGCTACATAGATGTATAGGCTATAGTTAAACATGTGAAATGTCTTGCTACTCACATTGAAGGATCTCTGCTCTGGCTGAATTCTGCGGGAAAATGTGTTCACAATCAAACAATATTAATTTTCATTCAAATGTGTTTATTTTTAAATCATTAGAACTGGTCTTTGGTTTCATAAGATGGCAATTGGTGTCAGAGTTCAGCAGGTGGCTTGAGGAATAGGTGTGCATGTGGTTCTTAAGAATTTAGATCCAGATGTGTGCAGTTACCTAGCAACTGCAGCAGGAAGTGAAAGGGCACCTGGAATCTGATGACTCATTGATAAAACAGCAGGTTACCATATTTCTATTGGAAAATTATATCAAATAGACTGACTATTCGCTTTTTAATTTCAGCCACATCAATAGCCCTTTCTTTCTCTTTCACCCACACTCGATATATCTCTCCATGCGATAGTGACTGAACAATGCTGGACAGGTTTCATAGTCAGCAATTATTCTGTCCACACAAGTGATCAATATTATGTGTGTGTGATGCTGGTAAACCTGTCCATGTTTCGCTGACACAGTTAATAGTAACATGCAGCTATTCTCACAGATAGTTACTGCAGGCATCAGTCCAGGCAACCACACAGACTTTAAAGTACACTCGATGATTCTGAAAGAATTAGCGGCAGGTAGGCCTACTGTCCGAATCATTCAAAATTTTGAATAATTTATGGCATGTACATTTGCATATAAATAGATGAAGTGAAAGCTAGTTCGGTTACCAGTGACTGCAGATCAGAGCTTATCATCTTGTTTCCACATGAGAGCATCAAGTGCAGGAATGAAGGTGTGGACTTTGCGTTTGAAGATGTTTACGACCAAAGCCATTTTTGTATATACCGATTTTATTGCATCCATCAAAACTTTTTGGATCATTCTCAAAACATGATCCGTCAGGTTTTTGCATAGGCTTTGCAGAGAGTTCGAGTGAATCTGTCATTAAAGGGGGGAAAAAAGTTACAATTTCTCTATGCTTATAATACAATTTGCAACAACATTTTGGTTTAAAATAATAATACTTCTGGTCGCTTTTGAACCGTTTGGAAATATATTTTATTTTAGCATTAATTAAAACTTATATCAATTTTATTTTTACATGTATACATTTTAAAAGTAGCCTATATAATTTGTATTTGCTCAAGTCTTTTCCCCATGGCCTAAATAAAACCTGCCTTTATACCTGTTCAACTCATGCATAATTGAATTGATAACATAATACCCTTTGTTTCTCTTCATCTCTCTAGACAGAATTCTTTTGTCTCCTTCTTTTATCTCTCCTCTCAACAATCTCTTTCAGTTGGTTATTCCCAAGCATTCTTTCAGAGATCAGAACAGAAAGATATGACCTTTGATTGACCTCAAAGTGATGCCAGTTCTGTACCTCAGTCTACATACTATATCTGTATATTCTACATCAATATATCCATAATGTATATATATATATATATATATATATATATATATATATATATATATATATATATATATATACACACACATTATACATACATTATATATTCATTATATAGTACATCTGTATACTTGGCACTCAACCTGTATTCTTATATACTGTAAATTAGCATGCATTTACATCAGTCTTTATAATAAGTCTACATATAGGCCAATTTAATGTATACTCTACACCAGTCTAGTATACTCTGTCTGTGGGAAGTAAAGTCAAAATAGAACTAGGCCTACATGCCACATCTATACACTGTACACTGACCAGTCAAACGTTTAAAATAATTAAGATTATTTTAAAATGTTTTTGAAAGATGTATCTTATGCTTGTCAAGGCTACATGTTTTTTATCTTAATTTTGTAAATTATTATTACAATTTAAAATAACCATTTTCTATTTGAATACATTTAAAAATGCTCAATATTTTGTGGAAACTGTGATACACAACTGTTTAAAAGTTTGGGTAGTTAGGTTTTTAATTGTATGATTTAATAAAAAGAACCATTATTGATAATTGAGCATCAAAAATGTAATAATATTTCACAGTATTACTTCATTTTTTACTTTATTACTGTATTTTTTATCTTATAAAAACAGCCTTGCTGAGCAGTCTCCATTTATTTGATAAAAAATTCAGATCTTTCAAAAACATTAAAAAAGTTATTCCAAACTTTTGACTGGTATATCATTTCAAGGCATTGTAAAGTACCAATGTAAATACACCAGCATCCCTTCATCTCTATTGCTTCACTCCACCTTGGAAAACGAGTAAAAAAATCAAAAGGTTATGCAATCAAGTTGAGCTGAAATGAGGACTTTATGCTGTCAGCAGTCGTAAGTCTCTCAGATTTGATCTGTTGCCATTTATCGGCATAGAGATCTGCACAGTGGCCTTTAATAGGTGAAAAAATACTCCTACAGGGAGAGAGGCAGATAAGGGAGGTTTAGAGAAAATTGATGGACAATTAAGTGAGAGAGAAAGGAAACTGAGAGAGCGAGAGCAAACCTTGCAGAAATCAGCCGTGCACTGGAGTCAGCAATGGAGAGGGAGACAGAGAGAGCTGTTATGGGAAAAGAGTACTGTCACATTCACAGACTGGAATCTACTTATGAAGAAACACATACTTGGATACAGTAGGACATTTCTTGTCTAAGTGCACGTGTCAAAGTCCACTCATGTAGATGGAATAACCACAGGGGTTGCTGCTGAATCAGAGTATGTTTCAGAAAGACAGAGAGAGAGAGAGAGAGAGAGAGAGAGAGAGAGAGAGAGAGAGAGAGAGAGAGAGAGAGAGAGAGAGAGAGAGAGAGAGAGAGAGAGAGAGAGAGAGAGAGAGAGAGAGAGAGAGCTAGTGAATGCATAACAGCGTGTTCAAAGTAAACGCTCAATCTGAGCTTCACATGCACTCACATAAAATATAAACACTTTCTGGATTTGGATCATACTGAAACTCTGGACAAGGTAAGAGCTTAATGAGTTTGTGTGAATATTACTGTGATCTTGTGTCTATCTATCTTAAAATGAAAAGGTGAGAAGTGTGTGTGTGTGTGTACACTTTTCTTAGAATTACACTGCGGTAACAATCTCATTTGCTGACAAATAGTGTATAGAGGTCATCTTGTATGTGTTTGTGGGTAAAGTTGTGTGAATGTCATGCTGAAAAAGAAATTGCTGTAGGTTAGTGGTGGGCAATTTCATTTAAGTCCTACTGGTTTAGCAATGGTGCTGAAATAGATACTGGGCATAGACAAGGCAGATCTACTGTCAATATCTAATAACTGAAAACGTCTCAGCACAGCATCAATCACCCAATAAAATGTCTTTTCTATGGAAGGTCAGGAAGACATTACAGTATGGGCCATAAAACCATCATAGCTTTATGTGGATAATTGGTAGAGTTAGTGCGTTGTGATGACGTGTGTATGTGTGAAAACAATAGCTCATGGTGCTTTTTTCACATCAGGGGCTGCAGTGCAAGCCAATCGCTGACTCAGCCACACACACACACACACACACACACACACACACACACACACACACACGCACACACACACACACACATATAATGTGCCCCCTGGGGCAGCGGGGCATCAATACTACACCCAGATCAGCAGCATAGCTCAGCATAGAACAGAGCAGAGCAGAAACACAGCCTCAAATACAACACAAAACAGCAAGAGTAACATTAAACTATAAAGGAAGCACCAGTCGGATTTCATTGAAGGCTTTTCCTGAGATGCTCTGACCTATACAGAAAGACCCTGCTTCATCCTTGCATCACATTTTACATCTTCTTTTATGTTAAGGTTGACTTGACCTTATTTGTGTAAGGGTCCCCGAGCCCCCATGATATGTGTACAAATAATACAGTTTTTTTCAACTGCTTACACACATTTTCTGTGTGTAAGCACACAGAAAATCTTTTTTTTTCAAAACTTTACACACAAATCCAAGAATTGCACACACAAAATGCATTTGTCTTATTGCAAACACCTTTGCCATAATATTATATTTTTGGATATATCATATACACAGTTATTCAAAACGCAAAGCTCTTCTTTCATGAGCTACATTTCTATACACGATTGAAAGTAATTGGCAGAGACATGTTGAAAAATTCACGGTAAACACGAAAGCAAGATTGTAACCAACTATTTATTTTTTTACTGTAAGCATTTGCGGTTGTGAATACAGTATTACACAGTCCGAAAAACCTATAACTTGACCTTTGGCCTATTTATAGGCCTATTCTAAAGCCATGATTGGTTGGTGTTACAGTTTTTTTCAATCGCTAACAAGCGCTTACCCATACTTCAGATACTTTTTCGAAACTCTTAACACAGACTCACACCTACAAAACACAATTGGCCAAATGGTTAATTTTCTTCTCAAAAACACATTTTGTTAAATATATACTAACTCTTCATTTCAAAATAGAACACATCTTTCTCTGCACACACTAACTTGACCAAAACGCTGGAAATCTGAATCAAAATGAAATTATTATGTTAAAGAATAACACTTGTTTTCACTTCACAAGGTACATGCAGTCAATCGAAGTACACCAGGTTTCAAAATACTGGCTATTGTTGACATTACAAAAACTGCATAGACTTTGATGTTTCAGTTTTACAGGTATTTGCATGCAAAACATGCAATCCACCGTTTTTACACTAAATTTCTTGGTTGGGAACTGTATGTCCACATGTACAGTAATGTTCACATTCAAAAGCATTCTAGTAAAAAGCAAATCAGTTTTTTTCCCTTTACTGTTTACAACAGGAGGTACAGTAGAAACACGGTATGATAGAACAGAAAAAGTTTTACAGTATTGCTTACAAAAAAGCACAAAATTACTGTATGTAATCTCTGCAAACTTCAGGGTTAGGCCACATGTTTTCATCAAATATTGCACTTCTGCACCTCTCACTGCACCTCTCACTGCACCTCTCACTGCATCTCTCACTGCACCTCTCACTGCATCTCTCACTGCACCTCTCACTGCACCTCTCACTGCACCTCTCACTGCACCTCTCACTGCATCTCTCACTGCACCTCTCACTGCACCTCTCACTGCATCTCTCACTGCATCTCTCACTGGACCTCTCACTGCACCTCTCACTGCACCTCTCACTGCATCTCTCACTCTCACTGCACCTCTCACTGCATCTCTCACTGCACCTCTCACTGCACCTCTCACTGCACCTCTCACTGCACCTCTCACTGCACCTCTCACTGCACCTCTCACTGCACCTCTCACTGCATCTCTCACTGCACCTCTCACTGCACCTCTCACTGCACCTCTCACTGCACCTCTCACTGCACCTCTCACTGCACCTCTCACTGCACCTCTCACTGCACCTCTCACTGCACTTCTCACTGCATCTCTCACTGCATCTCTCACTGCACCTCTCACTGCACCTCTCACTGCACCTCTCACTGCATCTCTCACTGCATCTCTCACTGCACCTCTCACTGCATCTCTCACTGCACCTCTCACTGCACCTCTCACTGCACCTCTCACTGCACCTCTCACTGCATCTCTCACTGCATCTCTCACTGCACCTCTCACTGCATCTCTCACTGCACCTCTCACTGCATCTCTCACTGCATCTCTCACTGCATCTCTCACTGCATCTCTCACTGCACCTCTCACTGCATCTCTCACTGCACCTCTCACTGCATCTCTCACTGCACCTCTCACTGCATCTCTCACTGCACCTCTCACTGCACCTCTCACTGCATCTCTCACTGCATCTCTCACTGCATCTCTCACTGCACCTCTCACTGCACCTCTCACTGCATCTCTCACTGCACCTCTCACTGCATCTCTCACTGCACCTCTCACTGCACCTCTCACTGCACCTCTCACTGCATCTCTCACTGCATCTCTCACTGCATCTCTCACTGCACCTCTCACTGCATCTCTCACTGCACCTCTCACTGCACCTCTCACTGCACCTCTCACTGCATCTCTCACTGCATCTCTCACTGCATCTCTCACTGCACCTCTCACTGCACCTCTCACTGCATCTCTCACTGCACCTCTCACTGCACCTCTCACTGCACCTCTCACTGCACCTCTCACTGCATCTCTCACTGCACCTCTCACTGCATCTCTCACTGCACCTCTCACTGCTCCTCTCACTGCACCTCTCACTGCATCTCTCACTGCACCTCTCACTGCTCCTCTCACTGCACCTCTCACTGCTCCTGCTATTCTCCCTGGGCCCCTTGCTCTTACTCTTCCTCGTCCAGACATTACAGTGTTTGTCTTTTTCTGTTTCTGTTTTCAAAAACATCACTCCTCAAAGTCCTAATTTTACTGTATAAGTGTCAATGTAATAGAAAAAAATTGGGTAATTTTGGGTTGGCCCAATTTACCCAACATAAATCAGCTGTGTGTCAATTATTGATATCATTGCAGGAGCAGAGGTTTTTATACTGTATCTAAGGTTTGGAATATTGTTTTTGCTATTGTGGGATGGTGTGTGTTAACATTCGCAAATACTACAAAAACAATCCATAATTTTGTTGGGAGGTATAACTTGTCTGTTAAGAAAATGTAAGCATTGTGGAAATGTGTTCACTGACTGCATATTGTGTGAAAACGACATGAAATGTGTGAATGGTATGGCCACAATAGACCGATGCTGTGCTAATTGTGTTTAGAGTTTTGAAAATGTGACTACTGGTTGGACAAACGCTTGTTAGCGACTGAAAAAAACTGTAAGCAAAGCAATGAGTGTTTGCACATGTGAGGAGTTAGTGCAAGGCTCTGATGAATTAGTGTGGTATTTTGATTGGTTGTGTTTGAAAAAGGAAATCAAGATACTTGACATTTTTGTGTGTTACATAGAGAATTGTGTGTTGTGGTTTGCAAAAAGTGTTTTATGAAATTGAAAAGTGAGTCAAAGGCAGAGAATTAGTGTATGGTTAAGCAGATTTGGTGTGTGGTTCTGGTGTTTGAGTGTCAGGTTTCAGAAATTGTGTGACAAGTAAGGATATTGTGTGTAAGCAATTTTCAAATTAAATAATAATAACAATAACAACAACAATAATAATAACAACAAAACAACAATTATTATTATTATTATTATTAATAATTATTATTATTATTATCATTATTAATATTATTATTATTATAAAATGTTGTTGTCTTTAATAATTATACATTTGTATTTTTATTTTTAATAGATAACATGTTTAAATGTTTAATCAGTTCTCATCAAATTATTAACAATGGGTGTTATTATAATTATTGTTAATATAATTATTAATGTTATAGAATGTTATACAAGTTTACATTGTCATGAAAAGCCGTGATTTTTTTTACCCAATATGCCAAATTAATGAATTTGTATTTGTTGTTGTTGTTTTTAACTGTCCTTGGAGTCTCTCAGAAATGGAACATGAGAGTTAATATCTTCAGACAATACAGAGAATACAGAGAATACGCATGTAATAAAGTTGTTGTATTTTTTCCTTTTTCTTTTAGTATTATTTTCTCCTCTCTCATTTTGAGAAGGTCAAACACAACATATGCAATGAAACATGCTCTTAGTTAAAGGAAGTTTCACAGTTGACCCTCCCAGGAAATGTGTTCGCTGTGGAATGTGTGGGAATGCATTCTTCGATTCATTCATAGCATTTTTGTCCTGCCTGACTGCTGCATCTGTGAAAAAACATATCCGTCCTCAGTCCCTTTTTGGCTATGATGATGATGATAGTGTGAATATGATGGGATAATTATTTTAGTCATTTTACAGAACATACAGTTGCTACCAAAGAAGGGAAAGAAAAGAAACCAGATTCCATCAAGAACAGCAGCTCAGAAAACCCCTAATCCTGTTCATCAGCGTTGTGTGAAGAAAATCATATATCATGCCGAAAGAAGATTTATAGAGAATGGGAGGTTTTACGTTTTTACATTTGTTAATACATTCTGTAGTATAATGTCTCTTTTGTTACTCAAGTGGGTTGCCAGAATTGATTGAGTCATAAACGAATTACTAACCAGTGGAAAAGTCAGTGTACATGAGTAATGTCTCTGACCTTGTACTGTATCTCCCTCTTGGTGACCAACCTTCCTGTTATACAAATGCCATATTACATAGCCAGAACTTTTGACTTAAATGCCATACAGTCTGGTCCACATTGCAGGTAATTCTGGAAGCACCATGCACTAAGATAGGAAGAGGCCATCTGGTTGATGTTGTTACAGGCCATTCGTGGGAATAATTTTACCACAATAATAGAATGGCATGAAAATTATTTTATTTTTAAAATAATAACATTAGCCCTGGTCATGTAAGCTAATTTCAGAGTAAAAAAAAATTGCTAATAGCTAATTGCTATTTTATTTCTTGTAATTGTGACTTTATATCTCACATAATTGACTATAGCTTGAAATCTGACTTTATATCTCGCAGTGTGACTTTAGTTTATATCTCAGAATGCAACTTTATATCTCTCAGTGTGACTATATCCAACACAATCTCATGGTAATTCATAACTATTTTACGTTTTGGCAAATTGTTTGCTGATTTGTATGAATTCATACGATCTCATTTGTTTCATACGATCTGCTTACGCCCCAGTCACAGGTATATTTAGGGGTTTACCTTTTTTTCTAATATTTGTACCTAAAATATATACGAAATCATCACCTTGTTAAATAGTTACGTTTTCCCATGAGATCGGGTTTATATATCTTTTTCTCATTAATTTGACTTTATCTCAGAATTGCAATTTTATATCTCACAATGTGACATTATGTCTCGCAATTTTTACTTTTTTTTCCTTATGAATGCAACTTCATAGCTATGACTTACATTCTTATTTTAAACTTTATCTCAAAAAATATTTTTATCTACACTCTAAAAGGTTCTTTACACGTATAACAGTTCTATTTAGTACCGTATCGTCCCGAAAAACCCTTTATATGCTGAAATGGTTATTTGTGTTAGATTTTAAGGGTTCTTTATTCCTTTTTGTTTTTCAAATCTGTATCTGTCAAAGCCTCCGGCTACTGATTTTCTGGAGCTCAGCTATACAACTAATAGGTTGGCAGGAATGTTATTCCAGGACTAAGAAGGATGTTGATGTGGGAACACATCCTACTTGGCAAAATCACAGTAAGCCTTTCGTCTCCATCTGAAATTCAAGAATGATAAGATGTTCTAACAGACATGCAAATCTGACAGACACTCACACAATGCTTTACTACAACAGAAATACTGTGTTTTGTTTGCGTGTATGTGTGTGGGTGTATTTTCATATTGTGGCAAAGCAGTCCAATTGTCGGCTTCATCTCCTTATGCCAGTCAGTGTGCCAGTGCCAATCCACAGCATCTGTACTGCTAATGCGAGAGCGGCAAACAGGAACAAATGCTTCTTTCTATAGTGAATTAATCTAAGTGCAGTTCACTGAAATAACCTGCAGCTCTAAACAGTGTGCAAATGACCAGACTGAGTGTGTGCCCGTCTCGCTCTGTCTGAGTGTGTAGGTGCTAGCCGTCATAAGTGTGGGAGAGATGGTGATTGCTAAGTGCCGCTGAGAGCCGGCTCTATTATTATTCTCAATTATTCTGCAGAGGTGGCTTTGATGCCTTTTGAGTGAAGCATGGTAAGTGTGTGTGAACCACACCCTGGCACAGCGGACCATTTATTCCAGACATTTATTTTTACATTCATCACAGACACAAGATACGTGAATATATACTTTGAGTTACCAACAAATGGACAAACAAAAGTGTCTATGACGGCAAAAACAAACAAAAAAACGCATCAAACGTTTGAACGTCTTTATACATGCTTAGTTATAACATTTTGGGGACAATCAGGCAAGTTTAGGAAAAAATCAGAGACTTGTTTGGAATAAAAAACATGCTCAGATCTATCTATTTAACTATCTAAAAAAACCTTTCAAATATGGCTGTCAAACCAACATTAAACATTTTTTTCTAGTTTAAAATTAGTTATGTTGGAATTTCTACTTCTTAACATTTCAATCGAATTGCAATTCTACATCCTGTTTGCCATACCTTAATTCAAATTCAGACATGTCATTCTCAATTCAGCTCTGAATGATGGACAATAGGTTTGGGTTAGCCTATAGGAATTATAAATTACTTTATATTAAAACAATAGAAGTACTGTATATATGCCCTCATATAGAAAGCTATAGTCAAGTCAAGTCACATTTATTTATATAGGGCTTTTTACAATACAGATTGTTTCAAAGCAGCTTTACAGAGATAACAGGAAAATAAAAAAAAGTTTGTTTCCAGAAGAAAATAGCATCCCAGTCCAGCTTAAGTAAGTTCAGTGATGTTTCATTTTTGTTTTAAAAAAAAAGTTGGTAACGCTTCCTTTTACAGTACAGTACTTACGTGTACTTACAGTGTACTTACCTAGAAAGTACTGGCTAATATAAGGTAAGTGCATGGGTTAGGGGTAGGTTCAAGGTTAGTACCTAGTTATTACCCAGTAATTATAATTACTATAATAAGTACATAAGTACATGGGTAACAGGACTGTAAAAGGAAGCATTACCAAGAAGTTATTAATTTAGTCCAGCTCAGTTCAGTTCTTGTATAATAGTGTCAATGCAGGCAGATCAATAATATTGTTGAATATTAAATTAAATGTTAAATTTAATGTCCCCAACTGAGCAAGCCAAGCCAATGGCAACAAAGGTGTGCTGCTGCTGTAAAAAGGCGAAAGTGGCAAGGAACCAAAACTCCATCAGCTGGCAGAATGGAGAAAAAAACGTTGGAAGAACCCAAGCTCAGTGAGTCGAGGGGCCAGTTCTCCGGCCAATGAACGAACAGTGTATGATTATGATTCAGGCAGCATTATAGATCAGAAGTCAGATTGGTTTGGAACAATCAGAATATTATCCAATTCCATCTGGTTTAAGATCAGAGTCATCACACCGGGGATGGAGACGGGTTTGTTGAGGATCAGTGCTGATGGCTGTCGTGTCAATGAGGCCTTTGACGAGAGTCTAGTTGATACAATCTCGGCTGACAATTCAGGGATGTGTTGTGGTTGTGTCTAGGTAAACTTTGTGCATGTGTGCATTCATGTGTGAAAGTGTGAATCATTCATGTTAAACATCCATAAAGCATAAAGAATCATGTTAAACATGACAGAATCCACCTCTGTTCCACTCTTCTCACTTCTGCTCTCTCCTCTCTTATTCTTCCCTCTCAATCTGTATCCTTTGGTGTTCTCGCTCCCATTGCATCCCGTCATAAAGAGTGTCTCTTTTAAATTAATAAATAATTAGCCTGTGTGTATGTGTGTGGTCAGACGCCTTGAGGTCTGTACAGTGGCAAGTGTGAGTTTGAGAGGGTAGTATAAATGAATAAAATTAAGAATAAAAAAAATGAAAAGGTAATTGTGACCTTTAAATTCACAATTGCAACTGTATTGCTTTTGAAATAGGAGAACTTTTATTTCTCCTATTTCCCATAATTGACTTTATCTCAAAATTTAATTTGATCTTTTTATCTCACAGTTGTAACTTTGAAAGAATTTCATCTTCTATGTCACAGATACCTCAGTGTGGCAATGGGATTTTATTTCAAATATTATTTTACAATTATTATTTTTTACTCTAAGACAGAAGCAGACTTGTATAAGGAACAGTGCATACATGCCCAAAAATTGACATGCTGCAGTTTTGAATTTAACCTTCTTCTTTTTTTTCCTGAGAAACAAAGAAGGGACAGGGAAAGAGCGAAAATCCACTCCTGTGCAGCTAGAGCAAGATCAATACTGCACAGTTTAATTCTGCTTGAATGCAGAGTCAATAAAGTTCAACTTGATAGACAAAGGGGAGGACATAAAGAAATGCAGAGAATAAGAATGAAGATACCAAATTGATCAGCTGAGGACAGAGGTAGTACTCGACCAATGGGATTTTTTAATAAACAGTGTCAATATCTGTGATTCTCGACCACAGCTACCATCTTTGAATTGCAGATAGCTTAGTGAATAAGCTGCAGTTTTATATGTACACATTTGCATATGTTCATTTACATGAGACTCCAGTCAAATAAGTCTTATAAAAGCGGTTATTTTTTACATGGAGCAGTACCGCATGAGGGGTACCATTTTCACATGACGAGCTGAATATTTCTATAAACCCCCTGTCATTGGACACTCTTGCCGATGAATCTGAATAGCATTGTTAGCTGAAAACTTTTGCTTTTGGGTGAAACCGCTTAGTGTGAGTATATCTCCGAAATGGCTGCCATATTGGCCAGAACATACAAAAGTGCAGATGCAGTAAAGATTCCACCATCCTAAGATCAAAGGTGAGCCCAAGTGCTCTTGAATCTATTCATAACTCTTAAAAAATGACCTCATGCTGGAATGTTTCTGTCCGGAATGCTATGTGGCTACAGCCAAGCAGACAGAGATAAAACGACACTATCAAGTGCATGGAATGCAAAGTGAACAGTAGCAGGAGATAAGGGTGTTATTTTTTTCCTGTGTATTTCATCACGTATGCAGACGCAACAAAGTGTGGCTGTATGTGTGTCTGTGTGAACAGAAAGCATGCAAGCCACATTCCGTGGTATTTTTGGAGCTCACATGCAAGATAATTAGAGACTAGTGCATCACGTCATGCTGTAAGTGGTGGGCTGTGACATGTGCCATGCTCTGTGTATGTGTGTACTCATGCATGTGTTTTCACAGTGTAAACTGGGTTGTTTTCAGTGTATACTGTGACACAATCTAAATGAGGTAAACTAGGCAACCCAGCTACCAATAAAGAGGCACAATTTGTTTTTTTAGATAAAGTTTAGCTTTTGTCATTCAGCAGATAAATTAATACAAAATTAAATCCTTACTGTAAAAAGTCACCAGATTTTGGAAGCTATATGCTAGTTTCCCTGTCCAAACCCTTGAATCTTAACCAACAAAACATTTATGATATTTAATCTTCACAAAAGGACCAGGCTGTTTAAAGATTTACTGGTGAACAGCATGTCTATGTCAGTCAGAGAGCTACTGTAGGCTAACATTAACCACCTATGACTAGGTATTTAGAAATGTATGCAGATATAAGCAGTTTTTTTTCAGTATGGTAATGTGCATTGTTCGAGGGCTAAAGATTGTGAGGTTCTTTCAATATATTTACATTGTGTATTCATATAGCAGATGCTTTTATCCAAAGCAAATTTCCAACAATGAAAAATAGAAGCAAAGACAAGCAACTTAAAATTGAAAATTAAAACATTTGCTTTACCAACCGTCTTAAACAAGGTTACTGCCTGTGGTAACACTTTACAATTAGGTTTACCACATTAGTTAACATTAACTATCAATGAAAAATATTTATAAAGCCTTTATTTGTCATGGTCGGTGGCTTTAATGAAGCACACGACTAAGGAGCTATTCAAACAAAGGAACTGATTAGTAAATTAACGAGACACACCTGAAAAGAATACTCAAATCAATCAGAACCATTGAAACAAACAGGCAGGGAATGGAGTAGAAATTAACTAATTAACAAATTAGAAGCAATGACAAACTGGAACATGACAAGGAGACTGAATCAAGCGGAAATATAAATAATAAACATGACAAAAACAAACTCACAATGTGACAGCACAGTACTCCAGGGAGGTACCAGCAATACAGGGAGGTGCCGGTAGTTCAGGGAGCCAGGGAGGCACCGGTATCTCAGGGAACCAGGGAGGTTCCGGTAGCTCAAGGAGCATGGGAGGTGCCAGCAGTTCAGGGATCCCTGGAGGGGACAGCTTCACTGGGACCCAGGGAGGTGCCGGAAGTGCTGGAGCGGACTCTGGAGTAGACTCAGGGACTGAAACAGACTCTGGACTGGACTCAGGGACTGGAGCGGACTCTGGACTGTGCTCAGGGGCTGGTGTAGATCTTTGTGTGTCCCAGACACACATACATTGCAGAGCCATTATGGACAGTGCAGTGCTCTCTTGTTTGAGCTCTGGGATTTCCCTCACTGGAACGGACTTGGGAATTTCTCTCACTGGAACGGACTCGGAACTTATCTCACTGGAACGGACTCAGGAATCTCACACACTGGAAGCATTGTGACCATTTGTCTTAGCAATGCTGCAATCCTTGGACCTGGAGACACTGTGACCATTTGTATTGGCAGTGCTGCTAAGTCCATCTGAAATGGTCTTGCATTCTGTCACGGTCGGTGGCTGCAATGAAGCGCATGACGAAGGAGATATTCAAAATAAATCTTTAATCCAAGATTCAAAACACTAAACAGGAGAATAACTCTGAAGAAACACAACCATGAACACATGGAAAGGAGCTGATGATGGACAAACAGGCAGGGAACGGAACTAAACTAATTAACAAACTAGAAGGAATGGCAAACTAGAACATGACAAGGAGACTGAATCAAACAGAAATATAAACAATAAACATGACAAAAACTAACTTAAAACGTGACATTATTAATGTTAACAAAGATTAATAAATACAGTACCAAATGTATTGCTTATTGTTAGTTCATGTTATTTAATGAACTTAATTAACTAGCGTTGTTACAATTCCTGTCGTGTTTCCCTTGTTTTGTGTTTCACTTCTTGTGTTTATGTTGTGTTCACACCATGTTGTAATTACTTTAATTAGTGAAATCTCAACTTGTAAAAAGAGATCATGTCCTCGTAGAGCTCGTAATTACAGCTTGTAAGATGGGAATTGTACCACCTGACCATTGCCAATTAATTTAGGCATTGATAGTGTTACCATATAAATGCATAATTCCCAGTCTGAGGATGTAAACAGCTCCGAATAGAACGTCACATGTTGTCATTTCGAGAATATGGTAATTACAACATGGCGTGAATGCAGCATGGGTTCCTTTATTTGCCTCGTTTCCCAGCTCCCTTATTTGTTTCCATAGTAACCCTTGTTTGTTCCCATAGTGATTATTACCTGTCTCTTGTTAGCCCCTTGTTATCTTGTGTATATATACCCCTGTGTTTCAGTCATTGTTTTCGTATCCCTCTAGTAAAACTGTTGCGTTTGTCTTCTTCTGCATGGTTCGGATTAGTATTTTTGCTTGGATTTACATCTGCCTTGTTTTGATGTATGTTTCTTGTTTAGATTTTGGTATTATCAATTACTTTGGATTACTCCTGTTTGGATCTATTTATGTGCTTTCTAAAGTAAACTGCTGCATTTAGATCATCGACTCTCCTCTTCCCTGTTACCGTGTAACAGAACAGCAGACCGAATATAGCAGCAGTAAGCAGCCACTTGGAGGAGAAATTTTGTGCCATCTATCAAAATGGTTTCCTTTGATGAGGAGTTTCTCAGGTATCTTTGTTTCTTGGTATGAGGTGACAATAATGGACTGTTTTTGGAGTGGGTTGGACTATGACATCAGCCGACTGATGCCAGAGGAAGATTCCAGCTGGATCCTTGCGCAGTACATGGATCTGGCTCTGTAGCTGACAGGACATGGACCTAGAGCACAAACCCACTACCACCCAGAGTCTCCTCATGTCATGACCACTATGCCAGAGCCCTCAGCCATCTTGGCCCCTGTGATAGAGTCCTCAGCTCAACGAAGGCAGAATCAATGAAGGCTGTCTCTAAGTGTTGGGTACTGGCATCCAAGGTGGCGGACCCTCCGATGATGTCAGCCCGTGCAGCTGTGAAAAT
Organism: Rhinichthys klamathensis goyatoka; assembly: GCF_029890125.1. Taxonomy (NCBI): domain Eukaryota; kingdom Metazoa; phylum Chordata; class Actinopteri; order Cypriniformes; family Leuciscidae; genus Rhinichthys; species Rhinichthys klamathensis. The sequence continues at coordinate 1,567,341 of NW_026606668.1, read as the reverse complement.
GTTGCTGGTAGTTCCAAGTTTGGTGGTCTCAGCGCTTCTGAGTCCAATGGTCCAAGTTCTTCTAAGTCTGGCATTCAAGAGTCCGGTGGTCTTAGAGGTCATTAGACCATCAGCTGCACCTCCTGTGCTTGCAACCACCATCTCCTCCCAAGGCGGCGGCGACATAACTGCTCCTCCTGAGGCGGAGTTCCTTCGCTGAACTCTCTGCCTGCTCTGTCACGGCCAAGGAGGCTGTTTCTGAACTCTCTGCCTGCCCTGTTATGGCTAGGGAGGCCATCTGTGAACTCTCTGCCTGCACTGTAATGGCCAAGGACGCCGTCTTTGAACTCCCTGAGCTCCCAATTACGACCAGTGAGGTAGTCAATAAACTCTGTGCTCTCTGTTTCAGTTGCACCTTGGTGGCCTACAGGTCTTCCTGTTCAGCCGTGGTGGTCTCCTTGCCTACTCCACCTTGGTGGCCTTCTGCTCTGTCAGCTCTGCCGTGGTGATCTCCTGCTCCACCCTGGCTGCCTGATCCTTCTGCTCCACACTGGCTACCTGTCTCCAGTCCCTCTTCCACTTCAAGGGTCTGGCCCTCCATCCCTCCCACTGCTCCGCCTCTGCTATATGCTCCATTATATGGTATGTTTCCTATGTTTTGTCAGGAGTTTTGTTGTATTTCCAGTTTCTAGTGCCATGTTTCTAGTTAGTTGTATTTTTCTCTTTTGATTAGTCTTGATTGTTCCCAGGTGTGTCTTGTTAGCTTGTTACTCCTTTGTGTATTTATAACCCTTGCGTTTTGCTTGTTCTTTGTCAGTCGATGTTTTCTGTTTCATGGAGATGGTCTGAGTTCTATTGTTCTTCCTTGTGTTCCCTTGCTCTCTGTGTTCCTTGGCGCTTAGTTCTTTGTTTGTGTTTTGTTTGTTTGGACTATTAAACCCTGCACATGAATCCTTGTTTAAGAATTATTAAAGGGGACATAACACACACAGTTTCTGCCAATCTCATGTTAATCTTGAGTAGCTATAGAGTTGTAGGCCTATTGCATCCTTCATATCTCCAAAGAGTCTTTAGTTTTACCAGATTTATAAAAGACATATATGCTGTACCGATCAGCCGAGCTCCTGGAGGCGCGCCAAATCCAGCATCAAACTGGGCCTTGTTTATAAAACATTTGTCACTGAAATGCCGGGAACAAACAAATGATGTTTCCTAACAAAGTTCGGGAGGAGCATGTTCAGATAATTAAACACATGTGGAGCACATTCAGGTAATCAAGCCTAATTAGACACGAGTGGAGCACACTCCCAATCAATGAGGTAAGAGGTATATATTCAGCAAACTTAACTCAGTTCTTTGACAGTCTAACAGCATATTGGTTCGACCTTCTTGCTACCATGTCTCAACTCCAGCTCTTCCCATCCGATGAGGAATCTAACTTCTCACCGGATCCTCAGCCACAATCAGCTGACCCAAGGACAACTCCTTCTCTACCCAACATTTCAACTGATCCTCAGGCTTCTCCACGCGGCCGCCTGCCTGCCCGAACAGCTACACGCTCGCCTAGACGCAGAGGCCAGCCCTCGCCTCCACCAGCGAGACATCACAATCCCTCCCCTGCTTCTTCCTATCGCTCGGCCGTCCCAACAATTCCACCAATTGGAAAGTGGACAGTTTTAGGATTGAGGCAAGCGCTGATCAATTCAGATGTTCAGTTCTCGCGAAGGATGAACAAAGCGGAACTATACGCCTTGTATGTATCCTTGCAATCAACTAACCTCTCTCCGAAGTCCATGCCGGCCCCGAAAAGGACCAGCAGGCAAAGCAAAGCTCAGGATTCACCTCGCCCGACAACACCACCATCGCAGCGTACCAAATCCAGTTCTCTTTCAGCATCAAACCGCAGCAGAAGGCCTTCAGCAAGCTTGGGCCGCGCCCCAGTTCCTTCTGCTGTCAGACCTCGCCAGCAGGCTGCAGCTTTGGTTGAAACCAGGCCCGCCGACCTTCCCTCAGCATATCAGAACATGGCTCCTGCTGTTTCTAATAATCCTTTTTCTTTTCAGTGGCCTCCAGCACCTGTCCCAGATGCTAGCGCGAGGCTGCCTCCGCTAGCATTGGAGGCCCAATCATTTCAACCTACCTTTACAACAGCTACTAATCCCTCTTCTTTTCAGTGGCCAGCAGCTCCAGTAGCTCAAGCTAGCGTGAGGCTGCCTCCGCTTGCAGCACAAGCCCACTTTTCTCAGTTTCAACCTTCCTTTCCTTCTCATACTTTTAATCCTCTTCCCCAAGCCCCAGAGGCCAATTCAAGCGTGAGGCTGCCTCCGCCGACAATTGCAGCCCCGGCCTCGGCTCCTTTCAGCTCTCTTCTCCAGGCAAAATCTCTCCACTCTCTCTTCACAGCAACTCAGATGCCTGTCCCATCGAACGCCGTTGCCGCGGAGCCGCCCCCAGTGTCCCACAACATCCGAGCACAGATCCTGTCAGAAATTCAGGATGCTGGCTCCAGAGGCAGACCAATTCCCAACTCCAGTACCTCACTATTCAGAACTAATATTCCCGTAACCCACCCTCTAAAACAACTCCTCGACACATCACTGGACACCATCCTCCAAGCAGTTTCTCCCAGGACCCTCCAATCTTATGTGACAGCTTGGAGGTGTTTTAAAGCATTCCACTTCTCATACACCTTGCCATTCCCTGATTTTTCTCTCCTTTCAATCACCTCATTCATCTCCTACCTTAACAGCATTAAGGGCCTCCAAGTTGGAACCATCAAAGGTTACCTGAGCGGCATCCAGTTTTTCCACAAATTGATGTACGGCGCTCCCTCCCCAGAGATAAATAATTCACAAACCTCCCTTCTGGTCAAAGGAATTCAACGATCTCATCCCACCCATCCCGACACCAGACAACCCATAACACTAGATATTCTCACAAAATGTATTCATGCCCTCCGCACAGTCTACCAGCCTCTCGAGACAGCCCGTACACTCGATGCTATGTTTATTCTAGCATTTTTCGGCTTTCTTAGATGCTCGGAACTCGCCATCACTTCCAAATTCGACCCAAGAGTCCACCCCACCATCTCAGACTTATCAGTACTGGATAGTGAAACCATCTCATACTTGATTAAGCAAAGCAAGACAGACCAATCCAAAAAAGGCCATTTCATCTACATCTTCAAACTCTCATCGCCAATCCAACCATACCAATCCATTCAGGCATATCTTCATTGGAGAAGCTCCCAGGCTAAATCCCACCTTGATCCCCTATTTATAGATGACTCCAACAAACCTGTGACACGCTTTTGGTTCCAGAAACATCTCAAATCCGTTCTTCAACAGTCAGGCATCCAAGCAAAACATTTCTCCAGTCACTCTTTCCGCATCGGAGCAGCAACTTCAGCTGCCCAAAAAGGCCTCTCCCAGCAGCAGATACAAGGTCTCGGAAGATGGTCCTCAGACGCTTTCCAAAGCTACATCAGGACCAACCGGTTCCACATTAAAAAAGCCCACCAAACCCTCATCGAATAAAACCCTCCGGGTCGTCCACCTGGGTGTTCTTCCTTCTTCCAGTGATCTAAATTCCCAACTGACAAAGCAAAAACTCTCCCAGCGGACATTGCATAATTCTGTCCAGCGAGCATTGGTCTCCCAGCGGACATTGCAAAGCATCTATGTTTTCTCCTTTTCCTGTCCAGCGAGCATTGGTCTCCCAGCGGACATTGCAAGCATCTATGTTTCCTCTTTTCTGTCCAGCGAGCATTGGTCTCCCAGCGGACATTGCATAATTCTGTCCAGCGAGCATTGGTCTCCCAGCGGACATTGCATAATTCTGTCCAGCGAGCATTGGTCTCCCAGCGGACATTGCATAATTCTGTCCAGCGAGCATTGGTCTCCCAGCGGACATTGCATAATTCTGTCCAGCGAGCATTGGTCTCCCAGCGGACATTGCATAATTCTGTCCAGCGAGCATTGGTCTCCCAGCGGACATTGCAAGCATCTATGTTTCCTCTTTTCTGTCCAGCGAGCATTGGTCTCCCAGCGGACATTGCATAATTCTGTCCAGCGAGCATTGGTCTCCCAGCGGACATTGCATAATTCTGTCCAGCGAGCATTGGTCTCCCAGCGGACATTGCATAATTCTGTCCAGCGAGCATTGGTCTCCCAGCGGACATTGCATAATTCTGTCCAGCGAGCATTGGTCTCCCAGCGGACATTGCAAGCATCTATGTTTCCTCTTTTTCTGTCCAGCGAGCATTGGTCTCCCAGCGGACTTTGCATGCATCTATGTTTTCTCTTTTTCTGTCCAGCGAGCATTGGTCTCCCAGCGGACTTTGCATGCATCTATGTTTTCTCTTTCCCATCCAACAGGTATCGATTTCCCAGCGGACAGCAGGAAATCTCCAGTCCGGGCTTCCAAAAAACGCGCCACTCCACCGTCAGCCGGTAGGGCCCATCAGCCCGACGCTGTGAGCTGCTCCCGTCGGAAGCTACATGGGCCCTCCTGGTTGGGCATTCCCAAATCTTGTCAACCAGTAGGGCCCGTCCGCCCAGCGCAGTGAGCTGCTCCCGCCAGAGGCAACACGGGCCCTCCTGGTCAGGCGGCATAAATCACGCTGTTCATCGGCCGGTAGAGCTCGCCTGTCAGACGCTGTGAGCTGCTCCCGTCGAGAAACGGTGCGAGCCCTCCCAACTGTTGTTCCAAATTACGACTGCTCCCCGTTCGTGAGCCAGCAGGCCCTCCTGGTCAAGCAACCAGGCTTATTCTCAAAACGCCAGCCCGCCAAATTCTCTGCGTTTTGGGGGGTCTTTAGTCTGGCGGCTGTCCTTTGCTCTTTTGCTTTTGGGGGAGCACTCTGGGTTCGGGCAAAAATTTCCGAGCTCGGAGCCCTCCCCCTGGACAGCACGCCAAATACGCATAATCTTTACTCTGTTTAATTGATGTAAATGTGAACTCGTGAAATGATGTTTCCTAACAAAGTTCGGGAGGAGCATGTTCAGATAATTAAACACATGTGGAGCACATTCAGGTAATCAAGCCTAATTAGACACGAGTGGAGCACACTCCCAATCAATGAGGTAAGAGGTATATATTCAGCAAACTTAACTCAGTTCTTTGACAGTCTAACAGCATCCCTCCACCACCCCATCTCCTCACTTCTTCTCCTAAATACTCTTACAACAAGGGGGAGCACTCTGGGTTCGGGCAAAAATTTCCGAGCTCGGAGCCCTCCCCCTGGACAGCACGCCAAATACGCATAATCTTTACTCTGTTTAATTGATGTAAATGTGAACTCGTGAAACACACTTGCACAACTCTGTTGCAGCCCCGTAAAAACTAACTGCATCCACTGTTCCCCTAACGCTGGGTTCTTTGGAAAGCTGAACAAGGTTATCTTTCCTTCACAACCAAAAACACTCTTCTTTGGTGACATTGTTGATTTCGTGGTCTAAAAACAAAATGACAGCGCTGCCAATGGCTTCCGTAACCCGAACGAAGCACAATGATGGGCATTGCTCTTGCTCTTGCTCTGGTTGATGTGTGCATGCGCTCTTCCAGGGGAAGTGCCCATACAAGGAATTCCGCCTTTTATGGCGTCATACAGGGCCATACTCGCAAAAACTTTCCGAAACTTATATGAATCCTGAAGGAGTGTATTTGGCACAGAAATACTCCGTCATACGTCCAACTCATTTTTTTAAACTTTGGCCACGAGAATCCAACTCTTCAGTGTAAATAAGTCAGAATGCATGAAATAGCATTAGACATCCCCTTTAAGGAATATACACACTCAGATATCTTTAGTGGTATAACAGCTTGTCACTGGGCCTCTAAAATGTGTGTGTGTGTGTGTGTGTGTGTGTGTGTGTGTGTGTGTGTGTGTGTGTGTGTGTGTGTGTGTGTGTGTGTGTGTGTGTATCATATAATATAAATATATAATTATACTTTTTTTTTTTTTTTGGCTATCTGCTGAGACTAAACACATAGTCATGGTCACTCCCCTAGATACACACATGTACAGTCATATTATATCGCAAATGTCAGCTGTGAGTGAAGAGATTATATTTGGATGTCTTTGATCTGTAGAAGTCAGAGGTGTTACTGATGTGGAGTATTTGAGACTCAGTCTCCACAGCAGCAGTGGGGCATTTGTGACTCAGTCTCCACAGCAGCAGTGGGGCATTTGTGACAGAGCTGAAATCTCACCGTAAGTGACAAGTCCCATGCTATTTGCCATAAAATGCATGTAAAGTTAAGATATTACGATAACATGAAAACCTGACAAAGCTGTCCTCCATCTACTGTCTTTCAGAATCTCACCAGACCATGGCTAAATCTATTCTGTGAAAAAAAAAGAAAAAAAAAAACAACATTAAAAAAATTAATGACAGCATGGGATTCTGCCATAAAGCCCCAAGATTTGCCAAGTCCCAATGACTGCCAAAACAGCGCAGGTGCAGTTTATTATATTATATTATATTATTTAAAGTGTATATAAAATATGATATTTCAATTTCCAACATTGTAACATCTTCCAATAAGATAACATTTTAATAAAATCCAAAACAATAAACATGTTATTTCTTATGCTTTATCACATGTAAAAAGTTAAATGCACTATTTTGCATGGCAAATAGGTAATGAGCAAATCTGACCATAATGAGAAAAAAGACAATGTGATGCATTGTATAATATTACCTTTCAGACTCCTCTCTGTGGCTGTGACATTATAGTTATATACTGCAAAAGATGAAACCATACTGTTCTAAATTCTGTAAGATAAACTAAACATTCAATTCCACTTAAAGGAGAACTCCGGTCAATTTTAACATTGAGCTCATTTTTTTGTACATTTGGAGTGCTGTCAGTACAGACAAAAACGACAAAAATCGGTGTGGCCTACACCGTGTTATCCTCTTTTTAAAATTCGCACCCTTTTGACTTCAATGGGGCAAGTTCTAAACCTGCTTTTAGCCTCTTAACAACCTTAATGTGACATTGCAAGTGCACAGCCATGTGAGTGGTGTTATTAAGAGTGACCACGGTCAATCTGACTGCAGTAGATGTGCAAGATATTAATAAAAATGATGTTAATTCAGCCAGCTCACATACCTGTATTTACTTCCTGTTTTCGTTCGAAGTCCACAGTAGTCGATTGTCGAGTTCGCGCGCGCGATCATTAGTTATATTAGTTACCAATGATCGCACGCGCGAACTCGACAATTGACTACTGTGGACTTCGAACGAAAACAGGAAGTAAATACAGGTATGTGAGCTGGCTAAATTAACATCATTTTTATTAATATCTTGCACATCTACTGCAGTCAGATTGACCGTGGTCACTCTTAATAACACCACTCGCATGGTTGTGCACTTGTTACACATTAAGGTTGTTAAGAGGCTAAAAGCAGGTTTAGAACTTGCCCCATTGAAGTCAACAGGGTGCGAATTTTAAAAAGAGGATAACACGGTGTAGGCCACACCGATTTTTGTCCTTTTTGTTTGTACTGACAGCACTCCAAATGTACAAAAAAATGAGCTCAATGTTAAAATTGACCGGAGTTCTCCTTTAACAGCTGCTCTGAATGCATGTATCCCCATTTCTTTCAGTCCTTGTAACGCACAGGTGTTCTGAGGGCAAATATGTAGTCTAGCTATAAGTAAATGCTTTGTCAGTTTGTGAAGGCTATTTGTCTGGTTATGCATTTGAGAGGTTTGTTTGGGTTGGTAGGTTTGTATTTGTGAGTGCTGCTGTATGACTTGGTGTTTTAATATGTGGGTCAAACTGTGGGGGAACCCACCATGCTGCCACTGAATAATATATTACTGTGTGTGTGTGTGTGTGAGAGAGAGAGAGAGAGAGAGAGAGAGAGAGAGAGAGAGAGAGAGAGAGAGAGAGAGAGAGAGAGAGAGAGAGAGAGAGAGAGAGAGAGAGAGAGAGAGAGAGAGAGATAGAGAGAGAGAGATAGAGATAGAGATGCAGATGCAAATGCAGAATGACCCTTGGTAAAGTTTTGTCAACATCATATTAGTGATGTTCTTATTTTATTTATTTTTTTATTTAAAGGCATTGCTTTCCACTTTATTAGACATAAAGAATAAAGAGAGTTAAAGTGTGACACTTTCTATTAATGTTTAATTGGCATTGTTTAAAAAAAAAAAAAGGTCCAAATTTGGTCCAAAATTCCCTCACACAATACTATTAAAAAAATAAGATATTAAATACAAAAACTTCTTCTTTAACACGCACAGACCCCAAATAGCAATTTGACATGCATTGGCTGGCAAACTGGGACACATTTATAAATACAGCAATATTTGATTATATATGTAATCAATAAAAAGCATCATAATAATAATAGATTTACAAAATTAGATTCCATTTATTTTTCCTGGCTGCTGTCCTGGCCTTCTTCCCTTTACTGTCTTTCTTAATAATTATAATTATAATAATAACTATTAATAAACATTATTGTTATATTGTTAACATGTATTTCTAATATTTGATGGTGAAATACAAATATAATTTATTGCCCCTCTTAAAATGACTTAAATACAGTCCCAATGTATCAATCAATACCAGTTTGCCAGTTGTTGTCAGTGTCAAAGCATCAAAGAAGAACATATTAATTTAAAAACTATTATATGCAACATCATATTTTGCTATTGTATTACCTTTGTACAATTTCCCCGAGAAGGCTTTGTCACTGTAAAGTGTTTCCCTGGCCTGCACTGCTGTTCAAATGTGGTATCACACACTGCCAGAAATTATGCCAGAACCTGTATTCACCCTGTGGAATCTGGTTCATTGGAATTCTTTGTTAACCCATTTAATCCCAAATTTTTCCCAGACACAAAAATATCCAAATTATGTGTCATTAGTATCCCTATGAAACAATCAATCATAATTTTTTGAAATTTTAATGGAAAAGTGTGTGAAAAAGTAAGTTTTATGATCGGTCATAATTGTGACCGGTGGGATACTGTGTTGTATCAACCATTGGACAGACTGAATATAGGTCTATTTGACCTGTGCAGTGTGTGTGTGTGTGTGTGTGCGAGTGTGTTTGTGTGTGCGTGTGTATGTGTCTGTGTGGGGTGTGTGGTATGTGTGTGCGTGTGGGGTGTGCGTGTGTGTGTGGTTGGGATGTGTGGTGTGCGTGTGTGTGTGGGGGGGTGGGGGTGGGGGTGGGGGGGGGGTGTGTGCGGTGTGTGTGGGGTCTGTGTGGGGTCTGTGTGGGATGTGGGGTGTGTGGTATGTGTGTGCGTGTGTGTGTGGTTGGGATGTGTGGTGTGCGTGTGTGGGGGGGGGGGTGTGCGGTGTGTGTGTGTGTGGGGGTCTGTGTGGGATGTGGGGTGTGTGGTATGTGTGTGCGTGTGGGGTGTGCGTGTGTGTGTGGTTGGGATGTGTGGTGTGCGTGTGTGTGGGGGGTGTGCGGTGTGTGTGTGTGTGGGGTCTGTGTGGGATGTGGGGTGTGTGGTGTGCGTGTGTGGTATGCGTGTGTGTGGTGTGCGTGTGTGTGGGGTGTGCGTGCGTTAGGGGTGGGCGGTATGACCAAAATTCTATTTCACGGTATGACTAATTTTATTTCACGGTAACAATATATTTCACGATATAGTTTATTTATATATGTAGTTATTCTCGAAAAATCAACAAAAAGGGCTTTGTATAATAAATAAACCCAAATACTTTAGAAATGAAAAGTACTTCACATTGTTTTCTGTTTCTCTTATTTGGTCAATTATTTCTTTGGTAAACTATTTAGATAGCTAAATATAAACAAAACACTCATCAACAGTACATTTTGCCATGTCTGCTTATAGAGATTGCTAATGTGACTCACCAGTGACGTATTACCAGTGGTGAACGCAAAGCATTTTGGGAATCCGCGGCACAAAGAGAAGGCAAGGCGCCAGACTTGATTGCATGGAGTAAAAGCTGTGTAAAAGATGCCGTCTACCTGCTGCGTTGTAAACTGTAATAGCCGTTCTCACGGTGTAAACTATTCATCACATTTACGTAGGGGTGGAACAGTACACTGAAGTCATGGTTCGGTTCATACCTCGGTTCAGACATCACGGTTCGGTACAATGGAGTGAAAAGCAAAACAAGAAGGCAGAAGGCATTTTTATAAATTATTTTTTGTAAAAAAGTTTTAATAATAAATGCATAGAACCAGTTTATTTGTAGTGCACTGAGAATAGTTTTACATAATTAGTTATTAATTAAAATAATAAGACAAAAATATTTGTTTTCATTCATTTTAATTAACCCTAAATTTAATTGATTTCTGTATTAAATAAGACTACCATTAAAAACAATTTGATTTCTATTTTAATCAATGTAAAATATGTAACTTTGCTCTTTGGACAAGAAATTAAAACCAATGCGACACGAGTAATCTCCAAAAGATGGAACCCACAGACTGTTTTGAAATGGGCTTGGATAAATATGTTTTAAAACAGTGTGTGTGTGTGTGTGTGTGTTTGGTTGACCGTTGTTACAGTTTGACAAGAGTTTAGAGTGTGACAAAAGCACAATGTTGTGTTTTATTGCTAGTGTACACACATATAAGTAAACACTTTGCAGTTCTGTTTGAATTATGTCCTGTATGAACAAAATGACGAAGTTTGCTTTTATGTTTCCACTGTTCGACCGCCCGCGACCCCTCCCTCCCTCCCTCCCTCTCTCTCTCTCTCTCTCTCTCTCTCTCTCTCTCTCTCTCTCTCTCTCTCTCTCTCTCTCTCTCTCTCTCTCTCTCTCTCTCTCTCTCTCTCTCTCTCTCTCTCACAAACACACACACACACAGTTCGACCGCCCTCACGCCCGCACCTCTCTCTCTCTAGCGGGAACACACGCACACTCCTAAATTGCAATCTTAACATGAATTCTGACTGCATGCTGCATGCAGATAGACGAGAGAGTGCGATGAGTGTGGTGCATAAAACATTAGGATACCTTTGAACGGACGACAGTTTTCTGCCCCACTTTTACAATCTCCAGGTCCTGGACCCATCCATCTGTAAAAAAGACTTGGGCCTGCTGCAGCGACTTGAAGTTACTGAAAACTTCGTGTGTGTATGCACTAACATTTAATATCATGTAGTTATATATATATGGGTGCTGGAAGTTGGGCAGCAGGTTGACGTCTCCTGACCATAGACTGTAAAAAAAGATGGACGACGCCCCTTCGCTCTTTTCCATTGGAGAGAACTGAAGCCGCCAGAGTCCCGATATGGCGCTGACATATTGGAACTTGAGTCTGCGCAGTAGCGTTTTCGGGACCAGTCATACGCAGTCGCGAGCAGGAAGTAAAGCCGCGAAATCAAGGCCCCGCCCTCGCGCTCGTTGAATCAATCGCAAGCACACGCCCCTGCTTAAAGTCCCACTCCGATCATATTTTGAGCTATTTTTAAACATTCCCAGTGGTCTTTAAATTATGATTATGCCATTTTTAGCCAAAATCACAAAACCTGTGCCGTTTTCTGGGACTTCGCTTCAGCAGAGCGGCAGTAGCTCATTAGCAATTCGCCTCTGCGTTGTGGGCGGAGCCGTTGGCACGGAGACGACCCTCCCCCTGCCCGTTGCTGAGAGCTCTGTCTCTCCCGCTAGCTTACATCCCCAATACCGGTGGGGCAACAGTATTATATTCACGTTAATTATTATTATCCGAAGTTAATCAAAGTTATCACCGATCACCGATCATTATTTCACTCCAAGACGTCGCGTGTGGAGACGCCCAGTGGAGTTACTACGTCACAACTCCAGTCTATTTTAGCCGGCATTTTAGCGTCTGCTACTGATTCACAGCCATTTGAATGTAGAAATACTCAGAAATACAACTTTGAGCTGATTTTTCTCAAGATATGTCCTCTAACATCAGAAAAATGCCACAAGAACATGTTAACACCTAGAAAAACATTATTTTCATCGGAGTGGGTCTTTAAGTGGCCTTGTCTGCTCTGTTCCTCTCCAATGATGTCTGCTGATTGCAGTACCTCGTTAAAATAAGGTAAATACAACTACTAACCACATAGTCAACATTATGAAAAAAAGTCCGTTGGTGCTTCAGTTACTACTTCGCACAGAGAACCTGTCAATCACAGCTGTCAATCATGATGTCACAGCACCGTTTTTATAGCATCAAATAACTAACTAAAAACTAACTTATTTTAAAAACAAACACTTGAAATTACATCAACGTGATAGAAACAACAGTAAATGACAGAAACTATCTTTAGAAAAAAGATATGTGAAGTGTAATTTAATTATTTTTGTTGGTCTCACGTCCCGTTGAATAACATGGGGAGGCGGGGCTTATGAGCTATACTAGGACCGGTCACCGGGGGGCGATCGAGACGTTTTGGCTTCACTTTTGAGGGCTTGTGCGGCACGCTTGCTCCTGACCAGTCACTATGCTCATACGGATCCAGTCCTTTGATTTCCTTTATTTTCTCCTCGTATCTCGTCTTTGCATTATCATTTAGCTTTAGGCGGTATGGTCCGACAATATTATCTTTAGCCCGCTGCATTTTGTAGGATTATAATGTTTTTCACACTACTGTTTTTTTTTTTTAATGCCAGAAAGCAAGCCTGCTATGTGCCAGCCCATGTAAACTGGCCAAACATACCCATAATTCTTTGGGTTCTGATGACGTTGCCGCCCACTTGGTCACATGTCTTAGCGATCTCTATAGGCTACACTGCGTTTTTAAGGGACTTGTTTTGCTCTTTTTCTGATATCTGGCAACCCGTCACCCTGCGCTTTAATCAAAAGAAGTTCAGAAGTGACTAGAAGGAGAGCAGCAGTTTGAAACCGAACAGCAGCTACTGTTAGTGTTGACAAAGTAGCCTAGTTTAAATTATACACACCTTGTAACTTCGTCATTATTTGACCATAGCCCGGTGAACACCGCGCCCCCTCAGTGCGTGTGCACGCGCGCGTCTTCTGCATCAGTAAAATGCTATCGGGTAATTTGAGTGTCAAGTTGTAATCACGATTCACTTCTCGAGTCAAAGGAAGATTTTATCAGCTGGTTCGGTGGCCAATTGTTTGGAGTTAGAAATATAGCTATAACTCGCGATGCATATTTAGTCATTTTGCCTCAGATAGGCTACAGGATTATACATCCACTTTAACAAGCAGGTTGTTCATTACCACGGGCGGCAAACTGTTTGCGTGTTTAGAAACTAAGAGACGGAAAGATGCAGATAACTATACATTATTTAAGGTTATTTCTATTCGATATTGATGAACTGTTGTTGTCCAGCTTTCCCCGTTGCGAGCGTGCACTCCTCTAATCTGTCGCCTGGGTGCTGCACTGCTCTAGTTAACTGCTGCTCCTTTCCCCCGAAAATATCAACAACAACCCTTTAGATTGAAAATGTAATTCCTTTGTGGATCCTCTTGATCTGCTTTCTCCGTGTTTCTTTTTACAATTCGCTGTTTCTCAGTCTCACGCACGTTGCACACGAGTTAACCACGCCCACTTATTTGCATTTCGCGGTATACACGGAATAAAAAAATCTGTTACGGTTGACATTTTCTACCGCGGTAACGATATATACCGTCATACCGCCCAGCCCTAGCGTGGGTGTGGGGTGTGTGGTGTGCGTGTGGGGTGTGTGGTGTGCGTGCGGGGTGTGTGGGGTGTGTGGTGTGCGTGCGTGTGGGGTGTGCGTGGTGAGGTGTGTGGTGTTGGGTGTGCATGTGGGGTGTGTGGTGTGCGTGTGGGGTGTGTGGTGTGTGATGTGAGTGTGTGCGGGGTGTGTGGCCTGCGTGTGGGGTGTGCGTGGTTGGGTGTGTGGTGTTGGGTGTGTGTGTGGGGTGCGTGGTGTTGGGTGTGTGTGTGGAATGCGTGGTGTTGGGTGTGGAATGCGTGGAGTGTGTGGTGTTGGGTGTGCATGTGGGGTGAGTGTGGGGTGTGTGATGTGAGTGTTTGAGCTTGTGGGGTGTGCGTGTGTTGCGGTGTGCGGGGTGTGGGGTGTGTGGTGTGTGATGTGAGTGGGGCGTGTGGTGTTTTGTGTGCGTGTGGGGTGTGGGTGTGCGTGTGGGGTGTGTGGTGTGCGTGGTGAGGTGTGTGGTGTTGGGTGTGCATGTGGGGTGTGTGGTGTGCGTGTGGGGTGTGTGGTGTGTGATGTGAGTGTGTGCGGGGTGTGTGGCCTGCGTGTGGGGTGTGCGTGGTGGGGTGTGTGGTGTTGGGTGTGTGTGTGGGGTGCGTGGTGTTGGGTGTGTGTGTGGAATGCGTGGTGTTGGGTGTGTGTGTGTGGAATGCGTGGAGTGTGTGGTGTTGGGTGTGCATGTGGGGTGCGTGTGGGGTGTGTGATGTGAGTGTGTGGGGCTTGTGGGGTGTGCGTGCGTGTGAGGTGTGTTGCGGTGTGTGGGGTGTGTGGTGTGTGATGTGAGTGGGGCGTGTGGTGTTTTGTGTGCGTATGGGGTGTGTGGTGTGGGGTGTGTGATGTGCGTGCGTGTGGGGTGTGCGTGAGTGTGGGTGTGCATGTGGGGTGTGTGGTGTGAGGTGTGTGGTGTGCGTGCGTGCGTGTGGGTGTGCATGTGGGGTGTGTGATGTGAGTGGGGAGAGTGTGGTGTTTTGTGTGCGTGTGGGGTGTGTGGTGTGCGTGCATGTGGGGTGTGTGGTGTGTGGTGTGCGTGCGTGCGTGTGGGTGTGCATGTGGGGTATGTGGTGTGTGATGTGAGTGGGGCGTGTGTGGTGTTTTGTGTGCGTGTGGGGTGTGTGGTGTGCGTGCGTGTGGGTGTGCATGTGGGGTGTGTGATGTGAGTGGGGTGTGTGGTGTGCGTGCGTGTGGGTGTGCATGTGGGGTGTGGGGTGTGTGATGTGAGTGGGGTGTGTGGTCTGCGTGCGTGTGGGGTGTGCATGTGGGGTGTGGGGTGTGTTGCGGTGTGCGTGTGCGGTGTGCGTGCGTGCGGGGTGGCGTGTGGTGTGCGTGGTGTTGGGTGTGCGTGTGGGGTGTGTGATGTGAGTGTGTGGGGTGTGTGTGGTGTGGGGTGTGTGTGGCGTGCGTGGAGTGTGTGGCGTGCGTGGTGTGTGTGTGTTATGTGTGAGTGTGTGTTTCTGTGTATGTGTCTGTATGTAAAATTAGGTCGAAAGTTAGGTAGCAGCAGAAAGTAAGGTAGAACAGTTAGCCTTTGTGTAGTAGCATATAGATCCAATGTGTTATCCCACTGTTGCCGTTGACATGTTTGTGAGTTCTATGAACACATTAAACAAAGTTGAGTAATTGCAAATGCATATATCAATACTAGACACCTTAAACATGATGTGTACCAAAAATCTATGTCCTATCTTTATGTTAACATACTTTACTAATCTTTTCTTTGGGAGCTTTCTTGCTGCAATCCTCTTCTCTTGGTACAAACAGGAAATAAACAGCTCTGGTCATGTGACAATTTACAGTAAACATGCGACACTGCACATACAGGTCCTTCTCAAAAAATTAGCATATTGTGATAAAGTTCATTATTTTCCATAATGTAATGATAAAAATTAGACTTTCATATATTTTAGATTCATTGCACACCAACTGAAATATTTCAGGTATTTTATTGTTTTAATACTAATGATGTTGGCATACAGCTCATGAAAACCCAAAATTCCTGTCTAAAAAAATTAGCATATTTCATCCGACCAATAAAAGAAGTGTTTTTAATACAAAAAAAAAGTCAACCTTCAAATAATAATGTTCAGTTATGCACTCAATAGTCAATACTTGGTCGGGAATCCTTTTGCAGAAATGACTGCTTCAATGTGGCGTGGCATGGAGGCAATCAGCCTGTGGCACTGCTGAGGTGTTATGGAGGCCCAGGATGCTTCGATAGCGGCCTTAAGCTCATCCAGAGTGTTGGGTCTTGCGTCTCTCAACTTTCTCTTCACAATATCCCACAGATTCTCTATGGGGTTCAGGTCAGGAGAGTTGGCAGGCCAATTGAGCACAGTAATACCATGGTCAGTAATCCATTTACCAGTGGTTTTGGCACTGTGAGCAGGTGCCAGGTCGTGCTGAAAAATGAAATCTTCATCTCCATAAAGCTTTTCAGCAGATGGAAGCATGAAGTGCTCCAAAATCTCCTGATAGCTAGCTGCATTGACCCTGCCCTTGATAAAACACAGTGCACCAACACCAGCAGCTGACATGGCACCCCAGACCATAACTGACTGTGGGTACTTGACACTGGACTTCAGGCATTTTGGCATTTCCTTCTCCCCAGTCTTCCTCCAGACTCTGGCACCTTGATTTCCGAATGACATGCAAAACTGAGCAACAGTCCAGTGCTGCCTCTCTGTAGCCCGGGTGGATTGACCTGGGGAATGCGGCACCTGTAGCCCATTTCCTGCACACGCCTGTGCACGGTGGCTCTGGATGTTTCTACTCCAGACTCAGTCCACTGCTTCCGCAGGTCCCCCAAGGTCTGGAATCGGTCCTCCTCCACAATCTTCCTCAGGGTCCGGTCACCTCTTCTCGTTGTGCAGCGTTTTTTGCCACACTTTTTCCTTCCCAGAGACTTCCCACTGAGGTGCCTTGATACAGCACTTTGGGAACAGCCTATTTGTTCAGAAATTTCTTTCTGTTTTACCCTCTTGCTTGAGGGTGTCAATGATGGCCTTCTGGACAGCAGTCAGGTCGGCAGTCTTACCCATGATTGCGGTTTTGAGTAATGAAACAGGCTGGGAGTTTTTAAAAGCCTCAGGAATCTTTTGCAGGTGTTTAGAGTTAATTAGTTGATTCAGATAATTATGGTTAATAGCTCGTTTAGAGACCCTTTTCATGATATGCTAATTTTTTTAGACAGGAATTTTGTGTTTTCATGAGCTGTATGCCAAAATCATCAGTATTAAAACAATAAAAGACCTGAAATATTTCAGTTGGTGTGCAATGAATCTAAAATATATGAAAGTTTAATTTTTATCATTACATTATGGAAAATAATTAACTTTATCACAATATGCTATTTTTTTTTAGAAGGACCTGTATTTCATTGAGACCCTTTATTATTTCAATATCTGCTGGAAATGCATTGATAGATTATTCAGTAACATTTTTATAGCCTTAGAAATGACTTTTTGTTTTTACGGTCACTATTGTGACCGTTGGGATTAAATGGGTTAATATCAACTTCACATTCCTGAGGACTATAATGGTGGCAGGTCAAACGGCAGCAATAATAGTCGGAGATGCTTTCAGTTCTACTCTGTACAAACTTGTCATCAAACTTTAGAGACTGATACAACAGTTCAATGCGGTGCTTTTGCCCTTGAGGTGACCTCAGCATCTCACATCACAGTTTGTGCTCCCCTGAGCCCGCGCGCTGATTGAAGTGTTCTGGTTGCCATGACTACTGAGAACCTGTGAGGGACCAATGCGCAGCGCTGCTCTCCATCTCACACATGAGCGCGCGGACTGTGCTATAAAATACTCCTCTTCCCTGAGAAACAAGCGACGATTGGATGATGTCTGGATAAAGTCTCTATTAAGGACTAGCCCCTTGCGTTCGTGACGTGCTCATACGCGCTCTCGCGCGCAAGCGTCGCGTCCTTTAGAGTAAGCAAAACGAATGTGATATTGCGTTTCCATCTCCTCCTCCTCCGCCAACACGGAGAAGTGTTTCGTCATGTGTAAAGAGACAGTTTTACCGCAATGCTATTCCAATAGCTCTCCAGCTCCGCACGAGAGCCACTGACCCAAGAGGAAAGGGTGGTGCCGTGCAGTGGCATAGTCCATGCGCGTTCACGCGTTCTAGAGTCGGCACAGCGGACAAGAACCGAGCGGAGCAGGTGTGTGCTTTCAGTCTGGGTTCACTCTCTCTCTCTCTCTCTCTCTTTCGTCTCTGACTTTGATGGACTTACATGCACATGTTAGTGTGTAACTGCGGTGGATGACTCCATATGCGTGTTTATTACTCAGGGTAAGAAACGCTTGTTTCACGGACACACACTGACAGAATCAGGAGCGCATAGAATGAGCAGTTTGATATCACAGAGGCAGATTTAGAGGTAGATTTAAGAAACAACATTTTAGACGCAGAATTAAAAAAACAAAGTACAGAAACAACATTTTAGAGACTAACGACACATTAAAAACAGTAGGTTAAACAGATACAGATTTTTGAGGCATGGCATTCCAGAGGCACGAGAGTCAGTTTTCAAAGGCAGATATTAGGGATGGAGGCAGAGCATTTCAGATACATAATTCAGCTGCACATCATTCTACCTGGAGATTTCAGACCAGTATAGAATATTAAATTGAGACCGGTATAAGAGGCACAGCATGGACCCTTTAATGTAAAAACTATAGCCTATTTGCTAAGCTGAACTGTTTAAGGTTGATGACCTCAAAACATAATGTAGCTATCAGATGTTGTAACACTTTCTCATCACCATTTTTTATTCTCTGCTGCTTCTCAGTTTGCAGTACATGGTGTTGGTTACAGTAGCACATCTGCACATTTGGATGGTGCTGTATTCCAGCCTCCTTTTTAGATATTTTGCTCTGCAATTCTGATGTGTTGTAATAGTTGACCCAACAAGTGTAGTCAGAAGTGATAGAATTGTGTCAGTTTTGTCCTAATTCCAATGCTTTGGTGTGTGAATTGAGTTTGTGCAAAAAGTGAAACTGATTACCCGTAACTCAATCTAGCATGACCTTCCACAACAACAAAGAGCGCTTGTATCCCAAAATCCTACGCCAAGATCCTTTGGCTTAATTGATTAACATAACAATTAAGAGGCTTGTCATTACCAGCTCATTAGTGAGGTCCAGTAAGCGGTGGAGGTAATGACCGATCTGTGTACGGATGATGGTCAAGTGTGTGGCTTTGCATTTTATTATCCGGTGATGGGATTATTTTATTTCATAGGAATTTCAGCACTGTGTCCACAATTATCTGATTCAATCATAATTTTGTGCAATGCAAAGTCTGTTCACAGCTTGTGTTAGAAAAGAGATTTATTTATATTTGAATATACAATTAATTATATACTTTATATACACCGTATATATATGTAATAATATAATTTTATATAAGAATAAGAATAATTAAGTATGTTGTACTTTAATTTATATTTAAATGCAAATATTTACTTTAAAAAAATATGTAATCTTTTATTATATTTCTAGAATCCTGTTTCCTTTTATAGTAGTACAAATTGTGTATGTATACTGACGAACTCACTGAAGAAGTTAGATTAAGTTTCTTGTTTAAATGGTGATGTTTAGTTAAATCTGATGAGCTGACTATGGCCCAAGGATAGGATGTTAATGTGTCAAACAGAGAGAATAGAGGTGCTTTAATCTCTTGTGATATTGTGTGTAGGATGATGTAATGACAGTAAAGTGAGAGGATTTATTTTCCTTTCTCTCTTTATCTCCCGATATCTGTATTACACAGTCATTTAAATACTGTTCTTGTGGGAGATTAACTAGCGGGAAAGGTCACACCAGATCACGCCATTGACCTCACACTGAGAGATGTGTGTGTTCAGCAATGGAATAGCTCCAGAGTTATGCGATCAATCAAATGTAAAGGTTTTCAATACATTAACTTGATTAACTTATATATAAAGATGCTTAATTGCAACTCTAATCTAGTTGCTACTTTCGGAAATATGTAGCACACATGAAACTGAAAGCTTTCAATCACTGCGTTGCCAGAATTAAGGCAAAAGCAGCTCTGGAGGGAAACCCATGAGGCAAATAAACCCCTCTCTTAACTTAAATTCCTCATCATTCATATTTAATGCAGGATTTATGGCTCATTCTCAAAGTCTATGACCTCAGTGTGTGCCTTAATCGGCATTTTCAATGAGAATGTAATCTGCAGGAATGTGTAGAGCAGAACTTCTGTAACACACACAGACAGACATGCACCTAGTGTCAGTGTCAAAAAGGTGTGAAGGCTAAAGAAAGCATCTCTGTGAACCCAACGCTGAGTGTTTGCGTGGTGAGATCTGCATGCCTGAAGCCAAGGTGCCTGTGTACATTTGTCTAATGTTACTGGGTAGGGATCCCTAGAATAGTGCCGGATAAAGTGCAGATAACTTTCTAGGCCCACTATATCTGTAGGACTGAGAAGCATATTGAGTGGAGGCAAGAGAAAGGCTCTGATCACTACTTTCAGAGAAACCTTGGCCCTGCGTCCCGATGGTGATGGATATCGACTCTTAAGAGCTTTCTCATGCAAGGTTTTTGAATGCATTTTACATGAGCCATATTTATTTATCTGGCAGATAACTTCTATTTAAGATAGATTTAATTAATTCATTTAAATCAAATTTCATTTAATATATTTAATACATTGTATTTTTGTTTTGAATTGTATTATTTTAATTTAAACTAAAATTCACATGTAAACTGAATATAAATCAACATAATATCCTGGCATTGCTGCATAATACATTAATTTTAGGTGTAATTTTGCTGTCCCATGCAGGTGATGCACTTAGCAACTGAAGAGTACTTGTAGATCTATGTTAATTGCTACTACTTTAAGCTATGATGCTTTTGGGAAACAGGCCATAAAAACTAAGATGATTTTATGGTTTCTTCTACACTTACAATGATTTTGAACAGTGTGATCCAGAGCATTCTAATTTTTGGTTAGTTTTGTACATTCCATTTATCATCTCCAGATAAAACTAGTGCTCCAGGGCAAATAGCAATACAGCAGCAGTGACTGTATATTATTGTTTACTCGTTAATATTGTTTACTATATTAAATGTTTTTTTTTTTAAGGACTAGATGATTCAAATCTAGTTTAATGGATAAAAATGATGGCATCAAGCTTTAAAATTCTTTTTTTTTTGGTTATAATTGGAATCAATTTATTTTTAACCTGTGCGTCAAGTTTCCTTGACTTTGGTAAATTGATTAGCTTAGGTTTTTTTTAAAGTTTATGCTGTGTCATGGTATAATGTTCTCTGATGAACTGATGAAGTAAATTAAATAACATAAATAAGTGGCTTTCCTCAGCTTTCCTCTTAGCCATACGTTGTTGTCTTTTATGTGTAATCTCTCCTAGAACAGTTCTCATTTGTATTTTTCCTAACTGTAGTTTTATCAGGCTACTGGAACATTTACTTACCATTACATCATTGTTGTGCATTGTATCAGTTTGCAGCTTGTTGTGATAGCACAGTCATGACTGGCATGTACAGGACCTTTTTCATCCAGCGCTGACCGGCCCGTTGTATCAGAGGCCTTGTCATGCATCACTTCAGACTAAACTCACACCAACCCACTTACAGATGTCTAATTACACCTCACATTGACTGATCATATAAGGACATTAAAAAATAGTTTTTGAATTTCATTAAACTTTTTATTAAATAAGTAGTGCCGTGACCATGGAAAACACAGCAAATAAGGGCAACAGAAGTGGATATGATCACTTCACATGCATACTTATTACATCTAATTATTGAATCCTATGAGATATTTTACATAACCTTAAATTTAGTACCACAACGTCAGACCTTAGCAGAGCACTTCAACTTTTGTATAGCTGTTGAACTTGTTTTAATAGTGTTTTGTTGTGTGTATATGACACTATGCACCATATAGTATTGACCACAGTTAATAGAAAGATGACATACAAATAATTTTGAGTCTTTGAGAATGATATAAAATACAGTCACCTGTCAGCAAAGGGTTGCAATAAAAAGGTAATGTAATGTAAAAAATAAAAATTGTAAGATTACATGAAAAGAAACACAGAAAACAGAGAAACGATTAGACCTGACAAAGACTGAACTAAACACAGGGCTATATACAGGAAACATAGGGACTGAACACGATAATTAACAAAACAGTGCAAATCCAACTCTAAGTCGACTAAAACAGGCAAACCGTGACATCAAAATATCTGTAATGACAAAAACATTGTTACCATCATTTTTTACATTGAAAATTTGGTAACAGCTGTCAGTTTTTATTAAAAGTTTTTTTTTTTTTGTATTATTATTTTTTACATTGTACACAGATATATTTGTCAGTTGCTTTAACTTCGTTGTACAGCTGCTTACAGTCACAGTAAAAACAGCTATGCACACAAATTCACACATATTAGCCTGAGTTCTTAATCAGCATTTTGATGTGGTGATGAATGTGTCTCTTAAATGCTAGGTCAGTAGATTAGGCATGCATATTTCTCAAACTGCCTTGTTGCACGTTAGAATCTCTTTGGGACCATAATTTAGATGTGAAGCAAAATCGCTTGACACTTTAAGGTGCTTTATGGCTTGTTAAATTTCCCTGAGGTTATTGAGCCGCTTACAGTGGATGTGAAGATGTTGGGTCACTGATTCAGACATGACAGGTGGAGCCATGCAGACCTCATAGGGGAACTTTCTAGCCACTACAGAAGCATGTCCAACTACCAAAATAGACCTATCTGATCTCTCCCTGTTTCTCGCTAACCCCACCTATCTTTCCCTGTCTAACTCTCCTGTCTCCCCGGAGTGGTGCTCTGCTCTGGATGGTAAGACTTGACAATGATAGCCTGAATACAGAAGAAGAAAAAAACTAATTAAAATAAAGAATCAAAGCGGTTCAAGACAAGCAGAAAAGTGCCATGCTGACATTTCTCTGACTTTTGAATGAGAGCGAGAGGGGAATTTATTTGAAGGTAGGATCATGCTTGATCTGTGTCTCTGTCTATTTCTTTCCCCACATCGCTTGCTTTCTCTGATTGTTGTGCTGATCACGCATCTTAAGGAAATGGCATTGTCTCTTCATGTATCTGACTTCATGTCTATTATGACAAAAAAAACTGACAGATCACAGTAAAGTTTTGCGCCATCAGTAGAGCTATTATGGTGGTTTTGTGAATATACCCGGTAAATATTATGTCAGAATCAAGGAAAGAGATGTTCTCTGCTCCTAAACCTAGTGAGGCACCTACAGAGGCAGAGTAAGCACTTCCCACAGATCGATTGTTCCAAATGATGTACATACTAATTATGCTGCCTCCTCTTAAGATACCTTTTAGCCCAATTCTAAAGGAGATTCTAAGACAATCCTGCTGATGAGGCATATATAATACGTATATTTCTGTTGTGTATATTATGTTACCATCTGGTATGTGTTCTCATATTATTGTAATTTATTATCATAATCTTAATCCAAATAGTTTTAACGTTTACTGCACTATACCTATAGCGGCTAATGAATCGGATGTATCACACATTCACAGGAAATGACTTACTTCCGTGTTGGTGGAGACTAGTATTGTGTTGTTATCTTATGCTCAATTGAACTTTATTGTGGAGTCTTCTATATGGAACACTATTTGAGTTGCTGTATATGAAGAGCAGCATTCTAACTTGGACACGTATGAGTTTCCATAACACTTGGATGCTAGAAGGTAGCTGCCAATGTAGGCAGCGAGGAACTCAATAGATTTTGAATGGCTTGGATATTGAAATACAATGATCTTTACACTTTCACTGAATCATTGAAGTCAGATTTAAAGAGCAAGTACACTTTTTTATGGAAAATGTTCAGAGATAGGACTGGTGAGTAGGTCAGCACAATGCAAGTCATATTGCTGCAAAAGCTGCAGTAAGTCTCCCAGGGAGTATATGCAGCAATTCAGTCTGTATCACTGTATGTAAGAGGAAGGCTATACGCTCATAGCAACTGAAAACAGTTGTCAGAATTGGTTCAGGGTGCTACAGTTATATTCACATACAGTTATTAATAATAGCTATGTTTCCTTAGTTGCAAATTTAACTTAATAAAACATTTCCATCCCATGTGTTAAAGAGAACAAAATCATCACTTACTAGGAAATTGGGGCTAAATGCATAAAAATGGAAGTTGCTGCAATCGGTAAAGCCACTGTAGCTCTTCTTTTGTACATCATCAATGATTTGCGCCTCAGAGCTGGCAGATGAAATGCAATAAACACTCTCATGTTATCTTGCATTTGAAGGCATGATGCCTGGTTTTATGGGAGGTAATTATACCCAACCATTTTGATGACAGACTTTGGCTCAGGTATTTCAGAATGACCAAACCAACATTTTAGATACCGTGTGTGCAATAAAATTGGTTCACTGATTAGTCCAGTTGTCCAATCACATCCTATGTTAAAGGGAAATTATTTTTTCTTTTTCTTTTTTTGCACATCAAGGGATTTATTTGGTAAATGTGTTTCCAATCTAGTTTATGTGCATGTCTTTCCTATTGGATAAAAAATATCAGTCAATTGTGTGCGAATGCTTTTTATGCAAATTTTTTAATGTTGTGAATGGAAACGTATTGTGACAAACTCTTTAACACCACAATGACTATTTTAAAGGAACGTATTAAGTGCATCTATAGTTTTGTATCATATTTTCTTTCTTTCTTTCTTTCTTTCTTTCTTTCTTTCTTTCTTTCTTTCTTTCTTTCTTTCTTTCTTTCTTTCTTTCTTTCTTTCTTTCTTTCTTTCTTTCTTTCTTTCTTTCTTTCTTTCTTTATTTCTTTATTTTTCTATTGTATGATATATACTATACTTGTTTGTGTGCACTGTCAATTGTTTAGATATGTAGCATTTGTTTCCATAAATTATTATTATTATTTTTTGTTTTAATTTTAGCCTTTATTCGTGAAATGTGATGAGAACAAATTGCTGCATGAATCAGTACGTTCTAACATTGTCACATTCAATTTAACACAACAATTTATGCAAGAATATTTTTCAATTTCTTTCTATTGGGAGCACAAAATGCTATAGGATGGAGGCTGTCTGTGATTTGTCTTACTTCTGTGTGCATGTACTGTATGTGTGTGTCTTTTGTTGGTCTCTGGTGTTCTGGAATGTCACCTTGACCTCATCACCCTTAAAGTACATAGAAAGTGAAATCTCTGATTGTATTATACACACACACAAACACACCTGCACCCAACACTAATATCGCGTTCTCTCCCAGTAACAGGTAGAATTCTCTGTAATTTTAAATGATTTATCTGTTAAGTACAGTAGCAGATCTAAAAAAAAACAACAACTTGGTAACACACACCAGCACATTATTTGACATTCTCTGTGTTTGTGTATTAGAGATACAGTAAATGGGAAGAGCGAGAGGATGTGTGTACCGGCTCTTTGTGTATTTTCCCTCTCTTCCTCATTCCTCTGTTTGTGTGTGATTAGTTTAAGCTCACTAGATCTCACCACAACAAAGGCCTCAAAAGGGAACACAGTGAGTTTGAGTTTCAGCGGTCTGGGAATACTTGGAAACCTGTCCAAACAGGGCATGCAAACACACACACACTTTTAAAACATTATAATACTTTTATTCTCAAGAATGCATTAATTAATTCAAAGAGTAAGGATTTTTACAGTTTACATTGTTATAAAAATGCTGTTCTTTTGAACTTTCGATTGATCAAAGAATTCTGAAAAAAAATAGTATGCATTTTAGAAAGATTTCCGAAGGATTATGTGACACTGAAGACTGCAATGTAATGTAATGAAAGTGATGGCTGCTGAAAATGCAGCTTTACCATCATGGGAATAAAGTAGCCTACATTTTAAAATATATTATTAAAATAGATTTTTTTTATATAATAAACATTTATTTTACATTGTATTCATATTTCACAATGAAAATGTACTGTATTACCGATCAAATAAATGCAGCCTTGGTGAGCGTAAGAGACTTAAAAACTAAAAAATCTTACCAACCCAAAACTTTTGAATGTTAAAAATTATCAGTTGAACCAAGTGTATGGCCTCCAAACACCTGTAGAAGTATATTTTTGTAGATGATTGAGTTGAGCATGCTTTTAGAAAGGATAGAGGACAGGGCTTTATATTTAGACTCATCGTATCAGTGGTATTTGGACTGGAGTGGCTGGGTGACGTTATTCACAGACTTAAGTATGATGGATGGATTGCAGGTGATTCTGTTCAAGCTTCCTCTGTCTACCCGTTTACTATGATAGAAGTTACCGGTAAGCATGTGATGTGGCCTGTGCCGTCTGTTAGTACTTTCCCATCTGAAGTACGTTTTTTAAAGGAGTGTTGGTGTTCATAGTATATAGATGAGAAGACAACAAAATATTTCACACCTTTGTATTTTGCCAAAGAAGAAACACTGCATGTTTTTCAGAGTAAGAGTTAGTTGATCTCTGCACAATCATGATATATTTCATAAATGTGACCGTTTGGATTCATAGAAATACAAACACTTTAAAATAAATAACCAAAGCATGTTGTCCATACGTGTGTGTGTGTGTGTGTGTGTGTGTGTGTGGTCCAGGTATTTCCTTTGTTGTGGGGAGTAAGGAGGAAGCATGACATTTTTGATGCTGTTTCAAAATGTCTGTCCCCATGAGGAAACAATTTTTGAATCATACCACAAAACCCATACTGTGCATGAATGTATAAGAGATACTGTTCATGTTCCTTTCATGAGCCAAACTTATTGTCTTTCATGGTGCACACAAACCACAGCAATTAGTCCAATTAGCACTGAGCCCTAATGAAGTTTACGCTGTGGTGTGTATATGTGTGTGGGGAACTGGTCTTTGTTAATATCGTGAACTGAAGGAACTCATTCATAAGACTGCATGCCACAGGCTCTCATAGAATTTCTAATTTCTCTGTCCTTGCGGTTTCTTTTGGTTAATCGCCTCTCTCTCTCTCTCTCTCTCTCTCTCTCTCTCTCTCTCTCTCTCTCTCTCTCTCTCTCTCTCTCTCTCTCTCTCTCTCTCTCTCTCTCTCTCTCTCTCTCTCTCTCTCTCTCTCTCTCTCTCTCTCTCTCTCTCTCTCTCTGTTTTCATCCTCTTCAAATTCTGCTAAAATATAATAATTATTTTTCCTCTACCACATAATACAATTTTGCAAATTTTTCATTTCACCAAATTAGATTGTCCAAACCTTAGGGCTATTTTTTGTTTCCTCTTTCTCTGTCTGACATGTTGTCCCCAAGCTCCCTAATTTAGCCTTTTCCCCATATCATCACTTTTTTTCTTTTCTTTTTTTTTTTTTACCTTAAGCATGAATATTTTGTCAGCTCTGTGAGGAGTAACAGGTTATCATGATGAATATGTCATCAGGCCCTGCATGCTCTGAGGAGATGCTGCATTACATAATCACATCACCCTACAGTTCAGTGGCTTCAAGAGTCCCTGCCATGTGTTGTGCATGTTAGAGTTTGGAGTAGAAAATACGATAAAACACTGAACAGATCTATTCTATTCTATTCTATTCTATTCTATTCTATTCTATTCTATTCTTCCCTATTCTATCCTATTCTATTCTGTAACAGATTTCAGATGTAAAATCTAAATGGGGAAGTAATATTCAAGCCAATCAAAGACATGAATTATGTTAATTTGACCATCTTTAACATAAAATGGACTTTACACCCATTTTGCTTTTGTAATCTAACACATTTCGGAGTGAAACAGGATATTTCATATAAAAAAATATAGGACGTAACTTGATTTGATCCATTTAGCATTGAATGGATTTTGAAAAGTGTGGGCTTTGCATTCTAGAATGGACTTGGTGACGTCAGGCTAAAAGGAAAATTCAGGTTTCAATTTCAAAAGTAGAGTAAACTATTATATATTGATGAAATAAATATTACAAAGACTAACAGTTTTTGTCCATTTGGAACATTGTGCACTGATGAGAATAATGGACATTGTTCACAATAAGACCAGGGATGTGCATTTAGAAAGTCAATAAACATTTTGTTTTCATATTGACTTTTAGAAATTCGGGTTTGCGCCGAGCCTAATAGTAACTTCGTTTCAGTCATAAACACAATGTAGATCACAACTTTGAATGGCTATTCTATTCTTATTCAGTTTAACACAGCAGCAGGGGAAAAGACTGTAGTATATCATTATATCATTATTTTGGATTTTAATTTTGGACCAGCAGTGTTTCATTTGCCTTTATGGTCTTGTTTTGTTTTGGAGATCATAAGGGTAAAGCTCCAGGGAAACAGAAGTGCCTTGTTGCAGTTAACTAGAATATATGTGGTCAGTTGGGAAACCAAGAGAGCAATCTAGACCAAGCAACAGCAGCTGGTATTTAACCACCCAGATTCTCTCAAACTCCTTTTTGCAACTCCTGACATGACGCTTTTAAGATATGAGGCTTTGAAAATATCCCACAAAAAATGTACCAAACAAAATATCTTGGCACTGTTTCAGAAGCTTGTTCCTAGACAAAACAAACTGGATTCTTCCTAATTTGGATGGTTTGGAGGAAATTGAGACTTGTGCCTGCATTCAGATTTATATGGACATCTGGCTTGAAATTCTGAAGGAAGGATAACGTTGCTGCCCTGAGAATTGAACTGAATTTGTATTTAAGTGGTATGTGTTTGGTTGTTCACCACCAAAATTGACTTGATGTGAAAATAAATGTAATGTAACTCACATCCAGAAATAGCTGCCTGTTCCAAACATATCATAGAATGAAAACTGTACAGATAGGTAAGTCTGATAGTTAAAGCGGTTTATCTACTGCTCTTTTCTTGTACAGCTTTAAATAGGGGCGTATGCACTCACACACACACTTATGCACACACACACACACACAACACACACACATACTCTTAAGTGGTGACAGTCTGTGAGTGTGCCCACCATAGTGGCCCTGACATGACATGACCTTTTCCCCTTAGACCAAAGAGTCACCTTATCTCCGTCGCATATTTTTTAAAGGTCTTCCCTTTACATAAGTGTATTACAAAAAGTCTTTACTTTATCTGTATTTTGTATTGTTTTCCAGTAGAAATTAGAATTTCATAGAATAAAATAGAAAGGTAGAATTTCTACTGGAAATCGTACATCCCTGGTATAGGGATGCACGGAAATAAAAATTCTGGGCCTAAATCGAAAATTTTGGATGCACTTGGCCGAAAAACAAAACTGAAAATGCTTTTTAATTATTTTTTATTTTAAATGACTTTTTTAAATAATTGTTTTAATATTGTAGACTTTTAAATTAAATAAAAAATTTAAAAATCCAATACTGTTATTGAAAGTAACAAACTAAAATTATACAGAAAATACTGTATACTAATATGTAATATAAATAGGCTATATTATTCTTTATTCAGTTCTATGCAACATATTTAACATATTTCTTTTTTTGACCAATTATCCAAATAATGTATAGTCTTACAAAGCTATTACTATCAGAGCATGTGAGCAGAGCAGCGGGGAGCGGATCAGTGAACAAGAGGGTAGCGTCATTTTACCAGCGTTACCACACCATGTTATAGTTATTCACATGTCACAGTTATTGCAAACAGAAACAAGTATACTACTTAGGGGTGTAATTATTAATCGATTCGTATCGATCCATCGATTATACAGCCGTCAATTCGATGCATCCGCAAGAGTATCGATTAATGTGTTTATTTTCCCTCCTGTCTATTTTCAGCATCCGCTCCGACATATGCGTACAACCTACTCCTAAGCTGCGGGTGGCGCTAACCTCATTATTGTCTTCTACTTCACACCGCTTCACGAGTTACTTACGTTTCACAGTTTATCTATTGTTCACACACATTGTTGAGTCTGAGGTGCGTCTCACAGAGGTGACGTTCATTAACACTCACCGGCCTCGCGCCGTTCTCTCACGTCCCTCGGCCTCGTCCTGCTCGCCACAAATACTTTTTCTGTATTCTCAATAAAAGGCAAATTATTTATTTCTTTGTTCATTTATTTGAAACTTAATATATATCATGTAAAAATATCTAGTATTGAATCGTATCGAATCGTATCGCGAGTAATTCTGAAGTATCGAAAATAATCGAATCGTTGGCTTAAGAAATCGGTATCGTATCGAATCGTCATTAAGGCTCCGATTTACACCCCTAATACTACTACATGGAAATTTCACATCGGCACATTATTTGAGCGGACTTTGCTTTGTGATCTTTTTCTGTGTGTGTGGTTTCCTATAATTCCTTGAATATATGAGTATAACACATGGGCTGACTGTGATATGTTTTATGAAGGTTTATTTCTGCATGCAAAGTCTCTTTGTGGTTGTGGCTTTCACCAGTGTGGTTTTTCTATGTCTGTCACAGTAGCAGGAATCTGGATCATGTTCCAATCAAATCGGTTAAAATAATATGAGGCAGCACCGAACTGAATTAAACTTGACTGATGTAGCTCTGTTTTATTTCAGTGTTATTGCTTTCTGAGTTCCTCATGTAACCATACTGCCCTATGTCACACAGTTAACCACATGATACAATAAAGATAATTTACTGCATTCTACCGTAAACCACATTGCGCTTTATAAAGAAAATAAATAATAAATCATTCTGCAGTACTGGAGTACAGCCAGCAGGAATACCTTCTAGAATCATTTGTCAATTTGTTATAACATTATTGTTTGTTTGTTGATGGCCCGATTTTTATGATGAAATAAATCTGGTAAAGTTGGCAATAGGGCAGTATTCCTTGTACACGCCAATATTATGGGCACATTGTTCATTTCCTGCCTCTAAACCTTTTATGAAACAATAAACAGTGTCAGTTGCATTCATTGTTTGATCACCTGTACGGCAGATTCTCCCATAATTCTGTGGAGGATATTATGCATTTTATATATATATATATATATATATATATATATATATATATATATATATATATATATATAATCATTCTGATATGCTGATTTTGTGCTCAAGAAACATTTCTTATTATCAATGTTGAAAACAGTTGTGGTTCTTATAAGCTTTTGTAACATTTTCTAATGTCTTTACTGCCACTTAAAGGGTTAGTTCACCCAAAAATGAAAATTCTGTCAGTAATTACTCACCCTCATGTTGTTCCAACCCCGTAAGACCTTCGTTCATCTTCGGAACACGAATTAAGATATTTTTGATGAAATCTGAGAGCTGGATCACTCCTCCATTCTAGTCCATAGGCTTCTTCAGGGATTGAACTTGCCGGCCTCGAAAAGTTATTAAAGACATCGTTAAAATAGTCCAAGTGACTACAGTGGCTCAATCTTAAGTTTATCAAGCGACGAGAATACTTTTTGTGCGCTAAAACAAACAAAATTAACGACTTTATTTCAACTATTCATTTGAGTAATGAGTAGTAAGTAATTACTGACAGAATTTTCATTTTTGGGTGAACTAACCCTTTAATGTCCTTGATAAAAAAAAAAAAAATTTGTACTCAGACCTCAAATGTACAGTAGTGTAAGTGTTTCATAAGGAGACAGTAAAATTTAAACAAATTGCAAAATGTTTCTCAAAATTGCTCAGTATATGTAAAGTATATGTAAGAAAAACCTTCTACAGATTCTCATCCCAATTATCACTTAGCATTATGTTATTAGCATATCATTGTATTTGTAAAAAAAACCACTGCTTTAGCATAAACTCAGTTGAAAAATCTGGTTTAGTTCAAAACATTAGCATTACATGTTGTGTACTGTGCCAGACGCTTCACTGCATAGGAAGTGGAATGTGGTTTGTGGCGTTACGGTCGAAGCCAGAATCAGCATCTCTGACTGAGGGAGGGAGAGAGTCTGTGGTTTGGGCAGGAGCGTAAAGGATCTACAAAGAACTTTTAGACACACACATTCGTTTGGGCATCCAATAGTAAACTAATGACAACTTTTGTATAACTTTAGAAACCCACATGGCCTCCACATCTCTAATGGCACAAACACACGCACAACTGCAGAACAACCTCTTATAGCTTCCTCCTCTCACTCCCACATAGCTTTAGATAGAACAGCTAATCTGACTGAACATCAACATTCATTTTATTGTGTCATGCTTGATGTTGTCCTCCCCTAGATTCTGTCATCAAGTTATGCAGAGTTGATTTATTTAGCTGACTAAAATTCTCTGGCCCTTTAAATCTGTCATGGTGGTTTAAAAATATTCCAAATCACATTCTTTGGCGGTCGATGGTGGCCTATTCAGAGCGATTTTATTTATGCTTACAAGACACACACACACACATTCACTCGTAGACTGCAGATTGTATCACCGTTCTACATTTTACTCAGCGCCTGTTATATGGGATAAAAAATGACCTTATTACACAGACATGCTCTCTGCCACCAGTTCTGTCATAGAAATATGATTAAATGTCACTGCTTATAGGGACCATTCTTTACTGTGCCTCTCAAGTAAATATCATCAATACAGGCCATGGATGTTTGATTAAGTACATAACAGTCCTGAAGCTGTTTCTGTTAAGAATTACAGGACATTAATAGATGATCATAAATACTTACAAATGCTGCCAAATATTCTTAAATAACGATCATTTTGAATGCATGATGAATGCAAAATGAAAAAATACTAGGACATTTTTTACACAGAAAGCTACAAGAAGTTAATTATTTTCAATGTTGAACAAACTTATCCCTTAATGGAGAGATTGATGAATTTATGCAAATGTATAAATAGCAAATGAATCTGTAGTGCTGTCAGATGTGAAATATTTTCTATCATGTGGCGCATATTGATGTTCTCATGGTTGTCGGAACCACTCTGAATCAGCTGTCAGATCAGTTTACTGCAGCCACAAACACGTTTTGAGAAGCATGAAAGAACTGTATGATGGATTTCACGATTTGAGATTGTGTTTTCTAACTCGTCATATTGCTTCATATATATTACTTTTTCGCAAAATGAGAAAGATCCCTATTACTGAAGAGGTCTTGACAACACTGCTTTATCTAACACTAAATACATTTAAATCCAAAAAAATATATACACTAGTGTTCAAAATTTTGAATCTGTAGGATTATATTTATTTAATTATTGAAATAAATTACTTTTATTCAGCAAGAATGCATACAATTGGTCAAAACAAACAGTAAAGATGTATAATGTTACAAAAAAATTATATTTAAAATAAATGCTGTTTTTTTTTTTTTACTTTCTATTTATCAAATAATCCTATAAAAATGTATCGACCCTCGACCTCGACCTCGTCCTGCTTGCCACATGTATTTGTACTCTAAGGTAATATGCACCTTTTAGGAGTAAAAAAAAGGTATAAAGATGTCTTTTTAAGGGTACTGCCCCAGTGACAAGCTGTTGTTCCCCTAAAGGTACATTTTTTACACCTTTTTTCTCTGTGTTGGTACTCAATTATTAATAATGGTTCTTCTTAACAATGTTGAAAAGAATTGTGCTAATAATTGTGATAATTTTGTGGAAGCCGTGATATACTGTATTTTTTTTAGGATTCTTTGAGGTAACAATTTTTGGTGCTCAATTATCAATTATTACGCTTCACTTAACAAATCGCTTATATCCAGTGATCCTTTCAAAATAGTTCTAAAATGCTGATTTGGTTCAGTGGTTCATGTAGGTTGTCTACAAACCAGAAGGTTGGTGGTTCAATCCCCGGTTCCACCTGACCAAGTGTTAAGGTGTCCATGAGCAAGACACCTAACCCCAGCTGCTCCCGACGAGCTGGATGGCGCCTTGCATGGCTGACACCGCCGTCGGTGTATGAATGGGTGAATGTGAGGCAAAATGTAAAGCGCTTTGGTGGCCATTGGGTCTGTGAAAGCGCTATATAAATGCAGTCCATTTACCGTATTTTTAAAGGATCATGGGATATAAGCGATTTGTTAAGCGAAGCGTTGACAAATCTTACTGACCCCAAACTTTTGAACAGTAGTGTATATTTCATCATATGCCTGTGTGTGTAGACAGCTGTTGTGACGCCTCCGGTCTGCCCATTGAAAAACTATCCATGTACTGTCCTGTCACTGTATGCTGATCTATAGTGCCGACATTCCAAAGGCAATGTGAGTGTGTGGATGAGCGAATTTAAGAGGCCAAAAATGAGTGTTACCAATAACCAATGGTGAACGGTGAAAGCCTGCATGTATGCTAGGAAATGGCAAAGGGTAACTGTATTAACAAGTCATGTCAAGAAAACTGCAAACAAACACTCAAAGCTACTGACAAAATCTTTACTGAGCTGACTCTAGCTATTTGTTCCACAAATCTGTCTGAAAACACAAATATCTACCATCTGAGCCTTGTCAAACAATGGAGAATTACAGTATTCATGGGTAAGTGCACAAGCATGGCAGCTTGTCCATTACATAACGGAAATGCCAGCTTAATTGCCCTTTAACACAAGCTGCAGATGGCATTGAATGTTTGTCACACTCAAGTACACCCAGAGGGCTTTGCACTAATATTCCCAGTAACTAATCAGCTGGTCTAAGCTGCAGCTGTGGATCAGAATAAAACATTTTGAGGTGGGATGGACAGGACATAATTTTACCCATCGGGAATAGGATTGTGTAAAGGTTGGAATTATAAGCCAGGTGGATGCTGGGAAGGAGTTGAACAAAAAGGAAAATTGAAGTTATTTGTCATTTGAGTGCAACGTGTTTGTCAGCTTATTTGGTGATGATTCAGAATCAATTTCACTAAAGTACCGGTATGAGTTTTCTGAAATATCAAAACCAATCTCGTGAGAAAATTTTATATTTTGGTGAATTGGTGGTGAATTTGTATGAATTCGTACAATATGAGTCGTATAAAACATACAATTTATAGAAAAAAACGAAGCATGAAATCCACCCCAAAAACTAAAGCTTCAGTACGGTGTAAGCAGATTGTACGAAAACATTCAAAAGTAATTCACCAAAACACAAAATAGTTACGAATTTCCATGGGAGTGTTTTGGAAATAACACTTGGTAGTAAAATAGTAAACTGGTCTGGATAGTGTAGATGATCTTTAAATAGCCTGTGTTTTGCTTCCTTTTGATGATGACCCAGAGACTCATTCTTTTAAAAGATGTTACAGACTATTATAAGTGTTTTTAGTGTCTTTATTTTAGGCCCGACAAGTAGGGAAGAAACTTCACACCATTAGCTGCTTCCCGCAGCATGTTATGAAAATCTTTCTAGAGTGTTCTTTTACTTTCTGCATTAGTTTCAAGGTATAGGGGAAAATAAAAACGGACATATAGCCACTAAGCGAATGCCATAGTTTCAGTTACTGAGACTCAAATAGTGTTGACAGCGTTTTCACTCTCTGAGTGTTACACGTCTTTCTTGGTAAGTTATAAATCTGTCAGTGGCAAAGTGATATCCGACAACTGCATCTTATGTTTATGTCTAAATGCTCTCTCGCATATGCTCTCTCTATCTCTCTTTAATCCATTATGTCTGCTCCCGTTTAGCCTCAGTGAACGAGAGACACATTATCAGTTATTGTAGTGTGTGTGGAAATCCTCGACTGTTGCTATTCTTAAGTGGAGTGACATTCTCATAACATTATCCCGACATAATTTCTATCTGCTTCTGTCTGCATTATCATGTTCCCAGCTAACAGGGAACGTTCTCAGAATTGGCGAGGTTCTTTCAGTTATGAAGAAACGTTTTTCCAGTATGTTCTTTGAAAGTTATTTGGTATTATAAAATGGATAGTTCCGGTCCTTGATTCTGATTGGTTGAGCCGCGTTCAAAGCTGTTGTAAATTACTCAACAAACATACACATGTGACCACATTACATTAGTATTACTGCGCAACTGCCGTTTGTGATTCTTTGTTGCTGCATGTGTTGCTTGGCAACCTCTTTGGAACTACATTGCTTGGCTGACGAATAAATGTGTTATAACGTAATATTTTTTGTTGCTGGTGTTTAGTTTATGAATAAAATAAATATTAAAATGAATATTTTTATGTATTAACCGTTTTATAAAAGCAATAAGCCCATTGAAGCCGTGAACCCGTGTTTTACAGTGAATTTAGAAACGGAACTCCGCTCCACGTCGTGCGTGCCTAACAACGCCCCTTAGCTGTTCTAAATATACCTTGCTTTATTTTATAATGTATAATGTTATTTTATGAACATTAGTACACAAATATTATTTTTACATTATTCATGGAACATTTCTTTCCTGAAATGTTTTAGTTGGACGTTCATTTAATGTTTTTTCTTTATTTGATACTTGTTTCTTTTGTGTGTTCTCTGAACATTCTGAAACATTTCCATAACGTTTGCAAAATGATAAGTTCGCATAACCAAGAAAAAAATATTTTTAACAATTAAAAAAAACTGGAAAACTCATAACATTCTTAGGGGCCATTCAGAATGTGTTTTTCCATCCCACTGTGATACTTTTCCATTATTTTTCTATGTGAACACATGCTAGAAGGACGTGTTTGATATTGTGCCTCGCGTCTTTTGCAGTGTTTTGTACATTTTGTTCTAAAATTCGGCACTCAAGATAAAAGAAGTTCAACTTCAAGTTTAAACTAATTCATCTCTAGTCCTTGCATTTTTTTCCCCATTCCACTGACACATTTTAGCTGCAAAAATGCATTCTGTGTGAACTGGCCCCCTCTAACACATTGTGTTACAAATGTAGCCTAACACATTTTTGGGCTAACATGTCTATTGGGTAACAGTATTTAGTATTATGAGACAGATGCAAATGCTATGCTTTTTCCCACTTTATAAAATTCCACACCTCATATTCGCAAATACTGAAAGTGATGAGAGAGAGAGTGAAATGTGTGTGTAGCACTGTAAAATTAATACATAGCAGGCACACCAAGTGCATTCCTGGTGTCCAGACTGTCTGGTGTCAGTCAGAGTATTACTACATGTGCACAAACACTGACGCCACCGTTTCTAGCTGTTGTCTGTCATGGATCCATATAAAGGTCTGTGTCTCCATTTGATACACAACAAACATGTTTAAAGCAGAATATCTTCTATATCTGCCACACTGAGTAAATATAACTTGTGCTAGTCATAGAACAGCTTAGGTAAAAACACAGTCGCCAAACAGTTTAGGCACTTTACCATGTGGTATTGGGCATTAAACAACATAGATAATTTAGCTAATAATTAAGCTTGCTAATTCATTCTTCAAAACAAGATATACTTTTAGCGTCTATTTACTGTTTGATGTTTTACAGGTGAAAGTGTCCTTTTTCAGAACACAGATCAGTGGAGATCATCATCATGAATACAGGTAAGTCCGTTATTAAAATACCTGTGTAATTTCTTTGCCATTAACCCATCATTAGTGTGCATTTGTAATCAGATTTTATGTAAAAATGTCATGACATGTGGTAGGCTAATAAGATATTGTGTCAAAAAAGAGATCAGAAAGAGGTGCAGTAAGTGCTTCTGGTTCATACATCACACTTTAAATAAAAGGTCAAGCCAAGCACATTGCATTGTGGGATATGCTATAATCACACAATAAGGTCTGCTGTATACTGTTCATTTGGACCAGCTTCGGACCAATAATATTACTGCATTACTTTAACAGATGTGTTCACATCACACCTAGTTAGGAAATAATGTCATTAGGTGTGTACGGCTTGAAGCAGCGCTGTGCCGACCAATTGGTGTATGACATCAAAATTCTTTGAGAGCTAGAGAGCAGACGGTACTTTGATGCCATACACCAATCCATCTGCAACGAACACACCTACAACAATATGTCAGCTTTCCTGCAATGCTTTGCAAATCAGTTACTGCATAAGTTGTATGCTGTTCTGTAAAGGACTAACTTTTTACAGTACCATTCAAAAGTTTGGGGTTTGTAAGATTTTTTTTTTGTCTCTTATGCTCATCATTTGCATGTATTAGATCAAAAATACAGTAAAATACAAATACATTTTATGGAATATTATCACAATTTAAAATGTTTTCAATTTTAACGTATTCAATAAAAATAATTCAAAATGTTTTCAATTTTAACGTATTCAATAAAAATAATTCATTTATAATTATTAATTAACAACAATAATTCTAATATGCTGGTTTTGTGCTCAATAAACATTTCTTATTATTATCAATGTTGAAAACAGTTGTGCTGCTTAATATTTAGTGCAAACTGATACATTTTTATAAGGATTCTTTAAAGGATAGAAAAGTAACAATAAAAAAACAGCATTTATTTGAAATACTTTTTGGACTGCATTTATATAGCGCTTTCACAGACCCAATGGCCACCAAAGCGCTTTGCAATTTGCCTCACATTCACCCATTCACTCACTCATTCATACACCGACGGGCGACAGCAGCCATGCAAGGCGCCATCCAGCTCGTCGGGAGCAGCTGGGGTTAGGTGTCTTGCTCATGGACACCTTGACACTTGGTCAGGTGGAACCGAGGATTGAACCACCAACCTTCTGGTTTGTAGACAACCAACATGAACCACTGAGCCACTGCCGCCCCTGATAATAATCAAACTGACCCCAAACCTTTGAACAGTAGTGTTGTTTCATTTTATTTACTTTTTCTCTTTATTTTGCATTATCTTTTGGTGCAATAATGTTGCATTTAAAATGCATGTGCTTTGCTTTCTGTTTGTTTTGCATGTATGCTTCTGTGTGTGTGTGTGTGTGTGTGTGTGTGTGTGTGTGTGTGTGTGTGTGTGTGCAAACAAACACTCCAGATAGCGGAGGACGTGCTCATAAAAGAGCATCCCTGTTGCTCACTCTCTGGCCTGTGAAGAGGGCCCAGAGCTCACCCAACCTGTACGCTGCTGCAGGTATCAGTAATGGAGCAGGACTGTCTAACAGACACAGATCTTTAAAATAGAGTTTTTAGAATGTCTTTTTTGCAAATCAGTGTTCCATAAGTAATTTAGATGAGTTTTCTGCCCAGTGTTCTGTTTGTGTGTGCGTCTGCAAGCATGCTTGTTTGCGTGTGTTTGCAACATCTGTTTTGTTCCATAATTGTCTTGCTAAGTTTGAAGATAACAGAGGCATTAGATTTAGGCTTTTATTGTCAATATTATTCAATTTTAAAGGAATAGTTGGTAACACTTTACAATACGGGTGCACTAATATGCATTAATTCATGTTTAACTAATGCATAGATAATCATGAGTTAATCTATGATTCATGAAGAACTAAACCATTAATTAATGATTACTGCATCAGCAACTAATAAAGAGTCTATATGATTAATAGATTAAGTAATACATGAATTGCTATTAATTCATTGTGTCATTGTGTATTAATTCCTTAATAATATATTTTATTAACTAATAGTGTAAATTAATGTGTTAATTACCAAAATTAGTCAAAGCTATGCACTTCAACTTCCAGTTGTCTGCTTTAATTAATCATTAGCTAATGATTTGCAAAGGTATCATTATGTTATGACTTTACTTGTTAAGGCACATCATTATTAACTAGTCATTTAGTAATTGTAGTAATTTACACATGAATTTGCACTAACAATGAAGTAATTAATCATGTATTAATGCATATTAGTGTACCTGTATTATCTGAAAGTTGAAATACAAGGCTTTGGCTCATTCTGGTAATTAACATATTAATTAACACTATTAGTTAAAAAAATGAGTTATTAGGGAATTAATTCACAATTACATATTTAATTAATAACAATTCATGTATGAACTAATACATTAACCATACAGACTCTTAATTAGTTCCTAATGTGGTAATCATTAATGAATAGCTTAGACAATCATTAGTTACACATTAATTCAGTATTTTCTGTGCATTAGTTAGCATGAATTAATGCTTATTAGTGCACCCGTATTGTAAAGTGTTACCGAATAGTTCACCCACATAACATTATTATCTCTCAATATTCCTCGAATATATTCATAGCAGAGTTACACGAACAGAAAACAATGGCCTGTATGCACTGTAAAATCCAATTAGTTCAACTTACTTGAAAAAAGCATGCAAACCGATTGCACTCAAAAAACTGAGTAAAGTGAAATAGGAATAATATGTAGTACTAACAAGTGCATGTCTAGTAGTGTACACTTACAAGAGAGTTCCAGTAACTTAAAATAATTTGTATACTATACTTGATCTTTTACTTTAGATGTACTCATTTATGCTAGTTGTGTTAACTCTGATGTAAAATCTAATTAGTACACCTTACTTGAAAAAAGCATGCAAACCGATTGCACTCTAAAAACTGAGTAAAGTGAAATAGGAAAAATATGTAGAACTAACAAGTGCATGTCTAGTAGTGTACACTTACACGTGTACACATCTATTATAAATCATTGAGAATAGTTTCACAATTTTACAAAGATAACATTTACAACGGGACAAATAAATGTAAGGCAATGATACAGTTCAAAGGTAAATTTATTGTATTGTTTTCTTAAAAACTGCACAGGGGTGGTCCACACACGTTTGCATTGGGGTATACAATTTATGTAAATCACTAGGTTTAAAAAAACAACAACAACTGTAAAACAAAAAAAACGGAAACACTTAATAATAAGGTTCATTAGTTAACATTAGTTAGTGTATTAACTAACATGAGCTAACAATGAGCAATACATTTGCTATTGTATTAATTAATCTTTGTTAATGTTAGTTAATAAAAATACAGCTGTTCATTGTTTGTTCATGTTAGTTCACAGTGCATTAACTAATGTTAACCAATACAAACTTTGATTTTAATAATGTTTTAGTAAATGTTGAAATTAATATGAACTAAGATTAATAAATGCTGTAGAAGTATAGTTAATTCTTAGTTCATGTTAACTAATTAACCTTATTGTTAAGTTGTTTCCCAAAAACCTTTTACAGTAAAACAATATACATTTTTTTTTATATAAAATCTGAATAAAAATAAATAAATTTGAGACCATACCCTGACTCTAACACATCCTCAACAAACAGCTTTAACAATTCAATAAATAACAATTACTCACTTTAATCAATAACACTTCGGAGACCAAACTTGGTATATAGAAGTGCAAAAAAAGTGGCTACATTCATTATCCTAAACAATGAAAAAGCAATGTCTCTGACACACATGTACATTAGAAATGAATACGCTGACAGCATCTTAAAGGGTTAGTTCACCCAAAAATGAAATTTCTGTCAGTAATTACTCACCCTTATGCCGTTCCAAACCCGTAAGACCTTTATTAATCTTCGCAACACAAAGGAAGATCTTTTTGATGAAATATGAGAGCTTTCTGTCCCTCCAAAGATTAACGTCATTGTGACTTTTAAGGTCCAGAAAGGTAGTAAAGACACTGTTAAAATAGTCCATGTGACTACAGTAGTTCAACCTTAATGTTATGAAGCGACGAGAATAGTATTTGTGTGAAAACCCCCCGCCAAATAACGACATTATTCAACAATCTCTTTCTCTTCAACGTCATTCTCCTACGCTGTTGATCTAGTTTAAACAGCGCAGCGCTTCTGGGTTCTACATCAGAACGTAGGCTTATTATTGGCCGACGCTGGTCATGTGTGATGCTGGCCAATAATAAGCCTACATTCTGACATAGAACCTAGAAGCACTGTGCTGTTTACACTATCGTCAACAGTGTAGGAGAATGACGTGGAAGAGAAGAGATTGTTGAATGTAGTTTGTAGCGAGCAGGACGAGGCAGAGGGCCGTGAGAGAGCGGCGCTAGGCCGCTGGCGTGATTGCTGATGAGCGACACCTGTGAGACGCACCGGTCTCGTATCTCTCACGGAGGAGCAGAGGCATAAAGGAGGAGCGACGACAGTAGAGATTGAGAGAGGCCAGGCCTGGATTTTATGTTGTGTTATGTGTGGCCAGCAGTCATCCTCGAGGGGCAGCTGGCTTATACTTTCGTTTTGTATTTGTTTTATTTTAGGTTATTAAACGTGTTGAATGTTCGCCGGTTCACGCCTCCTTCTTCCCATAACAACTGAACCTCGTTACATCGTTATTTGGGGGGGTTTTCGCACATAAAAAGTATTCTCGTCGCTTCATAATATTAAGGTTGAAATACTGTAGTCACATGGATAACAATGTTTTTACTAGTTTTCTGGGCCTGGAAAGTTTCAATGACGTTGCGTTAAATGGAGGGAGAGAAAGCTCTCTGATTTTATCAAAAATATCTTTATTTGTGTTCCAAAGATGAACGAAGGTCTTACGGGTTTAAAACGGCATGAGGGAGAGTAAATACTAACAGAATTATCATTTTTGGGTGAACTAACCCTTTAACTTGCTCATGAACTAATGGGCTGATAATTTTAAACAAGTGGCTTAGTTTCCCTTTTATTTGTCTATCAACTAATCTAATTCCACTGTCATAAACGAATTTAATCTAATGCCAAACATCGTAAATCTTGCACATTTCATTACTCAAGAGATTTTTCAGAGATTGCAATTTTGGTGGGAGTTTGTTCTGTCCCAAACCAAGTGTTTTTCATGTCTTTTGTGTAATCCAAATTTAAAGCATAAGACAGACCTAAATAGATGCAAATTGCATGATTCTGCAGATTATTACAATACCTCTCTCAACAATGATGGCAGTAGACACTGGGCAAAGGTAGAGAGAGAGATTCTTCTTCATCAATGACAGTCAGCACCCCAACAGATACTTGTGCCCAGGCTTCATCAACATCACAAACCTGAATGAAACCAAACAATAAAAATATTACAACAGGGAAAAGTGAAAAGGCATGATAAATTGTCAGTTATCTGTCCTGCATACATGTGTGTATTGCTCATGCATGAGCAGCCAGTTGTTATCCTTTGAACAAATCGATAAGATTTAGTAAATACAAAATATTATTTTTTATATAATTATATATAAATATTATTACAAAAAGCGCTCATGTTGCTTCATGAAATGAGCTTAAACCACTGGAGACACATGAGCTAATGATTTCTTTCATTGCTGCCTACTGAGGAACAGAAAGGACTTGGATTTTATTAAAAGTATCATAATTTTTTATCTGAAGATGAAAAAAAGTGTCATAATAATAAAAAATTAAGGCTGCAGGAAACTCACCCCTGTATTAATTTGCTGCATAAGATCATCAAATTTCTCTCCAATGCTTCTTGAAGACTTGTGACAAAACGTGGTGTGTAGCGATCCACAGCACCATAAAAGTTACTCTGCAGTCTGCAGATCTGTGGTGACTATCCTGTCAAACTCTGCAAACACCTACAACACAGGCACACAAAAACAGGCATGGGACAGTGTGGAAATTTTTCAATGCATGGTCAGGCCTACAGGCCAATCCTAAAGCCAAACCTAAACAGAATGTGGTTTCTCATGGTGGAAAAAGGGATATGAATAAGTTCTTACTGGTCTCTCTGTAAAAAGAGCTGGCCACTGCTCCTGCATCCACAATCTCACATCTTCGCATTGAGATGGTCTGGTCCATCTTTGATGCAATCAGAGGTTCCACTAGTCTAGGATAACATCACTTAACATTACTAAGTTTCTCATCTTGTTAAAAGATGGCTAATTTTATCAGCAGTGATAAAGCAGTTGAGTTTGAGTAAAGAAAATCACTTTTACCAGTGCTTGCATTACATTCTTAATGTACTCAATTTAAAAAATAAAAGTATAATGCTATTGTG
Source organism: Rhinichthys klamathensis goyatoka (assembly GCF_029890125.1). Classification (NCBI taxonomy): domain Eukaryota; kingdom Metazoa; phylum Chordata; class Actinopteri; order Cypriniformes; family Leuciscidae; genus Rhinichthys; species Rhinichthys klamathensis. The sequence goes on along the minus strand of NW_026606668.1, from coordinate 1,524,031 downwards.
AATTCATAAATACTGTCACAAATCATCACAAACTTAATCTCTGCATAAACTGCAGGTTAACGTTACATTTAACTGTAAATGTGCGCCATTTCACACGATTTGTAACCTTAATCATTTATAAACCAATGCCAACAGAGGAGAATGCATCAGTGAAAATGCATCGGTTTTAAATTTGGGAACAATAAATAGCTTTTCAGGCATTCCAGGAACTGTTATGCCTAACCATATTCTTCAAGCTCCGAATATCACAATTATTTGGTACACATTAATAACCTGACTCCGCCAGATGGATTTGCTCCGCATATCCATCTGGAAACCTTCCGTTGAAGTAGTTTTGGTAAGGGGCGAAAATACTGGTTAGCTGATTGGCCTATGTTGGTGATAGACGGGCCAAATCAACCAATCAGATCAACGAAGCATATGACGTACTAACAGAGCGTATCTTTTCCTCTGAGAAAAGCCTCCAGAGCAGTGTTTTGCTCTTCTTTCAGTGAAGAAATACTCTGTAATTCCGATAAAACTTGCTCGATAGCCACGCTGATGCTAGTTTCATCCGCTGAAGCCGACATGTTCTTTAGACTGAACTGACGCGCTTCTCGTTGCGTCACACCTCAACCCGCCTCAAAGCCAACGCTGATTGGACGTTCGTTTGGTGAACTGCTCCCAAATTTTCTTTAAAGTCCCACTCCGATCATATTTTGAGCTATTTGTAAACATTACCAGTGGTCTTTAAATTATGATTATGCCATTTTTAGCCAAACTCACAAAACCTGTGCCGTTTTCTGGGACTTTGCTTCAGCAGAGCAGCAGCAGCTCATTAGCAATTCGCCTCTGCGTTGTGGGCGGAGCCGTTGGCACGGAGACGACCCTCCCCCTGCCCGTTGCTGAGAGCTCTGTCTCTCCCGCTAGCTTACACCCCCAACCTGTCATTACCGGTGCAACAAAAATTGAGAGCAATATTGGAGCTATCCAGCCGTACAGTGCGTTTTCGTTTTAAAACGCATAACTTTTGCAACGATTATGCGCTCCTGCCGTCCACATTACTGACCCTCGGCCTCGAAAACGGAGACTGACCCCTTCAGTCGAGTCCGATGCAAGACACGCAAGTGACGCAACCCATAGCAACGAGTCATGGCAACGACAGCTCAAACCGACAGAAACATACAAGTAAACGTGAATTTTGTCACATTGTCATGTTAATTATAATCAAATGCATTTTGTTTTATTGAAAACAATATTATCATTGATATTTGTTTGAGAGGGGCACTTTCGATTAATTTTAACAAGCTTGTGGCCCCGCCCAGTGGAGTTACTACGTCACAACTCCAGTCTATTTTGAACGGCATTTTAGCGTCTGCTACTGATTCACAGCCATTTGAATGTAGAAATACTCAGAAATACAACTTTGAGCTTATTTTTCTCAAGATATGTCCTCTAACATAAGAAAAATGCCACAAGAACATGTTAACACCTAGAAAAACATTATTTTCATCGGAGTGGGTCTTTAACGGAAAGTATCCAGACTGATCTGCGAGTGAAACCTTGAAAGCTCGCGAGATCAGGATGGTCTCACGAGGCTAACACATTAAGGAGATCAGTAAAGATTAGCGACAGACAGTAAAAAAAAACATTCACACAAAAGTCGCATGCTTGATTACTCACCTTATTATCATCTCATATTATTATTCCAAAAATGTAGCGAGGCTCCAGATAAAAATGTAGGCAGTCTCCAGTCTGTCAACGTCTTTCCCACATCTTTAAAATTGGCGCTGAAATACACAGAATCTATCGCGCATGCTCTCACAAGTGCAGCTTCTTCTTTTTTGTTTTTTCGGCACATTAGGCACGCTTTAATGCACTGCTGCCTCTCACTGGTTTAGTAACGCCATTGCATCATTTGTTGCTACTTGCTTGTATCAAGTAAGCGTCACTCAAATTATTGAGTAACTTGTTATTTTCACCCTGCAATTGACCGTAACTCAACAAAACCTAGTAAGAAGTATGTATTTTATATAACTGAGTAAAGTTAACTAATATATGTGAGTCAGGAACGCTATTGGATTTTACAGTGTGTGTGAGATAATTAACATCTTTAAATTAAGCCTTTCAATTTAACATGTTAATTTAGGGTCATTATAACACAATAAAAAGATTAATGCAATTAATCATGTACCTTAAGCCATATGTAAATGTCCGTAATGTGAAATGTTCTTACCATCAGAGCAATTCATGATTAAAGTTAATTTGACAGAACTTTCTAGTTGATTGACAGCCCTAACCAGTGAAAGAAAAAAAGAAAAAGAGACTATACTGGACACACTTTCTCTGAACAAAGGGTGTGCTATAACAGTTTTCCAATTGAACGTAACCTAATCTGGCTTCTTAATTTAAAAATAATGCTCAGTTTGTGGTCAGTTGTACTATGTGGTAAATATTGTAGACACTGTTCAGGTTTTAATTAAATCAATAAAACACACTCTCTATTACACTACACTGATCTCATGTAAAAATAGAAAATTGCTGCCATTTTTCTGTGCTAATAGTTACAAGGATCCAGGCAATTTTGTTGTTATTTTCTGTTGCTTTAGTGAGTTTGCTGAAAAAGTGACATGATGTCAAGACCTGCCAGGGATATGACAACACATCTTTAAATTTTGAAAAGCTGCTGAATGTTGAATTGTTTAAGGTACATAGGCTACTGATTTATCAGATGTCAGTTTGAATAGCAAAATGGAGACCATACCCTTCACTTTCACGTATAACAGTCCATACATACTGGACCCTCTGTCATCCTCACAGCATGTTAATGTATATTTTGCAATAGAAGATTTTTGTTCTTCCCCTCTTTAAATGTACGTAGTTTTAATCATCATAATGAGTAAGAGGAGTAGGTATGTTTTGTGTGGTCTTACTAGCTCTCTCTGTGTTAAGTGGCAGCTTCTGCTCTTTAATCTTCTGTCCCCTGTATTTCTGCATCTCTATTTTCATTCTCATATTGTGTCCGTCCTCCAGTTAGATGTTTTCAGGCATCATGGACCTAATTTTTGAGGGGCCACCAATAGTAGTACTGGCTCACATTTTGCAATAAGCAAGATAGGACATAACCCCCGCCCCCCAAAACAACCTAATTGTTCAAAATATAGGAGTAACATAGGAATTATTTTCTTTTTAAACTGGGCAATGTTTCCCCTTAATTTAAATGGGAATGATCCTTCTGCATGCTTTGCATCTTTTCTCAGATATTTGTCTTGGTTTTCTGTGGTCATTAGTGTTATCATAAGAAGTAAATTATTTTTTTGCAAAAAACACATCCAAATGATTAGCTCACTTATGTAGATGTTACAATTTTATGTTTATTTTAATTATTAATACATATTTTTTCCCCATAGGTAGTGATTCCCAGTCATCAGATTCAGGCAAGTGTTTTCTGGATGTGTACATGTATGTGTGTGTGTGTGTGTGTGTGTGTGTGTGTGTGTGCACGTGTGTATATATATCTATATATATATATATATATATATAATATCTTTGTGCGTAGATGCCTGGCGTTCACGCAGTGTGTCTGAGGGGTTGAGGAACGGAGACGCCAGCAGCTCGTCCTTGACTGCTAAAGGCTTCCGCAGCGTTAGACCCAACCTACAGGAAAAGAAATCTCCTACACCGGTACATATTTATTTATTTATAATGCAACTTGGTCTGTTAATGCATTCTTGCTTGATCATACTGCTGTTATATATTTTTTATTGTACTTCATGACTGTTTAGATTATTGGCCATGTTTTCCAAAATGACAACTTCTTTTTAGAGGTATTTAGACAAGGGTTTATATCAAGTGTTTTCTTGACCCCTTAAGCAGTCAAACTGAAATTTCTCTATTTACTCTATTTAAAATTCACTCTAATTGAACTGATTTTATATATTTGAATTGACCTTTTTTCTGTCAGGTCCCCTTGCCGCCCCCTAGGAGAGAGAGCTATCACATGACCCCTAACCCCCCATCTTACAGTTCCCTTGCAATACTGTCAGACACCTTCCTCTCTCCCCCACAGAATGATGATGTAATTTCCACAGGCTCTTACACTATTCAATCTAGAGCCACCTCCTCATTTTCAAACTCTAAGACCACCCAAACCTACACGAGCACCCCTGGAGCCCCCCTCGAGGAGCCCCCCTTGTCCCAACAGGCTAATGCTAACAGTTTTATCACTCGGGTTCTTGGGAGCAAATTGTCCTCTTCGAAATTCACCACTGACCATCTAAATGCAGCACCTAACAAGATGAATATGATTAAAACTGACCCTATGTCTAAAACTAAACGGAAAGGTACATCCGCTCCCCCGCCTCAAGACCCCACTGCCACTTCTGAAATGCATGTAGCCTCTCTCTCCATCCAGTTAGCTTCCCGCAGTCCAGAACCCCAAGCAGAGACCCAATCAGGGCCTGAGACTGAATCCAGGACTAACGCATTGGACCCCGCTGACCCCATGCAACCCCCTGTCGTACCACCAAGACCAGCCGGCAATTTGGTGGTATTACTGTCATTCATTTACAGTGATAATGTACACTTACTGTGCCAGTCAAAAGTTTGTAATAATTTATATTTTTTAATGTTTTTGAAAGAAGTCCTTTACGATATCCAAAGCTGCATTTATTTGATTAAAAATATAGTAAAACAGTAATGTTGTGAACTATTATTACAATTTAAAATAAACATGAAAAAAGCTTAATGTCATTCATTTTTTTCCAAACTTTTGACCAGTAGTGTATCTCTTACTCTTAAACTAACTGTGTAAACAGCACCCATTGACCCTCATCTGTTGGGATAGAGAGAACAAACACAGACGGCATGATGAAAGAGCGTGTTTTTCTGCTAATTACTCATTTTGTTTTATGTTTCCAGCCAACCATTTATTTCTTCCCACAGATTTGCCTGTTCTTCTTCACTCAACATGGTTAATTTGCTTCAATCACTTCTTGCTCACTGGCTTTGTTTTGTGTTCACTTTAATTTCTTGTCTTCCTTCCCTTTTATTTCCACCCACCTCCATCAGCGTGAGTTTTCCCCTGTAAGAGGGGGCACTGGAACGCTCTCTTCTGGACCCCCCTCCCCAGACCCATCAGCTCGTCGGTCACCGTATAGCCGGGCGAGTCAGGATTCCCCCGACTTCCTGTCGGGACTATTGCCCAAAGCCCTCTCGCCAACACCCTACACCCCTCTGGAACGTTCTGGGCTAATGTCGGCCTCACCTGCTGCGTCACCGTTAACCGTGTCTGCGCTGAGTCATTATTCATCATCCACGTTCGGGCTGGAGGAGCTGCAGATCTGCGACATGGACTCCTCCCCCACGGCCACACCTACCCCTTCCCCCACTCTCAGCCACGTCTCCAATGCCCCTGACGAGCTTCCTACCGCCCCGTCAGCTGCCACAGGCACTAACGTAACTATCACGCACGACTGGCGCACCTCACCTCAGTCTGCTGTCACCTTTGTTTGATTCTACTCGTGTTTGTATGTCCTCACTAGTCTTTCAGCGCTATTTTACGTCTAACTTTGACATGCTTTATGTGTCAGCTTACAGCAGGTGGCTGTCTTGGTTTTCACTCTGTTCTATGTATTCAGTTTTTCATTGTGTGCTATGTATGTTGTTTCCCATTTAAAGTCAACATGCATGCGCAATGTGACGTTTTAAATTGAAACAGAATGTAAAAAGTGTAGGGTGGATTTTATCCATCTGGAATTGAAAAGTGGGAGTCCATGGTAGAATGAAATTAGTTATTAATATGAACAAAAACCTATTACTGCTGTACTATTGATTTTTTTTATTCTAATTTGCATTTATTTAATGTGAAATATTACAATATCAAATATTACATTTGTATTAAAGATTACAAACTTTTTTTTTTTGAGTAATGTGCACTGATTAATTGTCCAGGGATGTGTATTAAGAAAGTTTAAGGTTCATATGATGACCTCTGATTCTCCATGTGACCTTTCATGACGTTTGTTTGATTAACATAATTCTCGTCTTTATATTGTCACCGTTGACTGAAGACTCGAACATCAATGGATTATGATTGTATAATGGAGCTATATTCCAGTGTTGTTAACACTCTTTTTTACATAAATTGTCCTGCACTCATTATCTACTAAAGGTTGTTTTAATGTTGGTTTGTTGTCATGTGGTCTAACAGTTTTTAAGTTACCTTTATATTTGTCGTCCATCATTTCTCTCATGTTACTACAGAAGCACCAACATCTGACCACAACCTTTGTCTTTTTTATAACAGCATTTTCCCCATTAATGACATCTCTCAAATACATTTGTTATACAGTATGTAATATTTTAACATTTGTCTTTTGAAGTGTGTACTCTAAAGTCTTGCATTTCTCATTTGTCTAACTACTTATTGTCTCATAGCTTTCACCCACTCATACTTGTTTGACTTAAAGTGACTCTATAAATGACATTACCCACAGTTCCATCTCTTATGTTCCCCAGGGTCAGATGGCAGTGAATGGAAGATCTCAGTCTCAGAGGCCGTTCTCTCCACCTGTGTACCCCCCTCCACCCCCAAACCTCAGTCCAGGCCTGGTAAAGATTCTGCAGGGTCGTTGTTCAGGTGAGTGTACCTCCGGCTAGTATCGCAGGGCAGAGTTTTGACTATCGGCAAAATGTTGCTTATTTAGGCAAGAACCGTCCACTTAGACTGGAATAGGATGTCTGAAGCACATGTAAAACGTCTCAGGTTACGACTGTAACCATGGTTTCCTGAGAAAGGGAACGAGACGATGCGTCAACGACGCTTTGGGAACGCCCCCAGCGTGAATGCGTCTGAGCATCAATGTCAACTAGTCCAATGGAAAGAATGAGCGTCACGGGCGGGTGACGTCATGACCAGGAAGGGATAAAAGCACATACGGTGCAAACCGGCATTAGGTTCGAAATCGCCGAAGCAAGCCGATCACAGGGATGCAGGAAGTATGGCAGAGTGACGCATCGTCTCATTCCCTTTCTCAGGGAACTATGGTTACAGTCGTAATCTGAGACGTTCCCTTTCGAGGGAACTCGCGATGCGTCAACGACGCTTTGGGAACGAGAATACCCAAAACACCAGAATTCCAAGTACCTGAGTGTTAGTCTGTTGTAACTAAGCACTAAGCACCTGAGAACCTGGGGCAGCATCCAGGTCTAAGCTGTAAAACCTAACAAATGTGAGCGGTGAGGACCAGCCTGCCGCATCACAAACGTCTTGAAGAGAAACCCCAAATAGTAAGGCTTTAGAGGCCGCCATACCCCTCGTAGAATGAGCTCTGACCACCAAAGGACACGGCTGGTCAGAGTACTCGTATGCAAGTGTAATAGCCTCAACTATCCACTTACTAACCGTCTGTTTAGAAGCAGGAAGACCTTTCTTAGGTGATCCAAAGCAAATAAATAACTGATCGGACTTCCTCCATGAAGATGTCCGATGAACATAAGTATCCAGTGCTCGCACTGGACACAAGAGTTTCAGCCTTTCCTGGTCCGCAGATGTAAAAGGAGGAGGACAGAAAGCCTGCAGCACAATAGGCCTCGGAATCAAGGTCGGCACCTTAGGGACGTATCCCTGTTTTGGATATAAGAATGCCTTGACCATCCCCGGTGCAAACTCAAGGCAAGTGGGGGAAACCGAAAGGGCCTGAAGGTCTCCAACTCTCTTAAGGGACGAAATAGCTAGCAGAAAGATAGTCTTAAGGGTAAGAAATTTCTCTGAAACCAAATCTAAGGGCTCGAACGGAGCCCTGGAAAGGCCTTCTAGTACTATAACAAGATCCCAAGCCGGCACCCTAGTACGAGTTGCAGGCCTCAGCCTCAATGTGCCACGAAGGAAACGTGTAATCAGGGGGTCTCGACCCAACGATGTACCCCCCACCAGGGCGTGGTAAGCCGCAATGGCCGCCACGTAGACCTTGAGCGTGGAAGGACATAGACCTGACATAAAGCGCTCCTGCAGGAACTCAAGTACTGTGTTCACAGAACAGTTAAGCGGATCCCACTGATGTCGGTGACACCATACAGAAAAAACTCTCCATTTAAGCGCATATAATTTCCTAGTAGCTGGAGCTCTGGAGCTTAGAATGGTCTCAACAACCTCAGTTGAGAGACCACTCTCTATGAGTTGGGCCCCCTCAGAAGCCAAACCCACAGGTTCCAAATCTCTGGTCGGGGGTGAAATATTGTGCCCCCGGCCTGAGACAGAAGGTCTCTCCTGATCGGGATCTCCAAGGGAGGACCGTCTAAGAGATGGATCAGGTCCGCAAACCAGATCCGACTTGGCCAGCGTGGTGCTACTAGCAGTAGGCTTATTCCGTACTGGCGGACTCGCTCCAGAACTCCTTGGAGCAGAGCAACAGTCTGCACCATAGCATCCAGCCCCAGGGGGGCTGGGTGAGTAAGGGAGAACCAAAGTGGACAGTGCGTCGTATGCTGAGACGCAAACAGATCCACCTCTGCTTGGCCGTAAAACTCCCAAATTTTCTCCACCGCCTCGGGGTGGAGTCTCCAGTCCCCTGGCCTCAGCTCCTGCCTCGACAGGATGTCTGCTCCAATATTCTGGTCCCCAGTAATATACACTGCCCTCAGGGAGAGTACCTTCCCCAGAGACAACAGGAGGATCTGGTGCGCCAGCTTGCACAGCGGACGCGAACGCAGACCCCCCTGACGGTTCAGATAAGAGACCACCGATGTGTTGTCTGTACGGACGAGCACATGATGGCCCCTCAGGTCTGGGAGGAATTGCCTCAACGCATTGAAGACAGCCATCATCTCCAGGCAATTTATGTGCCAAGAAAGATGATGACTCCTCCACAGACCCTGAACCGAGCGGCCTTCCATTACCGCTCCCCAGCCGGTGAGGGAAGCATCTGTCGAGATTGCAACTCGATGGCAAAGAGCTCCCAACACCGGACCCTGGGTTAAGAACCAGTGTTTCCTCCATATAACCAAGGCGCGGAGGCGTGATGATCTTGATTACACGAAGTGGGTTTCCCCTCGGGGAGAACCCTCTGGTCCTGAGCCACCACTGTAAAGGTCTCATGTACAGCAGGCCAAAAGGAATCACGTTGGACGCTGCTGCCAAGAGACCCAACAGTCTCTCGAACTGTTTTACAGTGCGTGACTGGCCTAGCCTCAGCTCTTCTGTGGCTGTCAGGATAGCAGCTACACGAAGGGGCGATAGAGCGGCCCGCATCGTCACTGAATCCTATACCACACCAAGGAAAGTGGTTCTCTGTACTGGAGAAAGCACACTCTTCTTGGCATTGAGCCTCAACCCCAACATCTGCATATGAGCGAGAACGACACCTCGGTGCCGAACCGCCAACTCCTCTGATTCCGCTAGAATCAGCCAGTCGTCGATGTAGTTCAGAATATGTATGCCCTGCAGCCTGAGCGGGGCTAGAGGTGCATCTACCCATTTCGTGAACGTGTGGGGTGATAGAGCTAGGCCGAAAGGAAGTACCCGATACTGGTATTCTTTGCCCCCGAAAGAAAACCTTAGGAACTTCCTGTGCTGAGGGAGGATGGAGACATGGAAGTAAGCGTCCTTCAGATCTATTGTGACAAACCAGTCCTCGGATCTGATTTGAGTCACGATCTGTTTGAGTGTCAGCATCTTGAACTTGAGTTTCTGTACTGAACGATTTAACAGACGAAGATCTAAAATGGGACGCAATCCTCCATCCTTTTTCGGAACAATGAAATAACGGCTGTAAAAACCCGACTCTCTGTCGGGTGAGTACACCTGTTCTATAGCTTCCTTTGCTAACAGGGCCTTTACCTCTTGCTCCATTACCAGAGCCTGCTCGGGATGCACTACTGTGAGCAACACCCCGTTGTAGCGAGGAGGACGAGAACCGAACTGGATTCTGTATCCTTTCTCTACAATCCGCAGGACCCAACGAGAAATATTTGGCAGAAGCTTCCACGCTGCCAGAAAATCTACTAAGGGAACCAGCCTCTCGAGGCTGGTCTCTGGTGTTAACTCTAAAACCCCCCTCAGAGGGCGCGAAACCGATGCAGTGCCGCAGCATAGCATCAGCGACTCGCTGGAGACCGCTGCGCCCCGAAGCACCAAGGGTGGCGGGGTTGGCAGAACGGTCCCTTGAGGACCCCGAAGTGGAACGGACACCGTATTCTGAGGTGTACACCGCTCCACTTCGGTCGGGGCTGTCCTCACAGGTCTGACGCCAGTGACGTGAGGACCTCTTTTTTTGAGCCGAAGTCTCCTTCGCCTGAAGAACGGTCCTCAGATCCGGCTTCGACTTAGAAGACTTTGACTGAGAGTGTTGCGCCTGTTTCCAGTGTTTATGTGGAGGTGCACGAGACGAAACACTCTCTTTTTGTTGTGCACGAAATGAGGAGCTTGACGGCTGGGGCTGCTCACGCCCAGCAGCCCCAGGGGGCTGGACACGGCGAGGGAGAAACTTTTTAAACGCCTCCGCTTGCTTCTTCGACTCTTGAAATCTCTCGACGACCGCGTTGACTGCGTCGCCGAAGAGACCAGAAGGCTCAAGCGGAGCATCCAATAAAAAAGCCCGGTCTTTTTCTCTTATTTCGGCCAGATTTAACCAAAGGTGCCTCTCAGTAGCTACAAGGGCTGCCATAGACCACCCAATTGCTCTGGCGGTCTCCTTCGTTGCTCTGAGAGACAGATCGGTGGCCCGGCGAAGTTCTCGAACCTCGTCAGGACCAACTCCCTCACTCCTATCCAGATCCCCCAGCAGGTCAGCTTGGTAAGCCTGGAGCACTGCCATAGTGTGCAGACATGCTCCAGCTTGACCTGCTGCCGTATACGCTTTACCCACTAAACCCGAAGTTGCTTTAAGAGGTCTAGTGGGCAAAGCTGAGGCCTTCAGAGACGATGCTGGGCCAGGTGACAGATAGCTCGCGAGCGTCTGTTCAGCCTGGGGCATCGCCTCATATCCGGCTCTTTCAGCCCTCTTATACCTGCATATATATTAACCTGAGGGCTGAAAAGACGTGACGAGTACGGCTTATTCCATGATCTAGATAACTCATTATGAAGATCGGGAAAAAAGGGAAGGCCTCGTGGTGGAGATAATGTAGCTGAAGAAAGGAAGCGCTCATCTAGTTTACTTTTAGGACGAGCGCCCCTTTTCTCAGCTGGCCATTCAATATTTAATTTTTCTACAGCCCTAGACATCACCTCCACCAGCTCCTCATATGCTGGGGAAACAGTTGGCGAATCTCTTTCCCCAGTGTGTGTGCTTTCACTCTCCATACTCATCACATCAACCTCCTCAGAGGAAGAGCAACGAAGTAATGGAGGGCTCTCTCCCCGGGTGGAAGAAGCCGCAGAGCGGGCTTCCGACACCGGGGGGAGAGCACTGGATCCTCCGGGTAGGGAAGGAGAAAAGGCCCTCGGACCCGTCTCCAACCCCTCCGAAAGATCCTTTTGCGATCCCCAGGAATGCATTCTCCGTGCTGTCTCGGCAACAGCGGGTCTTGCACCCTGAGGATCGCGAGCCTGACCACTCTCGTCAAAGAGTGACAGGCGAGAGCGGAGCATGCGAAGCAGAAGCATCTCGCAATCCTGGCACTCAGCCCCCTCGAAGGCTGAGACTGCATGCTCCACTCCCAAACAAACAACACAAAGCTCGTGTGTTTCCCCACCCGTTAAATAACGCGGGCAGGGAGAAGCACACTGTTTGTACATTTGTTTCGCCATAACTCTTTCCAAATATATACAACAGACAACAATAAATAGACAGAGACAGAGTAACACAGATCGCTTGCTGAGGCACAGAAGCTAATGCCGTTTTGCACCGGATGTTCTTTTATCCCTTCCTGGTCATGACGTCACCCGCCCGTGACGCTCATTCTTTCCATTGGACTAGTTGACATTGATGCTCAGACGCATTCACGCTGGGGGCGTTCCCAAAGCGTCGTTGACACATCGCGAGTTCCTTCGAAAGGGAACAAGTTTTTGTATGTGATGTAAAAAAAACATAAAAAGAGAGACTATCTGCATCTATCTGCAAAATCTGAATTTAAAAACAGCTGTGTCACAAATTACATAGTCTAGCAGGTACTACTTTTTGTTGAAACTTTGTGGCCATTAAAAGGTATGTTGCATTCAGTATGAATATGGGTGGTATTAAGCTTGGATGTACTGCGTTTGCCATGTTGTCACTGTTATGTGACCAACCGGCAACAGTTGCATCGCCTCACTGCCATATAGTACATTAGTGCCTGCCCACACTTTTTTAGTTGCATTGGTTCCAAGTATTTTTGAATTCATTTTCCCATAAGGATTTTTTTTTAAAAAGGCTTGTTAAAGTGTTAGAAGATATAAACCAAGCCAACCAGCTATGAGGTGAATCACAACATTAAATACTTTTATTTGATGTAAAAAAGTATAAGGTACAAGACTGTGTAGTAAACGGCTTTAGTGTGGGAAAGAACTACTATCCCATGAAGCAATGCAAATGACATAGTCAAATTAAAAACAACAGATACATATAAAACTATTGATTTAAAGCTGTTGATAATATCTATACAAACAACATATATCAAGTTTCCATATATATATATATATATATATAAGTATTTTGACAGCATAACTCGATTACATCATTTGTGGTTCTTCATGAGAGAGGGCATTCCCTGCAAGCTCCTTTGCTATTGGCTCATTATGACTCTATGATTGGTGGAATTTTCCATATGGAGAAAATGAATGGAGTTTTTAATTTCAGAATCCAATTATTGCACTCTATACACAACTCCTCTCCCGTGGCTTCATATGATAGTAAAGTGACCACTGAATGTGTACTCTAGAATGTCGGCAGAAGCAGTAGGTCATCTGGGTACTTTTTACCTACTATTTTTCAAATACTGTATACATTTTTTTTTCCAGAATACTATGCAGTATGGAAGTAGGCATATTCATACACAGCTAAACTTTTAAGCTTTCCTCAATTGTCTTTTTGTCCTTTTATTGATTGATTCCTAGTTTTGGCATTCTAAAATAATGGATTTGTAACGCACAGTTCTTGTTAGTGGATGCCGGTTTTGGCAGTTAACAGTGCAATCCAGTCCTCAGGATATGATGCATTTGCATCCATTAGACCAGACCAGAGCAATCAATACCTGAACAAAGGGAAACTGAGGAGAGGAAAAGCTCTGACTCTTTGGAGGGGATTTGCTTAGGATGGCAAATTCATACAATTGTTGTAGTAGTTTAAAGAAAGATGCTGACAAAAAGTTTGCTGTAGTATTTCCTCATGCCATTGCCTTTTTGCTACTGCAAACCTATAGATGTGAAGGAATAAATGTAGCTGTCTCATTTATGCTGTATCATACAAATTTCATAGTTCAGGGTGCTGTTACGGGAAGTGAACAGAGGAGACAAGTGCAAGTAAAACTGGGCTTTATTGAACAAACAGATAAGCCAGCCTCAGAACGTGGAGAAATAAGACAGGAACAAAGTCTCAGTCCGATGAAGTCGATCTCACGAACTCACAGACCCAAAAGGATTCAGTGCAGGAACAGATGCGTTGGCAGCGCAGGCTTGCGTGGACAACTCAGCGAAGCACGGTCAGTGTGTGTGGCAAATCCTCCGTGAAGACGAGACATGAGACGATGAGACGAACCGGACATCCACGAAGAACAGACTGGGACCCAAGGAACAGGAACAGGCAATACACATCCACAAAACAACGATCTGACAAACACAAGACGCATGAGGTGAGTATAAATAGGCACTGGAAATGAGTATCACCTGTCGCTGATCTCCAGGAGGATAATCAGCGACCACGCCCACACACGTGCACACACACAAACATAAACACAGCGCAAGGAACAGTCAGTGAATTCCTCAACCGTGACAGTACCCCTCCCCCTAGGAGCGCCTCCTGGAGCTCCCAGGAGAACCTACCCGTTGATTGTAATCATCAATAAGGGACTGATCCAGGATGTCCCTAGCAGGGACCCAACTTCTCTCCTCCGGACCGTAACCTTCCCAGTCCACCAGATACTGAAATCCGCGTCCCCTCCGCCTTGAGTCCAGAATACGATTTACCGAATAAGTAGGTTCCCCATCTACGAGTCGCGGCGGTGGGGGAACCGGGACCGGCGGATTAATGGGAGAATAAAATACGGGCTTTAATTTGGACACATGGAACACGGGATGAATTCTCCTGTACGCAGGATGCAGTTTGAGTCGAACTGTCACCGGACTAATGACTTTGGTGACAGGAAACGGGCCAATGAATTTAGGAGCTAATTTATTCGACACGGAACGGAGAGGAATATTCTTAGTAGAAAGCCACACTTTGGAACCGACGACGTAGACGGGAGGTCTTGACCGGTGGCGATCGGCCTTAACCTTGGTGCGCGCCCTTACCTGGAGCAGAGTCTCACGGGCTCTGTTCCATGTACGGTGACACCTCTGGACGAAGGCGTGAGCGGAGGGGACCGCGACTTCGGATTCCAGGCTGGGAAAAATAGGTGGCTGGTACCCTAAACTACACTCAAACGGTGATAGGCCCGTAGATGACACTGGTAACGAGTTGTGTGCGTACTCCACCATGGAAAGCTGTTGACCCCAGGAGGAAGGATTCTTGGATACCACACATCGCAACATTCTCTCCAAATCTTGGTTGGCTCTCTCGGTCTGACCATTGCTCTGGGGGTGGTAACCCGAGGACAGACTAACAGTGGCCCCCAGTAATTTACAAAATTCTTGCCAGAATTTGGACACAAATTGAGACCCCCTGTCAGAGACCACGTCCGTCGGGAGGCCATGTAGACGAAAGACGTGATCAATGACAGTCACCGCTGTCTCCTTGGCAGAAGGTAATTTGGCCAAGGGAATGAAATGAGCCGCCTTCGAGAACCGGTCCACTACGGTCAAAACAACCGTCTTACCTTGAGAGGGCGGGAGGGCGGTGATAAAATCTAGCGAAATGTGGGACCAGGGTCTCGAAGGGACAGACAGCGGTTGGAGTAACCCATCTGGGGGTCGATTGGAAGTCTTACCAATGGCACAGATCGAACAAGCCAAAACAAAATCTCGAATGTCGCGAGCCATCAATGGCCACCAAAATCGTTGCTTGACCAAAAAACTAGTGCGGTTTACTCCTGGGTGGCATGCCACGTTGGAACAATGACCCCACTGGATAACGTCGGACCGCAACCCCTCCGGCACAAATAAACGATTCGGTGGACCTCCGGGCGGAGGCGTTACCCCTTCTAAGGCCGTCTTGACCTTCGATTCGACCTCCCATGTGAGTGTGGAGATGAATAGAGTCTCGGGTAAAATGCACTCGGGAGTAGACGGGCGTGCGGATGGGTCAAAAATACGAGATAAAGAGTCGGGTTTGATGTTTTTGGAACCCGGGCGGTACGAGAGAGTAAAATCAAAACGACCGAAAAAAAGGGCCCACCGAGCCTGCCTGGAGTTGAGTCTTTTAGCAGATTGAATGTATTCCAGATTCTTGTGGTCAGTCCAGACTATAAAAGGTACCCCCGACCCTTCTAACCAATGTCGCCATTCCTCCAACGCTAGCTTGACCGCCAACAACTCCCTGTTACCAATGTCATAGTTGCGTTCGGAAGGCGATAAGCGATGAGAAAAAAACGCGCAAGGGTGCATCTTGTCGTCTGAGGAAGAGCGTTGGGAGAGTACCGCACCTACCCCCACCTCTGACGCATCGACCTCCACCACGAACTGACGTGAAGGATCAGGGGCTATCAAAATGGGAGCGGAAACAAAGCGGCTCTTGAGGTTAGCGAATGCAGTCTCGGCTACATCGGACCACCTGAACGTCGTTCTGGAGGAGGTCAAGGCTGTCAGAGGCGCGGCTAGTTGGCCGAAATTACGAATGAAACGTCGGTAAAAATTGGCAAACCCCAGAAACCTCAGTAGGGCCTTACGGGAATCTGGACTTGGCCAATCCACCACGGCCTTAATCTTGTCGGGATCCATACGCATTCCCTCAGACGAGACGATGTGACCTAAGAAAGGAACAGACTGTGCATGAAACGCGCATTTCTCCGCCTTGACAAAAAGCCCATTCTCTAACAGCCTCTGAAGCACTCGTCTGACGTGCTGAACGTGTTCCTGGAGAGACGAAGAAAAAATCAATATGTCATCCAGGTAGACATATATGAACTGGTCTACCATGTCTCTCAGCACATCATTGACGAGTGCCTGAAAAACCGCTGGGGAGTTGGACAGCCCGAACGGCATGACCAAATATTCAAAATGCCCCCTGGGGGTGTTAAAAGCGGTTTTCCATTCATCTCCCTTCCTGATGCGGACCAAATGATAAGCATTACGTAGATCCAATTTAGTGAAGACCGAGGCTCCCTGCAACCGCTCGAAGGCTGAAGACATCAACGGCAAAGGATAGGTATTCTTTACCGTGATGTTGTTCAGCCCCCGGTAATCAATACACGGTCGCAGGGAACCGTCCTTCTTCCCCACAAAAAAGAACCCCGCCCCCGCAGGAGAAGAGGAAGGTCGAATGAACCTGGATGTCAGAGAATCAGAAATGTATTTCTCCATGGCCTCCCTCTCGGGAATGGAAAGAGAGTATAACTTGCCCTTAGGCGGAGACGTACCTGGCAGAAGATCTATAGCACAGTCATAGGGACGATGCGGAGGAAGAGAAGCAGCTCTGGACTTACTGAACACTTCCTTCAGGTCGAGGTACTCAGCGGGCACGTTTGACAAATTCACCGGCTCCTCCTGCAAGACAGAACTGGACAGAGACGAACCAGCAGACATTAAACAAGACGCATAACATTCAGTACTCCAGGCGGAAATGGAGTTATGTCCCCAGTTAACCCTGGGGTTATGCTGCACGAGCCAGGGATGACCGAGGACAATAGGGATGGTAGGGGAGTCAAGAAGCAGAAAAGATAGATCTTCGGAATGATTGCCAGAAGTGATGAGTGTTATCTGAACCGTGGAGTGAGATATAGTGGGTAATTCTTGTCCATTGAGTGCGTTGACAGAAATCTTATTGGTGAGGGGTATGGTGGGTATCTGAAGTCTGTGTGCTAAGGTGTAGTCCATAAAGTTACCTTCCGCTCCGGAGTCGATAAGGGCTTGGCAGTGATGAGTCTGAGTTGCCCACTGCAATCTCACCGGAAGGAGGGTGGAAGAGGGTTTCTGGATGGAGACCCCGCCCGACAGAATCCTCTTCTCTACTGCCGGGCTCGCTCTTTTACGGGGCAGTTATTGATGAAGTGCCCAGAACCTCCGCAATAGAGGCATAATCCCCGGGATCTCCTTCTCTCCCTCTCCTCCCGGGAGAGCCGGGCTCGACCCACCTGCATGGGCTCCGGATCGTTGGCGGGGCTGACCGCATCACGACCACTAGTTTGGTGGAAACCATAATCTCTGGGAATCGGAATGGAACGATTGCGCTGCTCCAGACGATGCAGGCGAGCGTCCACTTGCAGGGCCAAGTCAATCAATCCGTTGAGACTTACGGGAAGATCCAGGGAGTAAATCTCGCGTTGGATGCGGTCAGCCAGCCCATGCAGGAAGACATCCCACTGCGCCTCCTCGTTCCAGCGGCACTCTGCGGCAAGGGTACGAAACTGGATGGAATAATCAGCAACAGATCCTTCTCCCTGAGTGAGGTCCACGAGCCGACGAGACGCTTCTCTCCCTGTGACAGCTCGGTCGAATACCCTCCTCATCTCTTCCGAGAGTGCCGCGAACGAGGAACAGCATGTTCGTTGGTTCTCCCACACCGCCGTCCCCCACAAAGCCGCACGTCCAGACAGCAGAGTGAGTACGAACGCCACTCTAGACTGTTCTGTACTAAATGTCTGAGGCTGTAGGGCAAAAAACATGGAGCATTTAGTCAAAAAGGCTCTGCAGTGGTTAGGCTCACCCGAATAATTCTCCGGCGTCGGTAAACGGGGCTCGTGTGGACGGTTAGGTGCGGGAGGAGCGGGGGGTGGGGGCGGCGGTGGGTTGGGCGCAGTGGGTATGGCCAGTTGTTGAATTTGCTGGGTGAGCCCAGACACCTGCGCTACCAACGCCTGGACAGCCCGGCTTGTGGTGGTGAGATTCTCCTCCTGCCGATCCATCCGGGCCGTGTTGTGAGCGAGATAATCCGTGAGTTCGGACGTACCTGCTGCCTCCATAGCGGTCAGATCGTTCTGTTACGGGAAGTGAACAGAGGAGACAAGTGCAAGTAAAACTGGGCTTTATTGAACAAACAGATAAGCCAGCCTCAGAACGTGGAGAAATAAGACAGGAACAAAGTCTCAGTCCGATGAAGTCGATCTCACGAACTCACAGACCCAAAAGGATTCAGTGCAGGAACAGATGCGTTGGCAGCGCAGGCTTGCGTGGACAACTCAGCGAAGCACGGTCAGTGTGTGTGGCAAATCCTCCGTGAAGACGAGACATGAGACGATGAGACGAACCGGACATCCACGAAGAACAGACTGGGACCCAAGGAACAGGAACAGGCAATACACATCCACAAAACAACGATCTGACAAACACAAGACGCATGAGGTGAGTATAAATAGGCACTGGAAATGAGTATCACCTGTCGCTGATCTCCAGGAGGATAATCAGCGACCACGCCCACACACGTGCACACACACAAACATAAACACAGCGCAAGGAACAGTCAGTGAATTCCTCAACCGTGACAGGTGCTTAGTCAGAGTGAGAGCTTGTGCCATGTCAGTGTTCCTGCTCAATTAGATTAGATTTGACTGACAGTCAAGCTCAGCCACGCCATTTAGTTTCTATTCCCAATTTCTGTCACGGTAGTGTAGTGTTTTTTGTGGGGTTTTTTGGGCGGACTCGGTGTGATATTTGGCATGATTTTGCCATCTGAGACACATTTTTGGGGAATATTCCAGATTTATTTTGCCCAAGGCAGTCTTTGTTCGCTTAGTGTGACATGCTCATGGACAACCAATTAATTGCCTCTGACAAAGTCCTGACAGTTACAAATTTTGAGTCCTGCACTGTGACCGTATCTATGGAAGCAGTTTAATGAAGAGCCAATAGCAGCACAGAAATCAATGATGTGTGTGTGAGAGAGAGTGACAGAGAGGGAGAGACGTTCCGTTAAAAAGGTTGATTCTAGGTTGTTGCACTGTCTGCATTGCTGTTACCCAGGATCTCACTGGGGTCATATACAATTTGACAAGAAACAATTGTCAATGACAGAAAAAATTGCACAGCAGTTCTAATCTGTATCCAAACTCTCTCTCTCTCTCTCTCTCTCTCTCTCTCTCTCTCAGAGGGTTCAGAGACGGTGAAGAGAGAGACCATTGTCTCTGGTCAGACAGTGGTCAGTAGCTCTGTGCCGATCGCTCGTTTCTCGGAGGAAGAGAAGAAGGTGTCTGTGATAAAAGCACCCCATTACGAAGGCATTGGACCAGTGGATGAGTCAGGCATTCCCATCGCCATCCGTACGGTAAGTGATATGCAGGCATTTTTAAGGGAACTGACAAAAATGACAATGGTAATTCATTGGTTAATTGATTCACCTCACCTGTTCCTTCTGTTCACTTAAGCCTCTTTCAGACTGTCAGTTCAAATCTGATTTTTGTGCATATCCGATTGGAATCCGATCATATTTACCTAGGGTGAACGGCAAAAAAATCATGAAATGTAATTTTTACAAATCTTTTTTGAGCTACATTCATGTGTGGTTTTAGCCTGGTAATACCAAACTCTGCTACTTCGCTTTGCTTCATAGACAGAGTCTGGCATGTCATCATTGAAAAGTGTTTTCTTTATCGCGGGGCAGGGGGGCTTGTCTGAAGTATAAAATCATTGGTTACCCGTATGCCAATCACATAAAGTTTGGTTATGAAACTTTGGTTATGAAATGTATGATGCGAAAACGAAACCATCGAGCGAAATACCGGAGTGAACATGGCTGACCGAGTTTTGCTGCCTCCTTAACCTGATCCTCCATGAGTGCAACCAAGGGGGACACAATCACAACTATCGCCTTGCCGGCCTTTGGCCTGCCCAGTTTCTCGCTGACGATCGGTAATATTTGATAAATTAAACTTTTACCAAAAACCTATCGGGAGTAGGGCCACGACATCACCTCCATTCAAAATGTTTAACAAACACTCTTCTTGTTCAGGCTTCAGTTTGGAAATGCCAGGAATATTCTCCATAGCAGAGCGAATTGCATCCCGTGTCTCCATATCCGCGGTCGTTTTCGATTTCCCCAATCGGCGCTTAGCGTCTACGTCACGGCTCTCAGCCCGCCCTCTGTTCGTTGATTGGCCGGCTGTTTTCAGGCCGGAGGAAAACTGAGAGACATGTCGATGTCTCAGACTAAGTACAGAAGCGAAATGAAATTGAGCGGAAGTACGAAGTCTGACGTAGTCAGGCTAGTGTGGTTTGAAATCCTATTCAAATTGCATTTCTGTAAATCCATTTCAGTCTGACCACTCTAATCACATTTTGCGTTGTTTACGTCACTTTCTCACGTGACGTAAAATGTAAACATATCAGACGTTGTTACAGTATAGGAAATAATGCTGAAAGTCACTATCAAACAAGGTTGTGTTGTTGAGCAGTCAAGCAGAAAATTACATTACAATGAAGACATGTTTTGAGACCGGCAGAGACGACAGCACAGACTAAAGCTGTGCATACCAGCCTCCTACGTTTCTGCATCTGCCTCTGAAGACGTAGTAGTCCAGTGCGGCTACATATTGTCATGTTGTAAATAAGACAACATCTGGATTGCAAAATCCTCCAATTGCACATTGTTGTTTTTGCCTTATGCCTACCAACGCAACATCATTGCCATAGAAACCAATGCAGATATTTCGGAAAAACAAATCAGATCTGAACAGTTGCGATACACAGTGTGGACAGTCAATAATTTATATCAAATTCCAATCATATACACAAATAATCGGATTTGAACTGACAGGGTGAACATAGCCTTAATCTGTGTATAAATAGCCCTCAGTTTTAGTTGATATTTGTCCGTTCTCGTCTATGTTATGTTGGTTGCTGTTCTCTTGAGTTTCTCTGATTCGCTTGTCCTCCTGCTTGTTTGTTGTTTTGATTATATTGTTAATAAATGTGACTTATGCAAGTAGATCCTTAATGTCCACAATGAACTGCAGCATGTGATATGATCAGGACTCTCTTGAGGAGCGAGTCATTGAACCATTTATTGAACCAATTCATTCAAAACACTGATTCGTTCCAGAGAGAAGCAACTGTTGCTCGGAGATGCGAGTGGTTGAGTCTGTTTTGAATTTCTTTAGTACTATTTTTGATGGCAAAATACACAAAGTAACTGCCAATATTTTCTAAAATGCAAGTTACTCCATATTAATTGTGTTTCTTGAACTGTTTATATAAATATAGTGTTATGAAGCAGGTTTTTGAACCAGTTTAGAGTACACGGTGCTAAATAACCTAAATAATACACCAATAATCAACAGAATGTTCTTGTCACGGTTGTGGTTGGTTAGTAAAAAACTGAGATTTATGATCTTTTATTATTTGTTGCAATATCACAGTGCATATTGTTAGTAACAGAACAAAAACAAACACTCATCCTCTTTTTCAAGTCGCATGAAACGGAAGTTGCAATAGTCTTTTCTTCCCTATTGTAACATTTATCCGAGTGAAACGTCTTCTTGAACAAGAAAAAATGTAGTGCTGGTCATGATTTTGTCCATCAGGAATTGATAGGATCATTGGATCATTGTCGTTTGCTGTTGCTATAATCTTATGTGAGTAGGTTGCCCCTACTATACCAGTAAACACATCATCACAGAAGAGAAGAGATGTTGCTGCAAGAGAGAGAAGTTATTTTGATTAAAGATTATGAAGGCACAAGAATTTCGAAGTAAGTAAGTAAGAAAAAGAAAGACGTGCACGGATAAATCATTTATAATAAATACTGCAATATTCCATAAAAAATAAGAATTGTCCATTTTGATTTGATGGAGAGTTTAAACAGTATGACATCTGCTTACTGTCACTGATTGTTTAAAACAACGAATAGCTGTTAATGATCTGTTTTGAGGGCATTTTTCTTGATTTGTGTCCGAGTTGTTTTGACATTTGATCCTCTTATTGTGGTTAGAGGAATGCTTTTGAGCTCACAGCAGTTCAGACTGTCTATGAATGTGTGTGTTTGTGAGCAGAAGAGAACATTCCTGGCTCTTTGCTGGCAGGTTACTATGATACTCCCTGTCTGTTTCTCTCTCTGTGCTCTGGTGATTTTGTTGGTTGTCAGGTAATGACAAATGCTGTTAGCTTTTTGTGCGCTTAACCAACAAACTGACAAGGCTGCTCGTTTCTGTGTGTGTATGTGTGTGCTTCTGTTTAGACTGTGGACAGACCCAAGGACTGGTACAAGACCATGTTCAAACAGATTCACATGGTTCATAAAGCAGGTGTGTATGATGGAGTGAGTGGGAGGATAATAGAACATATCCTGGAGTATTCATTTAAACTGACAAACACATACTGTATTTTTAGACTTTTTTTGCTTAACTGTGTAATTCTGTTTTAACAGACGATGACTATGCAGACACATATAATGCAACATATACTGTCATAAACAATGGTAAGATCTGAAATCTGAAGAGCTGATGTAAACTTCCATCTTCCATCTGCTTGCTTAAAATCTAACAGTGTAATAGTGTGATAAAAGTCTCAATCATCTCTCTGTGTTTCTGCGTTGCATATACGAAGTGTTTTTTAGTTTTTAGGGTATTAAATTGTACAATATAACTATTTAGATGTAATTCTTTTTTTATATGCATATACAGTACATACCTACCACATTAACAAAAATGGAAATTCAATTTGAGTTACAATCGTGTTAAAAATAGAATAAAGAGTTGGCATCTAGAAAGTGCCAAATTGTATTGTTTGTGAACAATAAATATATTATTTTATAATATTATATATTTAGTTTTTTTTAAAACCTAAAAAGCTATTTTGTGATATTTGCTGATATTTCTTTAAAATAAACCCCTTTTTATTTTTATTTTTTTATAATTTATCATATAACATACACTACCTTTTAAAGGTTTGAGGTCAGTAAGATTTGTTTTTTGAAATAAATTATTACTTTTATTCAGCCAAGAATGCATTGATCAAATTGATCAAATTTGTCAGTAGAAACGTTTCAAATGTTTCAAAATATTTTTCAAATAAACGCAGTTCTTTTGAACTTTCAATTCATCAAAGAATCCTGAAAAAAAATGTATTGCTGTTTCCACAAAATATTAAGCAGCACAACCTTTTTCAACATTGATAATAAGTAATGTTTCTTGAGCACCAAATCATAATATTACAATGATTTCTTCAGGATCATGTGACTGGAGACTGGAGTAATGGCTGATGAAAATTCAGCTTTACTATCATAGGAATAAATTACATTTTGAAATATATTCAAATAGAAAATAGGTATTTTGAATTGTAGTCATATTTCACAATACTACTGTTTTTACTGTATTTTTGATCATGTAACTGGCGTTGGCATAATATACTTCTTTTAAAAAATCTACCCCCAAACTTTTGAATAGTAGTGTACGTTCATATATTTTATGTTTTGCTCTAATTTAGCCACTTTACATTTGTTTTGTTGATCTGTCATATCACTGTGATATTCGTGCCTCTTTCTTAGACAACTACCCTCCTGTCCATGCACACCCACCCCCTCGAACACACACGTACCGGCCTCTCTCTAGAAATACCTCAGACACGCCAGGCGGTGCCACCCATCGGGAGCTCTCACAGTCACCTGTGCCCCCACCACCCCCTCCCATGCCTTCACTCCTTCAGCTCCGCTCGCGGGACATGGACAGAGAGAGGGAGTTTTCACACGACCCGTAAGACACCCAAACTCATGCAATGAGCTCCGTTTCAAAGGTGCCCGACCACTCTGATTGGTTCTTATTGCCATTATTATCTGCAGAAATGAGTGGGGTCCTCCAGATCGTAAAGTGGACACTCGTAAATATCGGGCGGAACCACGGAGCATCTTTGAGTATGAGCCTGGAAAATCCTCCATCCTCGAGCAAGAAAGGCCTGTGAGTGATCATACTTATTGTTGTTCATTTAATTTAAACTGGCATAAACATCCCCACATAACATGGACTCATGGTTTCAAAGGTCTAAAGGAAATTCTGTTCTTGGGTTCTCCTTCATTTTAGAGTAATTCAGTGCTGTTCCAGTCTATTTAATCACAAAATCAAATAGACAGGGTCAGTCTCCTACACGGATTAGGCCTTGTCCTGGATTAAATTGCTCTGTCAGCAGAGACTGAATAACGAAAAAAATTGTGGTCTGTTCCTCAAAGTTATCATAACCTCAGTGCACACATCATATGGACCACTTTTATGGTGCTTTTTGTGTCAACTTTTTTGTTAAGTGTGTAAAACTAACACCCTAAACATTTTTCTACAATATGTTGTTTGAAATAAATTAAATTATATTTAGATTTAAGTATAAGTGAGTGAACTAATCATTTGGGACAATTTAGTTTTCAGTTAACTTTTCCTTTGATTTCTGTATGTTGAATTGTTTTTAATAATTTAATAATTTAATTATTTTTTAATCAGATTTTTTTTTCCTATTCTTTGCCCAAATGACATTTTATAATATATTAAAATAGATACCAGTTATTTTAAATTGTAATAATATTTCATGTAAAAAAAAAAAAAATATATATATATATATATATATATATATATATATATATAATTTATTTATTTATTTATTATTTTATTTATTTATTTTAAAATAAATGCAGCCTTGGTGAGCATAAAAGACTTCTTTCAAAAACATAATAAAAAATAAATCACAAAGCAAACATTGAGGAAAATCTCAATTTCATTGATTTTTTCATTGTTTGTGCTTGAATTCACCTTTATAAAATTGACGCTCACAGGCCTATCTGACAATGTCGAACTGCAGTTTTCCAGCCAGATGATTGGACATGTGTTAAGGCTGGGTTTTCATGGATTATTTGACCAAATATTGGACCATCAGCCATGAGTTTGCTTATCAAGAGCAATGTGGTGCTATAGCAAGCTTTTTTTTGCTTTGTCTATTAGTTCATGTAGTAGGTAAAATATTGGTAAAGGTTTGCAATAAAAACAATCAATTGGAGCTATATTGTGCTGTGGTTAACATTAAGTCGGTATTCATGTGAACGATGCAGGTTTGAATTTTGCCAGCAATGTAGCATGTCCTAATTCCATTCTTCCCTTAATAATGTCTCTTTCTTTCTACTGTATTTGTCAACAGTGAAAAAAGGCACAAACAAAATGGCTCAGTTGAGGATTTTCCTCAGTTGTTATATGTCTCATTTGAGAGCAGTTGAACTTTTGTTTAGCATTGCAGATGTAAAAAGCTGGAAGGGTGTCAGACAAAGCGGCGCAGATGTAGCCAGCGGCTCGGTTCACACGGAACAATGGGATAGAAATGTCAGGAGGTTGAATCACAGCACTGCCCTCAGCACAAATGCTGTGGATGTGGCAGTGGGAGATGTCCCAGGTGGCAAAATGAGTGGGCAGCTTTCTCAGCATGGTCTGACATAGCTCGAGGATGAGAGAAAAAGACTTTAGAGAGAGAGACGAGAGGAAAAAGCATGATGTCTCCCCCTTCTGGACAGTACTGAGAGGCACAATTCCAACCGATAATGAAAAGTCTGTCATCATTTACTCACCCTAATGTTGTTCCAAATGAAATACTTTTTTTTGTGGAATGTTGACAACTAAACACTTTTGGTTCCCATTGACTTCCGTTGTTAGTTTGTTTTTTGCCCATATGGAAGTCGAGGGGAACCAAAACTGTTTGGTTATCAACATTCATCAAATTATATTATTTTGTGTTGCACAGAAGAAAGTATGTCATACAGGTTTGGAATGACATGAGGGTGAGTAAATGATGGCAGAATTTTCTTTTTTGTGGTGGACTATACCTTTACGTCCTAAGTATTGTTATGATTTGATGTTGCATATTTTATGTGTGAAAGAAAATGTGTTGATGACCCACAACATCATCCTCTTCTGTTCTTTACCCAACATGCCTTGCAGCATATTTTGGTCCTAATGCTGATTGCATCTCTCTTTTCCTCTCATTGTTTTCCTCTCTGTTTACCTCTATTCTTCCATGTTGCTTCTTGCTCCAGACGTTTGATTTAAACCCAGATGACATAGATTTAGAGAACGAGCCTTGGTTTAAATTCTTTTCCGAATTGGAGTTTGGACGGCCGGTAAGTTGAATGAGGGTGCGGCAGGTTGGCATGCTGTAGGCTTTAATCCGGCACAAATGCTGTTGTGTCATGACAAGCGTCTGTGTGTGTGTGTGTGTGTGTGTGTGTGTGTGTGTGTGTGTGTTGTAGTTAAATTTCTGACTTGTGGCTTTAAAAACACTTATTTGACCAATGAATCTGTGTTTGCACACTGAAAACAGTCAAATGGCATTTAACATCACCACAATAACAATTAGCACAATAACATGCTAGAGGCAGCAGGTCAGACATCATATGTCTGATGTTAAACCCCAAGGCTAGTGTCCCAAGACAAGTAAATAATCATGCTCTGTTCTCAAAACACTCACAGAAAGAGCAACATTGTCTGTACTTGTGCTCTGTTTATGGGGTACCGTGTTGTTTTAAGAGGAATTTGATTAGTTTTTAATCACTTTTAACTTTTAGTGTGAAACACTGTGTTTTTGCTTTGGCTCTGTTTGCTGTATCACACACATGCTCTTATTATACAGCTTACAGCTCTTATAGCTGCAGAACCTGTGCAGAAAACACTCTTGACATGTCTAACTCTTTTCATGAGAAAGATGAACAGATACAGTGGCCCTAAAAATGATTTTTACACTTAATCCACATATAAACGTTGTACTTTTCAAGCTGAACAATATCACATCAAGAAGTTCTAAATGTTAAAACAATAGATACACTGTACAAAATTGTAAAACGTATTCAGACACTCAAAACCTGGCGTTCTCTAATATACTTGACCATGCACTATACTAGGATGTAACCAAATTAACCTTTTTTTAAGTATAATGGTAGTGCACATCCACTAGTTGCAAATGCCATTGCAAAAATAATGTCATTAGGTATTGTCATTATTATATGTTATCTAATGCAATGAAATGCATAAAAATGTGTGATGTGTGGCTCAAGTGTCCATATATCTTGGAGGCCACTGTATGGTAATAAATGAGATATTATGCACAGTTCCTCCAGCTTCTAGAACACAATTTCTGGCGTGAAAAAATATGTGTGAAGCCTTTTGTAGTTTCATCGTTGCGTGTATTATATGTGTACACACAATCGTCAGTGTGTGTAAGGTACTGTAGGTGGAGCATGTGTGGGCACTGTAGTCGATTTTCGAAAGAAAAACACTAGTATTCACCCTTTGTTTGTTTACGTGTTTTGTGTGATCTCTGTTCTCTTACGAGAGGTTCTCTCGTACTGTGTAATATCTTACGCTTAGGGGAAAACCTCTTTTCCACGAGATATTGAAGCCAAAAATGATCCTTAATTTTGAATTAATGTAAAACGCATTGCGGCAGCATGCAGACATAGGCAAGACGGCTCACGTGCCTATTGGCTGTCCTGCGGCAACTGCAGCAGCCTATCGAGAGAGGCCCTTGGTGACGTCAGATCCAATGGGGGCGCTTCGCGTCACCACTACGCGAAGTAGTGTCACCACTACGTCACCATTACGTCACCTCCCGCCAAAGCGGGGGTGGCCTGGGCCTATAAATATAGCTCGATGGGCTGATATAATCTGATTTTTCATCTCTTCAGCGAAGCTCACGCATCGCTGGATCCGGAGTGAAGAAGCCGCGCCGTCTGAGAAAAGCTTTCTGCGGCATCTTTTCTTTTTAAAGATGCCTCGTTCCCGTGGCTTGTGCCGAGCCGCACTCAGCGACGGGGACCGCCATTTCACCTGCCTGGGTAAGGATCATGCAGCTCTCGTGCTCGCTGATGGCGGCTGCCATCATTGCAAGCTATTGCCCATGGTGACTCTGGGGACTCGCCTGGCATTTTTTCTCAGAGTCTGCTCTTCCGCCCTCTATAGTGCCGCGCCGTAAAAAGCGCCGTACTCAGCGGGTTCCCAAGCCTTCTCCAGCCCGTGAAAGCTCACCGGTTCGCCCGCCAGCTTCACCAGCTTCACTCAAGTCGCTCACCAACGGACAAACGGCCGCCGTCCGCCGCCGCTTCCGCCATTAATGATGACGAGATAGCTGCATCTGTAGAGGAGGCCAGCTGCTCTATCCTGGCGTCGGACAGTGAGGATTGGGCGAGCTCTGTGGACCTTCCCCCCTCTGCCCGCGAGTCGTCAGGGAAACGGGCCAGCATCGAATCCGAGCTGATGCGTCTGCTCTCAAAGGCCGTGGCGAGCCGACTGGATGGATGTTTTCCTGCAAAGGGACCGCGTACCTCTGTCTCAGCAGCATTCTCCGTGGTGGACGGTGCTAAAGAGAAGAAGTTGAAGAAGCTGGCCATGGGGCAGTGCTTGTCAGCTGCATCAGAACTGGGAACCAAGCCTGGTTTTTCCAGAGCGGAGCCACAAGTAGCACTGAGCATCCGTTTTCCCTGATTCGAGAAAGACCTCCTCTCTCAGGCCAAGGGCTCTATTTGGCATCCTCGCCCGGAGCTGTGGTCCCTGCACGCATGGGCCATCAACGGGTACCCGCAAACCTTCCGGAGGGAGTGTTAAACACGATCACGCAGGCCAGAGCGCCGTCTACAAGACGACTCTATTTTTCAAAATGGTCTGTGTTTTCTGGCTGGTGCAAAGCTCGAGGCTTTTCACCACTAGACTGCAGGGTTACGGAAGTTCTCTCCTTCCTTCAAGAGCTACTGGATAAGGGCAGAACCCCATCCACGCTCAAAGTTTATGTGGCGGCCATAGCAGCGTTTACAAAACCCTCGACTGGCCAGTCACTGGGGAAGAACGATCTGGTCAGCCGCTCCCTTAAGGGAGCTAAGAGGCTGAATCCTCCCAGACCCCCTTCAGTCCCCATGTGGGACCGTTCGACGGTTTTGGAAGCCATGAAAGGTGCCCCGTTCTAGGCAATCCATTTGTCAGACATGAAACATCTGTCGTTCAAGACAGTGTTTCTTATGGCTCTTGCTTCAGTGAAGCGCATAGGGGATTTACAAGCGCTCTCAGTAAGCGTGACGTGTCTGGAATTTGGGCCAAATGACTCGAAAGTCATACTCAAAGCAAGACACGGATAGGTGCCTAAATCCCTCAACACACCGTTCAGGGCTCCGGTTATTTACCTGTCTGCCCTGCCGGTTTACAACGAGGAAAAGGACGCAAGCTTCCTTTGCCCAGTCAGGGCATTAAGAGCTTATGTGTCTCGCTCGTCTGTTTTCAGACAGACTGAGCAGCTCTTCGTTTCATTCAGCGGACGTGCTAAGGGACTAGCCGCATTGAAACAGAGCCTATCCAGATGTATAGTTGATGCCATAGCGCTGGCATACACGTCTAAAGGCTTGAAGTGTCCTTTAGGTGTTAGAGCGCACTCCACAAGAGGCATGGCCTCATCGTGGGCTTGGTCTAGCTTGATTACCTTGCAGGATATCTGTATGGCGGCAGGCTGGGCCTCCCCGTCTACATTTATAAGGTTTTATAACCTAGAGGTTCCCGCCTTACAGGCTAAACTACTTTCGGTCTAAAAATCAGTATTGTCTGCCCCGTTGCTTCGGTTCAGAATACTACAACCACTTGAGCACCGCTCGCTGATCGATAAAATAACTCCATGGGCAAAAGTAAGACCCATACCGTTACCCAGTTCAGGCCGAACATTTTCACCCTGACTGTGTGGAACACTGTTGATGTGATTAGCTCCCTTAGGACGCTAACTTATTGGGAATGACGCTTCTAGCCTCTCTTCTCAGACTCTTTGTGAGTCCCTGGTGATTTTGCACTATATGAGCCCCGGGCACCTGCCCTTGGGACTTTGGTGTTGGATCCCAGCACGCACGGCGTTTTACACTGTGTTCCCCTAGCGTAAGATATTACGCAGTACGAGAGAACCTCTCGTAAGAGAACATACTCGATTACTAACGTAACCTCGGTTCTCTCTAGAAGAGGGAACGAGGCATCTTTAAAAAGACGCTGCTCTTTTAGATAGAGAGAGCGTGAGTCGCAGCGGCGAACACACACTCCTCAGAGTAAAAGGATATAAACGCCGGAAAGCGTAGCAGGTACGGCGACTGAAGGTGGCAAGATGAAGGCCAGCGGCTTCAGATGCAAAGGCTCGTCCCGCAGAAAGCTTTTCTCAGACGGTGCGGCTTCTTCACTCCTGATCCAGCGATGGGTGAGCTTCGCTTCGGCGATGAAAAATCAGATTATATCAGCCCATCGAGCTATATTTTTAGGCCCAGGCCACGCCCGCTTTGGCGGGAGGTGACGTAGTGGGCGGGAAGCACCCCCATTGGATCTGACGTCACCAAGGGCCTCTCTCGATAGGCTGCTGCAGTTGCCGCAGGACAGCCAATAGGCACGCAAGCCGTCTTGCCTATGTCTGCATGCTGCCGCAACGCGTTTTACATTAATTCAAAATTAAGGATAATTTTTGGCTTCAATATCTTGTGGAAAAGAGGTTTTCCCCCTAGCGTAAGATATTACGCAGTACTCGTTCCCTCTTCTAGAGAGAACCGAGGTTACGTCAGTAACCGAGTACGTTTCTCCATGTCCTAATGTTCTCACTCTCTCCACATGTGTCTTTTTCCCATGATGCACCTGGTTCTCCACCTCATCTTCACCTCTTCACCTCTGTGCTGTGCTGTTCGTTCGTTCGTTTGGGTGGCGGGGTATTCAGCCTCCTAAAAAGAGGTTGGATTATAATCCTGACTACTCCACACATGCTGTGGCACAGGTAAATCTACCTTCCTGTCCATCCATTCATCCTTCCTTTGCTGGTTTCTTTGCTCGTCCTACAATTTGCTGTTCTGCTTTTCACTTTGTCATCTATTATCTATATCTTCATCTTTCTCATTTCCTTTCACTTTTACTCCTGCCCCATCATTTATTTTCCAGATGGCAACTGAAAATCAGTTTGACCCACATATGTGGATTCTTATGTAAACTATACAAATAAAACAAATGTAAAATTAAATGTGAAATAATTAGTTAACATGATAAAGGTCACTTTAATTGAGGCTATCTCAGATGAAAACACTACTGAAAAATATGAGAAAATATGCCGAAACTTTAACACTCACATATGCATTTTGTGGTTTAAAATGTTTTTTCATAACTTTTTTTATTAGAATGTCCTTTTGTATTATTTTGTTACTTGCTGTCAGGTTTACTTCCTCTTCCCCCAGTTTTAAGATTTTAGTCTTAAAGGGATAGTTCACCCAAAAAGAAGATATTTAGAAAAAATGTTGGTAACCAAACAGTTTTGGTGATGATTGACTGCCATTGTATGAACAATAGTTCTCAAAGTATCTTAATTTATATTCTACAGAAGAAAGTAAATCACAGGTTTAGACCAACATGAGGGTGAGTAAATGATGACAGAATTTTAATTTTTGGGTGAACTATCCCCATAATTTCTTTGGAAATTTGCGGGGTCTTCTTAGAATTTCCTCTGATAAATGAATGTGTTCATGTGCATGAGGTAATGTTTGTGTTGTAAGGTTTTTCTTTCTTTCTTTCTTTCTTTCTTTCTTTCAAAATATGTTGTTTGAGAAGAGTTACATGCTCACAAGTGAAATGCGCCTTTGGTTTGGCTTTTTATTTATTTTCCTATCTGGCTTGGATCAGCATTGGTGTAAAAAAGCGGTGTTATGATTTGCTTTCCTTTCTTTTCTCTGATCCAAGTCGCATGGCTAAGCCAGAATGAACAGCAGAGACTGCTGTATTGTGCTCAGATTTGTTGTAATTCACCCCAGGCTGTGTCAAAGGAAAGGAGGCGTGGCGATCTTGGATAACATAATAGACTGGGCTTCTTGTGACCTGGTGCCACGTGCAGCCTCTAGATCTGTACTGCTTTTTTAGCTGGCTTTTGTTGGGCTCTGGTTTCTGTGGGGCCCTGTCCCCTTTTTTATTCTTACAGGAGGTCACAGTTCATTTACACAGTCCTTCAAGGTGGGATAGAGAGATGTGGAACCCTTGTCAGTCTTCGTTTTCTTTGCGCATGCGGGGGGAAGGTTGTGAGCGAGGCACAGGACGGGTGCGTTACACTTCTTTGTTCCCATGGATCTCACTCTTCCCTTTTATTGTCTGCTCTCTTTCAGTCATCCCTCTATCTCTCGCCTTCCGAACAGCCTGATGGGCCTTCAAGGTAAGCTCCCCTTTCATTCATATATCTTATTTTCTCACTCAGGTTCTTTCATTTCGCAGAGAGATGCTTATTGGATATCCATTGGAGGATAGAAACTGAGCATCCTCTGTCTAATTTTATTTGTTCATCATGTTTTAAAAGCTCTGCCACTCTTTATTTTAGTCACTTTAGTGTGTACAGTATATATGAATGCGACATACAATAATGGTATGTGCATTGGAGTGTTAAGCATTCTTTATACCTCCTACTGCTCTCAGATGATCTCTAGCTCAGTGACACATGCTGTTGTTCATATGGCGCATCTATAGAGTACATGATATGAGAACCCTGTTTTAGAATTGTTTAATGCATAGAAAACCCTGTAATCAGACTGTCATCGTCAATATTTGTACTAGAGTATGTTGTCCACTTTCTGACTAATTCTGGGTGGTGTTTACATTTTTCAAAATAGCATAAACAGTTTATTCATTTGGTTTATGCACTGTTTTTTAAGAATCATTGCAATTACACAGTTATTCCCTTAATTGTGAGTTTTTTAGGCATAAGAATAAATTATTTCTCTGTAATCTTGTTTACATACTATGTAACAAGTTTAGTGTCATTTTTGATCTTTGAATTTTAGTTTTGCAAGTGACTACAGGAAAAGGCGAAAGTCAGAACCATCTGTCACTCAAGCCAACACAGGAAGTGAGCAGAATGCCAGTCAAGTATCTTCCCGCCCTCTGGATTCCCATAAAGCACAGACATTGAAGAAGCCTACCATACGTTCCTCCCCCTCCTCACCATCCAGAGCCAAAGGTAATTTCCGACACTCTCACACAACTACACATGTGAATAGAAGGTGTTAGACTAAACGAATCTTGTTGATCATGCATCAATGCCTTAAGCCCAAAGTATACTTTAGCCGTCTATGTTCTGCGACGGTCCGCACACTGTCCGTGTGACGTATTTACCATCATCAGGAGGGTCTGCGGATGTCTGCGCACACCGTCCTAATTTGTGTGACTGTGCGAACAGTGCGTGTACAACAGCACATATGCAAGTGACTTGAGCACTTGAAAACAAAGTACACTAGATAGTGTGCACGCGCCATATAGTGTCTTTCCACACACACGGTCAAAGGAGTCTACTTTGAAAGGCTCTTGCTCTCGACTGTGCACGAGACAGAGCGGAACGCTGAAAATGAATTATACCTGGGCCTTCATGGGATATTAAATTATTGCAACATTTTTTTCGGCAGAATAACTGTTTAATGGATTTGTTCTATTACAATTTCTTGGTTGAATAGTTTATAAACAATTCCTAATGTATTTTTTGTTTGATTTATGTTAAAAATCCAAAAATACTCCTTTCTCTTGTTCTGTCATCATTAGATGGTCACATTTGTGGTTAGATAGACCTATTCTGTAAAATGTTTGAATCTTTGTAGAAAATCATAATTACGTGAGACTGCATGTTGTCCTCTTTCTCATATAACTATACTGACACTTTCTCACTGATACCTGTTTTATCTCGCTTTATCAATCTCTGTCTGCTGAGCTAACTAACCAGCTTTCCTGTCTCCTCTTTGTCATGCTGCGTTGGATGTTATTTTAATTCACAGCTGGAGACGCTAGTGAGTCACTCTCCTCCTGTATGAGCTCTCCAGGTATGGAGCATCCTTCCTCTCATCTCTCCTCAGACTCCCTCACTATCTCCACACCAACCTGGCGTGGCTCCAAGCGCTCCATCTGCTTCAAGAACGGTTGGCAGACAGGCCAACATGAAGCTGCAGAGACTTGGAGTAGCGTTGATGATGAATCTGCCATGACCCCTACATCACCACGGCTCAAATCACGCAGCTGTGATGACTTGTTGTCTGATGGACATGGTGCTAGTGATGACGGGAGAGCATCCACTTCTGTGACTACCACTCGCTCGGAAAGTGCTGGTTCGTTGCTCGATGAAGACGCTCCACAGAAGCCTCAAGTAAAAAGTCTTACCTCATCTCCCAGGGGGCGCCGACATCACCGCCGTAAGATGGCACATGATGCTCCAGGTTTCCTTCAGCTCTACAAGAAGATGCACCACATAGACCGTGAGCAACTGTTGCCGTCAGAGGTGATTCGTTCTGTACGTGCACGAATCCTCGAGTTGGAACGACTACAGCAACAACAGAGGCACAACCTCCACGGTTGGGCACCTTTTGGTCATGAGGTGCCGCAACACATGGTCCCAAACCGTATATCGGAATATGAACAGCTGATCCAGAAATCAAAGTCCATGCCAGACCTTGGTGACGAAAATGCCCCTTCGGGCACCACCACACCAGGGTCTTCAAGGGCCAGCAGCTGTCCCAAACGACGCTTTTCTGTTGAATCACTTTTGGAGGAGGAAGATCCTCCAGTAAGAGCTCGAAGTCCCCCTGAGGGACAACCAAGACCGGGACCA
The DNA here is from genome assembly GCF_029890125.1 of Rhinichthys klamathensis goyatoka. Taxonomy (NCBI): domain Eukaryota; kingdom Metazoa; phylum Chordata; class Actinopteri; order Cypriniformes; family Leuciscidae; genus Rhinichthys; species Rhinichthys klamathensis. Next base: position 1,489,263 of record NW_026606668.1, on the reverse strand, counting down.
GAAATCAATAGCCTGGTGCCAATCCATGGGAAAACCCAGAGGCAGCATCAAGACTACTCGGACAGTGAACAGGACGCCTGTGCCTCCGAAATGAGCGACATCCACATAGAAGGGTCTTCACTATGTAGCGAGAGCGACCTGGATCATTGCTCGCTCACGTCATCGGAGAGCTTCTATGGTTCTGGGCAACATCACCATCATGGACACCATCACCATGGACACCATCACCACCGCCACCATCACATGCACCAGAGTGTGGGTCAGAGTCAAGGTTACCAACACCGCCACCTCATCAGCTCCTGTAAGGGTCGCTGTCCGGCGTCCTATACGCGTTTCACCACCATGCTAAAACATGAGCGACAACAGGAAAGGGCTCGGCAGGAATCCCACCCTGCTGTTACATCTCCACAAGCCCAACAGTCACCCAGTGAGTCAGGCCTTTCCAAACTGGCCTTCCTGGTCAGCCCTGTGCCTTTCCGCCGGAAACGAGGCTCCCCGCCGACCCAACGACGACATTGCAGAAGCGGACGACCGAAATCCAAAACTGCGATTTATGAGGCCTTAGATGCTGCTTTGCAGGACATTTATGACCACATAAGAGCGGAAAAGGGACAAGGACCAGCAAGGATGCCAGATGATAGCATATTACGGCGGTTATTGGAAGAGTTGCTACCAGACGTGCCCAAGCGTAGCTCCTCCTTGCGGGCTCAAAGAGGGTCCGGCTCACCCTCCTCGCCCCACGTCCACCAGCCTTACCATGGAGCCCACCAATGTGCCTCCTACCAGCAGCAACATCATGCAGACGCCTCCAACAACAACCAGCATAATGTTAATGCTAATGTGCACTGCTACTCAGGTGCAGCTAGTTCTTTATCCTTAGTTTTTATCCTTCCGTATCATTATTGCAGAATCCAACCGAAAACATGCAAACGCTTTCACTTCTTTTCTACATAATCAGCATGCTTCTTCAGCATGGCACCTAGTGTCGGATGTGAATGTATTAGGTAACTCGGTTGCCAGTGGTTTACTTTTAGGAGGAGGGACATTCTCATTCTAAAACATATTTTATTAGACAATAGTCAATATTTTGTACTTTTTTAGTACATTAGCTAATAGTTAGATTTAATGCTAACACATAAACTCCCATTATGAATGCATGGAGAATTTAACAGTGTTGTTTTTAAGCCTGTCTCATCCCTGCAGTTCATACTGTTTGTGCAATTATACAAGTGGAAAAGAAGTATTGGCAGTTCATGGTGCAATTCGTGTCTGGCTAGCTATATGCATGGTGTGTTTACTGAGTTTAATTTTATGATTTGATTTTGTGCCCTTGCCCGTCATTGATTTTTTATTTATTTTTATTTGCTGATGTATGGAATACCGTTGTTAAGCCGCTTTTTTATTTCCTATTTTATGTACTTTCTATGTTAAGTTTTGGTTAAATACAGTGTTCTGTGATGATTGTAGTATTTAGGCCCTTTTTATGTCAAGCGCATGCCATTTTATGTCATACTGTGCTGTTCTAGATCATCCCTTACTTTTTGTTCGACCCCAAATGTGAAATAAATATTTGTACATTTTTAAATTGTCTCATTTTCCTTTTGACAGCACTAGAATGCATGTGGTGCCACCATGGACACTACACAAGTGTGTTTTCTTTCGTTTGACTTTTTCTCTGTGCTTCCACAGATCAGGGCTCTGATACAGGACGTATCACACCACAAAGCAGAAGACCCACTCCAGAAAGAGAGGTAGATATGTTGCTATCCCTCATATCTATTTTTACATGAACTAGTTTTTATTTAATTAGAACCATGATTTGAAACCTGCAGGGAAAACATAATTGATTAAAGAGTAAATGTATGGTGATGGGAACCAATCAGAGCAAATCCTGAATCCTTATTGTGCAATGCCATAAATCCCATCATCTTGTAACCTTTATTTTGGTTAAGGTCTCAGAAAATATGGTTTAGGCGTACATATGTTGGATAGCTGATGGTCTTTTTGCTTGCCTCGTAGGTCTCCTCTAAGCAGATGACCTATCTTATATTGTCTTCTCTTCTCCATCAGAAACAGTCTGCCAGGGCTATTTATGATTTTAATGCTCAGTCTGCCAAGTGAGTATATATATAAAACTATGAGACTATAACATCACAGCATCTCACTGAATTTGAATCTGCAAAATTGGCTGTGCCAGCTTTTTTGTGAAAATTCATTTAATTTTACTCCCGCCATTCAAAACTTGTTCTTTCTTTTGTTTTGCATTTTGTAATGTGGCACTTTTTTGCTCTCTGGCTTCTGCATACTAAAGTGAAATTGGTCTCTGCATCGCAATTGAGCTCTGAGCTGTCAGTCATTGCATGAAAGTGTCAGCTTGCATGAAAATCCATGCTAATAAAATCATTAGAGAATTTCAAGGCCCATGAATTTCAGCCTGAAATTTGCATGTCACCAAAATACATTGTATAACAAAAAAGATAAGTACCACAGCTTGCAAATAACACATATACTATACAGTATATATATATATATATCATTTTACTAAATATGTATGTATATATATATATATATATATATATATATATATATATATATCATTTTACTAAATATGTATGTCCTGCACCTGCCTGTGATCACCCAGGGGTATCTGTCATTGTGCACCACAGAAAGGTTTTTGTTATTTGTTGTATCAGTAAGTTGAGATTTAACTGACCGATACAAGGTAGATTCAGTGTCAAATATGTATGAATAAATAGGTATAAATATATTATCCTTACAAAGTAAGTAATGCATATTTTGCCTGCACATGTGTGTGCATTTACAGGGAACTTTCCTTTAAGAAAGGGGATGCAGTCAACATCATCAGACAGATCGACAGTAACTGGTATGAGGGGGAAAACAGAGGTCGGATTGGGATTTTCCCTATCTCTTATGTTGAGGTCAGTGTCTATATAACCTATTGAGTTAAACTAACCCCTGACACACACTTAATCGTATTCTCTCTTGCTTTCTATCTTTTATTCTCTCCTTCAGAAGGTGGCATCTCCAGAGCGGAGGCAGCCTGTCAGGCCGCCTCCTCCAGCTCAGGTTCGAGATATGGGAGAGGCCATAGCACGATACAACTTCAATGCTGACACTAACGTAGAGCTTTCTCTTAGAAAGGCAAGTGTAAACACCTATAACACACCCTACAATCTCTCAAGCTCTAAAATATGCACTTACTAACTCACCCTAGCCTTAATTTTAAGCATGCATATTTGCTGTTTTAGGGGGACCGAGTGATCCTCCTAAGGAAGGTGGATCAGAATTGGTATGAGGGAAAGATTCCTGGCTCAAACAAACAGGGCATTTTCCCTGTGTCCTATGTCGATGCGATCAAGGGCTCTCCTTCCAAGAGCCCCAGTCACCAAGGAGAAACACACACACATAGGGCACAGAAGGTAAGTCTTGGACCAGTTTTGGACCATCACACCCACAAAGTCTGACCTTATTTAAGCCAATAAGTTTATAAACCAGTCTTTCTGATTTCTTTCTTCCTTGCTCAAGCACGATACAGACTCCCATTTCCTGTGGCTTGATTCTGCCACTAGGACACACCTTCAAACGGTCACTAGCGAATGGCTGTCCCTCACATTGGGTGTGTCCACCACTTCATGTGGCAGTCCAGTGCCACCCACCCCTCCTCCCTTACCCAACCACCTACAATACATAGGCCTCAAATCCCCTGCTCCACTTGTGAAAAGGGTTACCCCACCACAAAACCCTTCCTCCCCTTTTTTCAGCCATGGACCAATCACTTCAGAGTCCTCAAATGTTTCCCATGAACTTATCTACAGAGATAAACCAACAGACATAGATGTAAAAGAAACTTTCAGTTTACCCATGAAATGGATCACAGACTATAATCAACAGCTGTTAAGAACTAAACGAAAGGAGCATAATGGCAAAAAGCTCTTAGAAGATATGTATGTAAAGGAGCACAGCTTGAAACAAAACTATGACCCATTTAGGCCAAAAAGCGAACTTGATCCATATGGTGAGCTTATGTCGACGTTTCTAAAAAATCAACTCCATAATGAACTTCAATGCAGATTGGCCAATCGATCGAAAAACATAGCTATTCAAGATGTATTACCTGATAGGCCTATGTCCATCAGTTCAAGCCACAAATCAGAAAATAAATTGGATAAACATCATGATATCTGTGAGAAAAAGGCTGAGGAGCTGCTGTCAGTCATTTTGAATGAGAAAACAGAGTTTTACAGTCCAGTAGCTGCACTAAAATGGGAGGAGCTTTCGGAGTTGTACATACAGGAAGAGGATGATGAAACAATCAGCAGATCAGCCTTGGAGGCTGTTTCAAAAAAAGAGGTGCAACATGCAGTGTGACAGAAGCATGATAGTCTGGTTGTGTGTCGAGAGTAAAAAACTCTTAAACCTTAAGTTCAATGGTATTTTTTTGTCAATTCTGAATTTTTTTGCATGTTCTTTGACTAAATTAAAGGGGCCATATCCAACATATTTGTAAAAAATAATAATAATTCTCCGAAGTCCATATGTATAGTGTTTTTCAGTGTTTCTTAAACAGACTGGTTTTGCATCTGAACCTTAATAGCCTCTTCACACCAAGAACCATAACTATAACGTTAACTAGCATCCACACACCCACAGACGATAACTTTCTGTAATAATATATAAGTGTGCGCTGTAGTTATTGTTGTCTGCCACTTTAAATGCTCATTTTAAAGTGAAGGGGATTCTGATTGGCAGTCAAAATTTGTATTGTTCATCAGTTAAAAAAAAAACATTCTGAAAGTGATTCCAATGTTATCGTTCACCTGAGCCATTAGTTGTGGTGTGGACTTCCCTTTTCTCATAGAATTAGAATGATTATAGTTGTTATAGGTATTTATCATTTATGGGTTGTGGCTTTTCTGTCAGGGTCCGTTGGAAAAAGATTTATGAAGATATGCCCAGTTTCCTGAGTGGTATCATCAGATTCACCAATCCTGCGTTATCCTTATTACTTTGCCATTACTGGACGTGCTAAACTTCTGGATACTGAATAGTTGTAGATAAGTAAACATTGAAGGTTATATGGCAAGATTTCTGAATAGAAATATATAGTCTACTTTAATTCCATTTCAAAAGATCAAGGAAAGTCCTGTTTTCCATGATATGGCCCCTTTAAATAGTCTTTGTCACACTAGTTGTGTGTGAAATTTTGACAGTCAGGCTTACAGTTGTAAAAAGTAGTTCACTTCAGTAGTTTCAGCTTTGTCCTTCTCTTTGCCAGGCTGACTCCTCCTCCATCACTCCATCTCTACCCTTCTCCTCCTCCCCCACCCCTAATTCCTCCCTTACTCTGTCCTCCATTAGCTTTTCTCCTCCACACATTGAATCATCTGCCTCTGGTGTTCACTGTTCTCCACCGTCTTTTTCCAAACCTTTTCAATGTTCTATTTCTTCACCTCTTCCTTTGGTGCCCTATTCCTCATCTATCCTCCAATCCTCAGTTGTTTCTTCCCCTTCAGACTCTCCTCTCCCTCCCTCTCTCTCCACTCCTACTTCTCCTCCTCTGTCTCCTCCAAACTCCCCAATCCCTCTTCCTCTTCCTCCTTCAGCGACTCTTAACGTTTATCCTTCTTCGGCCTCTTCTTTGCCTTCTAATTATCAATACATTTCATCTCCTCCTCCTCCCTCATTTCCGCAACCACTTCTTTCTTCTGTTGTTCCTCAGCTATCCTCTCCTACTTCCACTCCTATTTTCTCAAATATCCCCTCCTCCCACTCTCCTTCTCCTCCCTCCTCTCCTCGTTTCTCGCCAATCCCACCATCTCCTCCTTTATCCCCTATTCCATCTTTCCATCCACCTCTTTATTCCTCCTGCCAGCCTCTTCTTACAACTATTCCAGCCTCGCCACCCTCCACTCCTTCTCCTCCTCCATCTTCTTCAAACCGCATCCCATCTCCTGAAATTCCACTTTCTCCTCCCAGTTCTCCTACACTCCTTTCCTCATATCCTCCCTCCTCTGTACCTGTAGTCTCCACTCAGCCCTCACCATCCATCCCCCCATCCTCTACATCTATTTCTCCTCTCTCCCCACGTTCACAGCCTCGGTCTCCTAAGATTAAGGTAAAAAGAATGTACAAAACAGTGGTTTCAGGGGTGATGTGTGGTGCATGCACGTGTGTATTGATGTGCGACATGTAGAATTATTTTGACATTAAGCAAACATTAATAGTCATTTCATTTGTGGAAATTAACCCCGAACCTTCAGAAAAAAAACCATAAAGGCTATGTAAATATGTGAGCAATAGAAACATATTAATTTAATACAAATGACAAGACTTTATGATGGTCTTTTCTTCCCTATTGTAGTATATCTAATTGAAATGGCTTCTCAAACAAGAAAAAATGTAGGACGGGACTTGAATTTTTCCATCAGAAACTGATTGGATCGTTGTTGTTCGCTCTTGTTGTGATCTCATGTGAGTGACAGGTTGTCCAGCCCATCAGAGAAGAGATGTTGTTGTGAGAGGGAGGGGAAGTTATTTTGATTTAAAATTACGAGGGAATTAAAAATTAAATATAGATGTGCACAGATAAATCATTTATAATAAATACATCATCATATTGTTCCAAACCTGCAATAGAAATATTGCAAGCTGCAAGCTGCTCTTGCCACACACACAGTTCATTGTGACCGATGAACATAATATGGACCACTTTTGTGCCTTTATGCTGTTTTCTGTAGGTATTTAAAATATATCACTATTTCGGTTATCAACTGTTTTTAGAGACTTATTTTTTTAGTGGATCTTTTTTTAGTATTGACCGATATTGAATATTTAATTAAATGTGCATGTCCCTATTTTTACATTTATATTACAAATTAAACAAATTAATTTAATCTTATATTAAATTAATTCATAAAATCTCAAAATGAACATCCATTTTAATGCCTAAATTCAGCATTTAAAATGATTGTCTTAGTGTTTCTTTTTAAATAAAAAAAAGTATATAATTTTAATTATCAGCATTTTATCAATAATCAGCAATAACGTGAATATTATCAATGTCAGACAGATTTTTAATATACCTGTCCTTATTTTTAGCTTAACAGCCAGTAGTTACCAAGACCTGTTTTTATTGCAAGAGCTGCATAAAACTTTATTCTGTCTACATCAGAAAATAACATATGGGTTTTTTTTTATGACATGGGGTCCTATCCATTCTTTCTCTATTTTTTGTTCACTGAAAATTTGTTTTCAATAATTTTGTTGGTTGAATGATCGACAAACTGAATGAACAGTCCTTATATTCCTCATTCGTTATTTTAAATACGGTGTCAAGGGTCCATAGTGCAAGTGAGACAGGTGTGTTTTTGCATGTCTGTGTATCTTACTTGCCCAAAGTTGGACTGTACTTATCAAATCCCTAATAATTCAAGATTTTGGAATCACTACTAAAACTGAAATGGAATTAACACAGCATTATTTATAACCTCATACATAGTCTTAATCTCAATGCCAGCAATGGATTTTGTTTGAGAATGCTGATCTCTGATTGGTTGCCTTGCATTTGATTCTTGCAGACAGTTTATAGGCAGGAAGTGGTGGTTGGGGGTAAACCACCACGTAGCCCCATTTCCACCAGGAGGCGCTGTTTATCTCCCTGTTTATCACCCAGTAGAGCACGAAGGGTAGGATGGAGTGTGCTGTGACACTAGCACCAGTGCAGACTGGGAAATGAAGTCCTTTCTAATCTCTTTTATAGTCCTCTGGTCGCATCATGGGTGGATTTCCTCTATGTGTGTATTGTAACAACAGGTTCTGTGATGTCGATGAAGACTCATAGAATGACATCATGTGCCTGGATTTGGCATGATATTCTGACGCGTTAAAGTGTTACATACACACTATAGTGACGCTTTCCACTCTTTTTCTCTGTCTCTCAGAAAATGATGCAGGATTCCCAGAATGCAGGCGGTGACCCGTAAGTACATTTTACAGTTGTTGACACTGTCTGTGTTGTTTTGTTTATTCACTGTCCAACCGTAAACAGCACATTTTAAAAACATTATTTTAATGTTGCTCAAGCTTCCAAGCTGTCTACAACTATGTGCCTCGTAATGAGGATGAGCTGGAGCTGAAGGAGGGGGACATTGTTGATGTCATAGAGAAATGTGACGATGGCTGGTTTGTGGGTATGTCTTTTATAAAGCTACTATAGCACCTCTGCAAATGGTATATAATTTTCATTAACAAGACTTGCTTGAATGCTATTCTTTTGAACTTCATATTCATGAAAGAATCCCGAAAAAGATGTATCAAGGATTTCACAAAAAATATTAAGCCACTCAACTGTTTTCAGCTTTACTATCACAGGAATAAATAATTTTTAAAATAGTTATTTTAAATTGTAATAATATTTCACAATATTACTGTTTTTACTGGGGGGTTTTTAATCATATAAGTGCAACCTTGGTGAGCATAAGAGTTCTTTTTAAAAATATCTTATTGACCCCAAACATTTGATCTGTAGTTGATATACTAAAGGATTTTATGTGCTAAAGACTGGCAGGCTGTACTTTATGTCAGGGTTCGTATAAGGTGCTTAATTAAAGTACTTGAAGAACTTGAATTTGACTTTTTGTAAATTTAAGTCCTGGAAAACCCTTGAAAACGTCTCTGGTTACTTGCGTAACCTATGTTCTCTGAATAGGGAATGAGACGCTGCGGAAAGCACAGTGGGATATCCTCTGGATGTGCCGATTGCCTGAAGCCCTATAGAATCACGCCAATTCATTGGCTGATGGCGCTCGCGCAAAGCTGGCTCCGCCCCGACGGTCTTACGTCGTAGCATGATGAATGCGCGCGCGCCATCCTCTCCTCAGATTTCTCTGCCGAAAAGAAAAACTATCGGCAGCGCGAGGAGCTTGGCAGCGAACGCAGCGTCTCGTTCCCTATTCAGAGAACATAGGTTACGCAAGTAACCAGAGACGTTCTCTTTCATAGGTTCACTCAACGCTGCGGAAAGCGCAGTGGGAACGAAATACCAAACTCGCCAAGCTAAGCGCTGCCATAACTGGTACCAGACCAAATAATAATGACCATGAGGCCATGCTTAAAAATATTCTTGTTTGCCGTAACCCGACCGACCCTGTCAAATTAGGACCGACCCAATTATTTATTTTTTTCCCCTTTTAGTCCGACCGACTTGCCGGTTGTAAACTTGCATTAAGACCGACCGATTTTTTTTTTACTCTTCAAACAACTAATACAAATGCAATAAAATAATATACATTTATTATAGTAAGTATTGTGAATATAAATTGCGTAGGCTACGTTCTTTCTTTTAAATAAAAACCCGTGGCGTCATCTATTATGATTATGTTTACACCATTGGTTTACGCATGTCACACTATGGCCTGTGCGTTCGCTTCGTTTCATTCACTGTCAATGGTTCGCGCTCGGTGATGATGGCTGCGGCGCGGCTGCTTGTGAAATACGTCTGTATGAGCCTACATTTAGTCGCTCATTATTCGAAATTCTTAATGGTCAAATAGGGAATCGATGTTAACGGCCTTTTCTCGGAGCCCGTCCAGCTCGTCATGACATGCCCACCGCGAACGCGCGTCACACAGCAACTGCAGGCTCTGACAAACAAACACACATAAGTGTGGGAAGCCAAACACACCGAAAGGGGGACGAAACGGCGCGGTGTGTTACAGAGTTCGCGCTGCGCTGACTTGTAATCTGCGTGGCTCAATGGACCGAGACGCGCGAGCGCGACAGACGCGACAGCGCAGGAGAAGTGTTTGCTTGCGCCAGCCAATGGTCAGAGCGGCGCGAATTAATCTCACCAGCGCCGCGCTGACCAATAAAACAGCACATCCCATACCGAAATGTACTAAATTGCACAAAAGAAAATCGACCATTCCATAATATGTCAGGACTACTTAATCGGCCTATAGTTTCCTACAATGCGCCTAGCTATTTGACCACACTGATTTCCGTTAATAATAGCAGATGTTTATGGGTCAAATCTCTCACTCTCTCCCTGCAACTTTTTGTTACCCTCCTTTCCTGCCCCTAGACCAGAAAGGGGGCTTGTAACAGTATGGGTCAAATGTAAACGAATGGTGCCAAACGCGCTGTTTTATTGGTCGGCGCGGCGCTGGTGAGATTAGTCATTTTAATTTATTTGTTTCCCTCTGAAAATCCACTTTCATTGAAATCTAGTGGCTCCTTTTTTTCTTTTGATTCTGCCTATTTTTTTCCAAATGAATGCAGCTGGAATTAATGCAATAAATATGTTTGTTTTTTTACAAAGATTTCAAATTGTTTGTGGTCTATAACCTGTATCAGAATGAGGTTCGCAATGGTGCGCCCGAAGGCATGGGGGTTGAAGACCCAGTCAGTGACGTCACGATATGCAAATTTGTTTAAATTCATACCGACCTAATCACCATGACCAAAATTATCCTTTTTTTTTACATTGAATCTTGAAAAAAAAATATATAGACCTACCTACCGACCCTTTTTTTTTTTTTTTTTGCTGTTACTGCAAACCAAAATATTTTTAAGGATGGCCTGATCGGTTCAAGCATATAGAACCTGGGAACCTGGAGTCATGTCAAGATCTAAATTATAGAACCTCACAAAGGTGTGCGGAGAGGACCAACCTGCCGCCACACAAATGTCTTCCAAGAGGGACCCTCTAAAGAGAACTTGAGAGGAAGCCACACTTCTGGTGGAATGTGCTCTGATGCTAAGAGGTGAAGGCAAACCACACACCTCGTAAGCCAGCGAAACAGCGTCCGTTACCCAGTGGGAAATCCTCTGCTTTGATGCTGCAAGCCCGCGGCGGCCAGCACCAAAACATACCAAGAGCTGGTTAGATTTCATCCAACCGCCTGAGTGATCTACATACAACTTCAAAGAACGGACCGGGCAGAGCAAGTTAAGTTTCCTGTCTTCCTCAGAGGCAAAAGGAGGAGGGTGGAAAGCGTTAAGGTCAACAACCTAAGAGCGGAATGCCGTGGAAAGAACCTTGGGTACATACCCCGACCTCGGCCTCAAGGTAACCCTAACCAGGCCTGGGGCGAAGTCCAAGGATGACTCACTAATAGAGAGAGCCTGCAAATCCCCCATCCGCTTTAGTGAATATAAAGCCAACAAAAGAGCAACCTTAAGAGTCAGAATCCGCTCAGGGGCTGACTCCAAGGGCTCGAAGGGAGCCTCTGTCAAACCCTCCAGGACTACTGACAGGTCCCACGAGGGGGGCGAGCCAGTTTCAGGCGCCTAACCCCACACATGAAGGCAAAAACTAACCTCAGTTTCCCCAAGGGAATCTCATCTGATTCTCTATGAGCGGCAATAGCTGCGACATATACTCTGAGAGTGGTAGCAGCCGCTCCGGAAGCAAACTTTTCCTGCAGAAATTCCAGCACTGAGCCTACTGGGCAGCTAACTGGGTTCCTATCATGTGTTAAGCACCATGCCTCGAACACCCTCCACTTGGAGGAATACAGCCTCCTTGTAGAAGGGGCTCTAGCACTCGCAATGGTCTCCTGAATGTCGGTTGGGAGATCAAAGCTTAAAGCTAACGGCCTCTGATAGGCCAAACGTACAGCTTCCAAATGTCGGGGCGAGGATGCCATATTCTGCCCTGAAGCTGGGAAAGCAGGTCCTCCCTGACCAGGATCTCCCAGGGGGAGGATTCCAACAGAGGGATCAGCTCCAAAAACCATGGCTGGGACGGTCCAGAATGGGGCTACCAGAAGGAGGCGGACTCCGCTCTCCCTCACTCTGGACAGAATCGCCTGGATCAGCTTGATGGGCGGGAAAGCATAGAGTTTCTGCATCGGCCAAAGGTGGGCGAATGCATCTATCCCCAACGGAGCTGGAGGGCTCAGGTAGAACCAAAGCGGGCATTGGGACGACTCCTGAGATGCAAAGAGGTCCACTTCCGCCTTCCCGATCATCTCCCAGATCAGGGCCACCGTCTGGCTGTTCAACATCCATTCCCCAGACCTGAGATTCTGCCTCGACAGGAAATCTGCTGCGAGGTTCAGAATCCCTGATACATGAACTGCTCTCAGAAAGAGGAACTTGTCCTGGGACCACAGGAGAAGGTGACGCGCATGCCTGTCTAGGGTGCGCGATCGTGAACCCCCCTGTCTGTTTACATGGGACACTACTGCCATATTGTCCGTTCTGACAATGACATGGTGTCCTTCGAGGAAAGGGAGAAAGTGGCAAAGAGCCAGCAAGACAGCCCTCAGTTCCAAGCTGTTTATGTGCCTCGAGAGGGTCTCACCAGTCCAAACCCCACACGCTGGCCTGCCCTCGAAAACCGCTCCCCAGCCGGTCAGAGAGGCATCCGTCGTAACCATCTGGCGACGGAATACCGCACCCATACCGACTCCTTTCTGAAGGAAGAGGGGGTCCCGCCAGATTGACAGGGCGCGAAAGCAACTGCGTGACACCTTCAATAGGCGAAGGGCTGGCCCCGTGGGCCGAGCCCCTGAGAGCTTTATCCACCACAGAAAAGGTCTCATGTGGAGTAGCCCTAGAGGTAGCACAGGGGAGGCCGCGGCCCAGAAGTCTGCGGCAGGTGCTCACGGAAACATGCTGGCCTAGCTCAAAGCGGGACAGACATGTCACCAGACTGGAAATCCGTGCAGGAGCCAAACGGGCCTGCATAAGAATGGAGTCCATGCGTACCCCCAAGAAAACCGTGCTCTGAGCTGGAGTAAGAACGCTCTTCTCCGTATTCAACCTCAAACCGAGAGACTGAATATGACGGAGGACAATGTCCCTGTGGTGAGTCACCAACTCTCTGGAGTGGGCTAAAAGGAGCCAATCATCCAGGTAGTTGAGTATATGGATGCCCTGGAGCCGCAGCGGGGCCAGAGCAGCATCCATACACTTTGTGAACGTCCTTGGCGCTAGAGCGAGGCCAAAGGCGAGGACCCTGTACTGGTACGCTTTTTCTCCAAAGGCGAACCTGAGAAACTTCCTGTGTCACCGTACGACCTGGATGTGGAAATAAGCATCCTTGAGGTCTACTGTCACGAACCAGTCCCCCAGCCGGATATGAGATATGATGGCCTTCAGCGTCAACATTTTGAATTTCCCTTTGTAAAGAGGGAAATTCAACCGGCGAAGATCCAGTATCGGACGCAGGCCGCCTCCCTTCTTCGGGACCAGGAAGTAACGGCTGTTGAAGCCCTGTTCGACTTCCCCCGAAGGAATCTCTTCTATCGCCCCCTTCAGCAGAAGGGATGAAATCTCCTGCTGTAGTACAGAAGCCTGAGCGGCGCTGTCGACTACAGTAGGAAAGACCCCGTTGAAGCAGGGGGGGTTGCGACAAAACTGAAGCGCGTAGCCGAGCCGAACTGTGCGAATGATCCAAGGTCGATACCCCTGGTAAACGCTCCCATTCTTGAACGAAATGTGATAGAGGGAGAGGAGTGTTGCAGTGCAAGGGACATACCTGAGGTAGGGTGTCGCGCTGGTTCCCATGGGGAGGCGTGGTTGACCGTGGAGGAGAGCGCTTGGCGTCCTGACACGTACTGGGGGGTACCACCCAGAAGTAAGAAGATAGAAGTAACTGGGTCCGCCTGCTCCAGAGGAAATCGAACTGTGCCTCCGAGGAAGCGTTTGGCGGGTGTAATGTGCACCGGGAGCGAGGGGAGAAAGCAAGACGCGTCTCCTTCCTCCTGCGCCGGACTGGGTGAAGAGAGTGAAACAGGACCTGCACTTCGAAACACACTGGCCCTCATTTATCAAAAGTGCGTACACCAAATTTCCAGCGTACACCTGGCGTACACCCAAAACCACGGTGACTTTGAGATTTATCAATATGGACGTTGGCGTACGGCACGCTCAAATCCTACGCCAGCTCAGGAGGTGGTGTACGCACGTTTTGAGTTAGTGGGGAAATGCCCAGAAAAACAATTCCTAACACCACAAAATGCACTGACAAACTAAAAGATATGATATATTACGACCCACTGTAAAACAAAAAAACAACAACATAGTAATTATTAACTTCAGTGTTTATTTTTGTGCAACATGGACTTCAATGTTTAATTTGTGTGACTTTACCAAAGCATTTGATTTGTAAGCATATGTATTCCTTCAGTTGCGAGCCTGTGCGCTTTACCCTGACGTTTCAGGGTTTGGCCCGGCAGGTGCTCACGGACTGGGTTCGGTAACGAAAGCTTTCAATGACCAAAAAATAATTCAGACTGACAAAATAATAAAAAATACATTCTTCTTCTTTTATATAATAATAATAATGACATTCTTCTTCTAAATAACAATAAGCGTCATTAATAATACAAATCATACTAATAAAAAGAAGAATATTACAAATTGTCATGCAATTATTAATGTGAATGAATGGTACTCCACATCACATCATCATCATCACTATTGTACACCCCAATACATGTAACGTGATTCGAAATTGAATGCTAATTCAAAAGACGTGCTGTAAAATATTGCATTGTGATAGGTCATTTCGGCTCCACGTCAGAGAAGTTTCTCTTCTTTGCCGTCTTCCGTGTGTCCATGGCGTAAAATGAGGGCGTGGGGGAAGCGGAGACTTGAATATATTGGGGCATGTTATTCTAATGACGATCGTTTTCAGCCGCGGGATTTATCAAGGGTAGGTATTGCGTACACCTGGATTTCAAAGGTACGCACAGCTTCATAAATCAGGCGGTGAGAGGAGTGTAAGCATAATCTTACGCCAACATATACGCCCGTTTCTACGCAAGAATGATAAATAGGGCCACTGGGTGGCAAAGGTGACAGGGTTGGAGGAGGAGAGTCGGTTGGAGGAGGGCAGAAACGCTTGCGCGGTCTGTCCTAACCTCGTAGATCTGGTGAGGCTCTCCTCCTTCTGACCTGCGGGTCAGGAACGGCTTGAGGAGGCTGGAGCGGCCGATTTGTTGGACCGCTTCAGCTGAAGGGCGCTTGTGAGGGCGCTGGCGGGGAAACGGACGACCTCGGGCTCCCCAGACCGTAGTTGGTGGGGGGTGAGCCGGGTCACTCCTTCTAGTAGAGAATTCAGCCCTATGAGCAGAGCGTTCTCGGGTTTGAGAAGGGGGAGGGTTGGAGTCTCTTTGCTCTCTAACCCTCCTGGGCATAAACTGCCTGAACGCGGCCGACTGAGACTTAGCGGCACGGAACTTCTCAACCACCGTGTTGACCGCCTCCCCGAAAAGACCTGAGTGGGAGATAGGGGCGTCCAGGAGAAAACTCTTATCCTTGTCTCGGATCTCCGTGAGATTCAACCAGAGGTGGCGCTCTGCGACAACCGAGTCCGCCATAGAACGACCAACAGCCCGAGCAGTGTGTTTGGTGGCTCTTAGGGCTAGATCTGTGGCTTTGCGAAGCTCTTTGACAGCTTTGGGCATCTGTCCCTCTCCTTCATCCATGTCCTTTAAGACGTCCGCTTGGTAGGCTTGAAGGATGGCCATGGTATGCAGGGCCATGCCTGCTTGACCAGCCGCCATGTATGACTTCCCTATAAGGGAGGAAGTAGTCCTACAAGCCTTGGAAGGAAGGAGGGACGCGACTTCCAGGACGGTGCAGACGACGGGGCGAGGTGGTTAGCCAGCGTGTCCTCGACCGCTGGAATAGCGGAATAACCCTGCTCCACAAAACCCACAAGGTTGGTGAGATCAGCGGCTGCCGCATTTGTTAAGTGTGCGGAGAAAGGCTGCTTCCAGGATCTGGAGATCTCGTGATGCAGATCGCTGAAAAAGGGCAACTTTCTTCGCTCTGGCCTAGAATTAGGGCCACGTAGGAACCTCTCGTCGAGTTTGGACGATAGAGACTCGCGGGGCTCATCAGGCCAGTCTATAGAGAGCTTCTCTGTAGCGCCCGACAGCACGTCAATAAGCTCAGTGTAGGCCGGAGTAGGCCGCGCGTCCTGGCCGCTAGACGGGATAACGTCATCAGTCAAAGCAGGCCCGAAATCCTCGGAGTCGGAAGCTGCAGTGTAAATCACGTCATCCAGACCGAAAGAAACCGATTCGTGGGCTCCCGGGCTGGGGCATAAATAATCATGCGCGAATTCAACCGCGCCACGTGCGTGCTCGGGAGAGAAAGGGCGAGGCCAGTCTGCTCGTACTCAATATCCTCGAGCTCATAGGTTAAATTGGGGCGGAGCGCACCGGAGCGCAGCTCCGCCTCCTCGGGTCCACAACACACCCTGCCGGAGCTCAGCTCCGTCTCCTTCAGCACCAAATATATAAAATTTGTTGAGTGTACATAATGAAAGTTATGAAATAATTGGCTAATATTAACTCGAATTTGGTGCTGCAATGATTCGCCCATCGCAACGATAACTAACCTTCTCATCTGATCTGCTTCAGCACTCACCCGCTCGTCAATGTCAAAATGTTTGAGTCCAATCAAAGTAAGTGGGATTTATGTTCACAGAAGCGCGAGCCGAGCGCGAATCCCAATGCGACGCTTCACTTCAGTTAACGAGCATACCGTGCGAGATCAGATGCTAATCTAAACAGCTGTTTGTCGATAGAAGTTTTAAATGATCGACACAGAAATACTCAGTTTGATCAACGACAGTGGATACTATAAGCTCAATTTAACAACACAAGCACCCTATTAAATATATTGCCATTATTATTGTAATATATTTGTATAACGTTACCTCGAATGTGTTCGACTTTTCACTGTTTGTATCACTCCGCTTGTTCGTGTTTGCGCAACTTCATCATTAAGCCAGAAGGCGCGACAAGTGACTGTCTTTATGAGTGAGCAATTGAACCATTGATTAAATGAACAGATTAGCTAGTCCAAAAAATATTGATTAACTTAGTAAAGAAAAGTAGCTGAATCTGATCTTTGATGCTCATACTAATTGCTCATATGCCTCTGGGCACAGAATGATTGCATTGGCGTTTGTTTGAAATGTAACATCTACAAAATAATCCTTGAATCATTTCTTATTTAAGGACATTCCCGTTTCGAATATGTGATTGTGTATTGTCAACAATATGCATAAACATTCTGCATTTCCATTTTATAGTGTGGATCACTCATTGCAACATTTAAACTGATTCTCATGTTAAAGAATCTGTAATCTGATAAAATAGGCCTACTTCATGCTGACCACTGACATGCTTTTAAAGCTACTGTTGTCCTTTTTTTATTTATTTTTTTGGCCTTCAAAACACCTTAAAATTGACATGTTGAGATCAGGAAAACCAAAATTTTCTTGGTGGGCCATGCCCCCAAACCCCCCTAGCAAGATCATTTTTTTGGAACTTTTATTTATAAAAACCCCCGTACGGCCCTGCGTGTCGGTGTGATTAAATCAAACAACAAACTGCCAAAGAAATTGGCCCTGATTCTTTTAAATCAACATTTTTTCTTGTTTTAAAAGATATTTGCCAACCAATATTTTCAAACATGTTAAATTTCATACATTTCCCGAGGGTGAAATCCGTTGCTGTCTGTTAACATTAAAGGTAAAAAAAAAAGAGTGAATTGTAAAGTATTTCTCTTTGTTTAAATATGTACTCAACCCTACCTTACACATTAATACTGGAAAAAAAAAAGCCTCTTTGGTGTAAAAGCACATTAAGTCATTTTACGGCACGATTTTGAATGATGACCATTCACCGTAAATACGGGCTCCCCCTCCCTATAAAAGCCAATTTAACCACTGCTCGAGCTCAACATCCGAGCCCCAGGCCGCGGATCCACGAGAGGCCTCAGCAGTCTCGGGAGCGCAACGGGGGGGAACGAATGCCTCCTTCTCAAAAAACGCGAGTCTAGAGCGGAGGGTTTTGAGAAGGAGATTGTCACAAAATTTACATTTTGACAATCCTAATACAGCCTCACGCGCATGCGAAAAACCCATACATTTAACACACTTACTGTGAGGGTCGTCGTTCGAAATGAAACGAACGCATGGCAGAGAGCAGCGTCGATAATCCATGACACTTCACTGTTACCCCTTTTCCACCAACAAGAACCGGGTGCTGGTTCAGAGCCAGAGCCAGAGCTGGTTCGGAGTTGGTTCGACTGACAAGCTTACTAAGAACCGGTTTGCCTTTCCACCGGCTAGAGAGCCACAACAGAGCCAGATCTTACGTCACTGCATACGTCTCATGTTGCCCAGCAACGCTAGTGCGGTAGCGCCAAACACAAACACGCCAGGCTTGTTCGAGATGCATCGGCTTCTCGCAGATCGATCGCCGCATGACATCAAAGCACTCAAGCGATTAAAAAGCACAAGGAGTCGTATGATCTCCAAACACTACCGCAGCTCCGATCGGTCCGCGCCGCTCCGATGCATCTCGAACAAGCCATCAACAATAACGGACGTTGCGTTACTATGGATGCTCATGGGTTTGCAAAAATACATCGGAATCCAACGCGTTTGTGCAGCTCGCCGTAACTTACATAGACGGATATTATAATCAAGCTGCTATTAGCTCGACTAGCTGCTATTTAAAAATGGCGGTCACAAGTTTCTATTCGTCTTGTTGGTCACGGTAACCCCGCCCCCAGCCCCTGACGCAAGCGGTTCTTACTTGGCTCTGTTCTAGACCAGCAATGATTTGGTGCTACTTAAGAACCACTTTTCCTGGTTCGGAGCTGGTGCTTTGCGTGTGGAAAAACAAAGAACCGAATTGAAACTAGGCTCTGGCTCCGAACCAGCACCAGCTCTGCCTTGGTGGAAAAGGGGTATGTAAGGAGAACAGAGTTCCACTTATACCAGTCGCTGAAGTGTCGAGACGAAAGCTGTAGTTGAATTTAGAAATTCGGGCTCAGAAAAACCGAACGAAGGGCAAGATGTGACCGCTTCGTGAAGGCAGAGACATCTGAGGAGAGGATGGCGTGCGCGCATTCATCATGCTACGACGTAAGAGCGTCGGGCGGAGCCAGCTTTGCGCGAGCGCCATCAGCCAATGAATTGGCGTGATTCTATAGGGCTTCAGGCAATCGGCACATCCAGAGGATATCCCACTGCGCTTTCCGCAGCGTTGAGTGAACCTATGAAAGGGAACAGCAATTTTTATGAAGAAGTACTTGAAAAGCTTGAATTATTGAAAGACAATGGGAATTTGTTTTTAAATTTTATTGATAAAACAATCTTTTCACACAAAATTAACGCTGCGGCCCGTCTTATATAGATATAGAGGCATTTTGCATGGCTATGAGCGTGATATTGCTCATTTAAATATCCAAGTGCAGCTTTTTATTCTCCAAGTCAATAATATATTCATGGGAGAAAAAATCAGTCCTTGGAAAAAAAAAAGTAGTGCTTGAACACTCCTTGAAAGTCTTGGAATTAGATTTTACAGTATCTGTACGAACCCTGTTATTTCAGAGCTAGTGCTATTACTAAATAAATAAACGAATGAATGATTTGAGTTGAAGTTATTTTATTTTACCTGCACTGCTAGTTATAAGAAAACTTTGCAATTTACTTTGAGTTAAAGTTACTTTGGCCAGTTGTCAGTTAGTTATACAATCATTATACAAAAATATTTGACCAAATAATGTGATTGACCAATCAGAATCAAGAATTCCAGAGTAAATGTAATCATGAAAACAAGTTTAATTACATGTTTTGACTATATGTAATCATGTTGGTTAAAACTATTCATGACAGTTTTTGTATTGTATTGCTGATAATCGTCTTGTCTGTGTCTTTGTTTTCAGGTACCTCTCGTAGAACCAGTTTATTCGGAACGTTCCCAGGAAACTATGTTAAAACGCTTTAACAAAGAGGAAACAATGGCACAAATACAGCCACTCCAGTGCCTACTGTGTAGGGCCAATGAGGCACCTCACCTTTGAGAAAGTGTGTGTGTGTGTGTGTCTTTATGTGTGAGTGTGTTCACAAACACAACATTTTTAGCTCTGCCATTTCTGCACAGACAAACCACTGAAATTCATTTCACTTTGAGCACTTTTTTGTGCCATCACACAGTCTCCTCACTGTTCCTTTATCTGCTATTTTGACATTTTGTTATTTTCCAGGATGTGGTAAAGTTAGTACGGTGAGGATTCAGGTAGCATGGTATTGAG